>NC_062264.1:19461595-20091907 GCF_916048215.2 Malus sylvestris | reverse complement strand
CTTCCCAGATGGGTTTTTGAAGTTTGTAAATCTAAACGTTGACCACCACTTAATTTTAACGATTGGCGGAGATCCGATCGTTGGATCATTCCGAAACTTTAGGATGTTGTTCTAGAAGGTTATTGAAACTCTTGGGAAGTTACGGATCAGAAATCTGAGATGCGGATCTTTCGGATCGAGTTACGTAGGATTGTGGACCCTACCATCAACCATTGATCGACATTTGACTTTTGGTCAATGAGTTTCAAATCATTCTAGAACGTCCTTGGGGATGTGTTTTATGTAAGTTACATGTTCTATCGATAAGGATTCTGAGATGTGATTTGACATTTGTTCTAGGCGATGATCGTTCATGATGCCTCGATATTCGTTCTAAGGAGCTGTAGCGCGAACTTCAGGTGAGTGGGTCTTTTCCTTTTTATAGTGTGTGTGTGTGTGTGTGTGTGTGTGTGTGTGTGTGTGTGTGTGTGTGTGTGTGTGTGTGTGTGTGTGTGTGTGTGTGTGTGTGCATGTATATATATATATAGTTTCCATTTATGCATTTCTTACGTACGCCTGGATTAGACTAACGTTTATAAGAATTAGTGAAATGACGGAATTTATGAAATATGCTACATCCTAAGGGATGCACATGTATGCTTATAATCTTTGATGCCATAATTATACCTACTACTATGAATGTTAGTATGTTGATTAGAACTATCGAATCACTGTGGCATGCTTATATTTATGTAGTATTTTCATCACTGTTACACCCCCGGTGTTTGTGCTTGCCCAAGGTCAGGGCCAGTCTTTCACGTGTATGTTCACCTCCGCACCACACGCTCGCCTTGGATCCAAGTAGGTGTCAGTCCTGTCGTTCAGGTTGCATTAGGCAACTCCGACTCGTAGGTGATCGCGAATAACATCAATCTTCACGTGATTGTAGCATTAGAGTGTATATTATGATTACACCTAGTCCTGTCATACAGGTCGCATTAGGCGACTCCGACTCGTGTGCTAGCTTAGATTGATGAGCATTAGTTCAATCTTACAAGTCGCATTAGGCGACTTCGACTTGTGTGCTAGCATAGATTGTTTGAGCGCTTGATTTTACTTATATTATTGTGGAGATTTTGTGATTTTGGATATCCTGCCATTAGTTACAAGATATCGTGCCATAATGAATTCTTGAGATTTTGCAAGCTACGGTAAGTATTTTTATACTATACATAGTAAGTATATTTTGGAAACTATACTTGTTTTACGGTGAGGGGTTACAATGTTTTCATAAAGGTTTTTATAAAACTTTACTTTCAGGCCCACTCACCCTTGCTTTTTTGCCCCTTCAGCTTTTAGCTGCTGAACTTTTGTATTGACGAGGATTCTTGGCAAATCTCAGTATAGATGGCTACCTTTGAGGGTATAATCCTTATCCTACCTTACTGTACTTTACTTATGCTCTGTCATCACTTGTGAAATAGGTTCATTCCCGCTCACCAGCGCACTTTTATATTTATGCACTTTTAGGTCTAAATTTATTCACATTTTCCACATCACTACACTTTATGGCTTCGTCACCTTCCAAGTGTTGGCCAACACAACTCGATTCGGAGTCATAATGGACATTCCAGGTCGGGGTGTGTCACTGAATACTCGTACTAAAGTTTTTTATTTTTTATTTTTTTTTCATTTAAGAGAGATGTAATGGAATCCTTGCATATAGATTTCCATTTTTGGGGTTTTTGAACTTTAATCCTTGGAGAAGATTAAAATTCAATAAAAACCTGGTGTTAGATTGGATATTGATTTAGTCTTCTAGTCTAATATGTACTTAATTCAAATTTATATTATATTTTTGTTTTAATATTTAATAGATATCTTATTTAACGTCATTACATTAAAATTAAAATTATTTATTATGATACACATTTTAATTCATTATATTTATTTTACTTCCTCTAATTAGTGTACCTAAACGTCCGTATCACAATATAATTAATGTACCGAAATGTCTGTACCTAAATATATTGTAGTGATTTAGTGGCACATAAGAAAATATGCAAAAACATAAGTGTACCAAAAAATTCTATACCTAAATATATGATACTAAACTAGTGTACCGAAATATCGGTACCTAAATATATTATAATAAACTAGTGTACCGAAATATCCGTACCTAAACATATTATACTAGCCTAACGTACATAAATGTTCGTACCTAAATATATTGTAATGAATTAGTGGCACATAAGAAAATATGCAAAAACATGTGTATCAAAAAATCTTTACGAAAATATTTTCTTATATAAGATACTTACCATAATGAGAATTAAAATTTATAATATTTTCATAAAATTTAATTAATGAACGCCATAAAATTATAAATAAAAATGAGAGACATTTAATATGATGGCATTAAATAGGGCCTAGGGACTCAAATCAATTTTTAATCTTGTATAAGACATTTTTCTAAACTTCATCTTATTTAAAGATTAAAATTTTTTTATTTTCTATATGTAGACACTCCCAAATTTGGACCCAAGAACTTAAAGCTAAAGTTAGTTTAATTTGTGTAATACCAGATAAGATAGCTGTCATGCACTTAATGCAGATTGAATTATGTTGAATTGATCTCAAACACGAAGCTGTAAAAAATGTGAGCCGCTTGAACTCTTGGTTGAAACTTGAAACTTGAAACATTAGTGCAAGAATAGTAGTAGTCAAAGCAGCTTTTCAGTGGCAAATCACACAAAAACATATGCATATATTACATGACACTGAACCTAACACTTATATTGCAAGATGCTAACTAAAAGTAGCACCAATCACTCATACGCTCATATGTATGTAGTGCTTTTAAACTGTTAAGTATGTATGTAGTGCTTTTAAACTGTTTAGGGGCACGTGGGTAATTGTAGAATTCATATTCATCGACGGCTATCGATCAAGCACTTTCCAAAAACTAATACAAACCCTTTTATTTTATTTCTTTTTCTATAAATTATAGATGGTTAAACATTATATTTGCTTTAAACCCTTTGAATAACAAGTCTCTATCATAATGCTTACTACCATGGATGATTATTCTGCGCATAATCATAGCTCATAGCTTAGTTGCTGCTGTCATAATAAAGTTAAAAGGCCTCCCTCAATTCTGCTTTTCCAGCCACCTTGACATCGACAATGTGCTTCACTTGGCGCTCACTAGGAGAACCAACCACAATTGTGTGTTTTCCAGTTACCAACTTCCTCTTTCCTTCACTATCCACAAGGCTCATTCTCTTGCACACATCCACCCCAATTGTCACATACTTTGTCTCTCCATTCTTCACCTCCACCCTTTTAAATTCCACCAGCTGCAACTTTGGTGCTCCCATCACCCTCCCTGAGCTTGCCGGTTCCCAAAACACGAGCACCACATGACCCCCGTCCCTTGGCCCGTTGTTCTTCACGCCGACAACAAGGTTAAAATTTAATTTCGCGCAATGTACTTTTGATACATCAACTAGTTTGCCTTCGGAGTTAGGGTCTGAGTCCAGTTGAGTGGTGGAGTTGGAAAGTAGAAGGTTAACATGATGAGTTGGGGTTGAGGGAATGAGTACTGAGGATGGTGCAGACTTTATGAACTTGGTGAAATTTGAATAGCTTAGACCATGACCAAACTCATAGACGGTTTTTCCAGTGTAGAATCTGTATGTTCTCCCTGGGAAGTTTCTGCTTGTGTTGGCTCTCATGTTCATGTCTGTCATTGCCACTTGATCTGCATATTCCTTTGGGTACCATGTAAAAGGAGATCTTCCAGCTACAGATGGTAAAAATAAATTATCATTACACGAAGCATATATCTTATGAGTAATTTTTCATTGTGACCATTTCATCCTACGTGCTGTTTCAAATTAATCCACTATATTGTAACACTGAATTAATAACAACTACATAACAGTTTGACAGACACACTTGGAATTTTTCAAAACTCATGAGACAAATTAGTAACATCACATGACGGTATGACAGACATATTCAAACAATTAAGAGAGGAAGAGGATCAAAACTCAACCTGGATTGTGGTCCCCAAATATGACTTCAGCAATGGCATCTCCTCCAGCTTGACCTGGATACCCTACCCATAGAATCCCCCCAATTTTGCTCAAACTTTTGGCAAAAGAAACATCAATTGGGCCAGCTGCCATAATTACCAGAATGACCTTTCCTTTTGCTGCACTAACCACTTGGTTCACAAGCTTTTCCTGAAACCCTGGCAATGTCAAGTTCTCTCTGTCAAGCCCCTCAGCTTCAATGGACTGATCAAGTCCCACTACCACCACCACTGCATCAGCTGTGGCGGAGGCCTGAGCCGCAGCCCCAATGAGGCTCTCATCGGCACATTTCACATTGTTGCAGCCCGGGGCATATTTCACGGCAGGGACATACTTCTGTACTCCTTGTAAAGGGCTAGTGTAGCTACATGGTATGCCAGCATAGTTGCTTATCATAACAGTGGTGGCATTTGCATTAGGTCCAATAATAGCCAAGCTTTTTATATTTTTAGACAATGGAAGAGCTCCTCCCTTGTTGTCAAGCAAAACTATGCCCTGCTTAGCAGCATCAAGTGCCAACATTTTATGATCCTTGGTGCACACATCAGACGGGCCAAGCTTTCCGAATTGGAGCAATGTTGGGTCACCATCAAAGAAGCCTAGCCTCATCAGGACTATGTAGTTGTATATCAAGGACTGATCTACCACAGATTCTTCAACTTTTTTTGAGCTCACTGCATTCTCTGTGTATAATCCTAGAAAATCTCCACAATTCATGTTTAAACCTGCATATCATCACATTGTAACACATAGGATCGATCAAAACACTTTCTTCTTAATTGTCACAATTTTTTATTTTTTTGGCTGCAATTAGGGGTGTTTGTGAGCTGGAAACTGATAAAATTTGATGGAAACAAAATATTGAAATATGAAACAATTGTCGTCAAATCTAATTCCGTCACACCATAATGGCGAACCTGCTTTCAAGGCAAGGGCTACTGCATCCTCAGGTGTTGCAGTATAATGGATGTCATTGTAATAAACTTCGATGGAGTCGCAATCTGAAACGATATATCTGCTCATAACATAAAATAGAGCATTCAGTCAGGCACAATGCTCATTTGATAAGGTTATTAAAGAGAAATTTGTAGTAGAAAGATAAATTACACCTCCTGAACCTTAAGAGACAAGAAAATTACCCATCTAGACCCCATTGACCTCTAACTACCCCTTGGAGGAGGTTCGGGTCAGCGCACGTTGGAACGCCGTTGACACGATTGTATGAACACATCACACTGCTTACATGGCCCTCCTGTACACAACTTTTGAATGGTGGCTGATATGTATCCTCCATGTCCTGCTCTGTCACCTGCAGTGAATCCAGCAGTCATGCATATATGGTCATTTGACTCATTTGTACTAAAATTTCTTGCATCTTAAGAAACATGAATTAATGACTCTAAAATTATTAAGGAAAACTAACGAAAAGTTCAAAAAAAACTTCCCTTTTAATGAAAAGCCTTTTTTAAAGGTATAGTGAATAGTACCAAGGAATGGTATAAATGTGGTTTTTAGTTAAAAGTGAACAGTACAAGGAGTGTTTTGTTAAAACTCCCAAATTATTAATGATTGGTTATCAATAAACTAGGGGTACCATTATTGATTACTGCCTTTGTATCAAAAAGTAACAAATGTATTTATTTTCATCTGCATTAACCCCACTAGATAGTTATTTAAAAAGAAAATAATAATAATAAAGGTATTGTATTCTAGCTGTCAGGCGGTATAATTGATCTCTCCATATTATAACACGTAAATTAATTATTAATAATTTAACACTATAACTTAAAACATGAACTCGTCGCTTTCTCATAATATAACAGTGGATTAATCGATTACCTGTGCATCAAAGTGAAATCGATCAACTCCTTTCCAATTATCCACATCATAAGCAGTGTAATGCTTGCAGCAGCTTGAGACCTTCAGCCTATCACCACCAGTCTTATTCCCTTCACTCACTTCTTGCAGACCGCGGACATAATTCACCGCGTAATCTGACACCACCAGAGGGTCTTCGCCAGGTGTTTCTTGTCCGCGACCCCATCTAGGGTCGCGGAACACATTAACATTAGGACTCCAGTATGTCAACCCGGCTAGGCCAACATTGTACATGGCCCTAGCCTCAGTTGACACAACCTGGCCCATCTTTAGCCACAGTGATTGGTTAAAACTAGCAGCGGATAGAATCACTGCTGGGAAACTAGTGGCACCAGGCACTGTGCCATTAAAACTAGTTCCCGGGCCAACATTAGACACGCCATGAAGTGCCTCGGACCACCACTCATACGCTGGCACACCTAGTCGAGCAATGCCTGTGCTCTTATCTACTAGCTGTATCACCTTTTCTTGGAGCGTAAGGCGCGACACGAGGTCCTTGGCTCGCGTCTCATAAGGAAGGGAAGTGTTGCAGAAAGGAAATTGGCTAGTTGCTGAAGCTCTATTGTCACATGCAAATTCTTGTGTAAAAATGGGAAGTATTTGGAGAAATGTAAAAGAAAGAAACAAGAGGATTTGGATTCGAATTCGAATTTGGATTTCGTTGTTCATGGCTTCTCTAATTCTTTGGGTTTAAACCAACTGGTTGGTGGATTTAAGCACATGCATTGATGCTATTTATACTAGAAGCTCTATAAGTCGAAATGCTAAAAAAGAGGATTGTTGCTTGTGAAACAAGAAAGGAGAATGCTTAGAGGAAGCAAAAGCTTCTTTTAGTACATGGACAGTCATGACTCATGGACCAACAAATTATGGTCCCAATCTTGGTGGGAGCAAAGATGAAATAATCTATGTAGGCAAACTCAATGTCAACACTTATGGCTGATTTATTTATGGGATTTGTAATTTTTGTTTGTTTGTTTGTTTTGTTTTGTTTTATAAAATCAGATTTATTCTAGAATCAAGAATTATTATGTATCTGACCATCACAAAAGCAAGATAATTATTATGATCTTGAATTTTCATTATCAGGAAATTACTAGTTTTAAAAAAAAGTTTATTATGCGTTCTTTATTATTACTTTTTGAAGTACTAATAACAACTCCTTATATTAAACTCAAAACATTTTCCTACCTAAATTCAAGTATATTAAATATGGATCTCCGTTAACATCACAAAGTTAAATCATAAACTTTTTGCAGATTATTATAGAGTTAATATTAAGAGCATTTGCTTGATGCCCTCTTGTGTTCGATCCAAAATTACTTCAACTATTGCAGACCTAAGGAGATATGAACATAGTCAAGTTGGCTAGTGCTTGGTGACTTGCAAGGAAAGACTAGCTAACAAGCGAACAAACTAGAGCTCAGTGTCCTGTCTTCTTTGCATCCCGGTTTAAGTCTCACTTTCCATATGTTATCGTATATTAGAATATCGCTTTGTCAAAATAAAAGATGCATATTTACTAACCCAAGTTGTCTAAAGCATTATGCAATTTATGCTTCTCCTCTACATCCAATTTCGAATCCCCCTCTTTCTAAAGGGTTTCAAACTCGAAAAATATTGCATTTTTCAAGATGGAATCGTTTTGCATGATATTAAGTATCTTCAAGCTCCAATTTAATGGGGTTGTACATATGTTTCCCATTGTGATGAAAAGTTAACAAATTGCCAATTGCGGCTAGTATTCATCTCAAGCAAGGTAGGAAAGATTCATGGAATGGGTGCCTTAGAAGAAACTGCAAACATAAAGGACGATTGGGAAAGGGGAAGCCAATGAAGGCACGCCAGCCATCGATCGAAATAATAGAGCTACTAGATTTATGCTTGAAAATTACATTTCCTTGAAATTTACAGTATTCAACTTTCTTTTTGCTCTAATTCCATTTGCCAGATTAATATCATTGATTTAGACATGAAATTTAAAGCGTTTTCCAAAAGAACTCAGTCGGCGAACCAAACGTACTGCTATGCCAAATGCTTAATGTTGTTTGTTCATATCCTAGCTATTTATTTAGGGTGACTCATGAAGAAGAAAAAACGTACATAATATTTAGTTTGCAAATTTTATTTACAAATTTAGTAGACAAAATTGTGTAAACTAAATGACATGGAAGTTGATAATTGAATTAGCATTTAAGAGTAGATGCACGTGCTCAATTTTATTGGTAACATATCATTTAGTTTGCAATTTTTTTTTTACAAATTAATCTCCCTAGCATTACTCTATAGTTATTAAACTAGCGAGCTTTCCATTGTTGAAAATGTTTCAATTTCAAATTTCTTCTCTTTCAGCAAGTGGCCATTTATCATAGTGGTGGAAAAGAGTTGAGCTCTTGCGTGATGACGTAGGTTTGAACGCCGTTGATGGCTAATCTAACATCTAATCAAACAAAATCTATCGTTTGACAAAAATAAAAAGTAAAAATTTCTTCTCTTTCATTAATTTTAATTAACAAAATAGTAGCATTACACATTAACTCAGATACTAACGGTTGATGTAGCCCAAATCCCTCACCTCGTACTACGATTAATTAGTATCGTTATATACGTGGGTTGTTCCCAAGCTCTAAGGTTGCATGAAGAACCTCAAATCTTTTCTAGCCTCAGTGCAACGGGGATCCATGGAAAGAAAGGACCAACTCACACACTGTTAAAAAGGAAATTAGGCCTAAGTTTGGGACATTTGATTATATATAAATGAGTACTACCTTAGGTAACATTTGATGTAAATAACCACATCATTTGAATTAATCAAAATTTTAAATTTAGTTCACTATTTAATAAACTAATAATTAAAAAAAATAGTTAATTAAATAATGTTTGTAGTATACGAAGAGTCTCTCATTCCTTTCCTTAGGTTTTGCAAATTTTTTAAATGATGCGACCGTCCACATCAAATGCCACCTAATGTGTTAATAGAAATATGATATAAAAACATGGTATAAATAACATTACTCTATATAAAGCAATGTACCGGGGAGATATTGAATTCATATAACCTATTTTTACACCCACTTACTTTTTACACCCATGTTAACTTTAATTAAACTATTAATATCTCTTTAAACCCATATTTACTACTTAAACTACCCTCACAAACCCAATTCAATTTGTAAATTTATCTGTATACCCATTTAAAAAATAAAAACCCAAAATTTGCAAAAATAAATCCATTTCAAGTTAGGACTATGAAAAACTGGACAAATTCTTAATCCAAGCAATATGATTGTCCTTGTAAATTTGTAATCACTAGGATTCATACCCGAGCGATGCGACGGGTTGAAAACTTTGTCATGCAATTAACAAATACATATAAAAAGGGCAGGTAAAAGAGTCCATGAATTTCCATAATGTACCAAGTTAGCAGAAATGTACTCCAACATGATTAGGTCAAAAGGAGATTCCTTCACTCTCAATATGGTTTATCAAAAGTAGTGTCTTATTTCTTTAAGCCAAACATGTAGGACAACACCAATCACAACTACAAATACTAACAACTGTGCAAAAGAATTATAAAAACACTCATGTACCATATAAGAACAAACCTCACAATTGGTCTTAAGAATTGTTTTTCCAAAGAGACCCATTACAACGTGATCTGAAAGAAAACAAAACATGAGTAATATCAAGGAAACTACACTTTCTCTGTCAAGTAAGATCTACGGCAGGTAATGAACAAAATACAAAGTTCCCAGCTTTAATTTAATTATTATCAAATATTGAGGGAAATTAACAACTACCCATAAATGTTTGCTCAAAACTAATTGATAATATGAATAATTTAATTACACAACATTTACAAAACCCAAAGTTCTTAGCTTAATTTGATCTTACCATTTAAGAGGAAGAAGTAAAAAAATTACACATAAATGTTTGCACACAATTAATTGATGAAACAACCAATTGGGCAATCAAAAATTTCAGATGAAGAAATCATACCAATGGGTTTCCATTAATTTCGATATCGAAGTTTATCTTTATGAGTCACTTGCTCCAAGTCTTTCTCCTGCCAAAAACATAAACAAACCCCCAAAATAAGGAGCTCTGTTGGTTCCCAAATATTAAGAATTGTTTCACGTGTACCCTTCATGAAACAGGTGGTGATGGCTGCTACTAAGCAGGATTGAAGATTGAGTATCTGATTATTATAGGAATTAGAAGTCATCTTCCAGACAAAATCAAATACACAGGGATAGACAATCAAACTAATGGTGCAGTGAAGACAATAAAACACGACCTACTACTCCCTCCCTCTCGCTCTCCGCGCAAAGGCGGCATGGCTCTCATTCACCAAACCCTCATCGAATGACAGCCACCTAGACCCATCCCAATCCGTCCCAAAACCATAGGACAAAATTAACCTTCCTAACTTAGCATCATGACCGCTTCGGATCTAAAAACTTTTGGCACAGAGAGTGCACATGCATAATTAAAATTCACAGATCTAGTGCAAGCAAGCGTACATTAGTAAAGGGAGCCAGAGATTATTACATTTTACCTTGGGTTTGAGATCCCTAAGTATTTTCCAAACGGACTTGAGTGTTGTAGTAGCGTCCTGCAAAGAAATCACAGATACATTAGCTGGCACAGAGAGTAGACATCTTTTTTTGTTTCAGACCGCAGATCCAAGAACCACACTTATTTCACCGATTCTTGCTTATGGACAGAAAAGCGAAGCAAGGGATTGCATGTTTACCTTTGGAATTTTTGTACTCTCTAATGAAAGAGGGGAATCCAGAATGAAAAACAAACCAAGGGGCAAACAAATAAATAGACGCCCAGAAAATCCCCCAACTGATTAAAAAAAAAACAAAAAAACCAAAAACCAAAAACCATGCTGCCTAACCTAACAAAACAGTACAAAAAGATTTGGAAAATTTTTTTTGGGCTTTTCAATCACCACATTCACGCAGATATAAATGCAAGAAACAATAAAAAAACAGAGATTTTAATAGAAAATGTAATTGAAAAAGACACTTATCTGAGCATGCAATAGAGTATGGACGATGAAGAGTGAATCCCGGACAAAGGGACCGTACTCGCGCCTGTTCACCATCACCCCTCTCTCTGTGTTTCTCTCCCTGACATCCCGATGATCCCCCTCTCTTTCACCATCACACTCTCACTCACTGAATCAAAGATCGACACTGACATCCTCACCCCTCTCTCTCTCTCTCAGAAACAAACTAAATGAACAGAGTCCCTAACCCATCCCAATCCGGCGGAAACCCTACGGACAAAATTACCATCCAACCCCCACTCTCATATCACCTGACGGCAAGATCTGAACCATTAACGGGGTAGTGTGGTCATTTTGACTCCCAAAGTGTAGTGATCCCCTACAAAAAAACCGGCAAACAAAGAAAAAAGAACAAACGATGAGCAATAAAACTCACAGACCATAACACACAAAATTCCCTATAACGTAAATTGATAAAGCATTTTACCCAATCCAATTGAATTCCTGATCACAAAACATAAGATAAACTAATAAACCATTTTATCCAAACAACCATTTAATTTTAAACATTTAAAACCGAAAAGAACCAAACGCGCATATTTGGGAAAAAATGGAGTGTTTTGAATATCTAAATCTCACCCTCAACACTTTAAAAATGCAGCGGTCCCAATGGAAAGAGAACTTGCAAAACGGCGTCCCAGCACAAACACAACATATAAAACAAACAAACGAAGACAAAACAAAATTTTAAAAACCGATAATGAACGATAAAATTCAAAAATCCTAGGATACAAAATCGCAAACGACATAAAAATTAGTAATAAAAATTATGAAAAAACAGACACCGCTTGACACCAAATGCTTGACGCCAATGACGACCCCAAAGGCAAGAAAAATCCCAAACCAGTTAAGAAAAAATTAAGAGTCCATTCCTCTGTCATATTCTTTTCCCTTGTTTTGCTACCCCTAATCCCAAATGTGTCTTCGATGCTCTTTGTCTCCTTTTTCTCTCACCCTAATATCTCACCTGCAAAATCTTAATGCTGCTACCTTCCCCCACCAACAAACCTTCAACACCCTGTAATGCTATTTTCTTCCAAATCTATAACAAAAAATGCATGCATAAATACGGTAGAAATTTGCAAAAACCCACAACACAACCTAACTAAAAATCTCACGGATTAAAAGTTTCACCCAAAAGAATCCCCCATCTCTCTTATCAAATGAAAACTCCAAAAGCAATTCACTGGTTGATAACAACCCATTTAAAATTGAACCCAAATAAATTAAAAGCTCCTCTCACATTGATTAGTCGTTCATTCTGCACCTACATTTTACTAATTCTACGTTAAAAGTTCTATGTACAACTCAAAAAAAGCATATTTTAACAACTAAAAGGACTGACACGAACACCATATGACCGTGTTAGGATAAAAAATGATAAACAAAGATTCGCTCAAAAAGCAGAGCGTAAAAAAACTCCCAAAAACAAAGATCAGGATCTCTTCATCTGAATTGTAAGTATTGTATATAAGTCTTCAAATACAGGACTAATGTGTTATAAGTATGATGTGTGAAAAGTATTTACATAACGTTGTTCCAAATCATAAGTTAAATAGAATACTGTATATACATAACGTTGTTCCAAATCAATAGTTGGACAGAATAACATGATAAACTTTATTTTGAGCAAGAACGTGAAAAACAATCTAGCAACACAATCTATCAAGAGATGTAAGTTCTTTGTATACATATATATTTATATCAACTTGTCATATTTAATAAAACTAAAAGCATGACAATAAGGGAACCTTGGCTGCCATAAGTCATATTCGGCAGCTGCTTCAGCCACCCCCACTGGAATTCAGGGTTGTGTGCATTTCATTCGAAAATCCATCACCATGAAAAATGAAAACAAAAAATCAATTCAAATCCAACATATCCAACAACCCAAATATTATAATAATCTAATCAGACAATAAACAATTAGAGATGAAGCTCAATTACCATAAAGAAATGAGGGGTTGTGTGGTAGACGCTAGTTGAAGCTTCATCAAATATATAGAGGATGATCAAACAATCAAAGACTAATCTCAATTACCTTTCCCGTTCCCGGAAAATCACTTCCATGCCCGCTATGAAATATTAGAAGGTCCGTAAACTCATAAGGCTAATATAGTAAATTAAGTCTCCCTCTATACCTTGCAACGCAAAGCAAAAGAAAGCCCCTCCTTTTCATAATCCCATATAGGGTGAGGTTAACACTTGCAGTGAGGTTAACCTTGAAATGCCAACTCCACCATTCCCTTGGCTAGCAGATGCCATACCGACGTCTGATCACTTCACTACTGCAACACAGCAGATGATGGTACTACTTCCCCTCCTCGCAACACTCCCTGCTCCTACGTCCACTCTCATCCAAGCACCTTTCTTTCTATTGAACAACATAAAAATTCAAATTCAAATTCAAATTTCTTTCCACAAAAGCATTAATTAAAATTAAAATTCATAAAACATATTGAGCTGAAATTGCTGAAACAAAATTCAAATGAAATTTTTTTTAAAATTGCAGAGTCAGTTAATTACTTAATTTAGCCAGGATCCACACCAAACTCACTCCAATTTTTTAAATTAAGCACCAAATACAAATACAAATTTAAAAACCACCGCCGATCCTCCGAAATCAATCGGACTCCAACAAAACAATTAATTTTCGGCATTTTCAAACGCAATACATCCAAAATTTAGAAATCGGTTCGGACGACTGACCTGCAAGCGTTTCGGGGAGGCCTGGAAGCTGAGCTCGCGCATTTTAAATATTGCTCCGCTCCTGGAATTTTTTAGATTTGAGCAGAAAATTTGGGAAGGAGAAGAATTTGATCGGAGAGAGGGAATGACACTCCCCGATCCCGATATTCCCCGAATACCAAGAAAGACACGTGATGGCCGACACGTGCTGGCCGACACTCGATGGTGACGAAAGCCATTTATTGAGTGCAATTGCTGAAAATAAAGAATAACTAAGACTTATAAATATAAAAGAATAAAGAATAAGCATTTAAGGAACGTGTTCAGAGCATACAACTAACTAGAACATTAAAGGAAATAATATAAAATTAGATAAACAAGGAGTGGGTCCTACACCGAGAGGACTCGAAGATGCCGATGCAGAAGTGTCTTGACGCCAGGATTGTATGCCTCGATTCTAAGCTCGCAAAACAAATATGAGTGGACCAAGTTGATATATATATATATATATATATATATATATATATATATATATATATATATTTAGTAAAATAGTTATCAACATACTAACCCCCAGGTTTTATGAAAATGCATATATATCTTGATAAATATAGGTTTTCCGAAACCTAGCATGTCATGCAATGTCTCAAATCATAACTTGTATATATAATAATCACTAGTGAATGTCCAATAACTCCTAGGCCCCATGTCGGTTCCCCGTCTCTAAGCAGACAGTCAGAGGAAATTACACTTCAGGCCCCATGCCGACTCCCCATCCCTGTGCTAATAGCCAGAGGAAACACACTCCAGGCCCTATGCCAACACTAAACCGTAGCCCGGGATGGACCGGAATCTATCCCTACGTCCCGTAGCGGAAATGACCACTAGGTAAGTACAAAATCACTGAACATATATATATTGAAAAGTAACGTCATAGTATAAAGTCATCCATCATCTATACTATAAAGAGGTGTTCGAAACATATTCTAAATATCATATCGTCAACCATTGGATATTTTATAAGAATATGGGTTATAGGAAAAATATTAATAATTCAAACTAGCTTTAGTAAGCATGTTATCTTAAAGCGTTTCATAAAACGTAATCATTAACTCATGCCTTTCATGTATGCATTTCTACTATTAAAACATGCATTTTTAGAAGGGGTCCACTCACAGATACTTAGCCGCTGAAGAGCCACGCAAACTAGCTACCACGGAAACGGCACAAATATTGCCCCTAAGCACATAAATGGTCCAATTAATAAAACTCTATTATAACAATTGAATTTGAGAAAACAGAAACGGATTCAGAAAGTCGAATTACCCTAAGATGAGTCTCGGATAAATTTCGTAAAATGTCAACAGAATATCCTTAGAATATTCCAAAAAATATTCCTGTTGGAATAATCCACATAAAGGGTTTGGATTTAGCTAATTAGGTGGGCTTGGTTTAGAGGAGAGGGCTTACGGCCCTGGTTCAAAAGGCCCGAAGGCCTAAGGGTTTTGGGTTTCTAGATAAAAAGGCATAGGACCTTAGCTAATTTGGCCCAAAGACCTTTAACTTAAAACAATTAATAAAATAAATAATAAAACTAAAATGGGTTTTAGGTTGGGCTCGGTAGGAAATGCCTAAAGGGCCTGGGTTTGGTGGGTCGCCAGACCCAAGGATGAAGAAGGCCGAAATTCGACCAAAAATCTACACCAACTTTAAACGACCATAACTTTGTCAAAACTTAACAAAATCGAGTGATTAAAAATGAAAGTTGTAGTTCTCGAAGAGACAAAAAGAATGGTACCTCACACGACGTCTAACTCGTCGTGTTTTGACCGTAAAATGCCTTGAAAGCCTCAGAGGTCGTCGAAAACTGGGTAAGATTCAAATGAGTATAACTTCTTCAATACTCAATGAAATTGGGTGAAACAAAAAGGAAAGTTGTAGTACTCAGCGAGATGAAGAGATTGATACCTTTTACGCCGGCCAAATCACCGTGGTTTAGCCGGAAATTGCCTCAAAAGTGACGGTGCTCGCTGGAAAATCTAGAAAACACCTTCCCGAGTTACTTCTATGCTATATCCTTGATCCACAAACATATCTCAGGTTAGATTTAGGCCACAAGGACAAAAATGAGAAGAGTTCAAGTGTCCCGAGGCTTACCCAAATCGAAGGGACGAGACACCTTGCCGGAGTTCCTCATTCGAACCGATGCTAAATGATTCTTGCGTCTTTGTCGAATTTTAAGGATGCAGGAAGGGAAACAGAGTATGGTGGTGGTTCAGTAGTGTGTGTATGTATGTTTGTGTGTGTGTGTGTGTGTATGGAGCTCAGGCAGAAGAAGAGTGCAGAGAGAGAGCATGGGGAAAGGGAAGAAAGAAAGGACTGAGAGGAAAGGGATAAGAGAGACTCAAGGGACAAAAATTAGGGGTGGGCCTCTTGGGCTCACCAATTAAGACCCAAAAACCATTTTAAAAGCAAGATAACCTCAACCTTAGTGAAAAATACAAATTAAATTGGGGGTGGGTGTAACAGGGAAAATTCAATCTACTTCAGGATCAAACACTAAAGTACGAAACTTTACATTTTCCCTTCTCAAATCTGACATCTTCGAGAGCTCCGCCCTACTTTTGATGGTTGTATCTGAGTTCATTTGTGGGTGTCGACGACTTGCAAGGATGGTGGATCCACGAAATGGAGGTTGGTTCATGGGCAGGAGGAAAATTCGATATGGGTTCATGTGGAGGTGCATCAGTGATTGTTCAACGGATTTAACTAAGATGATGAAAAAGAATGGGGTGAGCAGCACTGGGGCTAGGTTGAGAGAAATGGAGAGAGAATTCTCTCAAATTTGATAGGAAATGAGAGAGAAACGGTGCTAGGGTTGTAGGAAATGAGCTCAGAGTGAGAACAGGAAGGGATGGGGGATTTGATGGATGGTTATCGAGAGAGAGTCGGTAGAGAGAAAGATGGAAAGAAAAGGCAGTGCCAATTTTGTAAATAAAGTGAAATTCGGCTTAAACCTACGGACACAATTACCCCCTAACTTTGAAGAATTAACTTCCCAACCCAGCCCAGATCTAATGGTTTTGTTGTAAATAGCATGAAATCGAGGGGCAAACAATTGATTGTAGCCATGAACAGTGCCAATTTCCCTCCAACTTTAGAATAGATTAGAAAATAAGCCCGCGCATTGCGGCAGGAAACACTGTTTCAGCCATAACTGTATGAATAAGACACATTTAACCTGAATAAATTCAACACAATCATAAATGAACAGAGGGAAACATGACAATGAGGTCGATAAGTTAAGTAGCTTGGCTTTTATATGCATTCAACTGAACTAACATGTAAAGACATTGCACAATTAGTAGGAAGAAACTGAACGCTCTTGATCACAAAGACATGGTTGCCTAAAAAGTTATGTTTCCATAAGAAACAGAAGAAACAAAAACAACATGCAGTTCACACACATTGTGTAGTTTAGATGGCAAAATATGTGCCCTGCAGGGCAGAAACCTTGTTGATGCCCAAAATCAGTGAGGACTTTGGTACAACAGAAAGTGTTAAGTTTGTGACCTTTGCTAGATTGCTCTAGTCACTAGTGTGGATAAGTATGCAAATGGATAAGGACATGGAAGCAAACACAAGATGTACGTGGTTCACCCAGATTGGCTACGTCCACGGAGTAGAGGAGTTCTCATTAATTGTGAAGGGTTTACACAAATACATATGTTCAAGCTCTCCTTTAGTGAGTACTAGTGAATGATTTGGTATAAATGACATTAGGCCATATTGTGGGAGAATGATCTCCTTTTATAGAAAAGTTTCTAGCTTTGTTCTGACATTGACATGTGTCGTGTTATGATTGGCTTCTGATGTTAACACGTGTTGCGCTGTGATTGGCTTCTGATGTTGACACGTGTCGCATTGTGATTAGCCTCCTGGTTGGAGGGAAACTCTTATGGGTCCTTGACGGTATAACGTTGACCGGTGCTCAGTAGTTTCGGGATTGGTCAAGTATGATACAAACACACCTATTCCAGCACTTAATATAAAAACATAGAAAGTGTTCAGTACTTGTTCAAGTAGCTAATTTTCCAAGCACAAATGTTCAAAGGCAAAAATATGCAGAAGCCCTGTTTCTGTATGAAACAGAAGTAACTAGCAGTTAACACATATTTTTCCCCTGCAGTTAAGACGACAAAATATATGTCCTATAGGCTAGGCACATGTTTTAGCAATTACCAAAAAACAGAAAGTGTTCCGTTCTTGTTCGAGCAGCTAAGTTGTCAAGCACAAATGTTCAAACCTAAAAAGGTGGTAAAAACGGAATCACACCCTCAAATGCACCAATGCAGATAACAAGAACTACTGCCCCTTCATACAAACTGCAGGCCAAGATGCGTAAACATTTGCATATTCCTTAAAGGAAAATTTCTAGGCCTTTGTTATATTATGTATTAAGGAGAACCAAACTGTATCCCCCAACACTAAATTTGTTGGACTCACAATCCGCTTGCAAGGGTTGTAAAACTCAAAAGCTTATTGTCCAAAACCAAAAAAATTTGTACCATTTACATGCATGTGCAACATATGCCTTACACCAGAAAAACGTCTAAAATCAAATAGAAATTTGTAAATCATGTACAGATTTTGTTTTACATTTTTATAATCAAGTGGCAAGTAAAATTACAAACTTTCAGCAACCTAAGAGTAGAAATTAAGATGTTGAGATATCTCGAAACATATAACATACTGTATGTATCTTCTTTTCTTGACTTTCTCAATTTCTCTCACTACAACCTCATTCATCATTCAATGAATTCAGATTTCAGATATAGCTAGACAGATGATGCCTTATTGACTCTAATCCTCACTAACCAACTAAGCTTAAATGCTACTATTTTGCTCAAATTAAATAAATTGTACCCCTCTCCCCCATTTTCCGCGCAATTCACCACCTAAACAATGCAGCAAAAAACCAAAAGAAAAGATAAAAGATTGTTACCTATGGTTAAATTTATTTACAATGAAAGATGTTTTGGCTTTTTGAAAGAAGTTTTACATGAAAAGTATAAAATGAGTGAATCAAGCTCTTGGAGCTCTTTGAACCACTTTATGACCCTAATTGGTACAATTGAAAATGAAGAGTAATCAAACTTCATGAGCCTAATTGAAACAAATTAAAGACTAGATTGAAAATGCATTAAAAGCTGAGAATATGCTTTATAAAGGCACACCTTAACAGTCTCAAGAATTTTGTTCCGAGTATAGTCTATCTTTCATTTTCAAAATGAAACATCTTCATGTACCAAGTAAATGATAACATAAAGTATCATTTTCAATCGATAGAATTTTGTAATCGAACCCAAATATATATGCACGTAGAAAAATCATTTATTTCCCTAGTACTAACAAAATTAGTAGTGTATATATATATATATACGCTTTTGGATTTGGAGGAGGAAGCAACCATACCCTGAATATATCCAAGGCTAATGAAAGACTTGACTTGTTTGTGTACTCTTTGCAGGCCACATAGCTGTAATTTCAAATTATATTATTAACTCTCAAAACTAATTATATGAAAATGCTTAATCATATTTTAATTGACATAATCTGCTTACTTGTTACATTCAAGGTGGTTATCGTCGCTCCAGCCGGCAGGGTTAACCATCTTGGTCATGCTGGTGTAGGCATACACCATCTAGGGTTTGCCTCTCCAAGCCCTGCCCAAATATGTGTCACTACCTGCCCCATTAATTATATGTTACATTGTTAGTCACCAAGAATCAAAAGTTCAAAACCATGACTTGTAGACAAACAAAAAGATTAACTACACATATCTTAGTTAATCCACCCAAACTATGTTTTGAGAGGGGGAAGGGGAACAATCATGTGGAATTTACAGTTTATATGGTGAGACTCGCATAATCCACTCGATCATTGTTGTTCCTATACATTCCTCATAAATTATGTGAAAATTATGGGGAAAAGAAATAAAATGCATACATGAAATAAAATTGTATCACAATAGAATTATATTATGAACAAAATAAGGATAGATTGTGTTTACCTAGTGTTTTTCTACAGCGAAAGAAGTTTGGTTTTGCATTAGTTGGAAATGACATTTTTTCTGGCAATTTTATAGGATGTCATCAAATTTTTGCACGTTTGTCTCTGTGAAATGTAAATTAGATAAGAGTTTGATTAAACATATGAAAAAAAATATTGTTTAGTATGGTGTAAACACAAAATTACACGTGTGTATCAGTTGGGATAGCAAAAGCTTTACAAATGAGATTGCAATTGAAGGTTAAACCCCTCAGTCGTCATATGCATTCACATAATGTAAACTGATTGGTATGTTTAAGCAGTAATGATGATACTTTTGGTCTAGCATAGTTATCAATATGTGTAGTACATGTATTACCCTAATTTTATCTTAATTATTAATCATTATAAGTCTAAAATCTCTCCTGAAGCTTGTAAAGAAGCTTGAGTTTAAATTCATCTTCCTACTTTGAACAAAACTTTACCCAGATACCTCAAATAATCGGAATCATACAAAAACCAAGCATCCTAGTAGCTAGCTAGTACATGAAATCGTGGTTTCACTGATTATATTAAAAATATTAGGAAATTTTTTAGATAATGAAAAAACACAAATAAAGTTTGAAAAATCACTTACTGAATGCCCAAGATAGAGATCCTTATTTCTAGTAACCTTTCCAATCCTGGCTAGCCATCCTCCATGTTGATGACGTCTGCTACACAGAGAAGAAACAAAACAAAGAGATTTTAGAGATTTTTATTTGGTATATATATTATTTCTCATCGATTTTTTATCTAAATTATTATATAAAATTATGAATAGCTAATAAGACCTTGTAATTCTTCTGTACATTGAAGCCCTTCTTGAGAATCCACTGCTTTTCCTGTAAAGACCGCATTATGTTAGTAATCGATTAGCATTTAAACGTTGTTGTATATATAAATCTACTGAATGCATAATTAGTAGCATGAACTAAAACAATAGTAACTAAGATTACAACTCCTACTCAAAAGGTAAATTCTTTTTCCAAATGAAAACTGTGTTTGGTGGGCTGGAGGAATACAAAAAACTAAAACTTTTTGAAAGCATAGAAACAAAAAGAAGATACAATTGGAAGTAAAGTTTGAAATCTTACCGAAGTGCTTTAAAAGAAGCACAAAATTGTTTGCTAATGATTTTGCACTTTGGTGAATGGTATTAGTAGCACTGCTTTTTTGTTTAACAAAAGTACAAATCTTATCAACAAAATTGTGATGCGTCTATTAAAGATTCATTATAGTATTAGTGTAAGTAGCTAATTTGTAAATTTGTTACATATGGGATCATTTATAACGGTAAGAAACAAAGGAATAGATGATATATATAGGTCACATATTAAACATTTGCCAGATTTATAATATGAAATTTTTTTAACTAAGTTAAATTCTTTTCGTCAAACTATCACACACTAAACTTGTTTTGTTACTGTATTTATACAATTTGCAGTTGTGGATCAAAGTTGGTGAGAGAAATAGAATATAATACCTCTTTAATTTACGGTTGCAGAAGCCATACGATCTTATATTTGTTGTCCCGTCCTTTGATCCTTTTATAGTAAACAATCAAAAACTTCCATCAATAACTTTTCCAATGCAGGTAGTAAAATGGAAAAATTAGAACTCCCAAATTATGTTGTTGTATAATTTTGAATAATACCTATGTGCAACACTTCATGTAAAAGTCCTTCTTCCTCATACATTTGACAAACTTGCAAACAATTAGTCCAGCCACCTGGTATCTTTGAAGATGCTGCACAGTAAGAGTGCAATCCTAAAAATCACAAACATGCAAAATTCGAATCAAATCTGTAAGTCGTTTAGCATTTTATTCATAAATGACTAACATAATATACACAAAAAAAAAATTACTTGAAATTGCAACCGTCCTAGTAGCAAATGAACCAAATTAATCTGAATAAAAAAAAACCCCATTAACTAAAGGTTCTCACTTCTCACCGTACAAAAAATGACAAAGGGGAACCAGTCCTAACTTTTTTGAGACCCCAACAAAAAGTTGCAAATTTTCAACAACTAAATAATGAATATTAAAATCAAAAGTCTCATGAGGTATTTCCTTTAAAGATTTCCAGTTCTCAACCCACCAATTTGTTAGGCAACACACTGATCAAATCCAACTGGTATATATGATATACGGCCTCTGCCATGCAAATGATTTGTTCCACTTCTTTTCTCCAGTTCCCAAATCTATAGATACGACCGTAATAAAACATACATGGCCCTCACACAGTGCAACCCCCTAGCAATCTAACAAAGAGAGATTTATGTCAAAAGAGAAGAAGAAAAAGAGCTTTAAATGCGAGTTGTTTGGTGTGGTTTTTGTTTTCTCTTCTTCTCTTACGGACTAAGCATACACCTATCCATCAATCTTCCCTTTATGTATAAATCTATTTACACACACATATATTCACACACACACATCTATATACACACATATATTTATATACACGGACAACATTGAGTTCAATCCAAATCTATAGTCCTAACAATGTACTTAACACATCAGAAACATAAATCCAATGTAGCTTCAAATGTCACGTTGTTTTGTTGCCATCTTAATTGTTGCTTTGGAAAAGCAAACATAGAGCAATAAAAGATAAGTTTCTCATACGCCCAAGTACAATTTTCCTTCTCTTAAGGTGCCTTAATTTGTAAGGCAAGCCATTACACACACACACACACACTAATAATAATAATAATAAAAAGGAATTCATAACTGCTTTACAATTCTATCATGTTCCAGTTACAACTTCTTATAATTATTGTAAAAGTATTAGAGAAAAAGCATTCTCACGTGCACTCAGAGAGTCAGAGTCCTAGTCCAAGTCAAGCCATAAAGAACATTGTATATTAATATGAACATAGTCATTGACCAATATCAATTTAATTATAAATTTTTGTGTTAGCAACAATGTCAGGAACAAATATCAGAAGAAATCATCATAGAAGTTGTACTCCCTTGTAAAATGAACATAACAAAGTTCAAAATCCCAGAGAATTATAGCATTGAACAATTTAGGCAACAGAGGGGCTGAACCAGTAACAGTGAAAGCATACTATTAGTGTTTTGCCATAAGGAAGAATAAAAATAAACAAATCATACCATAGTGCCTTCAAGATGCCATCTCTTTTCACATCAAAGTACTCATCGTTCAGCTGAACAATGCATAGAGGGGGAAAAACAACATATCACATACCAATGCAATCAAAGAGTCTAAGATTGTAAAGAACTGAATGGAAACATAATGGAAGCAGCAACCCACAAATCATTTAAGAAACAGGGGCAGAGCAAGCAGACATTCAAACAGAACCCTTATTATCCGTTGTCTAAGGCAACCAAACAAAACCCAACAAATCTCCTTAAATTACAAATGGGAGCTCTTTTTTTAGGTGATTTGTTGGTTTTTATTTGGAAGCCAAATCAGTTGGGAATTTGAGAAAAATGAAAAACCCAAAGCTAATTAAATCCAAAAACAATAATCCACAATGAAAGTGAAAAACTTGGGGAGATGAAATACCAAAAACCCACCTAATTTAAAACCTAAGTAAAACCCTCAATTAAACCCCAACTACAAACCTAAATTAAACCTTCAATTAAACTCCAAATTTAACTATTAATAAAACCCAAATTAAATCATCAACCAAGAGAGATAAAATACAAATGGGGGTTTAAGAGGTGTACTTGTAGTGAGTGAGTGAGTAAGTGGGTGAGTGATGCTGCGACTATGAGAGGATGAGAAGAACGCGGATATGGGATCAAAGAAGATCAAGGATCTACAACAATGGCGCTGAGATCCCCATTCTTCCCTTTCTTTCTCTCATTGTCGCTCTGTCTCTGTCTCCCTCTCTCCCTTTCCCTCTCCTATCTCTATCTCTATCTCCATCAGCATGGCCTCCCAACTGCGAAACCCTCAGCAAGCGATCCTTACTCCTCCCTCTCCCACTCTCTCTTTTGTGTTGTCTCCCTCTCCCTCGAATCATACACCCTTTGTGATTCTGTCTGCCTGTAAGCCGCATGCCTTCCTCTCACGAAATCCCTATCTCTCTCCCTCTGTGTCTTTCTTCTTTCTCTGCTCGGTTGGTCTCTCTCTCCCGACGGCATGGTCTCACCGAGTCTCATTGCAGCTCAGAAAGAAAAGAAATGAAAGTCTTTAACCCACCCAACCTATTCGAAACCTTACAGACTAAAATGACCATCACACCCCTGCCTTTCCACGATTATCATCACGTGGCATGAAGATTAGCGACAAAGAGAGTCAGTGGCAGCCTCGTAAATAAAGTGAAATTCGGCTCCAAAGACTATTCATTTGTACAGTGCAATTGAAAAGCGTTCTTTAGACTAAAGTAATAATGTTGCAAAATAGCTTACCACATGTTTTTTTGTTTGTTTTAAATGGTCTGAATCTCAATTGTGAATGTGGGTGTCTCTTTCTTCTTCTTTGTCTTTCCGCTTTGGTTTCTCTGGTTGTGACTATCTATCAATTAAGTACAAGATTTAATCAATTATTCTTAGTGATGGATATTTATCTTTAGGATGGATTTTGTTGGTTGAAATTTCATATCTTTGAGTTTGATTTACCACATGTATGCATGGATGAAAATTAAGGAAGGAGGACATGTTTGTGATGATCAGTTGGATGAAAGAGATAATTATTCTCTTCAAAGTTCCAATTGCCCCAAGGTTCCTAAGCCCTTTGCAGTACCAACTTAAACCATTCATGGATGTTCCGTCAGATTGGTCACAGGAAATATACTAGTGCAAGTCCATGAGGAGACAAGGGAAGAGCCAAAGAATCCTCTTCTGCATTTCATTTCCTCTTCTACATGTCGTTTGATTTGTTTGATTACAAGTCTCACATATGAGTTCAATGCTCATACTTTCATTGCATCTCAGAGGAAATGCAACTTTTTTGGCCTTCATTTAAGTACTTTTTTATTTAAGAGGATTTTACGGGTTCTATTTTTCAGGTGTGCATATATACAGCGAATGAAACAAGAAAAATATTTCATGAGTGATGACAACTCCTCTTGGAACCAATTTGAACCATTCTTAGAGATGAAAATGGTTTCAAATTTCCTTGAGATTTTAGCTTGTTAGAAACAGAGCTTTCTTTTTCTTTTTTTTTAATCTTTCAATCAATTGTTTTAATGCATTTTTTTTAAAATCTTTCTATCAGGTGCTGCTGAAAGATATCCTGATGGACGATCTCAGCACTATGACATCTCACATAGTTGTTGTTGTTGATTTGTTTGTGTTTTGGTGTTTGTGTAGGTTTATTGATAAATTTGAGTTGTTTTGTTAATTTTATTTTGCACTTGATGGTAATTATGCATTAAGGTAAAAAAGACAATTAACATTCAAAATTTAAGTTGGATGTAGAAAGAGATAGCGAGTTCAAATGAAATTTTCTCTAAAATCAATCATAAATAATATGAAACTAATAAACTATTTTTGGGACTTTAAAAGCAACCCTCAATGCTAGAGGCTAGACCCGCTAGAGTTGCTTGTTCAAGAGTATGACTATATCCCCTTCTATTACCCTCCCCTCCCTCCTCTCACACTTTTCTTTTTATCTTTTTCTTTATATAAAATTTCAAAACAAGATGTTGACGTAACTTATCTTTTTGTCTTTTTCTTTATATAAAAATTCTTGTAACCATTTAAATAGAAGACGAGGGAAAGAGAGAGAATCCTACTCTGTTTATTCATTGGGTCAATGACTTATGAATTTATCCAAGTTTAGTTGTACCTAATGAGTTAGGGTATAGTTTGACAAAATATAAATGAATTATGGTATAGGGAAATCACCTTCTTTTTTTTAATATCAAATAAGGGTAATCACCTTCATGTGTGAAAGAATTAACTGGCTCCTCAATGGGTAGATGAGGATAAGTTCCCTCTTAATTTACTTGATGGCCAAGTCATCAAGCTTTATGCTAATGATTGGAATCATTCATATTATAAATCATTCTAGATCATCTGTAAAAAAAAAAAAACAATTGAATATGAGATCGTTTATTCATCAAATTGTATAAAAACAGATGGATGGATTTGTTAAAAAAATTACAAATTGTATCTATTTGCTACAATTGATTGACTAAACAAATTTAGTTTAATTGATTTATTGTGTAGAGATAATTTTTACAGAATGATTCCTAATATGAATGGTCATAATCATAAACACGAAGTTTTACTAATTGGTTACTAAATAAATTGAGAAGAAACTTCAACTCAATCTTGAGAAGCCAAGCATTGTGTATGTGAAAAAGAGAAAATGCTTGTGATAGTTGTAAATAATATTTTTCTTTAACATATATAAAACGTTGAATTGAAAAATAGAAAAATGACATGGATAAAAGTGGAACCACATTAATCAAAATTTAAAATATTTTAATTAAAAGTTGAACACCCACAAATGTTTAATCAATAAAATATAAAATTTAAGAATTTAAAATTTCCTCAAAGAAAAAAGATAAAAGAAACAGTTTGATCTTTCAAACATGGGATAACATGAAATGTACTAGCTCATTATTCTATGGCCATTCCCTTAGGCCCAATTTATAGCTTTGTCTGGACAATTTCTTTGGCCCAATATATTTATGGATTTTGTTGCTGCTATCCTACCCAACCGCACACTTGACCAGTCCGGTTCGAACTTTGTAAAGTGTAACGGTTTTGACTATCCTCTTCCTCTCCCAACTTCCATGGCGACTTTTAGATTTTCCCAATACCAAATTAGTCCAACCTCGCCACTTAGTACTACATTTGGTGATATTTCTCTCCATTTAGACGAGGTCTTAGATTGATGACGAATTTGATACCAAATTAGATTGCCCATTATATAGCTTAACCGAACGTCCACTCTTCTTAATATAAAAATATCGATGTATTAAAAAAAATAAAAATTAGTCCAACCTCTCTTATCATCCTCCTTTAACCCTTCTTTAACCTTCTGCAACAATTTCATCCTCTGAATTTTTTCTGGTTTTAATTATTCTTCGATTTTCAACACCTCAGTAAAATGAAAATCCATTGTAAAAAATATCCATTTCATATTTTAATGCTTTCGACCCAAAAAATTCAAAGAAAGTGACTTGTGAAAGTAATATTCTTTTTACCGAGAAAAGATGGTAACTTTTTTTTTTATATTCTCTTAGTTTTCTTTCTGTCCAAGATAATGGCGACTTTGGCTTCAGGTGTTCTTGTCAAGCTGGTTGAAGAACTGGAAAGTCATGAAAAGCCCTTGAGTGATCGAAAGCTGGTGTTACTGAAAATTCGGGGCATAATTCATTGATTAGCAGAGGGCGAACTATAGCCTAATCAACTAGTTTACTTGAAGGTTTCATATTCTACACATGCCATGTTTGCTTCTTTGCATCAAGAACAAGATAAAATGGTGTTTTGCAACCAGTTGCTACTTGGGCAGCTGATATTCGTCGAAAAGTTGGAGGCAGCGCATTCGGTGCTAGTGCTTAAAGGTATAAGGCCTATTTCGGGTCGATTTCCTTGTGTTAGAAACCTTGAAGATCTTTTTACAAAGGAGAAGAGTAGAGATGTGGAGAAGAAGCCTCAGTGTAGATATCGATCTTTAATCCTATCAAAGTCCAACTCGAGTGAGAAAAAATGGGCCTTATGCAGCTCTGGAAGCGATGATGTTTTTTTTAGAGGGAAATGTGTTTTGTGATAAAGGGGTTTACAAAATTAAGCTCCAATTTTGTGGAGGAAGATAGTGATCCTGATTGCATAAGCACATTGTCTTCTTCGTCGTCTGTATTGCCAACGAAGTGAAGGAATTGAAATTGGGGAGAAGTTGCAGACACCCTAGTTGTCAAGCATGAGATGAAGCCAATTGTTCACTGTAGTTATAGTGCTTGTGTGAGAGTCTCGCTATTTCTTCTTCCACAAGTTGAAATGATCCTCTGGTCTGCCTTTCGGAATTTTGATAACTAATTACAGAAATTTGGTAGATGTACTACAAGTAAGCCATTTTGTATTTTGTTAATGAGAAAATTTACGGTGGGTAAGTGAAGTAGAATTGAGAATTTGACTTGACGATTGTACTGCTAATTAAACCCTATTAAACCATAATCTAACCCTTAAGTGGCAAAATCTACTTGTTATAATACTTAGAAATGCTAATTTTAACTCACTTTCGTATAATATTATAAGCATGTGTAATCAAATTTGTCATGCACCACAAATTAACTCTTTGTATGATCATTGTACAACTGTCAGTTGTGTGAGCTCATTGCTTGCTTGTTTCGTCATCGTATGGCTCCAAGGACATATTGGTTCTCTAGTTTGCTTTCCTTTCAAAATTATAATGAATTGATCATCAGTTGTCCTTATAGAATCCTTCCTACTCTTTCTGCTTTGGTAAGCTTCTTCAGTTCGTACGGCTACGTGTTACGGTTCAGGTGACAATTCAAGTCGTAAAACAAGAAATAGTGATGATCATCTAGCTAAGAAACTAATTGAAACTTCCAGTAGGATCTTCGTGCCAGTGAAGAACTATGAGCATTCCTCAGATTCAGCGATGATGTTTAATTTGGCTAATGATAACAACCGGTCAGAAAGAAAGATATTGCGGAAGTCTCTATCCCCACTTGGCAAGGTATTGTTTGATTCATTTAATTTTACGAGGCATGTCTGACCGTTGATTGAGGGTGCGTTTGGTACGCAGACGGGACGGGACGGGACGGGATGGGACGGGACGGAACGGAATGGAGGTTCGTGTTATGTTTGGTATGCATAGGACGGAACGAAAAAAAATGACGAATCAGACCCCCAAACAATTTCTTTCTCTTCAAATCAAACACAGAAAAATCCCAAAATTGATTTCAATCGTCCTCCGTGCAGCATCCACCTTCTTCCCTCCGACCCACCAAACTGTTTCACTCTCTCTCTCCCCAATCTCCCTCTCCAAATCGGCGACTTCGTCCTAATCCCCGGCACCGCCCACCTGCTCGCCAACCACCTCGACCAGGACCACAACCCCCTCCCCGGCACCGCCCACCTGCTCGCCACCTCAGATTAGGAATGACGAGCTTAGCTTCGAATCGGGTTGTGTTCCGGATCAGATCCACCTCACTTACACGGACGGAGATTACGAGATACGGGTCATGTTCGTGACGCCAGACGGCGCCGGAGAAGAAGAGGGTTTGCTATGGTGACGTCGTCGTCGTCGGATGGGTTTGCTGGGATTGGGTTAGCAGTTGGGTTACTGGGTTTGTGGTGGAGGAAGAGGAGGGCTACGGGAGAGACAAGGGTAGAAGAGAGGAGGTTACGGGAGAGAAAGGGAGGTAGACAATGTAATTAATGAAAAATAAGAGGGGTATTGTTGTCCAAAAAGTTATAAAGTTTGTGTCCCACGGGATGGAAAAACCCGTTCCAGGGGGGGAGGGGGAACCAAAATCTAACCCATTTTCGTTCCGTGGGACGCGCGTTCCACATAATTTTAGCGCACCAAACGTGGGACGGAACGGTTCCGTCCCACTCTGTTCCGTCCCATCCCACGTACCAAACGCACCCTGATAGCTTGCTAATCGAGCTAGAACTGTCATATATGATATGCAGGAAGTTTTAAGACATAAAGACGTTGCGATGCTTATTGCAGTTGAGGCTTTGAAGAGGCTTCTGCTGCTGAGACATTGATCAAATGCCTAAGGTACCGTGCTAACGTATGCTTATGCAAATTTCTGCCTCATACTTATTACATACTCACAATTTGGAATGGGGAGGAACATAAAAAAAACAAAGAATCGCTTCGAAGTTCTGCATGCTTATCTAGTAGAGCATCTATCTATTTTTCTTAATGATCGATGGATGCAAAAAATATGAAATTGTTATTGATTTGGTATCTAATGTGTTTCACTTATTTTGCATTTTGTTGTTACATTTTTCAACAGATACTCAGAACTCCAAGCATCGAAGAGGGATGAATATCAGTTATTATCAGTAAACAAATTGTTAGATCTTGAAAATGACGTGGCTTGAGTGTGGTTAATAGTTCAGTCCTCGACCAACATTAGTCTAGTAACGGCTAATGACACAAATTCATACAACCCCAGCTCCATTAGGGAAGCACTAAAACTTGCCTTTAACTGAAAGAAAAATGCAACTTCATGGATAAAAGTAGCTTTGGAAGCTGATCTCACCCCGTCTTTTGCCCCTAGTATGGAAAGTTCAGTGGAGGCTACAAACCATTCTCATAAACCAAGTAAAACTCATGGTGATAGGAAACCTAAGGGCAAATGTATAATGAAGATCAAGCATAAGAATGAAGCTGGTTTCGGGTTTGCCATAAAGAAGGAAAACTCTTCACAAGGTTAGGTGAAGGGAAGTGGCTTTATTTGTAGCTGCAAACCTGGCAAAGTCATTGCATGGTGAATCCAGGAGATGATTTTGGCCAGCTTTGAGAACTACATGGATGATGTGCTTATGAGAAAAAGCACTTCCCTGGAATCAGAGAGCTATGTGGCTGAGATGATGTGCCAGATTAAGAAAGTTTGTGACTGGTTGGATAACAAATATTATTCTGATTGGAAGCTTATGGGAGGATTAGAAATAAGATTTATGGGGTCCTTTTGAAGCATGTGGGGAGGACTGCCATGGTTTTGGAACACATGAACATAGTTATTAGAGATCGCCAACTATGAACTATATAAAGCGGTTGACTAAATTTTTAAAAAAATTAGTAGGTCTGAATGTAGGCGAGTTGACTAGAGCATTAGCATTGTCCTTCTCCTTCTACATTGTCCTTCTCCTTCTACCTTTAAGTTTAAATGTCCTTCCCCCTTTAGTTTAGATTCTAGAATTACCACACAGAAAGTGTAATAATTTTTTTGAAATACCATGTTGTTTTGTATGTGTCAATATTGTGGTTCACTGCACAAAGTTAAGATATATATTGGTTTGAACACATGTTTATAGTATAAATCTAAAAAGAAAATTTTATTTTTCAGTGTTGAGATTTTAGATGTGATGGATGATGTATGTAGAATGGGAGAAAAATTGGTAGTATTAGAATAATGTCAAGTAGTATTACTAATTCATGAGTTATAATATAGGTAGATGTCGAGTTTATGCTTTAAGATATAATATCCATAACCAATTCATGTATCATTACACGAATGAATTGATTATATTAGGTAATGATTTTCTAGTACCACACAATATTGTTGTACAATTGAGGAACTTGTATAGGTTGCAGTCCTATTAGATTAGGAATGTGATTGTGTAAATCCTTGTATATCTTGGAATATCTCTTATATTCCTATTAGGAGTAGATTACCTATTAAATGTTGTAATCCTAAATGGAAAGGTTTTTGCCTATCCAACTACTATAAGCAAAGGCACAATGGGGTGATACACACACACCCACAATTACACATCTCTCTCATTCTCTCTACCTATTGCCACACCCCTCTCTCTACGACCTCCATAATTGTTTAGTAAATTATGCCTATAATACGTTATCAGCATGCTCTTGACGCTGCGCTAACAAGAGAGTTTGATCTTCAATCAGGGGAGTATTGCATTTTAATCATTCTTTTTATGATTAATTTAATTATTTTATTGAATTAATCTACATGTTATTGATTCAATTTAATTTTTCTATGTTGAACGTGATACAGCGCATTGGAGATGCAATTCCGGCTTTCCGAGAATGATCTTCTACAAATTAAAATGCTTTTATTGTTTTCTGCCAATCAGGTACGCTTAAAATAAAGTAAGATATTTGAAACGACCATGAAGCATGAACTCCCCTATGTTTATATTTTCCTTCCGATATATATATATATATTGTATATGTTCATATATTTGTTAGTATAAATATTTGTTTCTTGCATTACGTAATTAAATTACTATGTGGAATTGTGAGTCAAAGTATATTAATAAATTAGAAGCAAACTTAGGGTTTGTAAAACCCTAACAATGCCGATTATTTTTTTTTTTTTTTTTTTTTTTGCGATGGACCTTGGCAGCAGCCCTCTGGGCATTGCTGTAAGCACACAGATCCTAGGCCGAAGGCTTGGTTGGTTTGACTCAGTTCCATAGCCCACCAAAGAAAAATTTGCAGCTTTTTCTTAGCCCTATTGTCCCATTCGCCCTATTTGGTCCAACATGCCAGCCTTCACGGCTGGGCTTCCCAACTAAACACGTGGCTTGCAGCCAACCTAAGCCAAAAAAAATAAAAAATTTGGCTATATTTTTCGACTCTATGCTATTATTTAGCACTTTAAATAATTTTAATCCGAATGTTAATATTATTTTTGCTTCTACGATCGACCCCATTTGGTCTCAATCTATTAAATTAATTAAAAGTGACCTGCAGTCCATTACTCTAATAATGAATCTAAAATTATTGACCTGAAGATCACTTTTGGACATTAACGATTCAATAATTTATTTTTATACTTTGAACCGTTGACATACTTTCGTAGTCCCGAAGCGCTCACACTTGAGTTCCCGAAGAACCTTAAATCCATTACACTTAGTTGTATATTGCATTCTGTGTTCTTGCAGGAACCTCTCTTTTATGAACTAAACGTTCATAAACTAAATTGAACCTTTAGTTTCAAATTTAGTGCATTTGAAACTTGAAGATTTCATAAAACAATACACCTATGAAAACCCGACGTTTTTCATGAAAACCATGTCTTAGAAATCGAATGTTCTAACTTTGATGCTTATGGATGATTCATTGCCATAACACCAATCACAATCTTGTTCCCTCCAATTCAGTGGATTGTTGAACTATCACAAGTTCGATTTTCCTGATATGGACGTTTCTAATAGAAACCACTTTATGTGGGGTATAAGACGTGAATCTCCACTTCTCAAATGAGGATTCCATGGCTCCTTGGCTCGCTCATACGGACTGTCTCATCATGAAAAACATTTCCTGAAGCACATCATGATTACGTCCATGAATGAGTGCAATTCTGAAGTTTATAAATTTGATCAAATTTTGACTAGAGAATACTTTTCTCGTCTTTCCATGTTTCTAACTCGCCCCTGAAGCAGTAGTGTAGAAAGTGGAAGTTTACCAAATTCTCGAATCTGATTACTACCACAAACATATGGTAGAATCAGGGCCTGCCAACGTGTGGCATCATGCTCGGAAGCGTGATCCTTGGTACCTAAGACCTAAAACTTCAAGAATAAGGGATAATATTCCTAAACCTCAACCCTGCAGAATCTACTTCCGTTTTGATGGAATAGATCATTGGTTATGCATTTGTTCGTGCCCCTACCAATGTTGTTGAGAGTACGATTCTAGTAGTCAATATGTGTGACTAATTTTGCTTCACCAAACATTGTTGGAAAAGAAACATTTTGACATGGATGGCCTTGTTGTCCGAATCCCCTTAGTAAACCATTTACTTTGTGAACATTTTTCCATGTTCTTGGATTCAAGTTTGGTGTATGTTTTACTTATGGATAATCTTATTGATATTGTCCTCGAATATGAGTTAATTGAATCATGTTTCTTAATACATGTGACTGATTCAATTAAACACGTGATTAGGTAGGAATGTGGGAAAGTTAGTTGTCTGGATGAATGTGTACTATGCACACTAACTTTATACCTAAATCATATCTCTAACAACGACTTCAGGTCTATCCAACCTGATTAAGAGCGTTAGCACACTCCTCGTTGTATGAATGGTACTGAATCACCATTTAAGGGACCTTAAATTCTCCCTGACGTTGAGTTTTTAAGGATATTTGAGATGACAATGATCATAAATGAACCACTGAAGAAAATAGAATGAAATATCTTTGCACCACCTCCAAAAATGAGCCTGAAGCTTTGATTTAGGGCCAATGGGTTGTCTCCCAACTGGAAGCATGTCATATGTGGTCGACCTGGAGCTAGGTGATTCGAGCAATTTACTTGTTTTTGCATGACCTTTTGGGACACTTAGGTCAAACAATGATGCTACGACGTATCTCCTTACTCGAAGTAAGGATCTTGTGCCTACAAGCACACTTTGCCAAAACCCGCTCATTTTGGGAAATTTGATTTCTAAAATCATCCCTAGCAAAGATACAAAATGACTCTTTTTCACAGTGGATTCAAGGGAATATATGTGGACTAATCCAACCAAAATGCTGACCATATAAATACTTATGGTTTTGGTTGATGAATCGACAAACTGGTCATATGTTTGTCCACACACATTGCTACTAAACCTCCTGGTCGATTAAAGGTTCACCACCCTACTTATCCCTTAAGGTCCAGGAAACTGGATAATACCAGAGAATTTACATCAACGATTTTCGATAAGTATTACATGTATTTTGGGTTTATTATTGAACATTGAATTCCCATGTTCACCCCAAATAGCCTCGCCTAGCAATCATAAAGCGCAATTTAAATGATCTCCCAAATTTTGGTAAACGTACCAAGTTTTTTTGTTTTTGCCTAGGGCTATGCAATCTTGTACGCAACTATGTTGGTTAGCATTGAGGCCCATTACCACCCAACCTATATGATGTTACAGTTGGTTACTGGGTACGAACCTGACGATTTTCGTATTTACGCATTTAGGTGTGCATTACATGTGCTAAGTTGCGCCACCGCAACGTACCACCATGGGTCCTCAAAGAATGATGTGTATCTTTTGTCGATTATGATTCTCCCCCATACTAGCTTTATTTGAGCCCTTGCATGCGATCTCTTTACCGCTTATTTGCGGGTTGTCACTTTAATGAGACAGTTTTCCCGCCATTAAGGGGAGATAAGAACGTCAATGTTCCAGTAGAATGACGCGAATTTACGTGGACGTTACCCTATGTCTCATCTCAGTCCCCATACCGCACAAGTGTGATAAGCAAGTGCGATGAATTCTAGCTTTCAGAATGTTTCCCCAGACGCATTTCTCTAATCTAGCTAAAGTGACAAGATCATATACCAGCTACAAACATGTTTGCAAGAATAGACGTACTTAACGAACGTCGAGTTAACATTCTTAGAGGGTGTGCCACCCATGTTGGACGGTTTGGACGCCCTTGTTGGATAGTCCAGTAAACCGGCGGATAGCCAATCAATCTGTATTGGCCTGGAGCATGACAAATCATTTGGTTCGTAGGATTCACTTCCCAAGAAAAGGAAGATACGACACAACAATGAATCTAAACTTGATTGTTGTCTCAAATCATTTCCATCTCATGGATTAATCCGGATTACTGCTGAAACTTGAAGTTCTTAGTCCAGTATACTAGTTTGGATGAGCTAAATGGAATTGAAATGAGATTACCATCGATGATGTTTTCACTTATATGGTAGCTACCGACATAAATGAAAAGCGACGATATCGAACCATGTTCCGTTGATTAAGTGAAAATGTAGAACTGATTGGACAACTAAAGTTACAATCCAAGTCAAATTCCTTACCAAACTGTGTATTGGACCTGTCGTTCCTACACTGCCCAAGGTAACCCTATTGTGTTACAAATGGGAAATTAAGTGTATGAGATGAATGAAATAGTGCGATATGATGCATGCCTTACAGCGCAAGATTTCTCTCAAACGTCCTGTGAGTGATAGCAGCATGATGAAATGTGGTTAGTATTTCTCTCATGGGGATATTGATATGGTGATTGACATGTAAGTTCTTGAAGAATTACATGGACTGGTTCAAAAAGTTCCAAACCACGGAACACCCTCTTAACTTGTGTCATGCTTTCACTTACAATCTGATGGATGTGGTATACCTGTCTAAGTGATTATTTGATCAGTTAGGGATATGAATTATGCCCTTGCGTGTTAAACTATGAAGTCTTATTCCAAATTGCTAGAGTTACAATTTATGTTGTTGACATGAATCTCACTAAGACTCTGGAAGAGCTTGAGAAAATTGCCTCGCACCTGAAGATGGAATTTGAGATGAAGGATATTGGGAAAACTCGTTTATGCCTTAACCCGAAGGGGAAGCATTGTTCTGATGGTATGTTGGTCTACTAGTCGAACTACATCCTGAATGTGTCACCTTTGAGTATACATTTGATCGTCCATACGTTATATGCAAATGAGATCCTTGAAAAGGTTATGGAATCCAAAATTCCATATCTAAAGTTCAACTTTATGCTTTGCTGTACTTAGCTCATTGTATTTAGACAGGACATCTCCTTCGATGTTGATCTTGGTAAAGATGCAGCACCGCGCCTACACGTAACTACTGAATTGGTATTAAAGACGTACCTTGAAGGTACTGCGAGGGCAAATCCCAACGCATCTCAGCAGATCCAACCCCCTAATCCTCGAAATGATGCTTGCCTTGTTTGTTATGCTGACGCTGATTACTTATCAAACCCGCACAAGGCAAAATCCCCAAACGGTTATGTCTTTACCATTAAGGATATCGTAATATTTTGGAGGTCCATAATATGACCTTAGTTGTGAAATCTTTGAATCGTTCCAAGACTCACCTCACTTCACTACGCCACAAGTGAGATATGGTTAGGAGTTCTTGTTGAGCATATTTCGAAGTACTTGCTGTGTTTTCATCCATCATTGAGTCCCAACGATGATCCATGAAGATTAGGCCGCATGTATCAACCCAACCAGGCTATGATACATTAACGAAGTCAACATCAAGACATATTGCGTCTACATCTACATCAGCAAAGCATCAAGAGATTAAAGTCATGCAAGCCGATCTCAGACAACCTTGCTGACCTCTACACGATGTCACTGCCGAAGTCAATCTTCCAGAAGCTTGTCCAAGGAATTGGTATGCCTAACTATTCATATGCAAATGCTTGTAGTTCTCATTTGGAAGTTATGTCAAACTTAGGGGGAGTATCCAGAAGTATACTCACTTGATTTTAATATACTATTTTCCCCTACGATTAGGAGCATTTTTCCCACTGGGTTTTTGCTACCTAACTAGGTTTTAACGAGGCACCCATCCTAGGCTGATCATACCCTTGTGAGCTATTCTACTTGCGTCCAAAAGATGTATACTTTTGACTTAATGCAACTTCTCACTTTTCTCCTTAGACTACGGGTTTTTGTCCCACCTTAGGTTTTACATAGCAAGGTTTTGTGAGTTTTACTTTTTATGCATTCTTCCGTTAATCTGAGACTTGCATTCCCTCATTGTGCTGACAGCTTCATCAACTATACTTGCTTCATCACTGAAGACCTAATGCGCCATTTATTTGAGTATTTACACACTCAAGGGGGAGTGTTGCAATCTTATTAGATTAGAGATGTGATTGTGTAAATCATAGTATATCTTGGAATATCTCTTATATTCCTATTAGGAGTAGATTACCTATTAAATGTTGTAATCCTAAAGGGAAAGGTTTTTACCTATCCTACTACTATAAATAAAGGCACAATGGGGTGATACACACACATCCACAATTACACATCTCTCTCATTCTCTCTACCTATTGCCGCACCTTTCTCTCTAAGGTCTCCATAATTATTCAGTAAATTATGCCTACAACAATATATTATTTATTATGGGTATTTTTCATTGTACTTCAAAGTATGAGATACTCTGGATATTTTAACTGTTAAATCTTTGTTTAAAAATACAAAAGTTAAGATCTTACGGTTAGAACATCCAGAGTATTCCTTTTAAAACACACTAAATTTTTGTTTATCATGATTGTGTTAACATAGGGTCCTTGTTCGACCCATAAAATAGTACCGGCCAAGGGAAAGAAGGGAGACAAAGGCCCAAAGGAAGAAAAGCCCAAAGTAAGGAAGGAACGTACTTAATGAGGAGGTGCTCGACTTCATTACTACCCTGAGTCCACTAAAGGCCAACACGACCATACTGGATTCTGAATGCAGTTGCAAGTATTTATTTCCCAAGGATCTGGCTTCTCTGCCCTTCCACTTCCCATACACTCCCGTCCCCTCCTATTGTGTGGTCACGGTTAAGCCACATCAACATTTTATATTACTATTGCTTTTTGTCTTATTATCTCTAAAAAAAATCAATATAAAATGTTGACGTGGCTTAACCATGACCGTACAAAATAGAAGGATGTGAGTGTATGGGAAGTGGGAGGGCAGAGAAGCCGGCTCCATTTCCCAAACCAACACTCAGCTATGCTAGCTACTATGGGAGGCCATAAGTATTTGTATGGGCTTCGGCCACACCCTCACGGTTTTGTTTTTGGAAATTCACACGAGAACTTCCCAGTGGGTCACCCATCCTGGGAATGCTCTCGCCCGAACTCGCTTAACTTCGGAGTTCCAATGGAATCCGAAGCCAGTGAGTTCCCAAAAGGTCTTGTGTAATAGGGAGGGGAGCATGTACATATAAGGCACATCACCCCCTCTTCGTTGGTCGATGTGGGATCTTACAATATGAGGGCGTGGCTGGAGCCCAAGGTGGACAATATCGTGCTACGGCGGAGCCGAGTCTGGGATGTGACACAATATATAAAATGATTCGCATCCATAACATATGATCATGAAATTGGAAATTATAAAATTGTATTTTGAATATGGATTTGCAATCTATTAATAAATAGAGTGACGTGTTAAGACCTACGTGAGTTGATATTGATCGTTAATGTATGTAGAATTAAATGTTAAAATGTATGCAGTCCAATATTTCAATAGATAGAGCATTGGGTTCGAAATTTTCCATCTCCTAAATTACTAGAAAAATTTCGAACTCTCTCCCTCCCTTAAATATTAATTAATTTAAGGATGTTAAAATGCATCAACAACAATATTCAACTTTGACATAGATACGTAATTGACCCTAACAATGATCTTGGTGTTGATGAATTGTGAACCTATAATGCAACACACACTTGCGCGACTAACCCTATCACTGCTTCGAAATACTTGATCACGAAATTGGAAATATAAAATTACCTTTGAAATCGATATGCAGTGTAATAAAAAAATAAATAAGGATATTAGGATTAGTATGCACGTTTAGTATGGGCTGATCATGATCATTGATGTATGTAAAGCATAAAATAGATCAATGGTCAGATTTACTCACTCTTATGTGCATAACTGACCTTAATTTTGCTTTAAAGTAGATGACACTCTACTCCTAAAGCGGCATTCCCATTTTCCATTAAGAAAAACAACGATCTAATATTATTTCTTTTTACTAAAAAACTGTTACTTAATATTAAAATCTAGTACTATTTCTTTTTATTGTAAATAAAATATTTTAAATTCAAAACTAGTAAACAATGGGTTAAAAGAAAAAATCGAGGGAAGCAACATGTTGCAAGACTTTTTGGTCTCAGGGAAAATGTTAGGTGACACTTGACAGACTCCAGATTCTGTGGACTTCACTTGAGCTGACCAAACTACCATTCAATTCTTTGGCGTGAATCGCAAGTTTCATGGGCAATTTAGGAATCCCATACAGCGTCATTAGCTCGATTCAAACTTAGGTTAATTTCCATTAACTATAAAATTAAGAAAAAGTATATTAAAAAGTATATCAGTTGGGAGTAAAAGACATTTATGCAGAGCAATAAAGGACAGCGGAGATCTTGTTAGCTTTTCCAACTTCTCATACATTTTTCATAAATCCACCGATTCAGCAAAAGCCCGGTTTCTATTTTTTCATTTTTTTTTGTTGGGTTTTTCAGAAACAAATTCACAAACCCAACAAATTATGAAGAATTGAGAGAAAAAAAAACTAGCTTTATCTGTGTGTGTCCAGTAAATTCGATTCCAAAAATCCCAATCTTTTTTTTTTTCTGCTATCTTGTGGGATGATGGAGCTGCAGAGATCAGCAGCGCTGAGATTCTTTCTAGGGTTTCTGCTGCTGTCTATGGCGAATGGGAGATTCGTGGTGGAGAAGAACAGCTTGAGGGTCACATCCCCGGATAAAATCAAAGGCACGTACGACAGTGCCATTGGCAACTTCGGGATTCCTCAGTACGGCGGCAGCATGGCCGGCGCCGTGGTGTATCCGAAGGAGAATCAGAAGGGATGCAAGGAGTTTTCTGAATTTGGGATTACGTTTAAATCGAGCCCCGGAGCTCTCCCAACTTTCGTTTTGGTCGATCGTGGAGGTACCCTTTTTGTAATTTTTTTCGATAGTTTGATTTGATTTGATTTTTTCGTGAGTTTTGAGGTTCAATTTGATTGCTTTGGTTTACTTAGGAGGTGCCCTTTTTTCATTTTTGAGCAATTTGATAGTTTCTATGCATTTTGGGGTTCAATTTTGCTTGTTTTGGTTAATTTGGGAGTTACGCTTTTTGTAGTTTTGGCTAATTTGAATGCTATTGTGAGTTTTTCGGTTCGAATGGTGTGTTTCGGTTCATTTTGGGGATAACTTTTTGTAATTCTGACTTTTTCTGAGTAGTTTGTGTGCTATTGAAACATATACGCTTCAATTTGTCTGTTTTGGCTGGATTTGGAGATGCCATTTTTGCCAAGTCTGATCAATTTGCCTTGTTTAGCTCTTCTTTTGTTTAGACGGTGCAGACAATCGATTCTTAAGTCTGATTAATTTGCTTCTTGTTAGCAGATATGTTTAATTGTTGTTGTCTGTATCTGTAAAAGTCTCTTATATTAAATTTATGATCCTACTTTGGTGATTTTTAATATACATGTATTTATCCCCCTGTTTTAACCGTGCATTTCGTGTGTTAAAAGTTAAAAACTGTTGTTCGTGCTTTCCAGATTGCTTCTTTGCCTTGAAGGTTTGGAATGCCCAGAAAGCTGGGGCTTCTGCAGTTCTTGTTGCTGATAATATTGAGGAGGCATTGATAACCATGGACTCACCCGAAGAGGATGGTTCAACTTCCAAATACATTGAGAACATAACAATACCATCTGCGCTCATTGAAAAAAGGTTTGGCGAAATTTTAAAGAAAGCAATCAGTGCTGGTGATATGGTCAATGTGAATCTTGACTGGAGAGAAGCTGTTCCACATCCAGATGATCGTGTGGAATATGAACTGTGGACCAACAGCAACGATGAATGTGGGGTTAAATGTGACATGTTGATGGAATTTATGAAGGATTTTAGGGGTGCAGCCCAAATACTTGAAAAAGGCGGTTACACTCAGTTCACACCTCATTATATAACTTGGTACTGTCCTCGGGCATTTACTTTAAGCAAACAGTGCAAGTCTCAGTGCATCAATCATGGAAGATATTGTGCTCCTGATCCAGAACAAGACTTCAGCAGTGGTTACGATGGGAAAGATGTGGTTCTTGAAAATTTAAGGCAGCTATGTGTTTTTAGAGTGGCAAATGAGACCAAAAAGCCTTGGGTATGGTGGGACTACGTAACTGATTTTCAAATTAGATGTCCCATGAAGGAGAAAAAGTACAACAAGGAATGTGCTGATGGTGTCATTAAATCTCTTGGTAAATCATTATATATTGCATTTGCTGTTTCTAAGACGATTAATGATTAATGTAGAATGAGTTTCTAATATTTATGTGGTGTTGTCAGGGCTTGATATTAAGAAGATTGAGAGTTGTATGGGAGACCGTAATGCGGACTCAGAAAATACTGTTCTGAAAGAAGAGCAAGATGCTCAGGTCTTTTTCCTTTCGCATTTTTTTTCTTTTTTAAGATTTATCTACTCCATTAACATGTTTCTAGTGTGTTTGAGCAATAGTGGTCCTGTAATGCAATTCTTTGAATCGGTGATATTGGTTTAGTTATTTATACTAGCTTGACAAGAACATTTTTTGTAGGTTGGGAAAGGAACAAGAGGTGATGTAACCATATTGCCTACCGTTGTTGTCAATAATCACCAATACCGAGGTTTGTCGTCGTTCTTTTATTTCTCAGATAGCAATCGAGAAGCTTCCATCTCTAAAATATTTGCTTGCAGGCAAGTTGGAGAAAGGTGCAGTTCTGAAAGCCATCTGTTCTGGGTTCGAGGAAACTACTGAGCCAGCTGTTTGTTTGAGTACTGGTAGGCCCCTCTTGTTATTGTGGTGTTTCTTATCTCCTTCTGATTGTTTTCATTCTGGAATAAAGTGCTGGTTTACCATTTATTCATGGTAGATGTGGAGACGAATGAGTGCTTGGATAATAATGGTGGTTGCTGGCAGGATAAAGCAGCCAACCTCACAGCCTGCAAGGTATAAATTGTAACCCACTAGCTGATCATATATCTTTTGAAAATTGAAAGTAATGGGTATTCTAACTCTTGTTTTTTGTGACTATGATTTGTTTCCTCAGGATACATTTCGTGGGAGGGTATGTGAGTGCCCTCTGGTTGATGGTGTGCAATTTAAAGGAGATGGTTACACTACCTGTGAAGGTAACAATAAAAGATAAACTAAAACAGCCATAAATTTTAACTAGGGAAGCCAAATTTCAGGGAATTATTCTGCACTGAAATATAGTTTCTTTTATTCTTCTTCATTGTAATAAAAGAATAGCTCAAATTCGCCTAAAAAAATAAAAAATAAAAAATTAAAGGTTCAGCTTCTTCCTTTCTTCCATACAAATTTTTCCTTGTTCTGCATTATGACTTTTCATTGAGGAATATTACCTTTCATTTCCAGCAAGTGGGCCTGGGAGGTGCAAGGTAAACAATGGAGGTTGTTGGCATGAAGCTCGAGATGGGCATGTATTCACTGCTTGCACAGTAAGGGGTTTTGTGCATTCCCATTTTCTGTAAAAGAAAACTCTGCTCTCAGTGCCTATGGTTTTTATTCTCGTATCAAATAATTGAAATTTTAAGTAAGGTTATTTTCTGGACAGGATAATGGAAAGGTCCAATGTCAGTGTCCTCCCGGGTTTAAGGGCGATGGTGTTAAAAGTTGTGAAGGTAAGAAAAATCATCTCCTTGGCATGTCCTGTTGTTGGTTGTCAGCTTTACTGTAATACAGAATAAATCTATGTGGTATGCATCTAAAAAGATATAGTTCAGACCACTCGAAATTAAGTCTGTGCTTCCTTTGCTGTGTTATTTTTTAAAGTTTCATTGTGATCCAGCGTAAACTTACAAATGGATTAACGTCACAATGGTGCATCACGACATGCTACAGAAGTTGTTAACCTTGCTATGCTGTATATTGAATTGAAATGGTCTGCTTGTATATGCCTATGCATGAATAGATCTACTTGAGTATTCTTCTATGGTTTCGTATATAACCTGAGACTATGGCCTTGCATAAATAGGGAGTAATGGGACTCACCAACGAAACTGCAATAATATGTAGAGCCAAAGATTTTTAGGTCACAGCAATTTATGCCCCTAGCACTGTGTTTATTATTCTCCTCCAGATGCTTTGGTGTTTTAAGTTTTGAATGATTGAGGATGGGAAACAATGTAAGTATCTACAAGCTAGGTTTTGTCGCTTATTCAGTTGGTTTGCATCCTACTGGTTAAGTTATACTTGGAGAGTCTTGGACCTGCTGGAAATCTTATAAAACTGCATGTTATTGATAATTTATTGAAATTTAGCTTTATCCAAAACATTGTGGTAAGCCAGTGGGCGATCCATGTCAAGCAAATATCCTGCTCCAGATCTGAATGGTCATATTTAATTTGGTTCTATATTTATGCGATCAACCAGAGATCAGTGTAGAGGTTTTGTGGCATGCTGAACTTCTTAACCTTGCTATTAATTAAAGCAGCCTATATGACATAAAAAGTAGACGATCATCCTGAATCTTTGCAATGACATATCTTGGATCTAATTGTTGCTCAAATTATTTTTTCCTTAGATATTGATGAATGCAAAGATAGGAAAGCCTGTCAGTGCCCTGAATGTAGCTGTAAAAATACCTGGGGGAGCTATGATTGCTCTTGCAGTGGGAATCTTCTGTATATCAGGGACCATGATACCTGTATAAGTGAGTCCAGAAACTCGGGAGCGTTTACATTTTCTGAATATGTATACTGTAAGTGCTTATTCTGACGTCCTTCCCTTGATAATCTGCAGGTAAGTCTTCTGGTGGGGGAAAGTCGTCTGCATGGGTTGCTGTGTGGGTTATTTTGATAGGGTTGGCAATGGCTGCTGGTGGGGCATACCTAGTGTACAAATACAGATTACGAGTGAGCTTTCTTTGCTTTATTTCTTCATTGCAAACTTCATACATATCATTGTTAATGCTGGAGTCTCCTATTAATGGTGGTATTATTGGATCATCTTTGGTGGCTGTTGTCCTGAGGTTGACAATATTGTGTTTATCGATGCTTGATGCATCAGGTGAACTCTGGTTGTGCGTAGGTTGTGCTGCAATTGCTTTAACTTTTGAATATCTAAAACTAGAACATGTTTTAACAGAAAAAGAAACACTAGAAAATGTCCATAAAAGTATAGAACTCATGGTGAAGCACAGTGGAACTGTTTATTCTTTGTAAGCTATTGGCAGGGAAATGGACTGTCTTGCTTTAGAATTGTCTGTGTTTAGAGAAACCCCATAAATTACCATTGGTATAATGGAACGTATTTTCTTGCGCACACAGAAATTTTCGTATATGGGTAGCTTTTAGGGTCAAAATTGACAAAAAATTTTGTACTGTCTTTAGTTTTGTCTTCTGTGGTTGATTCAAAGGACATGAGATGTACGGATAGTATGAGGGTACTAACTACGCCTATCACACTATTGATTTTGGTGTGTTGACTTCATGGTTAAAGACTGTTCGGCTGTGTCTCGGACTACGAAATCCACTTTGCCTTGCATTCACAAGTCTTTTAATCAACTTTTTAACCTGTGAGGACTGCTATAGTTAAACAATGATTCTATTGGGGGAGTTAATTAAAGTCTGGATACAAATCTTTTCCGCTTTTTGTTGATTCAGGTTGCTGATACTTTAATGATATTTTTGCAGTCATATATGGATTCGGAGATAAGGGCCATAATGGCACAATATATGCCTTTGGACAGCCAAGCCGAAGTTCCAAATCATGTGAACGAGGAGAGGGCGTGAAAATGCATGGTTAGGATTTATATGGCGCAGCATGGATATGGATTGTTATACGTCTTCCTTATGCTGTCTTGAATGTTTGATTGAGCCTAATCTTTCATACCCCTCTACGTCGTGTCGGATTGTAAATGAATGCAGATTAGAATGTCTTGTTTCGTAGGGCTGTAGCATGCCAATCCCTTGGAGTAAGGTAGATTGCAAGGAGTGTAGGTCTAGTGTCAGAACAATTCTATTCCCATCCTAAAATCTTGGTATCTTTTCATTTTAGTAAATTTGTTGTTATTCTGTAACTTACTTTTGCCTATAACTTATACCTTAATTTAGTTATAATTTATATGCACAAAACAATTTTGTTTTGGTCATCTTTGCTTGCTGTTATTGTGGTTTCTAAGGGTTCGTTCGATAACTATTTCGTTTTCAGTTTTCAGTTTTTAGCTACAGAAATGAAAGGATTAAACAAAAGTTGGTGAGTGGAGAAAACAGGACCTTAAGTGCATGGGAAGGGGAATATCGAAAACAGGACCCTAAGTGGACAAAATAAATTTTTTTTGAAATAGCGTATAAAATACGCCCAAAGACTCCCATGCCTTTCTAGACCTACTAGATTTCCGACAAGTCTTTTTGTTATAGCAAGAAGTGGAACTATAATAGGCTGATCTTAAGCAAAGTATTAAACTCGTGTCATCCATACATATTAGAAAATGGGTGTTCTCAACTGAAACATTAATTGGAAAATAATACAATTACATTATCATCCTTGCTTTAGCTGATTCTTGGCCCCCTTGGGCATCATCATTTTTCTTCTTTTCTACACAAAAATGTGGATATGCGTTACTCAATATAAAACAAAAATGTGGTTTGCAGATATTTAATCCTAGAGTATGCTAGTGTCTCCTATAGGGGACTTACTTGTCCCCCACTAACGATAAACGAACTTTTACCTCCGAACATCATAATTAGAATGTTCATTAACACAGTTTTATTGTCCGAACATTATAATCAGAATGTTCATTAACGAACTTTTACCGTCTGAACATCATAATCAGAATGTTCATTCTCTTTATCATCTTCTACAGTCTAGAGGAATACCTAAGACCTCTCACTTATAAGTGAAGAGAAATACCACTAGACCGGATTGTTAATCATTGGATTATTACTTAAGTGTTGATTAATAAGCTTATTTCTTGTCGGTGACACATCACATAGTTTACAAATGTTGTCCATCTAACATTACTCTTCTTGTATATATGAGGATAGTTTTAATGTGCCCAATATAATATGGATTATGGATGCATTGAAATTTTTAGTATTCCTCTTGTACAAGAGGTTTTATGCTCAAATCTCATGAATGGCAAGTTCACTTCTGCACCTATTTTGTGTGTGGCTTATGTTATTTATTGTCACGTGTTAAGTTTATGGACAACTCTATAAGGAGGGTTAAGTTTATGGACACGTGTCAATCAATGATAAAAACCATAAAGAGGCCACACAAAAAATGAGTGCAGAAGATTTGGACTCCCCTAAGAGCACTTCCAACGTGGTGCAATTCCCTTGGGTATTGGCTGTTGAATGACCCAATGCCCCTAGCAATTGACTCCAACCCATTCAAGTAGCTTGGGCTCTCCACCAAGCATAATTCCACGGGCCTAGCGCTTGAGGGATGTGACACAAGGCTAACATCATGGTGACGTCAACCATTAATAAAAATGATAAAATATTAAAAATACAAAAAATTATTGAAAATTAATTAAAAATACAATAAATGTTTTATAATAAAAATAATTATTTTATAAAATAAAAAATACTAATATTTTAATACAAATTGCCTGACGTATTCAATTTAGGGGTGAAGATGCACTTGAGCAATTACTGTTCACTAAAGGCAAATATTGTTCATGTAAGGGGATTGGTTGCCTATAGCTTAGGGAGCCTAGCAACACTAGACGTGCTCTAAATGAGGTCCTAGCTAAATTGTAAAGAGGATTTAGAAAAATCCATTTTCAATTACACTCCCTATCTACCTCTTAAAATTGGGGAGCTCCTAAATCTAGATGTGAGAAAGAAGCTCCTAGTATTAATTACCACTATTTTAGTAACTTTTTAAAGAATAAACTCTATTCTTATTGGTCCACGATCATTATAACTCCCTAAACTAGAGAGTGATTTGAGTAGGATTTTCTAGGGAGTTCCTAAAGTAACATGCAGTCTTTTTAGTTAAAATTTAACTAAAAAAATAGAGAGCATGGTTGTAAATGTCTTATCCTATCCACAGTGTAACTATCACGTACACAAAATTAATTTGGTTTTGATGGTCTTTGCTTGCTGTTATTGTGGTTTTTTTTCAAATGTGTATGTGGATATCAAATAGATATAAAAATAAAATTAATATCTATTTGTACAAGCAGGGTAATAAATTACAAATTCTCAAGAGCTCCGTACACTTTGCTTTTAAGCAAGAGGCTTATAGGTCAGTTGGTTAAGAGCATTAATCTGTATATCTAAGGTTTCATGTTCAAACCTCCCTCCCTATAGTTTAGATGAACTTAATGTAATTATCCCATCGTTTGGAAAATTATACACTTTATTTGTCTCATTGTGGCAATTTTCTATTGGTATTGAAATAGGAAAAATGAAAAACAGCCTCAGTAGAAAGGTAACTGGGATGAATGGAATCTTTGTAGATCCTTTGGTCTTGCATATCCTAAGCACCTGAACAACTTCTTCCACCTGGCAGCCAAAGAATCTTGTGGAATTTTAAGTTTGTTTGAATGTATTTTTCATATGTTATTGAATGAACAAGAGGGGTGGGGGGTACATAATAAGGTAGAAGGTTACAAGCAACCTTCCCTTGACAGATCCTACTAACCCGATAAACCCTAAAGCTGTCATCCCTTAAATTGAGGGACTGTAGCAAACAACTAACACACAAATATCAACAAGTCAACTAGCTGTCAATCTTCCTCAAATTAAGGGATTAGGCTTAATACTAAATCCCATGGAAAAGGAAAACTGAGGACTGTCGGCATGGGTACTAGACATCACATGTCATATACCATATCTTCCAATACTCCACCTTAAGTTGGATCGAGGAGATTGATTGAGCCAAGCTTGTCAAGGAGACGTTGAAAAGAAGCTGAAGGGAGAGCTTTGGTGAACACATCTGCCAATTGATCATGGCTACGAGTATAGATGGTTTGAATAACTTGGGATTGAACTTGTGCCCTAATGTAGTGATAGTCCACCTCAATGTGTTTGGTCCTTTCATGGAACACTGGATTAGCAGCGGTATGCATGGCTGCTTGATTGTCACACATTAGTGACATTGGAGTAGAGCTAGAGAATTCCAAGTTTGAAAGTAACCCTTTGAGCCAAATTAATTCACATGATGTCGATGTCATTGCACGATACTCAACCTTCGCGATAGAACGTGCAATAACTTGTTGTTTTTTGCTTTTCCATGTGACGAGGTTTCATTCGACAAACATACAATATCCAGTGGAGGACTTCCTATCATTGCATTCCCGGCCCAATCTGCATAAGTGTAACCACAAATTTGAGTGGAGTGGTTGTTCTTCATAAGAATACCTCTACCAACAGAGCCTTTTAGGTAGAGTAGGATTATTTTGACAATAAGATGTTTCATAGATGGTGCATGCATGAATTGACTAACCAGGCTCACAACATAGGTAATATCTAGTCTGGTTATGGTAAGGTATATAAGTTTTCCAACAAACCTTTGATAGTGACTCACATCGGTGAGAGGCTCTCCATCTGCATCAAGCTTTAGTTTGCTGTCAAGAAGAGTGATAGCAGGCTTGCAATCAAGTAATTCAGCCTCAGTGAGAAGGTTTATAACATACTTGCACTAGTTTAGAAACAAACCCTTTTGAGACGTTTCCATTTCAATGCCAAGGAAATATTTTAATCTCCCTAGGTCTTTAATGGCAAAGGTGTGATTGAGAGATTTCTTGAGAGTTCTATTTCAACTTCATTTTCACCTGTGATGATGAGATCGTCGACATATATGAGAACCACCAATATACCAGTTGCTCCTTTACGAGTGAACAAGGATGAGTTTGCATTACTTCGAGCAAAGCAAGCTGCTTCCAACACTTAACTCAACTTGCTAAACCATGCACGTGGAGATTATTTCAACCCATAGATTGCTTTATGCAATCGAAAAACCATACCATTTTTGCTTTGAGAAGAACCTGGTGGAAGTTGCATATATACTTCCTCTTGTAATTCCCAATGGAGGATTGCATTTTTTATGTCTATTTGATACAATGGCCAACCACAATTCACAGCTACTGAAAGTAGAACCCTAACAGAGTTCATTTTGCTACTGGAGCAAATGTCTCCTTGTAATCTACTCCAAATGTTTGAGTAAAACCACGAGCAACCAATTTAGCCTTGTGACGTTCAATTGATCCATTTGCCTTGAACTTTATTTTGTAGATCCATCTACTCCCAATAGCTTTCTTCCCTGGTGGTAACTTCACAATGCTCCATGTTTGATTGTCCTCCAAGGCATGAAGTTTAACCTTCATAACATTTCTCCACTCATGAATTAGTTGAGCTTCTTTAAAGGTTTGTGGTTCAATGTGATTGGAAATTTCAGCCAGGAATTAGCATGATTGGAAGAGACACGATTATAGTTTAGTACCTCAATGATGGAGTGTTTGGAAGCAAATGTGACATAGTCTTGGAGTCTTGCTGGAGGTTGTTGAGCACGCACAAGATTACGCCTTATAGGAGGTAAATTGGAAAACTCCTCGTGACTTTTCTCTTGAATAGGCTCAGTGTCTCCCCCCAGATTGCTAGACTGAGTAGATTCATCCACAATCTCTTATGGTCTATGGTTTCCAGTGGCGTTAGGATCCAAGTGCACTGAGTGATCAATGCATGCAGGTAAGGGAAATAAATCACACATTAGCTCCCCTTCTTAGGAGTGAGCCACCTTCTTGGAGAAATATGGAATAGTTTCCTCAAATTTTACATCCCTAGGCACAAACATTTTGTTAGTTATAGGGTTAAAACATTTGTAACCTTTTTGAGTGGATGAATACCCCATGAAGACATACTTTGTAGCCCTAGCATCCAGTTTATCATGGTGCAATGCTTGAATATGAACAAAGCAAGTGCAGCCAAATACCTTCAAATGTGAAAGAGTTATAGGCCTTCCTTTAAGAGTTTCATAAGGAGATTTAAACACTAAAACACGACTAGGTAACCAATTGATTAAATAAGTTGCAGTAAGAATGGCTTGTGACCAAAATATTTTTGGTACATTCATATGCAACATCAACGCACGAGTCATCTCAAGTAAATCCCTGTTCTTCCTTTCTGAGATCCCATTTTGTTGTGGAGTTCCCACACAACTTGTCTAGTGGATAATACCATGAAAACTCAAGTATTGATTCATATTGTTGGATAAGAACTCAGTGCCATTATCGGTTCTTAGATTCTTAATGGTTGACTGAAATTAAGTTATGACAAGTTGATGAAAGTCTTTGAACATAGTGAAGACCTTATTTTTAGATTTCAAGAGATATAGCCATGTTGTTCTAGTAAAGTCATCCACAAAGATAACAAAATATTTATATCTATCAAAAGATTCAATAGTTGGACCCCAAACATTGGAGCGTACAAGTTTAAAATGTTTGCTAGCCCTAGACATTGAGGAATAAAAAGCGAGTCTAGTAAACTTTGAGAACTGGCATGTATCACACATTGTAGATGATTGATACATTTTGGGAAAAAGTTCAAGCAAAACAGACTCGGATGGATGGGCTAATCTTTGATGCCAGATTTATTGGTCCTTGGGAGAGATTGAATCAACATGCAAGGCTTTGACAAGATGAGGTTCCTTACATAGATAGTAAAGACCATTTAGAAAAAAACCTTCACTAATCGTCTTCTAGGTGAGAGAATCCTTTAATACAATACTGTTTGGTGAGAAGGTGATAAGACAATTTAGAGTTCTAGTGATCTTTCCTATGGACAAAAGTTGAAAAGGAAAGGTAGGAACAAACAGTGCAGTGGACTCAAGATTGTTTCAAAGCAAATTTATTTTTCCCACGCCTAAAACCATGGTATTTTTACCATTTGCAACTAACATATGAGATGGTTTTGACAAGGTTTAAAAATTATGTGAGTTGGAGGCTTTGTTTGTCATGTGGTCAGTGGCTCCTGAGTTGATAATCCAACAATTATGTTCAATACTAGTGTGTAAGGCAGTTGAGAAAGCGCTAAAAATACTTGGGGGCATTGCTTCTTGATATGTTCTTATTTTCAGTAAGGAAGATTGCGAACTGTCCTAATATCGCAATGGGATTTTCAGTTGTACCCCTTGAGCTTTCTGCAGCTTCTCTATGTCCCTTGGTTTGCATGTATGCAAAGTCATTTATGAGCGAGACAGGATTTGAAGTGAAGTCCTGAATGCTCTTAGGGAATGAGGTATAGCTGTGATTTGCTGCATGCTGAGGTTTGTACAAGCCAGTGTGGGGCTGCCTTGAAGGAATCATTTTGTGATCCTTGTTGAACTTAGGTTTCAGTTCGAGGTGCAGAATCCAACACCTTTCCTCCACGTGACCTATAACATCACAGTAACTGCACTTTAAGTGTATTTTTACCCTTGTAAGGCCTGATGTCTGAGGGTTTATGTTTGGCAGCATAGACTTTTAACTCAAAAATCTTGGAATTCTTCTCCAAGTTCATCACCTTTCTTTGGGCTTCCTCACGTTGAACAGTGGCACACACCGCTTTGAAGGAAGAAAGTTCGACATTCATCAGGATATGACTCCTGAGATCCTCATAGTCAGAGTTCAAACTAGCAAGCAACTGATATATCTTGTCTTCTTTAGCTCTTTTTAGAAGAATAACAACATCGATGGTGTGAGGTAGAAAAACATCTAACTCATTCCACATAGTCTTGAGACTTCTTAAGTGTTGTACAAAGGTTTTTTCATCTTGTTAAAGATTGGCAATGTCCCTCTTTAGTTGAAACACACGTGCATAATTATTTTGATTCCCGTACATGTCATTCACAGAATTCCACAGATCATACGAGGACTCAAAATAGCTGAAGATTTCAGCAATATGTTTCTTTATTGAGTTGAGAAGCATATACATAACTTGTTGGTCCTTGCATAACCATGCTTCGTATGCTTGGGTAGAAGGCTGGGGTGCTCTAACTCCTCTATTGATGAACCCTAGCTTTCCACTTCCACCAATAGCAAGAAACACTGCTCTAGACCACGGGAGATAGTTGAATTCATTCAACAAAACGGAGCATATACACTGATTCATATTTATCTCAATATCTAGAACAAAAGAGGGAGAACTTTGTGAGTTTTCTCCTCCATGGTATTGAGGGACTGCAGCAAACAACTAACACACAAATATCAACAAGTCAATTAGTTGTCAATCTTCCTCAAGTTAAGGGATTAGGCTTAATACTAAATCCCATGGAAAGAGGAAGACTGCAGACTGTCAGCATGGGTACCAGACATCACATGTCGCAGACCATATCTTCCAATAAATCTGGTGACACTCCAAGCAATTCCGAGTTGTCCATCTCCAGCAGCATACCAGAAATTTTCAAAGCAAAGTCAGGCTGCATGTAATATCTTTATGGCTTCTTAATGAAACTCCAAAGATAAACATTTCTTTGTGCTCTGACTTGCTCAAGCTTCAGCTAATGTGGGACGATGGTCGATGATGGCACAACGGTCGAATGGCTCCTTGTCTGGGAAATCATGATCCGATTGATTTTGTTGAGTTTACCAATCATGTTGCAATCATTTTGTAGGTGCTATTGCATCGAAAATAAGGGTATGAACGGAGAAATCAAACTTAAAAGCAAAGAACAAGAGTGGTTACAAAGCTAGCTACAGAAAATGCAATGCATAGTGAGTTGAGAAAAACTCTGAATAGAATGTGAGACCTAAATACCGATTAATTTGTATAGAAGCATGATCGAATACATATAAGACACGTGATGTATGCAGATTGGCAATAACACGTCAATATTTCAACAAATATGTGTCCATGTAGTACATTTTGATAACTGTCAATTTTCGATTGGGGCCAACCCATAATGTTATTAATTTATATTGACAACTGTTATACAAGATGGATGTATCACGTCAATACTTCACAAATGTTGTAAAATCGACGGTGGTTGCAGTCGAATAAATGAAACAAAACACAAAATTTACGAGGTTCCTCTACAATCAGTATGACTGGAGTACGTCCTCGGGGCAGCAGTGGTGCTTTCATTATAATTTGGAATAATAAGAGTACAAAGATAACTCTCTCTATTATCTCCTCTCCTCTTCTTTTTTTTTCTTCTCTCTTCCTCTTCCTTCCTCTCTTTTCTTTCTTTCTTTTCCTTCCTCTCTCACTCGTGAACCTCACCACCTTTTTTGATGTTGTGTGGGATTGTATTTATAGAAAATGAGGATCGTATGAGGCAAGCTTTGGCAAACATTATTCCCACTTGTAGCTTAGTGGATTAGTGGCAAGTGTGGACATCCACCATATTTACAACACTCCCCCTTGGATGGCCACAAGTTTTCGATTGTCTTGTTAAAATCTTGATCTGTCTTGGATGCTCCCCCTCATGAGTATCTCCCTTTGATTTCAAATTATTTAGGTTGATCGTTGATCATTCTACTTCAATCTGTTAGCGAGAAGAGTTGCTGAAAGAGGTGCTTTACTTGTTGTTAACTTTCCACAGGCTTGTTCTTGAACTGGGCTGGAGGACTTTCTCCTAGACTTAATCCAAAGGTCTGAATTTACTCCTTTTATCTGGAGCTGAATTTGATTCAAGGGTGGTGGACACTTGATCTTGAATCGGACATGTGATTCCTTCAAGGGCTTTGGGACTTGTTCTTGAATGAAATGGAACTATGAGCAGCCCCACGTAACAAGTGATCTTTGGCTCCGTTGGGATGAATCAGCACGTGTTTTGTTGTGCTTATCTCCACATGCTTCAATTTATTATTTTCACTTGCCTTACTTGCTCCCCTTGCATAAGTGGTATTTTCCATGGTTTCCCCCCATACTTGTGTGACATCTTCTCTTGTAGTATTTGTCCACTGATGCAGGAGTGAAATGTAACCCTTGCCCTGAATATGAGTACTCGAGGGCAATGCAAGGTAAGCAACCAGGCAAAGGTTCCTGACTAGAAGTTTGAGTGGAGGTTCCGACATATTGCTTTCTTTATCCTTCTTTTTGCAGGTAAGAACAAGGACAAAGGAAAGGACATGGAGATTGCATAATATGAGATAGTCTTGCTCTTGTCCTTGATGATATGAGGTACTCTTGCTCTGGTATGACTTGTTTTGAAGAGGTATTCTCGGAGAGGAAGAAAACTGAGTATTTCGAGATGCTTTGTTGAAGATGCATTCTCAGAGGTGAGGAAGAATTAGGTATTCTTGCAGGTCTGCCTTGTTATGGAGAACTGAGGTCGAAATATATAGAGATTTCCCAGTAGCAGGTAGTGATGCTGTGCCTTTACTCTTGTCAGTTACTATTGTGTAATTAGAATAGTAAGATTTATGCGTTTTCAACTTTGTCAGAGATTTTTGACAAAGTTGCACGCGATATCCGAAAGCTGAGATTGCGGCTGAAAAATGCCAACGAACTTTATTCAGGAAAATTTGGCTTTTGAAATTTGGAGAGCGGTGCCTCTTTGATCTCTGAACAAGTAGCTATGTTGCCTCTTATTTTATAGAGACATCAATTGTGTTCAAGAGTAGGCTCAGAAAATTACTGCCTATAAAATTTTCCCTTTTTTTTGCACTTCTGAGATTTCAATTTATCTGACATTCTTCTCCATCATCATTTTCTAAAAATGACTTGCCCATCTAACATTTGCTTAGATTTGAGTCTTAGGAGTGATACAGACGAGCAGCGTCAGGATAATATATGGCGCCCGTCATTCTTATCTTCTAATGGTCCTCTTACGGTTGGGGACTTTGTGATGAAGAATAACATAACCGCTACAGTAGTAGCAAAGAATCTTCTCACTCCAAAGGATAATAGAATCCTTTCAAAACGGTCTGATGAGTCCGCCGTTCAAGACTCATTGGCTCTCAGTGTTCAGTGTGCTGGCTCTGTTTCCAATATGGGCTAATGCCTACTTACTCAAACTCGCCAAGTTGAATCATTGATGGCGGATGTGGCAAGTCTTAAACAACAGATCAGGGGGCTCAAGCACGAGAATAGAGTGTTACACGTGCTTGCAAATAATTACTCTACGAGCATGAAAAGAAAGCTCAACCAGCTGCAGGAATCCGAAAGTCGGATTCAAAGTGATCACCAGAGGTTCGTTGCTAGATTCCGAAAGCAATTGATGCATTCCCCTTCTAGTGTTTTGCCAAGTACTGGGGTGCCACATGATCAATCTCCAATGCCTCCCCCTTCTGGGGTACTTCCGAGTACTGAGGCTTCACATGAGCAATCTTTGTGAAGACTCCATCTTGTTTGTTTGTTTTAACTCATGTGTATGTACATATCTATAATTTCTTGGAGATATTAATAGATAAGCTTTATTTCATTCACTGTATTGTGCCAAATACAATAAAGCATATACTTCACTAAGATGTGGTACTTCTGGACCAAATATTAATTTATCTTTACCCTCATGAAGATAAATGTTTATTCTTAGTGTCTACATCATTTGAGTATGATGTGAAAATTACTTGACACACAAATTAAACCCTATTGATGACAATTGTAGTAATGATGTAAGTAGGGATCGTTCTAGACCGGGGATTAACTAGGGATGCTAATCAACAAATATAAGACTCAAAAACACTAAACTAGACTCTATAAACTCAAAACTAACTTAAAACACTCAAAACAGCAAATAACAATAAAAAAGATTCAATTCTAGACCTAACAAGTGATTTGGACGAAAATATAACTTTAAAAGACTCAAAAGATTTAAAGGAAACAAGTTTTGACTCTAAAAGCAAGACTTAAAAGCAAGGGGTTTTGTTTTGACGAAAATTGAACTTTAAAACTTTAAACTTTGAAAATAAACTTAAAACAAAACAAATTGTGATGAAATAGAATGATGAGAAACTAGTTAGAGGGTTCCTTATCCACACATGAACATATGCATATAATTTGATTCCCAGTTATGACTTCAACAAACGATGAATGACAATGTTCCAAGTTAATTAGGTCCGCTTAAATTAACTCTTAGATTTCCCTAGATTCATTGGATTGAATGGAATACGCATTACAACCAAATTATTCCTCATCAAAGTCCCTAACTATGGAATACGCATGATAGAGACATTCAACAAAGATCATTAAGTTCAACGGAAATCATAAACATTGACTAGGCATTCATAACTATGGAATACGCATGTTAATCCAGCCTAGGGTTTACTTAAACACAATCGTGACTAACGATCTTTACTACTCATGAATATAAGTTCATAACGATTAGGTGAAATTCCCTTATATCCTAGCATCAAGTTTAGGCATGCAAATTAAGTGTCGACCCTCAACCCACATACATAAACAAGTTCTTAATCAAAGCAGAAAAGTAAACCACATCTAAAGTTCATGAATTCATAACTGGAGTAAAACAAATCATAACCAACATATGTCCATGGCTTCAAATTTGCCTCTAACTAAAAAGAAATTAGTTCCACATGTTTAACATAATTGAACAGCAAGTTAAATTAAACATGAACATAGAATTAAAAAAAGAAAGAATTCCAAACACTCTAATAGTTGCAGATTGCATAAGCACGGCACTACTCCTCCTCTCCTTCAATGGTGGCGGCACAAGGTGATTATGGTGGTTGAATGGTTGGTTATATGGAGGAATGGATGGGGAAGGTTTAGATATGTAGGGAGAGGCAAGGGAAGGCTTGGAGAATGGTTAATTTCTGGATGATTTGAATGAGGTTGCTGCCATGGTATTTATAGGAAAAGGATGGACTTGTTTAACACAAAATTCTGGTGGAATTGAGTAGGTGAGCAAGGCAAAGAGTGGGAATTGTTGGTGGGTTAGGTATTGAGTCATCCATTCACATGTCATGGTGAGTTAAGCATTGCATCATCCACTCACATGTCATGGTGATTTAAGCATTGCATCATCACTCAAATTTCCGGTGAAAGTGAATCAATGCCCACGGCATTGAAGAATTTCTTGGTTTTGAGTGAAGTTTTGGTCAATCCTTCTAGAAATTTATCCCTTCTTGCAACTTGTATTTGTTTCACCAGATTTTTAGCATGTTCATAGCCTCTTTTGTCTTCAAATTCGTCCATCCTCATGCCTCCATGCTTGCACAATCCAATCTTGGCCCAAAAATGCTCTAGAATGTTCCAAATTGCTTCTTTTTGCATACTTTGACACTAAAACCTGAAATTGCACGAAAATAACTTTAAACACTATAATTATCATAGTTTAGCTAATTAAAAGAAAGAAAACAAGCTAACTAAGTCGTATAAATATGCTCCTATCAGAGTATTCAGCTCATAATCTTCAATCCATATGGTTCTTTTAATATAATAAACATCATGGATAAGATTCGTGTTGGTAGATTGCTCGATCTGCAACTCGAGACAATAATTCTCTCAACACTTTATAATCTTTCTTAACTCTTCAGGAGTCTCAATTTAATATCATAAACTCTTCAGGAGTTCTAATTTAATGTCATTGACTCTTGCAAGAGATTTTAATATGGTGCAACAATATCATAATGATAGTACTTACTAAGGCAATTTATACCATCCATTGGTATTGAGTACATAATTTATGTTTTACCTTTCGAGGGCTTACTTCAAGCAATTTGAATCCTTCAAGGATTTTCTACACTTCATGACACATTTTCCTTTGGAAGTTATACAGAGCAATTTGCTCCCATGTATACTTGAGGGATTTACTTATGGAGATATAATGTGGGCGACTCACAACCCTTCGTATATAATTCTCCATTCATATGAACTTGTTTACAAGAGTATAATTTCAGGTTTCAATACCTTGTGTCATATCATGTGAGTGTATTTCACTGTATTATAAATGCCCAATGTAACCTCCTTAGTTCAACATATTTTGGTTATTTGTATTATATTCAAATATATAGGTCCATTTTTTCACGTTCTTACAAAATTGTAATGGAATTGCCTTTCTCCATTTTTGGCCAATAATTTGTTGACGAAAAAGAACGAGACTCAATATCAACATAGCTCATTGATGAATTTAGTAGCTACTTATAAAAACCAAAATTACCATTGGTTATCATCAATCCGTGATCCCATATTCTCATGTGCATGCGCATGCATAAAAACTTTTCATTTCTTTTGGATATCCATTGCCTGTTCAAGGGCATTACATTATCTCTTCTAGGATAGTGATAATTTAAAGAATGCGGATCATAACCTCTTCTTGAGCGTTATAGAGCTTGAATTTTAATCTCCACTTCCAGGAGTTGAGTCATTTAGAACCTATATGTCAATCATGCTTCATGCATGAGACATCAATATTCCCATGTTCGCGGATTGTCCTTTCTGGGACGTGTATCCATACGGTGATTGTCATGCTTCTAGCATGCAATAGTTATGCTTCGGGAATGCAATATTTCAATAGTGCCATATTCTTCTTCTTTCAAATAACTAAACCTTTTGAGTCTAAAAGTCTGCCACGCTTCAGGCGTGCAACAAATAAATCATTTACTGTCCCATTATTTTGTCCAACAGGGACATTAATTCTTATAGGCACATTTGCAGCAAGTATATATGATTTCATCACTTTCGTTGCATCATTCAATTATTCCTATTTCATTTTCTCATTGTTTGCTTCGTGAATCAAAATAAAACAAATTCTCTTCGTTCTTCTGGAACGGTGTTTTCTTATCATTCTTCTGGAATGATATTTTCTCAACGTTCTTCTAGAATGATATTATTTTCTCCCTCTAATGGTGGAAAAATTATCTTATCAAAATGATAGTTCGCAAACCACGTGGTAAACATATCCCTAGTCAAGGATTCCAAATATTGAATGATAGATGGTGTTCAACATCAATGCCTAATCCGCGATGATGCCTCATTTCAGTACGTTGTGGCAGTCTTACAAGCACATAAACAACACAACCAAAAACTCGTAAAACTATAATGCTTGGCTGGTTCCTAAACACGAGTTGTACTGAGAAGTATTGATGGTTGGTAACATGTCTCAACCGAATTAATAATGCATCATGTAAAGTTTACATGTCCCCATGTAGAAAACTGGCAATTTCGTTTTCATGAGCAGAGCGTGGGAAATCAATTTCATCTGCTTAATAAAGGCTTTTGCTAAACCATTTTGAGTATGGACATAAGAAACTTTTGGTCATTATTTAATAGTCTGTAAACTGAGACTCTTATAACTTTTATTACAATTAAGTTGAGGCACTGCGACACTTCAAACTTACGGTACTCATCTAGGAACTTCATGTCCTGATATTCAGGATTAAAGGACTTCATACCTGATCTTTTTGCGTGATGGAACTTCAAGTCCAATCATTTTTATATGATGAGGATCAAGAAACTGCAGGTTCTGATCTGATCAATAAACTTTATGTCCTATATATACTTATTGTAACAAAAGATAAGTGCAATAAATAAATTAAAGCAATAAGTGGTAATTCCAGCCATAATGAATAAACTTCATTTAAGTAAATAAAGTTTGTGACAAGGACTTTAATTCAGCACCATCAAAACTTACAGCAATAGGCGGTAAAACCGTCCATGGTAAATAAATTGCTTTAAAGTAAATAAAACTTGTGACAAGGGCTTTGATTCAGCACCATTCACATAAATATCAAAGCTTTAAAGCAAAGGGTAATAATTCTGCCCACTGTAAATAAATTGCTTTAAATAAATAGAACTTGTGACATGGGCTTTAAACCAACACCATGCACATAAATATGCCAAAACAGAAAATGCAATGATTAAGTCCTTATCTTTTGCTTTTTCTTTTTCTTGGTCTGCCACTTCTTTTGTTTGATTCCTTTTATTTTTATTTTTATTTCACAGTTCTGAAGTTATTTTGGTTGCTTAGGAAATAATAGTAACAATAGGTTCCAATTGGTGTTCCTCCTCTGGTGAGTTTCGAAAAAGTTGAAACGGTTCCCATAAGTTTTGGAGTCAAGAGTGTCTGTAACTTATGAGAAGATCAAACCGTTAGATTTAGTTCAAATTTTAGTATGATATGAAAAAGAAGATACCAAATAACTTTCGTGAAGAAACAATTTCGATTTGAGCTATTGAAATGGAGTTTTGGTACTCATAAGGTGGCTATCTAGTTTTTTGCGGAAATTAGAAACTGATTTGGTATTTCAGACATCTGCAACGATCGTACCGTTAAGATTTTCTGAAATTTTGATATGTTGTAGATATTGAGCTGATGAACAACTTTTAAGAAGAAAGTATTTCAATCCAAGGTCCGCAAGTTGGAGTTCCGAGGCTGTTTACATGGCTGTCAAAATCTCTACGAATTTTGAGTGTGTACTCTTTTGCTTCTGCAAAGGATGATATACAGTCATACAACAATATATATAGTTGCTTCAAGAAAATCAATTGTACTAAGATTTGAAGATGAAATGAAAAGTTTTTTTATCTGTGAGATTCCAGCTGAAGGAGGTGAACAGGATTTGTGGCGTTGTACTTTCCAGTGACATGAGAGCTTCTCGTTCTGATAACGTGTTGTAAAATCGACGGTGGGTGCAGTGGAATAAATGAAACAAATCACAAAATTTACGAGGTTCCTCTACAATCAGTGTAACTGGAATACGTCCTCGGGGCAGCAATGGTGCTTTCATTATAATTTGGAATAATAAGAGTACAAAAATAACTCTCTCTATTATCTCATCTCTTCTTCCTCTCTTTTCTCTCTTCCTCTTCCTTCCTCTCTTTTCTTTTTCTTTTCCTTCCTCTCTCACCCGTGAACCTCACCACCTTTTTTGATGTTGTGTAGGATTGTATTTATAGAAAATGAAAATCGTATGAGGCAAGCTTTAGCAAACATTATTCCCACTTGTAGCTTAGTGGATTAGTGGCAAATGTGGACATTCACCATATTTACAACAACAAAATATTTGTCCATTTGACACATTTTGACAACTCTCAGATTTGAACAGGGGCCAACGCATAATTTATATTAACAATTGTCAATTGTGCGTATAGGATTGGATTTAACACGTCAACTTCGAACAAATTATAGATAAATGTCCAAATATATACATCTTTACTCTTTATATGAACTAGGTGTCAGGAAAATTACTTAGTTACTTTATAAGTATTTATTTTTTATGGATCCTTTTCTACTAAAGTATAACTATTTGTAATAATTTATTTGCCTATGTGGTATATTTGGACAAACCGTCAAATCTGAATTTGAGTCAACACGTAATGCTATTAATTTATATTGAAAAATGTTATTATAGGATTAGATCTATCATGCAATAACCCATCATGCGACACGTTTTGATAACTGTCAAATATGTAATTCTTTTTTTTTTTTTTGAGTCAAATATGTAATTCATCATGTGACATATTTTGACAACGATCAAATCTGTAATACTATTAACTTATTAACAAATGTTCTTATCAGATTGGATCATACAAGTCAAACTCGAACAAATTATAGATAAATGTTCAGATATATACGTCTGTACTCTTATATGTACTAGGTGTTAAGGTAATTACTTAGTTACTTTATAATTATTTATTTTTTTAGGATCCTTTTCTACTTAAGTAGAATTATTTGTAGAATATAATTTAAAGAAAACTAATGAAAATGATTTGAAAACTTTGAGTTTTAACTATAAAAACAAAATAAAGAGTAAAGTGAATAGTACAATTATTGACTTTTTAATGTAAAAATATAATTTTTTTATTAAAATGAACAGTACCAGGAGTTTTTTTGTTAAAGTTCTCAACTAGAAATTGTTCTGATGAATTGACTTAATTTATGTTGCATAATAATTTTTCCGATGAGCCTCAACTCACATGACATAAAATGGACAAAAGTTTGAGGGGGTCAAAACATAACTTTAATATGAATCGATTTTCTTTTTACATTCTCATTATGCCAAATTTTCATGGGCTGTGCTATCCACACACCCCTTTTTACTTCTCACACACATCTTGTTAAATTATGTCTTTTGATCTTCTTCAATTCATCAGATTCGATGACACAAAATTAGAAGGATGTGTGAGAAGTAAAAAGGGGTGTGTGGATATCACATCCCTTTTTCATTTCAATACACTCGATACTAGGGAGGGGTCTCTTAAGTGACTAAATTACAAGCCCCTTTATACTCATATAAAGTTTACATACATACAATTTCGAGCTAATATAAATACCAAGAAATAACTATTTGTAAAATTACAGTAATTGAAACCACGTCTACTGTTTATTTGGCTACAAATTCTTAGGCACTGTATGCCTCCCAATGTAAGAGGTTGAGGCCACGCATAGTGGTTTTGCGTTATTATCGTCAATTGCCACTGCATGGGACCGCGATGCAAAGTATTTATGCCTATCTGTACTTGCCAACTAGCTCAGAACTCATCCTACAGCTTCCACATGATTGGCCTCCCGGTAGCCTTTTTTTTTTCCTTCTGGTAAATCATGGATGCGATTGATTTTGTTGATTTTATCACGCATCTTGATATCATTTGAAGGTAGAAATTCAAAGGAAATAAAGAGAGACATCTAATGTGAAAATAAGAACAAGAGTGGTTACAAAGTAATAAAACGCATAGTGAGTCGAGGAGAATTGTGAATGTGAGACCCATGGAGCACCTTATTTATATAGTTTTACTAAGGCTATGTTTAAGACACGTGGTGAATGCGGATTGACAAAGACACATCACAATTTCATGAAATAGTTGTCCGTGTATTACTTTTCAACAAGTGTCAAATTTGAATTGAAATTAACACACAATATTACTAATTTAGAATATTAACAATTTTTGTTACAGGATTAGACAGGACACATTTTGGATGCAAATTTCCAGCGTCTTCTCATTTGACGAAAATGTACATGCAAAATAATAACACCTAAAATTAAGACCAAAAGCCTCACGTGCCCACGATGAATGGGGGGAGGGACTTTGGGTGAAGAATCTTTGATACCAAAGTTAGAATTATGAAAAGAATGCGTTTAGGAGTTTGTGTCACAGCCCATCCCGGAGATATGTATTATTTTATTCTCAAGAACGTGAAAGGACAATTTTATCCTTAGATGTTGAAATTGTAGTGTATATGTGTGACACATTTTGGTACTTGGATGTCATGTTCTTGGTTGGTTGGTGACCACAGGGGACACACACACACACACACACAAACCTCCTTCTCTCTCTTCTCTCCCGTGCTCTCTCTCTCAGACTCACTCTCTCTCCTCCTTCTTTGTACGGACGAGCACCAAACTCACCCATTCACGCACGGATCGAGATCATGCTTGGTTGCATTGTCTTCATCTCCTCACCACGAGCTCATCCATACCAATTTCAGGTATGAAAACCTTCGAAAACCTCGTGAACCAAGAATCTCCGATTTGAACACTGTTCATGCTAACGTAAAAACATGTGTTTTTGGACATTCTAAGCTCATAGGGAGCCTTGGGAGGCCCTTTAGAGGCTCGGAGAAGTTCGTTGGGTGGTTTTGGACGTCGGAATCGAGAGGTCGAAGCTTGGCTTGTTTTTCTCGAATTTTCCCGGCGAGATCCCGTGGTTTTGAGGCTTGAAAGAGGTATAAACTTGTTCTATTTGCCATGCACTTCATTTTGGTATAAAGATCGTGAAAATGGTGCAAAAATGGCCGAGATATCACGGTTTAAAAATTTTCTAGTTTTCCGACGCCGGCGATAATCGTCGGAGTTCAGAGGTAGGAGATGATGGAATATTCCGTCAAGTCTGACGGAATATTCCGACGCCGTCAGTTAGTTTGGACGGATTTCGTTAGGACTTAACGGAATATTCCTTGATATATTCTTGACGACATTGACTGATGCAGTCAGTATGCCTGTCATGTGACCGCGCTTGGGGGGCGCGTATTGCCGTGCCTTGGCCGGCACGTGGGTGGTCAGAAAATTATTCTAAAAATATGGGGATGTTCGTGGAGTTGTGTAGATCACGTTGGTATATTCAAACACCCCATTTGAGCATTGTATGAGAAGTTATTAGCTAGTTCTGCCTATGTGCTTTAAATAACGTTTTTATAGTTAATTCGCATATAGGTGAGACTTATCCCAAGGACAAGCGCGTTCAAGAGTGACTCGGGGGCTACGATCCTTTAACATACCAGTGAGTGAGCTTTTGGTTTTCAGTATATATTTATATACTTGATATTTTTCCAGAAATATGTGTTTAAATGAAAGTATGCCTTAAATCCCTTGCATATGAATTTATATTTTGTATATGAATTGGTATATGATGTATTATATATAATTGTGGTGCTATGGACGCTTAGGTAAGCTCAGGCGAGTTATGTTTGGTTATGTGAATTATCAATGGTGCGATATGTGATTTAATAATATTGAGCTCATAAAACTACACCTAGGGTGATTGTGATTTAGCCAGAGATATGGCACATGCCTGTTTATTATGTCACCTCCCGCATCATATGCTCATATTGGATCCAATTTAGGTGCACAGTTCTATCGTACATACCATCTTAGGTGGTTCCGACTCGTAGGTGACTAGCGATTTATCGCCCAGCTATTATGTGAGAGTAGTATTAAGCATGATTATATTACACCCATTATTGTCGTACATACCTTTCCATTTGGTTCTGACTCTTGTGCAGTATAGTGCCGTATAGGTCATTGTAGTGACTCCGGCTAGATTAACTTTTGAGCTATGAATTCAGCCGTACAGACTACCACAAGGATTCCGGCTAATATGTTATATTTATATGAAATTATTCTTACTTGAATTGCTTACACTGTTATATCTTGGCATGGCATACATATGATTATGTGAAGCATGATTTGAATTGATATAATTATATATATATATATATATTTATGTATATGCTTATATCTTGATTCTGGGAAAAATTATACATGTTTTACAGTGAGGGGTTAGATATGTTGATAAATGAAATGGTTTTGTAAAACATTTGTTTTTGCCCACTCTCGTTTTATGTTTTGCGCCCCTCCAGGTTTTAGGTAAGCTTGTTGTCGGTGGCCTTAAGGATTTCGGAGGTTCTGACTTATCAAAATAATTGTAGGACATCTTATGGTACTGTATAATTAGTACTTGTCCTACTGGGCTGTACCTAGACTTTTTATGCTCTGATTAGGAGTATTTACTTTTGTATCTTACTCCTATCACTTCCTGTTTAGCAGTGCACTCTAGTAGATTCGGTTTTAATTATTCGTATATTTCTTATCTTTATTGCTTTTGCACTGTGCACATGACTACGTCACCCTCACGTGACGGCCAACATGCCTTGATCTCAGTCAGGGTGTGTCAATTTGTGGGTAGCAAAAATGGCTTAGCTTTTTAGGGAGAGAATAGCTATTTATAGGGGAGTGACCAGCCCTATTTGGAGAATAGTGGCCGGCCATATATGATGGAATTGTGTGAATAATTGCAAGATATTATGTGAAATAATATCTTGCAATTAACATGGCAATTAATCCTAAATTAAATAGGAAAATTGGGAATTACCTTTTGAATAAGGATTTGATGAGGAGTGATGAGAGGGATTTTAATAGATACTAGTTTGATCACCCTTGACTCTTCCTTGATTGAGCCGTTATTGTCCGTTGTATGCGCGTGGGAATCCTGGTATGCCTCGAGGGTAATTTTGTCATTTTCACCCAAAAGTCCACGTGTCACCTCCCTAATTTTCTTGATTATTTTTTGCTCCACAAATGTCCCCACACCTGTTGGTTGCTTGCAGGAAAAGGTAGCAGGTGTAAAGATTTTTTCTTGCTTTAGGAAATATAAGATTGTTTCTTATTTTGATGTAGATTCCCATGTTAATTGGAAATTAGATCCTTCTAGGAAAGGGAAATAAATCACTTCCAAAGTCTATTTAAGGGAAATAAATCACTTCAAAAGTCTATTTAAATCAATTTTAGAGAGCAATTTATTCTACCCTACAAGAGAGAGAAAGCTAGAAGATATTTGTTCCCCTTCCCCTAACAATCTTCTATACTTGCCTGTGCAAAGGACCGTCTTTCGTTGGTTTTTTAGTCTTCATGCTGCATCAAGGTAAGAAAAATTTAATTTTCCTTGCCTTTTTAATTTTTTAGAACATCGAGGCTTGAAATTTGGCACGACGGGGGTTGAGGATGTGTGAAAAAGTGGCTGGAGAAGCCACGGCATAGCTGTTGCCGTGGGTGGTTGATGTCTGCTTGGTGTGACAGCGGCTCAACATGGGCCGAGGTTTGGGTGTAGCGGCATGGGCTGCAGAGACAAGCTAGGGCTCGGCTTAGATTCGGCTGGCATGGGCTAAGGACCACATTGCTTGGGCCGAGGCTGGTGGGCGCTAAGAAGCGAAGTTTGTGCCCGTTGGGCTTAAGCCCGTGCAATTGGGTCATAGGCAATTGGGTTGGCTCATATGAGAGATGAGAAATAGAGGGTGGTACGGGGGCGCCAGCCCCCTTCCAATTGGGTTGGGCCGTAAGGCTACTAGGACAAAAGAGAGAGAAACAGGAGCCAACACGAGCTAGGCTCCTTTGGTTGCTACCCTTGGGCTATGGGGCCCGCTGCACTTTTTTTTTTGTGTGCAGCCGTCTAACGATTATTCCTCTCTTTTTTGTAGAGTTTCTTCGAGCATGTCTTCTCCAAGCCATAAGAGTGATGATAGTGTGCCGCCGTTGTATCGTTAATGTGGGTCTTTAAGTAAAGTGGGCTACTTCAAGGTTGTTCATTTCAAAATTAATTTTGACCACTCATTCAAAGAATTCCTTAAAGGATATAGGCATGCCATTCTGTCTGGGATGCGTGTGAAGCGTGTCAAGAAGGGTAACAGTCGTGAGCCATATAGTGGGGCTCAGAGAGCTATTGAGTTTCACCCCTACTAGTTCATGTTAGGATTTACTTTTCCCATGTCCTGTTTCTTTCAAGAGATGCTTTGCTCCATGAAGTGTGCCCCTGGTCAATGTTCTCCAAGCGCAGTCTATATGATGGTGGGATTCCTCAATTTAAGCCAATTCTTTGACTTGGAACTGACCGTCAACGAATTCTGGTACTTCTTTGACATATGCCATATTGATAGAGTTGGGCAGCTGCGATCCCATCATAGACTCTTCGATCATTCAAGCAAGGGAGGTCATGATTGGGCCAGTGAGACTTTGGAGATAAGTGAAGAGTGGGAGTTTGATTCTTCCCTTAAGTTGCGTGTTTCGATGATTTTAATCACCGGTGAGTAGACTGCTCTGTGCTTTTGTTGAGTTACTATCTAATTTGTTGATTGTCCTCCTATGCTTATGTAGATTCAGAATTCGGCTCAACTCCCAAGATTTCTTTAGATATAAAGAAGATGCATGTTGCTTTAGGTATCCCTATTGAGTACCGTGAATGGCATTAGCTGCTTAGTCCTCTTCACTGGGAGAAAGGTGGGATTCCCCTGAAGGAGGAGATAAAGCGAATCAAAATGATAACTCATCTAATCGTTATCGTGGAGCCTACTATGAATGAAGGTGGAAAGAAGAGATCTTCCCCGCCTGCTTAAGAAATGCCGGTTGAGAAAAAGCCGAAGACTTACTCCGCTGCTCGTGAGGGTCTATCTGCTATCGATATGCTTGTGATTGACTTAACTTCTTCCAAGGGGAAGAAAAATTAGGCCGCTAGATCTGAGCCGGTGACGTCTGCCATGTCGAAAGGAGCTAATACGATTGCTGATAGGATTGCTCAATGTAGAAGTTCCTTCGTGCCCCTAGTGCCGAAATTTGTGCTAAGACGTCTGTTGAGAGCTATGTCTGGTTCATTTTTAGATAGACTTGCTACTATGAAGAATGATAAGGTGGACTCTACTGCTAAACTGGTGGCAAAGCCTATTCCTCTTGCTGTTAAGACTGGTTCGCCTGCTGAGAAATAAGAGACTGCTTGAGTGGGCAGTTGTGAGAAATCCACCAAGCCTGTTTCTAGAGAAACTTCTGAATCTGTGCGTTTTTTAAGCCAGATCTGCTTAAAGACATGGACGTTGTGCCAAGCTTGTTGATGGCGTTAAATGGGTTATTTGCCCAAGTTCCTTTACGAAGCATATGACCCAATATAGAATGACTGCTCTGCTTGTTATGATGCAAAAAATGACGATTCTGGTAGCTGAGTCTATTCTCATTGACCAAGAAGATACCAAGGTTGCCAAAGTGGTGGCAAAAACTATGGCAGTTGAAGCTTATTCTTTTGTCGAGAAGATCAAGAGATTGGAGTCAGAGCTCATCGCCTTGAGGGGCTTCAATATCTCTGCCCTCACTTCTCTATAGCTTGAGACCGCTCACCAGGAGATCATTGACTTGAAGACTAGGCTTCATACGATCCAAGTTAAGTATACCTCATATTCAAGATCTTGAGCGTTCCGTTTCTAAGCTTCATTATGTTGCTTACGCAAAGGATGAAGAGTTGATTACTGCTTATAATTAAGTGATGCACTTTAAAAAGGTTGTTGATAGGCTTGAACCTTAAGTGTTGGAACTCCAAGGTAAACTGAAGATCAATGAAAATTTGAAGAAGGAAGTGGATAAGCTGCAACTCATCCGTGTTGGTCTGCTCGAGGAGAATTAGCAACTGAAGGGCTCAAGGCTGGGCTCAAGGCTTCACTTGTTCAGAATTAGTTCGATTTCTACAAGTTGTGTTATGTAGACCATCTCTTTGGTAGGCTATCTGACTTTGAGTTTGCTGGGAAATACTTCGAGACCTTATCTATTTCTCTGGAATACTTGTTTGCCTTTACTTTTGAAGCTTCCATTGATGAAGTAGTCGGAGAAGTTGGTGCCCAAGCTGGGGCAGCCAAGGGTGAAGCGTTGGATAATGCCACTGCTAAGAGCATCGTAGTTGCTGAAGGTGTGGCGACCGAGTAGTCGTGGGATATCCAAGCTACTGAAGAGTAGTCTTCTAGGTAGCCTTTATGATTTTCTTTGTTTTCTTTGTTGCTTTTTGCTTTGCTTGAACTCTTTTGGTCTTTGTTATTTGTTTATCTATTTTGCTAGAAAATTTAATAAACTTGCTTCCTTCGCTTTTCTTCATCTTCATTTCTTTTGTTTATGCCCAACCTTTGTCCTTTAGACTAGCAACATACATGCTGCTTTTTTATAAGTAGATAGGCCCACGTAGCCTATGCAATCGTAGGTGTTGGTGTAGAGCTTTTACAAAGTTGTTAACCATATGGTCGGCAACCAAACACCTTACTTACAGAAGCATATGTGTCCTCATGATTAGTTGGCTGTTAACCTTAGCTTTCATAAATCATTTGAGCCGTGTGGCCTGCATCACAGCATACTAAAGATTTTTAGGTCATGAAATTCGCTAACCTTTCATATCAAAAGTACGCAGTTGTATGGAATTTCATAAGCAAATGTCCGAGAGAACTCCTTGCTTTTTATGTAACCAATTTCGTGGGTTGCGTAACAAGTATCACAACACTTTAGGAATTAATGTAGATCTAAACAATCATTCCGTGCTTGGTAAAGGTGAAGCTTAACGACTGTGTAGCATGTTGGCAGTGGATAAAGCTTCATATATATACACTAACCATTTAACCTTTCATAAAAATATGCGGTTGTATAAGTTTAGCGTGGCTTACTGCTCGAAAGGCAAGCCGTAGGCAGTCTTCTGGAAATTGTAGGCTACCTTAGTGCACTAAGTAACGGCTTAGGGTTCCAGGGTAGCAATCCATAGGGTGTACTGCATAATGTGCCTCCTCCGTCTCTGAGGCTTGGTTCCCTGCGGATTAGGCCAAGAGACCAAAAACCCTTCAGTTAGCTAAGCCTTGAAAATACCATTGTGGCTATTTCTAGGAATCCCGACATAAGCCATCGTGCACCTAATTATACCAGGGCAGCCCGACTCATCCACGTCTGGATGTTCGGAGTGTATAGTTTATTCTCTGCATCTGAGAGCAAACTTATGTGGGTGTCGGGAATTGGTTTATGATGAGTATATTTTATATTATATATTTTACCCTAATCTTAGGATATTTTGGTTAATATTTTGGAAGAATTTTGATACTTTGAATTGTATTTTCAATATAGGACTTTCAACTTCCTCTGGAGCAAAACAGGACCAAATGGACGAATTTTGGAGTAATTCCACTTGGAGGACGTTCGTGAGTCACTTAGCGTGTTCGTATAAAAATTTAGGATTTTTCTACAAAGTAGTTATTTTCTGGTGATGGAATAAAGAAGCAGTGCGCAGTGTTGGAAAATGACATTTTTGGGCTTAAATTGCATTTTTGGAGCCCAAGATGACCTTGGATGGGTTCGTGACCTTCTGGAGAAGTGTTCAGAATATTTGAAACATTAAATCCAGCTATATTGGGCCAGTTTTGGAGTAGCTTATGGGTCCAAAACATGGCTGTTCAGATTTTAGACGAATTTTACCATTTAATTTAGGGTTATGTTTCCTATTTTTATTTTATTATTAATTTTAGTTTCCTAGGGGGAATAAAGGACCTGTTTTTAGCGTTTCTGTTGGGGGCTTAGCAGATATATTGCTTGGCTGTCTACAGTTTTTCGAAGGCTTTATTTTATGCAATTTTGGAGACAGAGAGAATTGCTAGGGTATTGGAGATTTTCTACTTGAAGGTGTCTTTCATCCTTTTCTTAATAATATTTTCTATGATTTCAATTATGAATATGAGTAACTAATTTTTTTTGCTAGGGCGAAGCCTTAAGCCTTAGCATGAATATGTGATTTTTATTTAATTGCTTATGATTGATTGCATGCATACGTTGAATTGTTAATCATCAGGATAAAAACTATCTAATTATCTTAATGCTTGATCACCATTAGGATCTTTAGAAAAGTAATTTGATGCAATTTTGGTCGAAAGGTTCCCTGAAATTGACGCTGGCTTCTTGTGATTAATAATTGTAATTTCACTTAGGATGAATACCACATCTTAAGGGTTGCATGATTTTTCAAAGGATTTTCATAAAGGATACTGATAGGGATTTTACTACTCATGTGAACGGGCTAAAAACTCCTATTATACTTGCAAGAATCACAAGGTTGTTGTAGTATAAACGAATCTCGCAAGGTCGTTCTCCACAGAGATTATTAAATAATTCAAAACTAACCAAATTTCAATTAATTATTGTAAAATAAAAATTGAGGTGATTGATTTTATAACCTATTGAAATTAAAAACGAAATTAATTAATTAAAAATAAACAATCTGCAATATTAGAACAGCGGGAAAAAGAAAACAGCTTTGGAAGAATCAAATTAAGAAAGCACTAGGGTTCCACCATCACCTGGCAATCCTATAAACTTTTACCAATTATTTATGCTCTACACATGCCACTTTGAAGGTTAGATTTTCCTAATTCATATTCTACTTGGAACCTCCAACATAGAACGTATATCTAACATGCAACCTGTCTGGACGTTCGGATCAAATCTGAATATGAAAGACTCAATATCCTTTATGAAAATCCTTTGAAAAACCATGCAACCCTTAAGACGTGGTATTCATCCTAAGTGAAATTACAATTATTAATCGCAAGAAGCCAGCGTCAATTTCAGGGAACCTTACGACCAAAATTGTATCAAATTACTTTTTTAAAGATCCTAATGGTGATCAGGCATTAAGACAATTAGATAGTTTTTATCTCGGTGATTAACAATTCAAAGTATGCATGCAATCAATCATAAGCAATTAAATAAAAATCACATATTCATGCTAAGGCTTAAGGCTTTGCCCTAGCAAAAGAAATTAGTTACGCATATTCATAATTGAAATCATAGAAAATATTATTAAGAAAGAGATTAAAAACACCTTCAAGTAGAAAATCTCCAAAACCCTAGCAATTCTCTTTGTCTCCAAAATTGCATAAAATAAAGCCTTCGAAAAACTGTAGACTGCCAAGCAATATATCTGCTAAGCCCCCAACACAAACCCTAAAAACAGGTCCTTTATTCCCCCTAGGAAACTAAAATTAATAAAAAAATAAAAATAGGAAACATAACCCTAAATTAAATGGTAAAATTCGTCTAAAATCTGAACAGCCACGTTTTGGACCCATAAGCTGCTCCAAAACTGGCCCAATATAGCTAGATTTAATGTTTGGAATATTTTGAACACTTCTCCAAAAGGTCACGAACCCATCTGAGGTCATCTTGGGCTCCAAAACGCAATTTAAGCCCAAAAACGTCATTTTTCAGCATTACACACTGCTTCTTTATTCCATCGCCAGAAAATAACTGCTCGGTAGAAAAATCCCAAATTTTGATACGAACACGCTAAGTGACTCACGAACGTCTTCCAACTAGAATTACTCCAAAATTCGTCCATTTGATCATGTTTTTCTCCAGAGGAAGTCGAAAGTCCTATATTGAAAATACAATTCAAAGTATCAAAATTCTTCCAAAATATTAACCAAAATATACTAAGATTAGGGTAAAATATATAATATAAAATATACTTATCAAAATACCCCTAAACTTAGTTTTTGCTTGTCCTCAAGCAAAACAAGACTCATACAAAAATAAAAACTTAACAAACTAGACAACTAGCTACAATTAACTGACAAAAATTTTCACCTTCAAAGTTGCAATCCATAGCAAATTTTAAAAACTATAACATCTTTTCAAAAGTTTCAACCAATCTCATCACAGAGTCTAAGCCATTAAGAATCAATTAGAAAAGAATTCACAAACTTCATTTGGTGTAAAGTGAACCAACATAGTTAAGGAGACTCGACTAAAACTCTTACCTCTCGTCCTTCTTTATTCCACACTTTCACACATACTAACTTTGAATATAGCTTCTTTTTTTTTCTTTTTCTTTTTAATTTTTTTTTCTATTTTTTTTTCCAGTAACAGTAGTGGTCATGCAATGTCGGTTCACTTAAGCTTTCAATCCAACCCATGTAGCGAATTTTAGGTCAATGACTCCCAAACCACTAGGGCTTTAGGGCACTAGGTGTAGAACACCCCTAAGGACTTATTAACCCGAGCTGAAAAGGCTACGAAACCAACTAACCACCCTGCCCCATGCCAAAACTCTACCGTTTGACGCGAGAATCACTGCTGATTAGGCAGGACTGGCACGGTTACTAGGCAAAACCTTGGGGTGAGACAATTATTACTTTTTTTCACAATAATAACTAACTTTACTTCAAACAAAAATTAAAAATACTTAGACTAAAAGCAAGTGTTTCAATCTCACTCCCCACAAACGCTGTTGGTGTGATGTGCAAAGTTCAAGGTATAATTCATGAATTAGTGTCTAAGCAACGATAAATAGAAAAGACTCTACTGTGAGATTAATCTTCACCATGTCCATTTGTTCTAACGTTTAAAACAATCTATGGATATTAACTTAAAAAGAATGAAAATTTTTAACTGACACAAAAATTAAAATCCTAAAATGTTATTTCCCACCCCCAAACTTATTTCACACTTTGTCCTCAAGGTGTGGAAAATAAATAGAAACAAAAAAAAAAACAAAAAACAAAACTGGAAAAAAAATTAAACAACAGCCTAGACTAAATAAACTAAAAGAAAAAGGAATAAAATAGAAAAGAAACAAAGAAATTACAATACCCAAATGATAGAACAAACAGAAAAAAAATCACTTGATTTCGAAATCAGGACCTAGGGCCATGGGAAAGGATCATGGCGTGACAACCTTTGAGCATTGACAAAGAACCACACGTGGCCACCACAGGGTTTGAAACCCAACGTGCAAAACAAAGGTCCAATATGAACATTGGATTCCCGTGAGATGAATGGGATGTAGCTAGCATCCTAATTTGAAAATGGTGTTTGCAAGTTCCTATGTCTGAAAGCCCATTCACAGCGGTCCGCAGTCCTCAATCTTTGTCAGTCATTAAACCAGAGCCAACGACTCTCTACCTAGCCATTTGAAAACAACCATCATAAAAAAGGCACAGAATCCACGCGATTTAAACACGTGGCCCCCATCCATGCAATTAACTCATTTGGATTCCCATAACACATGCAACTCATCCACCCATTTTCATTTCAGATTGTTTTGTGAGAAATCCAAGGCCACTTTCTCAACCCAAACGCACCTCCATATCATAAATAACGCTCCCATTTTTCTCATCCTGCGTTCTCTTTTCTCTCAGACCCCATTTCTCTGTAAAATGAAAAATATTTCTCCTTCTTTCTCATTTTCTTACCCCTTCTCACCCTTAGCCAACCACACCCACGGTTCAGCAAAAACAAAAAACAATCGACTCTACCAAGGAACTGATGGTACATTGAAGCTCCACACTCCCCTCAAAGGTAATCATCGCCCCTGTCCTACTCAATTTATATGTCCAGCTAATGATTTTAGACAGAAAAGAAGAAGACTAACGCATACTGATCTAATTCCTTTACGAGGATGCTTAGGTGCATAACGAAAAAGGTCACACCAGGACCAAAAAGGGGCAATTCCAAGGTCGATCGTCCAAAGAGCATTCATTTGCAGGTACAACTTAGTCACCGTAGCCCTTGTTTATTTTGTGTTCTTAGTAACTGGTAGAGCACCATTATGTTGTGACTGATGCGTGTTGGTGTGCTATGGATAGTTAGGATGCAGTGGTCCATGATCGAGAAACTTGACACAGCAAGGAAAAATGAACACCAGCTAACATTGCAGATCCAGGTCTTACAAAAGTAATATCTTTTTCTCCGTTGGTGATGAACCCCAATCTGTGAAAAAGTTGCTTCATTACTTCTGCATGTAGTCAGACATGTGTTGCTTGTGCAGAACACTCGGATTCATGATAGAGCCAAGGGAAAAAAAAGTAACCACACAAGCTCAACGGACGAAAACAGCACAGGCCGCATGACCCAGATCGGTGCATCTGGGAGGTAAAATTCGAATGCCTGCAAGTGTAGTTGTTGTAGATCTGGTAATGATAGCTGTACTCAGTTCTGTGGTGTATGGATCTATGATTTAACTGTGCTTCTCCTCCATGCATCGCAAAACTGAGCAGCAGAAAATTAACTGCTCAAAATTATGTCTCTGCTGGATCTGCAACAATCTCCCCAAACTTACATCTGTGTAAGACTTTTTATGTTGACTGCTTTAAATTTCTAGTAGTTTACCCTCTCACACTTGAGAGCATGGTTTGTCCCAGGGGGTTCAATTCTTGCGATAAGTCCCTAAGAAGGGCGTGATCTTCTAGTGCAAGAGTAATCAGTTGTTGTAAACATGCACTGAGCCAAGTTGTAAATTACTTTTGAATTCCTCATTAAAAAACGAGTGAAATGAACGAAAACTTAGCTGGAAGTTAGGAATTGTATAACAACTGGATAGTCCTCGGCTTGTGAGGTGGTACCTGTCGAGCTACTTGAGTATTCGGGCTTTAATGTAACGAGAGGTCACGTATGGTACTTCCTCATATTGTAGGTGTTCCATTGTTTTTCAATTTCCTTATCGTTCATGGTGGCAAGGGTGTAGCTACCCTTGTCGCCTACTCTGCTGATATTGTACAAACATTCCCAGATAGGATTCATCTTCCCATTTAGGATCCATTTTTTTAAAAGCCTTATCTGTAAGTAGTGATGAAGGCTTTTCTTAAGAATAGATCTCTAGGCTGGAGCTGCCAGATCTTGGCCTTTTTGTTGTAACTGGAGAGGAGTTGATGCTGGTAGGTTGCGATGCGTGGATGATGACCTTCTCGCATTTTTCCTTTTCTAGATCGAAGTTTGTGGCTATCTCCTTTCTATTCTGCTCGATGTTTAACAGCAAAGTGCTGATACCTGGCACAATGACATTGGGATGGATGATTACTTACGAACCAAATGCCAAGTAGAAATGAGTTTCACCGGTTGCTCGTCGTTTGGTTGTGCAATACGCCCATAGACATCCAAGAAGTTCGACTGGTTATTTTTCCTTCTTGTTGGCGAGGGATTTCTTAAGTCAATCGAGGATCGTCTTGTTGGATACTTCGGTCTACCTATTGCCTTGGGGATACCTTGGCATGGACATGTAGTGCTTGATGCTTTATTTCTGGAAGAACTTCGGCAAATCTTTACCTACGAATTACAGGCAGTTGTCTATGACGATGGATTGAGGGATGCCAAATCGACAAATGATGTTCCTCCATATGAAGCGCTCTATGTCTGTCTGAGTTATGGTTGTCATGGGCTCTGCTTCCACCAATTTGGTGAAATAGCCAGTTGCCACGATCATCATGCCTTTTCCCCTAGTAGCGGACGAGATTGGCCCTACCAAGTAGATTGCCCACTGCATGAATTGCCAAAGACTCATCTGCAAGTGTAGTTCGTTGGCAGGCACTGCTGGTACCGACTTGTAGCGTTGGCAGCGGTCACACTTTTGTATTACCTCCTTAGCATATTGATGCACAATAGGCTAATAGTAGCCTGCGTTAAGAGCCTTTTGTGCTAAGGATCGGCTTCCGAAGTGATTTCCACAAACGCCTTCATGGATTGAACTTAAAATCTTTAGGTCGTCGGGAGGCACTAGGCAGCGGAGATGAACTGTAGTGTAGGATCTTCAGACGAGAATGTCATTCCACATGTAGTAGCGTGCTGCCTTTGTTTGGAGCTTTCTAGACTCTAAACGTTTCGTGAGGAGTGTGCCATTGACCAAGTAGTCAATAATGGAATCTTGCCAGTTTGGAATTGTACTAGCCCATGACACCTTGGCTGCTGGCTCTGCCTTTATGCCTTGCTTGTCTAGATATTCCATCCGAATAGAGCGTTTGAATTAATGGTTGAGGGCGGAGCCTATGCCGGCTAGCACGTCCGTATGGGCGTTGTCTGCCTACGGAACTTGAATGAGGGTGTAAGTCTGAAATGTTTCATGTTGCTTTCGTACCTTATTTAGGTAATGCACCATCTTTGGATGTTTTGTCGTGTCCTCCCTAGTAGTCTGGCTGGTGATTAGTTGGGAATTAGAATGAATTGCAAGCTTTTCCACTACTAAGTTTTTTGCCATTCGGAGGCATGCTAGTAAGGTTTCGTACTCTAATTCGTTGTTGGATGTTTTGAAGCCTAGAATGTTTGCTTGCTTGAGCATTGAACCGCCTGGGGTGACAAGGACCACGCCTGCTCCCGATCCCTTGTAGTTAGATGCGTTGTCGATGTGTAAATGCCAGAAGTCTCTATCGAGTAAAGCAAGCATGGTTAAGGTGTGCTCAATTGCTTATGGGGCTTCGTTGGGTCGATGTGTTGGGTCGCCTAGTCTAGGTGTGAATTCTGCTATGAAGTCCGCCAAGGCATAGGCCTTTATTGCTGTGTGGGGTCGGAAAACTAAGCCGTATTGGCCAAGTTCTAATTTCATTACTCGTTAAGAAGTATCTGGACAATGTATGATTGATCGTAGAGGATATTGAGTCATGACGATGACTATATGAGCTTGAAAATATGGTCTGAGCTTCCGAGCCGAACAACTAGGGCCTAAATTAATTTCTTGATCTTTGGATATCTGGTTTCCGCATCGAGAAGAGCTTTAGAAGTGTAGAATACCGGCAGTCAGTGGCGGAGCCAGAAATTCAGGCCATGAGGGTCCTTTAAACTAATGAAAGAAATTAGAAAAAAAAAATTAGTAATATCATGGAAAATTTGAATCAAACAAGAGTGATGGAGCTTTAAAATTTGTATGAAAAAATTAGTATTGAGAGATGTCATAGTAAGTAGAAAATGTGTTGACATTTAACACAACATTGATAATAACGTTATAACTAGCTCAAACTATTATTATGATATTTTTCTTTTAATATTATTGAATCTTCCCCTCAAATATATATATACCTTGTTTTATATGAACTAACAAAAAAATAAGCTATTATTACGATACTTTTTTTTAATATCATTCAATCTTCCTCCCGAATATATATACCTTGTTTTATATGAACTAACATAAAAATAAGGGAAAATTTGAAAGAGGTCCAATTTTATAGCCCATCTTTTGAAATAGGTCCAATTTTTAGTGACTTTTGACTTTTGAAATAAGCCTAATTTTTAGTCCAATTGGACCTATATCAAAAGGCCCCAAAAAATAATTGGTTTAAAAGAAATCAGAATGTTAGCAGAAGGGTAGTTATATATGGTAATTACTACATAATCGATATACTCATCTATGTCGCAGTTGCGGTGCATGTGGTATGTTTCTAGCAGGTGACCAAATTTCTTGCACGCTGCCGATTGAACTTGAGTCGGATTGAGTTACTGTTTCTCTCCGTTTGTCATGCTGTCTACTCCAATGTGAGGTGAATGATGCTCCTTGCAGGCCTAGCTGCGAATGAACACTTCGCCTGGAAGGTTGCTCATGTTGATTATCGGAGTGTGGCCCCAATTGTGAATTTATGCTCGTCTGTGGGCCTAACCGAGAGTGTACGCTCCTTCGCGCACTAAGACGAGAGTATACGCTATCACAGGGGCCCAGTCGAGAATGTACACTACTAGAACGCTAGATTCATGGTTGGTCGATGAGCTACTTGCCGGGACACTGCTGGAGAGGTTCGTTGTTTAGGTTGGAAGAGCTTGGACTGTATGCGTCTCCTTTAATACAAGATCATAAATTTGTCAACCGTCAATCATTTTGGTCATTTCGTGAAAAATCTTCATTAAAAATGATAAAATTATAAAAATACCCTCAATTTTCGTCAAATCTTTTTGGCCTATTGTTTATTAAATTAAGGGTAATTTTGTCTTTTTAATCTTTATTTAACATAACTTTTCATAGATGACCAAAATGATTGATGGTAGATAATCTCAAGAATCACTTGTATTGATTTTAAACCTCAGGGACCAAAGTGAAGAATTATGCAAATTTTAGGGATTATGACCGATGAAAATGGTGAAAGGTATAGAAAAGCGAAGCAAGAGGCGAAGAAAGCTGTGAGAGAAGCTAAGTTAGCGGCTTATGACGATATGTATAAGCGACTAGATACCAAAGAAGGAGAGTTGGATATCTATAAACTAGCTAGAGCAAGGGAAAAGAAGACAAGGGACCTAAACCAAGTGAGGTGCATCAAGGATGAGGATGGAAAGGTTCTTGCTACAGAGAACGCGGTTAAAGACAGATGGAAAGGTTATTTTCATAATATTTTCAATGAAGGACATGAAAGGAGTGCTTCTTTAGGGGAGTTGAGTAACTCAGAAGAGTGTAGAAACTACTCTTTTTATCGTAGAATCCGGAAGGAAGAAGTGGTTGTAGCTTTGAAGAAGATGAAGCATAGAAAAGCAGTAGGCCCAGACGATATACCAATCGAAGTGTGGAAAGTTTTGGGAGAGACAGGTATAACATGGCTCACTGACATTTTCAATAGGATTTTGAAAACGAAGAAGATGCCGAATGAGTGGCGAATGAGCACTTTGGTGCCTATCTACAAGAATAAGGGCGATGTACAAAATTGCATGAACTATAGGGGTATTAAGCTAATGAGTCATATAATGAAGCTCTGGGAGAGAGTCATTGAGCATAGATTGAGGCAAGAGACACGGGTTTCGGACAACCAATTCGGGTTGATGCCAGGGTGCTCAACCATGGAGGCAATCTATCTCTTACTAAGATTGATGGAAAGATATAGAGATGGGAAAAAGGATTTACACATGGTCTTTATAGATTTGGAAAAAACGTATGATAGGGTCCCAAGAGACATTCTTTGGAGGATTTTAGAGAAGAAAGGAGTACGAGTAGCATATATCCAAGCTATACAGGATATGTATGAAGGAGCAAAGACTGTCGTAAGAACTCATGAAGGACAAACCGAAAGCTTTCCCATAACTGTAGGATTACATCAAGGCTCATCCTTAAGTCCTTACCTTTTTGCGTTGGTAATGGATGAGTTAACAGGACATATTCAAGGTGATATTCCTTGGTGTATGCTTTTCGCAGACGATATAGTGTTGATAGATGAAACTCAGGAAGGGGTAAATGCAAAGCTTAACCTTTGGAGAGAAGTGTTGGAATCTAAAGGTCTTCGCCTAAGCCGATCAAAGACAGAATATATGGAGTGCAAGTTCAGTGCAAATGGAGGCCAAAACGAGTTAGGGGTGAGGATCGGAGATCAAGAAATACCAAAGAGCGACCGTTTTCGTTACCTAGGATCTATCTTGCAAAAGAACGGAGAATTAGATGGAGATCTTAACCATAGAATACAAGCTGGATGGATGAAGTGGAAGAGTGCATCCGGAGTGTTGTGTGACCGCCGTATGCCACTGAAGCTCAAGGGAAAATTTTATAGGACGGCAATAAGGCCGGCAATGCTGTATGGCACAGAATGTTGGGCGGTGAAGCATCAACACGTACACAAAATGGGTGTAGCGGAGATGAGGATGCTTCGTTGGATGTGTGGGCACACGAGAAAGGATAAGATTAGGAATGAGGATATCCGGGGTAAAGTAGGAGTAGCCGAAATTGAAGGAAAGATGAGAGAAAATCGGTTACGGTGGTTTGGACATGTGCAAAGAAGGCCTACTGACGCTCCGATTAGAAGATGCGATTATGGGACAGAGGTTCAGGGCCGAAGGGGCAGAGGAAGACCTAGGAAAACTTTGGAAGAGACCCTAAGAAAAGACTTAGAGTACTTGGATCTAACGGAGGACATGACACATGACAGAACACAATGGCGTTCTAAGATTCATATAGCCGATCCCACTCAGTGACTTAGATTTTCCAAGTCTCCAACCGAGAAGTTTTCCTCACTCGGGAAATTAAGGGAACACTACCTCAACCTATATGCTTCACTCACAAAGCTTCAACATACAAGCTTCAACAAAAGAAAATTTAAAGAACTTAGCGAAGAAGGCTTTGGTGTATTTAACACAATACGTTGAAATGAATGAAAGCTTATTTATTGATATCCCCGATAAGTTACAAATATGTACATATACTTGAGTCAAAATAAACAAACAAGAGTGAGCCTTCACAAAGGTTGCTTAGGAGAAGTCTCAGCAATCGGTAGAGCCCCAAAAAGAGAAGGCACCGGAGGGGGATCATTCGGAGCCTCAGTACTGGACAAAACCCTAAAAGGAGGAGGCATCAGAGGTTGATCATTTGGAGCTTCATTACGCGGTATAGCCCCAGAAGACGAAGGCAATAAATGCCTTTGGAACAAACCCACAAATCTCTGATGATCAAGTAAAACCTGACCATCAGATTCCTTCATCTGGTCAAGCTTCCTCTTCATGTTTGTAGCATAGTCATGTGGGAGCCGGTGCAACTGTTTATTCTCATGCTTGAGCCCTCTAATCTCTTGTTTGAGACTCATCACTTCAGCCGCCAATGATTCAACTTGGCGGGTTCGAGCAAATAGGCGTTGGGCCATATTAGACACAGAACCTGCACACTGAACACTGAGAGCCAGAGAATCCTTAACAGCCAACTCATCAGACCGTTTGGAAAGTAGTTTGTTATCTTTGGGAGTGAGAAGGTTCCTGGCCACTACCGCAGCGGTCATATCATTCTTCATCACGGAATCCCCAACGGTAAGAGGACCAGTAGGGGAGACGAAGGATGGGCGCCATATGTTGTCTGGAGAAGGCGGGGCTGCCTCTTCAACAAGGTTCAAGTCAAAACGACGGTCTGAGGGGCCAGACATTTTCAAAGGTGTTGAAGAGAGAAGAGGTCGGACAAATCAAGATCTTAGAAGTGCAAGAATGGAGCTTCTACTGGTGGATATTCAAGTGTGCTTTGGAACTTAACGTCAGCCCCTATAAAAATCTGCACTCGACGAAGCTTCAAAAATCAAAGAGGCGCCTGCTCAGAAATCGAAGAGGCGTTTGCTTTCTCAAAAGCTGGGCTGCTCAGAGACCACGAGGGTCGATCTCAGAAATCGAAGAGGCGTTTGCTTTCTCAAAAGCTGGGCTGCTCAAAGACCACGAAGGCCGATCTCAGAAATCGAAGAGGCTTGCTTTCTCAAAAGCTGGGCTGCTCAGAGACCACGACGGCCGATCTCAGAAATCGAAGAGGCACCTACTTTTCCAGCCTTGTCAGCACCTGTCACACGCACACTCAGCTTTACCGAAATTATGGGCATTCTGTCGAAGATTTCTGGCGAAGTAGAAAGCACATGAATCATACTGTTCAATCACCCACTTCCCACACGGAACAGTAGCTCATGGGTACCACAGATAACTTTGCCAAAGTTCTCTGACAAAGTTGAGACACGTGAAGCTTGCAGCTCCCACTACATCGCTGTGACCAAGAAGGGTAAAAGAATTGCAAAGAAACAACACTAACAAAGTTTAGACACATAAATTTTGAAGGTCTAGCTACCATATTATTACCCACAAGGGTAAAGGAACAGTACCACTGCTGGATAATTGGAAAGTCCCGGTGTGTCAACCTTTGTGCTTCGTGGCCAGGTAGACTAGCAAACATGCCCAACCTTTACTCACATTCGAGAAAACACTCCCAACAAGATTGCTTGCTCCAAAATCGAAGAGGCACCGCCCTCCGAATCTCGAGAGCCAGACTCCCAACATGATTACTTTCTCAAAAATCGAAGAGAGGGTAAAGGAACAGTACCACTGCTGGATAATTGGAAAGTCCCTGTGTGTCAACCTTTGTGCTTCGTGGCAAGGTAGACTAGCAAACATGCCCAACCTTTACTCACATTCGAGAAAACACTCCCAACAAGATTGCTTGCTCCAAAATTGGAAAGTCCCTGTGTGTCAACCTCTGTGCTTCGTGGCAAGGTAGACTAGCAAACATGCCCAACCTTTACTCACATTCGAGAAAACACTCCCAACAAGATTGCTTGCTCCAAAATCGAAGAGGCACCGCCCTCCGAATCTCGAGAGTCAGACTCCCAACATGATTACTTTCTCAAAAATCGAAGAGACACCGCTCTCCGAATCTCGAGAGCCAGACCCCCAGCAGGATTGCTTTCTCAAAAATCGAAGAGGCATCGTTCTCCGAATCTCGAGAGCCAGATCCCCGACAGGATTGCTTGTTCGAAAACCGAAGAGGCACCACTTTCCCAACTTCAAGAGCTGGATCTCCTTGGATAAAGCTTGTCTGTAATCTTCACACGCAACATCAGCTTTCCAGATACCACAGACAACTTTTTCAAAGTGCTCTGACAGAGTTAAAACATGTGAAGCTGGCAGCTCCCACTACCGTGCTATGACCAAGCAGGGTAAAGGAATAACATTATTACTTGATGTTAGGGAGACTCCTATATATGTCGACCTCCATCCCTAACGGACAGGCAGACCTGCAACAATGCTCAACCCTTTCTCTTATCTGAGAGGGCACTCCCAACGAAGCCTTTCGAAATATTCAGCTTTCTTTCCCCCCGATAATACCTCTGTAAACAAGCTATACTAGAGCAAGAATATCTCATATCATCAGGGTTAAAAGCAAGAGTATCCCATATCATGCTTTTTCCCTGTCTTTTCCTTTGGCATTGTTCTTACCTGCAAGACAAGGAGAAAGAGAGCAATCAGTCAGCACTTGGAATCAAGCTTCCAGCCAGGAACTGACTGCCTGGAACCCCTTACCTGATTACTTACCTAGCATTGCTCTCGAGTACTCATCTTCAACATCTTATGCTTCTAGGGAAGATACCGCATCTGCCTGAGGAATAGATAGGGCAAGTGAGAAGGATACAAGGAAGCATGTGGAGACAAGCGTAACAGCACACGTGCCGATACATCCACTACTCTGTCAAAAGCAAAAGTATCCCATATCAGCAGGGTCGAACGTACTCTAGATTTGATGGACTTGTTTTGACCCTCAAATTCTTCAGTCGGCCTTATACTCTGGAGGAAACCAGAAAACCCTCCAGCCCAGTTCAAGAATAAGCCTGTGGAAAGTTACTTCTTCAAAAGCAAAAGTATCCCATATCATCTCTTCTCATTTTTCTTCTCTTTATCCTTCATGCTGCCTGCAAGATAGGGAGAATGTGAACAATCAGCCGGAGCTCTGATTGCTTACCTTGTCTGTCACCTCTTTCAGCAGATCCCCTAGCTCGGCGACTTGGGGGACTCCTACTACATGGTTTGTATCGCGCTTGACCAAGCATGAAACTACAAGTAAGCTTCAAGTGAAATTGATACATTACCTTGTGCATCTCCACCAGTTACAGATACCACTCCTGGATGGAGGAAGAGTACTTCCAGAGAAGATGCCACATCTACTTATGAGACAGATAAGGCAAGTCAAGACGATACCACACTCCGGTACTTAGAAGTTTCGTGGCTACGAGATCATTCTCCCACAATATTTCCTAATGTCATTTGTACTAAATCATTCACTTGTACTCACTAAAGGAGAGCTTGAACCTATGTACTTGTGTAAACCCTTCACAATTAATGAGAACTCCTCTATTCCGTGGACGTAGCCAATCTGGGTGAACCACGTACATCTTGTGTTTGTTTTCCTATCTCTATCTATTTATATACTTATCCACACTAATGACCGGAGCAATCTAGCGAAGATCACAAAAAGTGACCGTTTTCGCTACCTAGGATCTATCTTGCAAGAGAACGGAGAATTAGATGGAGATCTCAACCATAGAATACAAGTTGGATGGATGAAGTGTAAGAGTGCATCCGGCGTGTTGTGTGACCGTCGTAGGCCACTGAAGCTCAAGGGAAAATTTTATAGGACGGCAATAAGGCCAGCGATGTTGTATGGCACAGAATGTTGGGCGGTGAAGCATCAACACGTACACAAAATGGGTGTAGCGGAGATGAGGATGCTTCGTGGGATGTATGGGCACACGAGAAAGGATAAGATTGGGAATGAGGATATCCGAGGTAAAGTAGGAGTAGCCAAAATTGAAGGAAATATGAGAGAAAATCGGTTCCGGTGGTTTGGACATGTGCAAAGAAGGCCTACTGACGCTCCGGTTCGAAAATGTGACTACGGGACATAGGTTCAGGGCCGAAGGGGTAGAGGAAGACCTAGGAAAACTTTGGAAGAGACCCTAAGAAAAGACTTGAGTACTTGGATCTAACGGAGGACATGACACAAAACCGAGCGCAATGGCGTTCTAGGATTCATATAGCCGACCCCACTTAGTGGGAAAAGGCTTTGTTGTTGTTGTTGTTGTTGTTGTTATTTTGGCTAATATTATTATTATTATTATTATTATTTTGCACTGATGCAAGTTTCTTTTGGAGCAATCAATTATGAAGAAGCGCCATAGTTAGGCAGTCTCCCACAACATCAAGAAAGGCAAAATACTGTTTTCTACGATTTTGGAGTTAAATAAGATGTCTGCTTTACAATGACAAAAAACAAAATAGTTTGTGAAACAATATTTTATGTAAGATATGAATCTATAATCGTTAATTGTAGCATCGATCATTTTGACCAAAAGGCATTTCAACGAGACATTTGGAAATTGATAAGTCGTCAGCATTTTGTTCCTTAAATTAGCTACTGTCATAATATTTGATTCAAATATTGTTATTCAAATATACATGCTTTCGTAGTAAATCGAATTATTACATTTATAGTAGGAAATGAACTCCCACATCCGTTGTGCTATGATTCAAGATTAAACATCTGCCTCCATTGTATTGCCCTTGTGACCATATTTTTACGAAGAAAGAAAAAACACAGCTTAGGGAAGAAGAGGATAGACAACATATATTAAAAGGAGAGATAGAAGAGAAAAAGAATCACTAATTCAATTTTATGGTGTATATTAATTAGTAGGAAAAATAATTATAGGAGTTTTAAATATAAAAAGATATTTTCTTTTCTCAAAAAAAAAAAACATAAAAAAATATACAAGATTATATTTAAGGTTTGCCATGTGGTGAGTTTTGGTTGGATTGTAGTGTCACTCAGCAATTTCTAGTAACAAGGGAAGCCCTACACAAGTTTTTCTCATAAAATAGAGACTCCACCACCAATTGTGGCAAACCACAATGGTCGAGTGGCTCTCTTTTAAATTAGTAATAAATCATGGATCCAAATTTCAATTGATTTTGTCGATCATTAGTTATTATGCTATCATTTTGTGGGTTTTTTTTTTTTGTCAAAAATATAGTTAATTATAAAGCTGGAAATTAAAATAATGGTTGTAAAGCAATAGAAATTGCAATGCATGGTAATTTGAGGAAAAGTCTAAGTGTGAATGTGAGACCAAATAGTGGCCAATTGTATTACAAACGAATAGGTTTAAGAAATGGTGTTTGATGATTGGCAAGTTAATATTTTACAAAATATTTATCTTTTTTGTCATTTTTACACTATTTTTAAAGGAAATGTCAAATTATAACAGTCAATTTGATGTGGTAATAAGTCTTATATCAAATTTTATACTTCTCCAACCGAATTATCAAATGTTATTAATATAGAACTTTAAATTGTTATATTTAATATTTATTAAAAAAACTGTTGAACCAAATTTTTATTAGTTGAAATGTTAGTGGAATAAGGGGTCCACCATTAAAATTAATTAAAAATAAAATTTAACGTTGATGTCCCTAATCATTAAGATTTCAAATCCGGTCAGCATATAACACTTGGAAGAATTTTTTATGTTAAATTTGCACAGCTGCATCTCCACCTAGAATTTGAAATCTAATTTGAAGATGATCGAGGCTAACTGTCAAATTTAAATTTCGACTAGCACGTCAAATTACTAATTTTCATTGACAACTGTTATCACATAATTGGATTTGACACGTCAATTTAATACAAACTTCAAATAAATGTACAAATATATGCGTGCTTAATTAGGAAATCACTTAATTAGTTACTCTTATAAGGATTTTCATTTTTAGGATCCTTGTCATTAAAGAAAAATTATTTGTATAAAACAATTTTAATGGGAGCATTTTTGCTCACCACTATTTAGTATGGTGTATGTTCACCATTCTATTTATCACCTTTAGATGAATTTGAATTTCGAGATTCGTGTAATGGATAAACACAAATATCAAAATTCAAACTCATCTAACGGTGATGAATAAGATGATGAACATACACCACATTAAATGGTATTAAATATGATTCGTATATTAAGTACTAGGAGTGTTTTTCCAACATCCCCTTTATTTATTTATTTATTTTTTTGGAAAACCCAACATAACCTTTATTGTCATCATTTTGAAGTACAAGAATATGAGAGAGAGGATTCTCGCTGGATCCTTTTTGTGAGGATTCTGAGAATCCTTCAATCACATTCGTTCATTATACATCGTACGATTAGTTTTTGTCAGATACTATTTATATTCAAATTTAAATAAAAAATTTATAATAATTTCTGACCGCATGATATACGATGAATAAATGTGATTAAAAGATCCCTAGATCCTCACAAAGAGGATCCATCCTCCTGGCAAGAATAGCAGCTGCAGAATAATTATCCTATCATAGAAACATGATCAAGCCTCTCAACCAAAAATGAGCAAATTGTAGGAGATCTAGTTTTGGCAGTGGAGCTCACAGCTCAGTTGCTACAATTCGATAAAATAATTAGGACTTGATAATTAAGTACTATTTATGACTTTACTACTCTACATAACTAATTCTATTTGTTGGAAAATGCTGTAGAACCTAACTTCTTTACGAAAAGTTGTCTCAACGTGGTTACATAAGTTGAGAGTTGAGAGGAGTATAGAGTTCCAAAGCATTTTCCAATCATAAAATTCTTATGATTGCTGTGGTGTGGTGAGCTTCGGATCAAGCCCCAGGTCCATTCCATTGTAACAGATGGGAGCATACATCCACATATCATCAGAGCTTAACAGCTACGAAACCACAAGGGGACAAATTAAAAAACAAAACAATATCAGTATCTATTTTCAGATAGAGTAATGCTATATTGAAACATAAAATTAAGAGTCTATTTGGTACTCGATTTGAATCTAACTTTTTAAACTCAAAAATAATTTTCAAGTTTTAGGTTTTAAAAACTTGTTTGGTATGACTATTTTCGAAAATTGAACTCAAGACTAACTCAAAAATATACCATATTCTCTAAAAACACAAAAAATGAGGTTTTAAAGTTTTAAAACATAAACTCGCTCATTTCTTTTCTCTCCCTCCTCCCCTCTCACTCCAAATCTATCTCTCTTTTCTTTTTTCTCTCTCCCCCTTCTCTCTCTTTTTTTTTTTTTACATTTTTGTCACTCCTCCAATCCGCTATCTTCATTCTTTCGGTTCTTTCTCTCACTCATCTTCTTCTCTATCTCCTCCGATCCTCTCACTTCTTTCTTTTTCCTCCAATCATTTCTTACTTTTTTTTCTCCTCTCTCCTCATTCTCTCTTGACCCCCTCTTTTTGAATTTCTTTGTACATTTTAAGTTGTAAGATTCAAAAGTTTTAAATCGCATACCAAACAAGTTTTTAAGTCTTAAAAAAATTGTTTTCAAGAAAAATTCTTAAGAAATGTTTTGAGAAATTATAAAAAATTTCAAATACGATATCAAACAAGCCCTAACATATTTGTTGAGACACTCTTTAATGTAGGTGAACCCTACGTCCAGTAGTAGGGCCTAACCATACTATAGAGTGTCTTTTTTGTGCGTCGCTAAATAATATTATTGTTTTAGATTTCAGTCTAAACCTTTTTAATTATACCATTTGATTTTGTTATTACCTTAATTTGGAGTTGTAAAAACTTCACATAATGGACAGCTTCCTCAAGCATTGTGCTAATATCAACCTGCATTTCGACGCATCTAAATTAGATATTTGAGAATTTAATCTGCAGCAATGTTCTTTTGGGCAAAATATTATGTCTCAAGGAATTATGCCTACCTTTGTTCCGTTGGGCACAAGGCCCTGCAGGGCTCTCAGCCTTTCATTCATTTTCTCTCTTCTTTTCTGCGGGACAAAAGAGAAATAGAAAAATGAGCTTATTTTTACATGTGGAAAGTGATTTTAGCTCACGGGGTTTATTTCTGGTCTTTGATTGAATAAATTAAAGAAAAATCAAGAGATAAAAATAAATAGGACCATACAAGTTGAGAAATTGGTGTGCATATATCATTTCCCTGAAGGAAAATAGATAAGGTTAAGTCAATTAAACGACATTTGGTGGGTATATATAGGAACTCACCCTTGCATAGAGGCTTTGGGGATCAGTGGCTGACCCCCTTCTAGCTCTTGATTTGCCACTCAAGTTGAGAGATGCAACTGTTGGACTCAAGCTTGAAGTTGAAGTAACACTAACCCCTCCACTCAGCTCCTGAGAATTCTCATGGGAATGTGAGGCAACACTGGACTGATCTTCTACTGAGCAGCAACTGGAGCTCTGTCTGTTGAGCCCGGCGGTAGTACAGTCTTCTTCATTGATGCTAGTTGTCACCTGCCGGCTCTTCTTTGCCTTTATGTTCATCTTTTTCATTTGAACCTGCATTGAATTTATTATCAGAAAATGCGCACATAAACCAACTCCTGCCTCTTTTTTATTTCCTTTTAAGAATGGTAACATTCTATAATCAAGAATTTTTTGACTAAAGGGTAAGAAAAATATTCTTACATTTTCTAAGCTTTGAGATCTTTTCAATGAATTCTTGGTGGGGTTAATTTCCTCCATGGATTGTTCTTGTGCAGCAGTCATATCAAATTTCTGATTTCCAAGAGCCACAGCTTCAGCCGGGTTTCCGCCACGCTCTTCTGGATTGCCTTCACTTGTTTCTTGGTTCAAGCATTGATCATGATCTCCTTCAATGAGATAGGAATTTAGGGTTTTGATCACATCCCCAGCACCAAAATCAATAGACATAGAGATGTTATTATTGTTGGTTGCCAACATGGGTTGAGAAGATTCATTCAAGTAGTAACTCTCATTGCTTGAAGTGGGGTAAAAAGTCCTAGTACCCCCACTCAAATTAGCCTCTTGTGAGTTTGAATCAGAAGTTTCTGATGAATAATAATGTGAACCTTCATAGTAGCCTCCAGGCCAAGAAGCCTCTGGAATTCCCATGCTTGATGTCTGGTTTGAAGAATTTCCAAGCAACTGGGACATGAAATCTACCTCCTCAGCAGTGTACATCCCGCTGAGAGAGGTCCATTCTCCCTCTGAAACAGCTCCAATATCCTCCATTTTTGCCTAAGGAACAAAAAGGGTTTTCGACCAGAAAAAAGGAACAAAAAGGTTTGTCTTTGTTCTAAGAGTTGATGTATGAATGAGTGGTGGGGATGAAATGAAGCTATATTTATACCCAACTATGAACTCAATTATAATAATATAGAATAATGTCATTAACCATATCTAGGGTTTAGTTAATCTGAACAATGCTATAACAAGTCATAATTCTTTGAAAACCAATTTGCAGGAGTCCCTGCTGGGGTCAAGGACAGCTCAAATGGAACCAAATTAAATAACATAACCTCAAAAATAATGCAGAAATAATGGTTCCCGAGTGAAGGGACTAGTACTACGTACTGTCGTGGACAAGTAATTATCACTATATGATTAGTTAGTACCTAAAGAAAAGGGTTTGGTATGGGGCGTATGACAATCACACGACCACACCCAGTATTACCATTCACAGATATTATAACACTGATTATTTATTGATAGTAACCCAAATTCAAGAAATATATATTTCTAACTTATCTTCACCCCTTATTATAACACATAGATTAATAATACTACGTGACGATTTAACTGTACCTAAAGGCAAACCCAGCTGTAGGCTCCCGTAATGGGCTGTAGCCTAGTGCATATGAAAACTCCAATATTATTAATTTACTACTAATATTTAGCCTAAATTTGTTAGGATGCCAGATGGCATCATCTTGTGGTGACAATTAAGAGTTGGATATTAGCATAAATAGTACATTGTAAGAGAAGAAAGGCAGTTAATGAAATATTGATTGTTTGTATTGTTGTTCTGTTATCCCATCTCTGTGCAATTGTGGAAGATAGGTTTCTAACAAAATTTGTGAGAAACAAAATTTTAGCCTATCCTAAACCTAATTGTGAGATACAAAATGTGGTGAAGTTGGTGGAAAGAATCACACCTGGCAACCAACCAAAACAACGTGGGAGTAATTAGAAAGCATATATTTTTAGTTCAACTGACATTAATAGTGACATGAACAAATAGGCTGTTGATCCTGCTACAAGGGTCTAAAGTCTAACATACTCCAAAGATTTCTTGAACCAGAGTCAAGACAGTGTTATCTTCAGACTGGATTTGTTGTCCCCTCTCGATGTTGTTATAACATATAATCCAATGACATATCCATATAATATAAGTGTTAGATAAGATTCCTTAACTGCCATCTACCACCTCAACTAATCATTCGAAGTTTAGAGTTCAAGCACAACTCTATTGGTTCACAAATTGAAAGTTGGAAATTCATTGACTTCATATCCCTAATGGAGATTGGATCTCAATTCTAAAAGTAAAAAACAGAAGAAAAATACAAAGAATAAAAGTAGGATGACTCCAAATGGTCTTTTCTTAAGAGCGTTTGCTTCCTCATATTCTTATCAAAGTGCAACTGTTGTTGAGATTTTTTACAAATGTGACGGAATGAGGCAAAGTGGGACACAAAGTTAAACTTTTAGGGAGTTAAGTAGCACATTTTAATTTAAAAAAGACAAAGTGAAATTAAGATTATGCACACACACTAACATATGGGGAGCAGGCTAGTGTATTTAGCTTAATGCTCTTAATTAAACAATTATGCACAAGTCACTAATTAACAAATGAGTTAATTATTATGGAAAGTCATCATGGAGCAATCAAGGATTTCAAATACTTTGCACACACGAGTAAGTGAAGACCATCAGAACCAGACCATCATCTATGGCCGATAATCAAAATCCAAAACTAAGATCCCGGCGATCTTCGCGCTCATTCCACGCGTACATACAAGACCAAATCATCCATCCACTTATTATTGTAATACATAACTTGCATGCTCTCTGCTCTGAGTGCGGCCCAATCTCGCACGACATGCTAATTAAGCTAACTCAGCTTTTAAAAATTATGGAACAAAATCTCTTTCAATACTTCCAACTATAATAAATAATCCAAACCCTTTTGATTATAACTAATAGCAATCATAATTAAGACTATATGAAACCCTTTTAAAGTAAATCTGATTTCCTTCTCTACGCGGAAAATATACTCTCGTGTTTTTCTTTCATTTCTAACATAGTTGGACGGCTAAGCACCTTTATTTGTTTTTCATGTAAGAGCTGGAATTTGATATAGCCAGCCCTGCATGCCCATGGCCATTCACACTTCATACCGGCCAAGAGGCAAGACCGAGGCAAAGCACAGTTCTAACGCGTAATTTAATCCTTTTTTCAGACAAAATTAATAGACATTGTTCGTGCGGCTAATAGTTATTAATTGTTAGGGTAAAATTGGTTATTCCTAAACAAAACGTCTGAGTCTGTAATCTTAGACTAGTACATATTTTCCGTTGAAATTATTTTAGTCTAAGTTTGTCTCTTGGCTCTCTATCACAAAACTGGCAAGCGTTTCAGAGACATTCACTCAGGTATGTTTGCGCGCATGCATCCAACTACATCTATATCACATGTTATTGTATTTGGGATAGGACTTTTACTCATTGTGTGTTTTATCTTTTTAGAATGACTTATCCCATCTATATTAATTATTAAATCATGTTTTCAAACTTATCTGATTGCGTGTTCGGTGAGAGTCATCTAACTACATGGATTGCTATCTTTATCAGATAGTGTCGTCCGTATCATTTGGAAATGGGTGTCGTGCTTTGGTTTATATATATGAGAGGTCAGGGGGCTTGAATAAAAGAGCCGTATATTTATGTATTTATAAGGGAGGTCAGGAACTGTTTTGATGGAAGCCGCATATGCATATAACCTGTTTTCCTTGATAAAAGTTTGAGAGGCAGCTGTAAGAAGAATGAAGTAGAAAATAGTGGTCCAAGTGAAAGTAACTAGTGCCACTTGTCAAGAGACTACAAAGGCTGATATATTAGTTGGAATCTTAGTTGTTAGAGATATAGTTAGTTGGAATAAGGAGATAGTTGGTTGACATAAGGAGGTAGTTGAAAAGGAGGTTACTTACTTTGTAAGATTGAGTTTTTGGAAACACTTATATAAGTGTGGATTGTAAAAACAATACGGTAAGGAAAAACAAATACATTTTACATCTATCTTTTTCTCTCAACATTTCATACAATTTTCTGTTCTTCTAAAGTTCATACATTCTGTTATCTTCACATGGTATCATCGCCGGCCGATCGATCCAGTACTTCCGCTCAGTCTTCAACCCATTTTCTTTCTCTTCTACACCCTCTAGTTTGAATTTTTGTGTGAGTTTTGGCATCCGGCAATATACAAGGTGCTTAGAAAGTTGGTTTCTTTTCGTCTGCCCACCGATTGTTTGATTAAACACATCAGTCAAAAGTGTGCTTCAAGAATTTGCAAAAATGGTTACAGCTGCTCAGTTGCAGATTGTTCAATCACCCATCACCAATCTTCTCTCCACAATCTCCACTTCGGTCACAGTGAAATTGGATGACTCCAATTATCTTACTTGGAGTTTTCAGGTTCGGTTGCTTCTGGAAAGTCATGGAATCATGGGATTTGTGGATGGTTCAAGAAAGTGTCCATCACGATTTGATAATGACTCGAATGCTGCAGGAGTCGAAAACGATGACTACCTGGTCTGGAAGATGCATGATCGTGCATTAATGCAATTGCTGATTGCTACACTATCTTCGACTGCCATGTCCTGCGTCATTGGGAGTAAGAGTTCTTGTGAGATGTGGCTTAATCTTACTGAAAGGTTTTCTACTGTTACGAATGCTACAATCTTTCAGATGAAGACAAAACTTCAAAACATCAAGAAAGGGTCAGAATCTGTGTCGGTTTATCTTCAAAAAATCAAGGATGCCAGAGATCATGTTGCTGCCGCTGGGGTCAATTTTGATGATGATGATATTATCATCCTAGCGTTGAAAGGTTTATCTGCAGATTTCAACACATTTCGATGTGTGATCAGAGGAAGAGAAAATGGGATTTCTCTCAAAGATTTTCGATCTCAACTATTGGCAGAAGAAGCTATCATTGAGCAATCTTTTGACAGTTCCTCTGGGTTGTCTTTTGGCAATGCCATGGTTGCTAGTACTCAATCCGATAAAGGGAAAGCTCTTGTTCTCGATCAAGATCAACCACGGTCTTCTTCTTATCAATCATTCAAGTCAAATGGAGGATCAAGTTCTGTTAATCATGGTCATGGACATGGGCCATATAACAATTTCAATGGTGGTTATTCTACCTATGGAGGCTATAAAGGGAATAATTTCAGAGGCAAAGGCAGAGGAAGATTTCAATATACTAGTGGTCCAAGATTTTCAAATGGTAATCCTGGTATTCTTGGTACTCCTAAACCATACCAATCACATTGCCCAAATCATCCCACTGACATTCCTATTTGTCAAATATGTAATAAAAAGGGCCATGTTGCTGCAGACTGTTTTCAAAGGCATACTACTCCAGCCTCGAGTACTCCTACTCCTCCTCAATGCCAAATTTGCTGGAAATATGGGCACACAACAGTTCAATGTTATCACGGGAGCAATTTTGCATATCAAGGACGGCCTCCAACTGCTAATATCTCTGCAATGCATGCAAATTATCAACCATCAGCACCAACTGAACAGTTTTGGATTGCAGACACTGGTGCTACATCACATATGACATATGAGTTGGCCAAATTGGAGCTGTCTACTCCATATCAGGGCACAGACACCATTACCACTGCAAGTGGTACAGGTTTGAGTATTTCCAGTATTGGTACCTCTAAATTGGTAGTTCCACAACACTCTCTTACACTTAGGAATGTTTTACATGTTCCAAAACTGTCATAACACCTGTTATCTATCTATCAACTCTGCAAAGACAATAGATGCAGATTCATTTGTGATGATGTTTCTTTTTGGATTCAGGACAAATCCACAGGGAAGATCCTATTCAAGGGGCTATGTAGAGCTGGTTATTACCCTATACCATTCAACATTGCACAGAAGCCATCATCTATCCCACCTGCATCACATTCATGCTTTCTTACAAAACCAATTCAGTCAAGCATTTGGCACAAACGACTAGGACATACATCCAATGCAATCACTTCTGCAATTCTACAGCAATGTCAAGTCTCTACACCATTAGATCCATGTTCATCGATCTGCACACCATGTTTAGAAGGCAAATTTACCAAGTTACCATTTGATTTTCCTGTACACAAATCTGTCATACCATTAGAAAAAATACAAAGTGATGTATGGGGACCTGCCCCTTTACTTTCTTATGAAGGGTTTCGGTATTATGTAACCTTCAGAGATGATTGTACTCGATACACATGGATTTTTCTATTACGAAATAAATCAGAAGTGTTTGCAACCTTTGTTCATTTTCATGCCTATTTGTGTACTCAATTCTCTGCTATAGTTAAAATCTTTCAATCTGATGGTGGTGGTGAATTTACAAGCACTAAGTTTCAACAATATCTATCACAGCATGATATTTTACATCAAAAATATTGTCCTTACACACCTGAACATAATGGATTGGCCGAAAGAAAACATAGACAAATTGTAGAAACAGCAATTACACTTCTTCAAACTGCAAAAGTGTCAACCCAATTCTGGTTTCATGCATGTAGTACTGCTTCTTATTTGATTAATAGGATGCCTTGTGCTACTTTACATATGCAATCACCATTTCAAACACTATACAACAAAGTCCCTGATATAAACCATCTCAGAGTTTTTGGCTGTGCATGTTTTCCACTCTTGAAACCTTACAACACTTCTAAACTTCACCCTAAAACTGCAACTTGTGTGTTTCTGGGATATGCAGGTTAATATAAGGGGTTTATTTGTCTTAACATTGCAACTGGTAAAATTCTTGTGTCTCGGTATGTCTTATTTGATGAAACTAGCTTTCCATATTCCACTTCCGGTATGTGTCAACCATCCAAATTAGTGTCTGACTCATCTTCCTTGAATGAATCCCATGCTCACATCCACTCCTCATCTGTCACACCTATCATTACATTAACTAATCAAGCATCTACACCTTCATCTCATTCATTATCATCTCGACCTACAAACTCCTTGTCTATGCATTCATCTAGTGCCTCAGATTCTTTGTCTGCATCCAGAGTCTCAGATTCTTAGGAAGCAGTTGCATCTAGTGCTCTAGAATGTTTTTCTTATCCCATAAATCATATTTCTTCATCACATATATCGTGTGATCCTGCAGTCACCCCAACCAGCTCTACAAAACAACACCCTTTCTCTGTGGATCCTGACTTTTAACAGGAGCAACTAAGTGTTGTTCTCCCAATACCAATGAATATACATCCTATGCAAACCCGATCTAAGAATGGGGTGTTCAAAAAGAAAGCTTTTCTTGCTACTGTTGCTTCAGAACCTAAACCATTCAAATCTGCCCCTCAAGATTCAGAATGGCAAGTGGCTATGCAAGAGGAAATAGATGCTCTTCACTCTCAAAAGACTTGGTCTTTAGTTCCATTACCATCTGATAAGAACTTAGTTGGATGCAAATGGATTTACAAAATCAAGAAACATGCAGATGGGTTAGTGGCAAGGTATAAGGCTAGACTTGTGGCACAAGGGTATAGTCAAGAGGAGGGTGTTGATTACCTGGGGACATTCAGTCCTGTTGTTAAACCTACAACTATAAGACTTATTTTTGCTTTGGCTGCTCAATTCAAGTGGTCTCTTTGCCAGCTTGATGTAAAGAATGCCTTTTTACATGGCATACTTCAAGAGGAAGTTTATATGGCCCAACCTCTAGGCTTTACAAGTGCCTCACATCCTTCCCATTATGTGTGTAAGCTCCAGAAGTCATTATATGGTTTAAAACAGACTCCCAGAGCCTGGAATGAGAGGTTTACCAGTTTTTTACCAAGTCTCGGGTTTCAAGTCTTTCCTGCAGATCATTCCTTATTTGTGCAACAGTCCTTAAAGGGGACAGTGTTATTACTTTTATATGTTGATGATGTTATTCTCACTGGTAGTAGTTCACAATTAATCGATCAGGTCATCCTCGCTATCACTCAAGAATTTGAAATGAAGGACTTGGGACAGTTGCATTACTTTCTGGGATTGCAGATTTCTTATACATCCGAAGGCTTATTTGTATCACAAACAAAGTACATCACTGAGTTGGTTGATAAAGTGGATTTACAGGATTCTAAACCATGTAGCACACCATGTCTACCCTATCACAGGTTGATTAAGGATGATGGCCAGCCTTATCACAGTCCTGAGCAATACAGGAGTGTTGTTGGTGTACTTCAGTATCTCACGTTCACAAGACCTGACATCGCATTTGCAGTTAATCAGGCTTGTCAATTCATGCATAATCCTATGGTTTTTCATGTCCTTGCTGTCAAGCGAATTCTGCGATATCTCAAAGGTACATCTACCTATGGTATTCACTTCAAACCAGGCCCCATGCATCTGCAATCTTATAGTGATGCAGATTGGGCAGGTGATCCAAACGATAGACGATCCACTTCAGGTTTTGTTGTGTTTCTTGGTTCCAATCCTATTTCGTGGGCATCGAAGAAACAACACATTATATCTCGATCTTCCACCGAAGCTGAGTACCTATGCTCTTGCTATTACAGCTGCTGAACTTGCTTGGATTCGACACCTTTTCTGTGATATGCATATCTCTTTACCTTTTTCTCCCATGATCTATTGCGATAATATCTCTGCGATTGCCCTCTCTACAAATCCTGTGTTCCATGCTAAGTCTAAACACATTGAAATAGACTATCATTTTGTTCGGGAGAGGGTCACTCGTGGCGATCTTCAGGTTCAGCATGTTTCATCTGCCGATCAGTCTGCGGACATACTTACAAAGGGATTGTCTACACCCTTGTTTCAGCAGCATTGTGCCAATCTAATGCTCAGTGCTCTCGAGCATCAGATTGAGGGGGGATGTAAGAAGAATGAAGTAGAAAATAGTGGGCCAAGTGAAAGTAACTAGTGCCACTTGTCAAGAGACTACAAAGGCTGGTATATTAGTTGGAATCTTAGTTGTTAGAGATATAGTTAGTTGGAATAAGGAGATAGTTGGTTGACATAAGGAGGTAGTTAAAAAGAAGGTTACTTACTTTGTAAGATTGAGTTTTTGGAAACACTTATATAAGTGTGGATTGTAAAAACAATACGGTAAGGAAAAACAAATACATTTTACATCTATCTTTTTCTCTCAACATTTCATACAATTTTCTGTTCTTCTAAAGTTCATACATTCTGCTATCTTCACAGTCTTGGTGTTTTGAATAAGGAAAAATCTTTTTGATTATTGCTGTTGTCTTGTGGTTTCAACAGCATGAGTTTTTAAAAGAGAAAATATTGTTTTCATGCTGATTTCATTTGGGTTTTAAATTGAATGTCAATTATGAGAATGTGCCTTGTGATTTTCGTAATTGATTTTTTTTCAAACAAACACTTCATTATATAAACATTCTGCATGATCAAGTTAGTATCTTGCAAAGTTTGAGGAAAAGGTGATTGACGATCGCGTTAGTGTCGTGCCACTTTAACTCAAAGACTGAAGAAAGATCGAGTAGCAAAGCGCGAAGACAAAGCTGCCAACTGGTATGAGTGTCTAGTTGGTGAGTTTTGTAAGTCTTTATGTATTCTTTCTTTCTTAGTGCTTCCTGGCTTGGTAGCCCGAGGATTTTCCCAATGGTGGGTTTTGCCTCGTTAAATCCTACATCCTGTGTGCACATTTTATTTATCTTTATAATTGCATATGTGTAGGATAGTTTATATGTGTTGTGAATGTGAAATTAATTTGAGAACTGAAAATTAAATTGAAAATTGAATTGGATTTTGAAATTGGAACCTATTCACCTCCCTCTAGGTTAAACTAGTACCATCCTAGAACTTTCATTAATTATAATTAAAAATAATCAAGCTGAATTTTACCATGGTAGACCTAATGATTGTTATGTTATGGTTCATTATGAGCACATAATGTCCCACATTTGAAAGAATTTAATTTCAACAAGTTATAGTAGCCATATGTATAATGCATGTGTAAAGTACTACCAAGAACAAACTGGTTTTAGAATTCCACGTTGTGCCCCCATAAACATTATCTCTAGCTTCTTGCTGCAACCCCATGATTAATTTTGTGCCTGGTGTTTTCTCCTTTATTTTCCTGCCCCCGATCTTTCTTTCTTTTTTTTTTTTTTTTGTCGAACCGGCCCTCTGGTCGTTGCTTAACATATATTTGTGTCTGGTATGATTGTCACACTGCAAAAAAAATTCACCTTCAACTTTAGGGTTACGTTTTCACTTAACTATCTCTTCTAGAATTTGCATTTTCATATACCATTGCCTTTAGCTACAACTCAAATCTTGAGAATTAAATCTAAAATACTAAGCTCTCAAACAACGACTTTATGCCTTCAAATAATGTATCATAAACTTCTATGGGTGATTAGAGAACAAAAGCTTCTATAGGTGATTTGCCCGTATAAACATATTAAATATGTGTTTTTATCACAAATGGTCTCTGAAATTGACCATTACTATCAAGATGGTCCCTGAAATTAAAAATCAATCAATGTAGTCCCTAAAAATAGGTGTCGCAAATCAATATGGTCATTCCATCACAATTCTATTAAAAATTTCGTTAAGTGCTGATGTGGTACATAACTGGGCCCCATAAGATTTACAGGTTTGTATCACAAATGGTCCCCGAATTGACCCACACCATCAAGATAGTCCCTAAAATTGACCCACACCATCAATATGGTCTCTGAAATTGAAAATCAATCAATGTACTCCTTGAAAACATGTGTCTCATATCAATATGATCCCTCCGCCACTATTTTGTAAAAAAAAATTGTTATTTGCAGATGTGGGTTTAATAATTAATTAAAAAAGTTGTCTAAATACATTTTTGCACAATGAATTTTTTTTCTTCTTATAGTAGGGCTTACTCCGAATAGAGATCCCGTCCATAAATTCTCAAAGGCATAGGGCTTAACCAAGGCCTAAGAGGCAGTGTGGAAATATTTTTCAACCAACAAAAGACGCATCTTGGTTATAACCTCATTATGTCAAGGCAAACCTCGCCGTTCTTTGCATTACCAGACCACCAGGGAAGCGCCGAACAAGCTCTCCAAGATTAAGGCTGTGAGGATGTTGCCTAAATGTTAATGGTGATGTCCTCGAAGTCATTGCCAATAGGCCAAGTCGTCACCAAAGGTGATCTCGATCCAAGTTCAATTCGGTGAAGGGCGTCGAAGTGTGTAAAGATACGTGTATCACTACTACAAAAGTGGCTTATTGTGTCGGCGGTTAGTGTCAGTTTTATATAATATAGTGGCAGATTAGACATTTCCGATAGCCACTTTACATGGTTTCAAAATTATTGTCAGTTATAACCGACATAAATTGTCTATGTTGCTTATAATCGACATAGACTAACCGACATAGTTTTTAATATTTTAAAATGGTGGTGTCGTATAAAAAAAGAATCGTGTCGCTTTCAACCAACATAAAGTTAATGTCGGTTAAAAAGAGAATCATTACTTATACCTGACATTAATAATTATTTTTAAATATTTTAAAACTTCCTGTCAGTTGTAGCCGACATGATGGTGTTCTTTATTTATCTTCTCTCTCAATAATATCAGAACCCTCTCTCTCATTTCTCTCATCCATCTCCCTTTAATATCAAAACCTTAGCTGCATCTCATTTCCCTATAATGAAGAACCTTAGCCGCAACTCATTACTCACGCTTTTCTGCAAAAACCCAAAACCAGTGAGTCTGCCATGGAAATGTAGGCACATCTAAGCTCCAATCTTCCCAAAGAGGTAAACATCGACCCTGCCATTGTTGAATATGTGTCCATTTGATGATTTTTATATAGAAATACAAGGCAAACTAACACTTGCTTGTTTGATTTGTGTACGAGTTTCTGGATTCGTCGAAGAAAAATTGGGAAAAGGCAAAATAACACTCCAACAACTCAGATGCAAAATAAAAAAGGTAAAAAATTCGTTGCTGATACATGTACAACGGCTGCATATACAACCTAAGAAAGATGCAGAGGTCCAACAGTCACAGTACTTGTCCCCAAACGTTCGATCTCAACTAATCTACAAGAAAGGTAATAATCTTTTCTGGTTTCCCTTCACTGATGTGAGCTCGGCATGCATTAAATCTGTTCATATATGATTGTGAACTCTTTGTTTCTGGTTGTGAGCAAAACAATGGCTGATCTGGTGTCCGCAAGGGAAATGGCAAAAAGCGGCTTGGTTAAATCACAATTCAAAGCAAACAAAAAGTAAGAAAACTTGTTTGTACATGATGTAGGTTTGATCTTCAAAAATATGGCTATGTATCACGACATATCTCATATTTCTGGTTTGTCTGTGTAGGACACTCGGATATGGAATGCATGTATCATTTGAAGATACATGTGGACCATTTGGAACTTGACTTGCTCTGAGAACAAAAGAAAAATCCACCTCCAAACTGAATGAATGACATGTTTTTGTTTTTCGAATGCATTAGTGATAGATCCGCTGAAAACAGTTGTGTTTCCTCAATAGCTCATGGAGCTATTTACTTGTGGTAGGAAACTTTTTATTTTTTTTATTATTAATAGTTTGTGGTGTCGCTTATGAGTGACAGTATATTTGTTATTTTATTTATCAAATTGTTAGGTGGTGTCGGTTAGGGCCGACAATATGGTTGTTTATTTTATTTATTAAATAGTTAGGTGGTATCAGTTAGGACCGACACTACTATCTTTATTTAATGTCGCCTATATCCAACGTGAGTTTCAATGTCCCTTTTATCCGACACTGCTATCTTTTTTTATTTTATACTGCTTTCCTTCTTCGTGGCGGATTAAGGGGGCTAACCGACATCAAAATCCTTTTCACGATGCTAGCAATGGTATTGATTCTTTTATCCGACATTGCACGAGTTTATGTCGGATTTTTACCTATTATCCAATAGAAATTATGCTTTCTTGTCGGTTTTTGGACTGCTAGTTATAGGTAATTTTGTAGTAGTGTATTGGAATTTTTTTTAGAGAATAAAGAGCGAAGGACGATTGCAAGACTGGGTTTTTGGGTTGACAATTTTTTTATTAGTAAATTATTAAGACTATTTGTAATTTTTTTTTAAATTTAATTAGACTTGTGTGACCCATTTATGTGTGATGTCAGCACATAACATCATTTTTGACAGAATTGTGATGGAAGAACTACATTGATTTGAGACACTTGCTTGCGTGACTATATTGATCAATTTTCAATTTCAGTAACCATTTTGATGTCCCGGATCAATTTCAATGACCATTTTGATGTCGTGGGTAAATTTCAAAGACCATTTGTGAAAAGAAAAAAAAGAAAAAAAGACTTATGAGGCCCATTTATGTGTCATATCAGCACTTAACATAATTTTTAACATAATTGTAACGGAATGACCACATTGATTTGTGACACCTATTTTCAGAGACTACATTGATTGATTTTCAATTTTAGGGATCATCTTGATGGTGAGGATCAATTTCAGGGACCATTTGTGATAAAAACCCTATTAAATAATGATCTAAAATTAAATTCTAATAATCTTGTAAAGGGCTTGTAGCTCAGTTGGCTAAGAACATTTACCCTTGCACCCAAAATCAAAGGTCCCTTGCATAAAAAATTATTAAAATTCCAACACTCCGCCCCATGTTAAACTTATCGACTTAGCTACAATATTTATATGTCTTTAATACAATTATCATCTCAGTGGTCATATATGGTCTCTTGTATGTATATTCACATGAATCATATCTGACCATGAAATAGTAATTGTATTAAATACATGTAAATATTATTATCGAAACAATTATAAAAAATAATAAAAGCAATAATGTAGTAACTAAGTACAACGAGGGGAAAAATGCTAAACGCGCTAGGAAGGAATTGGATTACCAGTTGGGGATCTTAATAAGTTATGGCTCATTTGTTGCTTTTAAAATGACTGAAAGCGCTTTTGGTGAAAATGTTTTTGAAATAAATAATTAGTAATTAAAATCCAAGTGGATCTTAGAAATACACTTTAAGTGCTTCCTGCAAGAAGAAAATATCTGATGTTTCTTCCCCAAAACACTTAAAAGTGTTTTTGGAACTCAAAATCATTTTCACCAAAATTGTTTTCAGTCATTTTTTTAGAGTCTCAAATTTATTTTTGTTTGTAGAATGCTAACTATCCACATTGAGCCTTTCCATCACATATCAAGTTCCCCCAACGCAAAGAGATCTCCGTGGAGCAAAAAATATTCACAAGGGGACATGTGGATTTTTGACATAAGAAGACAAAACTACCTTTGGGGCATACCAGGATTCCCATGCGCAAGCAGCAGGCAATTATCCCTCAGCCAAGTCAAAAGTGCCCAAAATAGGTATCAACTTAAAACCTAATTTATTCATATATTTCCTATTTTATTATTTAGCTAATCAATTAGCTAAATATTATACCTATTCCATAATTCCTAAAACATTCCTTCTAAAATAATGATAATTAGCTAATTATTCCCTTAATTAGCATTTAGACCATTCACTTTACCCTAACTCCCACAAAAAGGCTGGCCATCTTTCATCCTTCTACCTTTTTTCCTTTGTATGACAAATAATTAGCCAAGTTAATTAGGAAGTTATTGGCTAATTATTTTGTAACTCCTAATTAAACCTAAAAAACCCTAGCCACCTCCTATCCCTATAAATATACTCTCATTCTCACCAAAAAGAGGAGAAAAAATTCCAACACTTTGGCAAAAATCTCAAAATTCTCTAAACACTCTTTCTCTCTAAATTCTAACTTTGGCAAATGAGGTTCTTCGGCCAAAGCCCCCCCCCATTCATCGTGGGCGCGTGAGGCTCTTGACCTTAACCTAAGGTGTTAATTGTTTTGTAGGTACAAAATTGTCTAACATCAAGGGGGAAGAAATTTGCATCCACAAATTGGTGCTTTCATTGAGAGTTGAAATCCATACTCGTAGAAGACTCTCGCACAAAAACGTTTTTTCTTTATTATCTAGTCCATTTGAATATTTTTCATACGTTCTTATTATTAGAATTTTTTACTTGCAAAGGTTCTTTGATAAAACGTATAAGCAAAATATAATGGCTAGAAATTTAGAAAATTCCACAAGTGAAAATTCTAATGTTCAAGAAATGGGATTGAAGAGATCCGTGAGTCTAAATACGACAATAAGTGGAGCAGCACCACCACCACAAGTTTCCACCATGGGAACCACCACGATGGCTACATTGGTAGCCACCCGTGGCGAGGTCCATGGTGCCTTCACTACGACCCAAGCCGTGCCATCCAAGGCTCACGGCACCAAGGCCACGGCCCAAACTGTGCCATCCAAGCTTGCACGTGTCCGAGCCCAAGCCTCGCATTCGCATGCATCACGCGCTAAGCAGCCTGTTCCCGACGAGCAGCCCACTCCCGTGGTCCAGCCTGCTCCCGACGAGCAGCCCACTCTCGCGGCCCAGCCTGCTCTCATGGCCTAACCTGCTCTCACAGCCCAGACTGCTCCCGCCAAGTAGCCTACTCTCATGGCCCAGCTTGCTCCAGATGAGCAGCCCACTCCCATGGTCCAGCCTGCTCCCACCGAGCAGCCCACTTTCGTAGCCCAGCCTGTTCTCATGGCCCAACCTGCTCTCGTGGCCCAGCTTGCTCCCGACGGGTAGCCGATTCCCATGGTCTAGCCTGCTCCTGCCGAGCAGCCCACTGTCGCAGCCCAACCTGCTCTCATGGCCCAGTCTGCTCCCGCGGCCCAGTCTGCTCCCGTGGATTTCCAAGCAGCCCAAGTTGGCCCAAGACTATCTCAACTATCCTGACCTACCATCGAGCCGGGGGCATTCTCACCACATTTTTTCGCGGATTTGACATGTCCCAACTCAAATCTCTCGCCCGGAGTTTACCACCCTTCCACTGTTTAAGGAGGCGCATTCCTTCCAAGCTCTTCCAATCCAAATGGCGAATAACATTTGTCTCGACAAGTCATAGAGTTGATGAGTGCCCTTGCACAACAGACAACCTTGGTGAATCAACTTTTGCAACGCATCGGGATCCAACGTGCCCCGGACGAGGTATCTCGAAGTAGGACAAGGGTAGACGAACCTTTCCAGCAGCGTCCCGGCAAGCAGCCACTCGACCAGCCACGAGCCGAGCGTTCGGGCAGTGTACATTCCCGATTGGGCCCACGAGATAGCGTATACTCCCTTCGTAGGGCGCGAATGAGCTTGCACTCTCGACTAGGCCCACGGATGAGTATACATTCATGGTTGGGGTCACACTTCGATAGTCAACATGAGCAACCTTCTAGGGTAAAGTGTTCATTTGCGACTAAGCCTGTAAGGAGCATCATCCACCTCACATCGGAGTAGGCAGCACTACGAACGGAGAGAATCAGTCACTCAATCCAACTCAAGTTCAACCAGCAGTCTGCGAAGAACTCGCTCGCCTGCTAGGAACGCACCACATGCACTGCATCTGCGGTATAGACGAGCCAAACACATGGAAGAGTAGCCTAGACCAGCAAGTCGTGGCTGGAGACAGCCGAGAGCTCCGATACCCCAACAAAGGCAAATTCAGGAAGAAGTAGAGAAACTTTTGACCAAGCGATTGCATGATTTCCAACGCAACGAGGTCACCGACGAGGCACTGCGACGGAACATGACTAACATAAGCAAGTCACCTTTCACGGACGAGATCGAGCAGGCAGAGCCTTCACGCGAATTCAGCATGCCACATTTCACATTTTTCAAAGGGGATGAAGACCCGGAGAGACACTTAAAACGCTACCGAAACGCAATGATCCTTTATCGAAACAACGATGATCTTATGTGCAAGATATTCGCCACCATTCTACAAGGCGAGGCGCAAGATTGGTTATACACCCTGCCGCCACAATCCATCCGAAATTTCTACAAACTTTCTTTGGTTTTCACCAAAGAATATTCATCCTATCGCTCAATCAAAAAGAAGTCTGACCATTTGTTCGACGTCAAGAAGAACCCAAAGGAGTCGCTTCGCGACTATGTGAGGAGGTTCAAAGTAGAGAAGGCAAAAATAGTCAGATGCAATGACTCGATAGCTAGAGCAGCCTTCCAAAAAGAACTTCCAGCAAACCACCCACTGTTCGAAAAACTGATAATGAAAGAAGATCTAACTCTGGCAGACTCTTTCGCTCTGGCAAAGAAACATGCACTTTAGGACGAAGTTCACCGATGCCCATTTAAGGCAAATCCAAGCGATCTTGAATATGAAATTCCCTACTACTCTGAAGGAGATTCAAAGTCTGATTGGATGAGTAGTCGCATATGAAGCAGAAATAAGCTCTACCATCATACGAGAAGAGCTGGGGGCCCGACTACCTATATTCCACAGTTTAAAAGCTCTCATCGATGCTTTCAGTTGTATTCCACAGTTTAAAAGCTCTCATTGATGTTATCAGAAATTCAAAAGCTAACTTTGGCAATAGTTGTTATAACCTCAAAGCTCAAGTTTTACCTTCAAACGCACGCAGTCATCATCATGATGCACTATTCCACCGAATCCTGACGAACGCAACAACTAGGCCCAAAAGACACGCCAAAGGTAGACGAACACCGAAAGGAACACTCAAAAGCAAGTTTTGTCCTCGTCGCCCCAGAAGATTTTACATAAAAGCAACATGTACCGGCAATTGAGCACTACCTTCTGCTGCGCGTCATACGGCCCTAGCCAACCTTTGCTCCATTATTCAGCTTTAGAGTGGCCCAATACCAGAAATTGAGCATTTCCTGTTACATGTAACATGGCCCCAGCCCCACGGCTCCCTACTGCGCTTTCACACCTAGCCTTGACCACGCAATAAAGCGGTCCAACGGCGCCCCAAAGGCAACCGAGCACACTTTAGCTGCACCTGCTCCCTTAATGGAGATTTCTGGCATTTGCATATCGATGACGTAATACCTAGAGAAAGTACGCAAGCAGCTTGAGGCATTTCAGACTTAAACTCTCACTCAAGTTCCTTGGGCAGACAACGCCCATGCAGACGTACTAGCCGGCCTAGGCTCCGCACTCGATCACCAACTCAAAACGCTCTATTCGGTGGAATATCTTGACAAGCCAAGCATAGAGATGGAGCCAGCAGCCTAAGTGTCATAGCATTCTCATCCAAAGATCCCACACCGGACCACATATCCGCTGCCTAATGCCTCCTGACGATTTGAAAGTTCTAAGATCAATCCATGAAGGTGTATATGGAAACCACTCCAGAGGCCAATCCTTAGCATAAAAGGCTCTTAACGCATGCTACTATTGGCCTACCATGCACCAAGATGCTAAGGAGTTAGTACAAAAGTGCCTTAAGAATATGGTATCTAGCAGCACATGTCCATGCCAAGATATCCTCAAGGCAATAGGCAGGCCGAAGTATCCAACAAGACGATCCTCGACTGCCTCAAAAAATCACTCACCAGCAAGAAGGGAAAATGGCTAAACGAACTCCTCGGATATCTATGGGCATATCGCACCACCAAAAGATGAACAACCGAACAATAAGGAGATGGCCACAAGTTTAGATCTAGCAAAGGAGAAGTGTGAGCAGACCATCGCTTGAATCATAGCCTACTAGCAGCAACTCTTCCCCAGCTACAACAAAAGGGCCAAGATCCGGCAGTTTCAACCCAAAGATCTAGTCCTAAAAAAAGCCTTCATCACTGCCCACAGAGAAGGCTTCAAAAAGATGGATCCCATCTAGGAAGGTCCGTATAAGATCAGCAGAGTATATGGCAAGAGTAATTACGCCCTCGCCACCATGAAACGGCAAAAATATTGAAAAGCAGTGGATGGCCTACAATCTGAAGAAGTACCATGTGTGACCTCCCGCTACAGCAAAACCCGAAGACTCAATAAGCTCGACGGGCACCACCTCACAAGCCAAAGACTATCCAGTTGTTATGCAGTTTCTACCTTACAGCTAAGTTCTCGTTCGTTTTACTCGTTTTTTAACAAGGAATTCAAAAGTAATCACAACTTGGCTCGGCTACATGCTTACAATAATTGATCACTCCTGCACTTCAAAAGAAGACTGCGCCCTACTTAGGGACTCATCGCAGGAATTGTGCTCCCCGAGGGACCAACTATGCTCTCCACTGCCGAGATGCTACGTAGTCAATAAGCTTCACTTTACCAAGCGCGAAACAACCTACACCAAGTCCTAAAGTATTGTGATATTTGCTACGCAACCTACGGAATTGTAGAAAGTCAAGTTAACAGCCTAGTGGTTACGCGGACTTGTCTGCTTCTGTAAGTAAGGCATCCGGCTACCAACCCTATGGCTAACAACTTTGCAAAGTTCTACACCAACACCTACGGCTGCATAGGCTACGCGGGCTTGTCTGCTTATAAAAAAACAGCATGCCTGCCACTGGTTTATCAAGTCTAAAGGTTCGGGCATGAACAAAAAAAATGAAGATGAAGAAAAGTGAAGGAAAACATGTTTATAAACAACTAGCAAAGGACGAAGGAGTTTAAGCAAAACAAGAGCTACAAGAAAAAACAAATAAAATTCTAAAGGCTACCTAGAAGACTATTGCAGCTTGGACATCCCACGACTACTCGGTCGCCACACCTTCAGCAGCTGCGACGCTCTTAGCAGTGGTATCATCCGGCGCTTCACCCTCGGCTGCCCCAGCCTGGGCACTAACTTCTCCAACTACTTCACCAATAGAAGCCTCAAAAGTAAAATCAAGCAAGTCTTCCGGAGGAATAGAGAAGGTCTCACAACCCCGAACCCAGCCTTTTCACCTTTCAGCTGCTCATCCTCCTCGAGCAGACCAACATGGATGCTCTGCAGCTCATCCACTTCCTTCTTCAGACTTTTGTTGATCTTCAGTACACCTTGAAGTTCCAACACTTAGGGTTCAAGCCTATCGACGATTCTTTTGAAGTGGATCACTTAATTATAAGCAACAATCAACTTTTCATCCTTTGCATAAGCAGCGAAACAAAACTTAGAAACTGTAAACTCAAGATCTTGAATCTGAGGTATGTAACATCCAATCTCCTTCTCTGCACTTTCATGCTTAACTTGGATCGCGTCAAGCCTAGTCTTCAAGTCAACGATCTTTTGGCGAGCGGTCTCAAGCTGCAAAGAAGTGGGGGCAGAAATATTAGACCCCTTTAAAGCAACGAGCTCAGAATCTGCCATAGTATTTGCCATCTCCTTAGCAGCCTTGCTATATCTGCATCATAGCAAACAGAGCAGTCCTTCTATATTTGGTCGTATGCTTCGTAAACGAGCTTGGGCAAACACCTTTCTGACGCCATCAACAAACTTGGCACAAGCGTCCATGTTTTCAAGAGATCTAGTTTCAAAAGCACATAGATCTCAGCAGCCTCCCTAGAAGCAGGCTTAGTGGATTTCTCACAGCTGCCTACGCGAGCATTCTCTTCATTCCCAGCAGGCGAATCAGTCTCAGCAGCATAAGGAATTGGCCTTGGCGCCACTTTAGCAACAAAGTCCACCTTATCACTCTTCATAATAGCAAGCCTCTTCAAAGGTAAACCGGACTTAGCTCCCAACAGACGTCTTGGTACAAAATTCGGCACTAGGGGCATGACAGGACCTTTGTGCCGAACAATCCTATCAGCAATCGTACTAGCCATTCTTGACATGGCAGGCGCCACATGCTCAGATCTAGCAGCCTTATTTTTTGTCCCTTTGGAAAAAGTCAAGTCAATCACAAGCCTGGAGGCAGTCAACGAACCCGTGCGAGCGATAGAAGTCTTTGGTTTTTTCTCAGCCGACATCTCTTGAGCAGGCAGGGAAGATCCTTTTTCCCACCTTCACTTGCAGCAGGATCCACAACAGTGATTGGACGAGCCAATGCATCCGCCTTGATCCTATTCACCTCCTATTTTGGGAGCAGCCCACGTTTCTCCTAACGAATAGAGTTAAAGTAGCCAACGCCATTCGTGGTACCTAGCAAGGGAGTTCAACCGAACATTCCAACAGCTCATGAGGCTCGCAACCTCTTCATTTCTCTCAATCATCGGGCTAGCTCGCGTGTCCAAAAGCCTAAAAGGACATGAGCCATGTGACTCGCCTAGTACTGCGCCCCAGCGCCACAATCCGCTGCCCCAGCCACACAAGCTGCCCTTGGTTCTAGCCAAGTCGAGCAGCTTAAAATAGTGGTCTCTGCCATAATACCTCATCGGCTCATGCCGAGCCGACTCTTGGCCCATGCCAGCCGACGTGCCGCACCACCCCGACGGCTGCCCCGCAGTAGCACCATCCAACAAGAAGACAAGGAAAACTAATTTTTTTCTTACCTCAGTGTGGCATGAAAAAGATGAAGAAAGCAACGAAAGACGGTCCTTTGCACGGGCAAGATGTAAAAGATTGCTAAAGGAGGGGGAACAAATATCCTCTAAGCTATCTCTCTCTTGTATGGTAGAATAAATCGCTCTCCAAAGTTGATTTAATAACCCACTTAAGGTGGACTTAAATAGGCTTTGAGAGAAATTTATTTCCCTTTCCTATAAGGATCTAATTTCATATTAAAGAGAGAATCTACATCAAAATAGGAAGCAGTCCTAAGTTTCCTAAAGCAAAAAGATCTCTACACCTGCTGCCTTTTTCTGCGAGCAGCCCAACAGATGTGGGGGCATTTGTGGAGCCAAAAATATTCACAAGGCAACACGTGGATTTTTGACATAAGAAGACAAAACTACCATTTGGGCATACCGGGATTCCCACGCGCAAGCAGCAGGCAATTATCCTTCAGCCAAGTCAAAAGTGCCCAAAATAGGTATCAACTTCAAACCTAATTTATTCATATATTTCCTATTTCATTATTTAGCTAATCAATTAGCTAAATATTATACCTATTCCATAATTCCTAAAACATTCCTTCTAAAATAATGATAATTAGCTAATTATTCCCTTAATTAGCGTTTAGACCATTCACTTTACCCTAACTCCCACAAAAAGGCTGGCCATCTTTCATCCTTCTACCTTTTTTCCCTTGTATGACAAATAATTAGCCAAGTTAATTAGGGAGTTATTGGCTAATTATTTTGTAACTCCTAATTAAACCCAAAAAACCCTAGCCACCTCCTATCCCTATAAATATACTTCCATTCTCACCAAAAAGAGGAGAAAAAATTCCAACACTTTGGCAAAAATCCCAAAATTCTCTAAACACTCTTTCTCTCTAAATTCTAACTTTGGCATCGGAGGTTTTTTGGGCAAAGCCCCCCCCCATTCATCGTGGGCATGTGAGGCTCTTGGCCTTAACCTAAGGTGTTAATTGTTTTGTAGGTGCAAAATTGTCCAAGATCAAGGGGGAAGAAATTTGCATCCACAATATCAATTGTAAGAAATCGGTTATGGCTATTAATATTGTAAAACAAATGTAGCTGCAAATTCTCTGTCAAATATTGGACACAGATTGCTGATTATATGTTCATAGATAACTTTTTTTTTTTTTGCTCTCTTTATTCGAAAACTATGTTTTCTTTTTTCCTTTTTAGTTACTAGGAAGGTGAAAGGGAGAAGAGGGGATATATATGGTGGCAAGAATTCGCCGTCTTCAGTCCTAACGAATTTGTACCTACAATCTTACGAGGGCTCATTCAAGACTTGTACTACTACTTAACAAAAAAAATAAAAGAACTTTTGTTTTGCCTCATCAGGATAGATACAATACATTTTTTTTAACCATGGAAGGACTCACATCCAATCAACAAAAAAGATAACACTGCTGAGAAGTTAGAGAACTACCGTAAAGGCTCACCACAAGAAAAAAGAGCGCACCACTCACTAATGATCTTGAGTCGACATAGAAGCACTGGTATGAATCGTCTCTAATAAATGTCTAGCTCTTTCCACATGATCATTTTTCATGCTTACAAATCACAAGAAACACAAAAACCACCACCTCAATTCTAAACAACAGTCACCACTCAAAGATTTGAACTTGAGACATAATCCATAGACGTTGTAAAGGCTCTCGATCGTGACATAGCGAGAGAGAGACCACAAAATTTTTAAAGCAAACGATCAATCGCAACCAAAGGATGAAAATGGTTAGAAGATAGGAGAAGCAAGGAGGGGAAGAAAGGAAAAACCCAAGAGGGATTCGCGCCACTGACTCCAAGGCCAAAGACAAAGGTTGACGACATAGGGTTTCTTCTATGTTTTTCTCTCTTTAGATTAGGATCATATGATTCTAGGACATTATCCTCATGCAGAGCCAATCTTGAGATTTTGGAGGCCCTGTGCAGGACTCAAACGGGGGCCCTTACATGGTTTAAAATTTTGATTGCTACATTTTCTTTTATAGTTTATATTTTTTTTAATTATGGATTGATATAAAGAAAAAAACAACATGAAGCATAATGTGGTGGTATGCACCTATCTGAAATCCTATACTTTTTTGTTCAAAACTCCTTAATTTTTAAATACAAAAAACATGGAGTGATGGCTATGTAGTTATCGTATCACCGTACAAATACCATAATCATAACCATTAATGATCTTTATTAGCATCTAGTGTTCATCTCATAAAAAATTTGAGTTAAACGAATCACTGGTTATGATATTGATAGCATCTTACAATGAAATGTTATTTTTTATTGCATTTTTGCTCACGCTCTAAAGCAAGGATTATTCTCACAACCCCCCATCCCCTCCCCCCTCACCTCTCAGTTGGTTGCCGTTAGATTAGTTGAAAATTCAAGATTCGAGATTCGTGTCTCTAATGGTAGGTATGAGCAAAGTTGTATTATAATTTTCTTTTGATATAGGGAATTGTTATTGGTACTTCAAAAATCTCATTGTACACTTCAAACTTTCTATATTTAAAAAAAAAAAAAAAAACACTTGTGAGGAGTGTAGAATGATATTTTTGGAGTGCCAATAACACTTCCCTTGATATATAGATGACTAAAGTCTTCAAATGGATGAAACTTATAATTTGATAACTTTTAAAAGGTGATCAAAAGAATAAACGATTCTTATTATTACATGTATTCTATTAAATGCTGTCATATAAGGAAGGAGCTTTTAAAGATTATATTTTTAAACTTTTAAGAGTTTTAATTTATTATGATATTACTAATTGTAGATTTATTCGCAAAAGTTATGTTATATAATGAAAGAAATGTTTTTTTTTTTGGAACAAACAATGAAAGAAATTAAACTACAAATATTCAATAAAAGAAACAAATAGTCTAGCTTAAAAAAAGGGGAACTTTTACAAAAACCTCCCGATACTGTTCACTTTAATGAAAAACCACATTTTTACACTAAAAAGTCAATCCTAGTACTATTCATTTTACCCTTGATTTTGTCCTTATCGTTAAAACTCAAAGTTTTCAAGCCATTTTCATTAGTTTTTCTTAAAAAATAATAAAAAAAGGCCCAACATGGTTACCCAGACAATGCCCAATAGGAAAGAAATCAAAATTAATAAACATGAGCAAGTGTGGAGTCGAACCCGTGAACAAGTAAATGACAGTACCGCTGATTAACAACTCTGCCAAGAAAGCACTGTGATCATGATCACGCTTTTAGAATTTGGGGCCCTATGCGGTCGCACACTTTGCACCCTCTCAGGGCAGGCCACCTCATGGATCTGTTAAGAATAATACAGTCTAGTGATCATTTGATTAGAAAATCATTAATTTTAGGGTAAATTACATAGTAGCCCTTTAGGTTTGAGGTCTATTACAACTCCATACAATATCTTTAAAACATTTCACTTTCATACCTTACGTACTATTTTATTTCAAAATAATACCTCCGTTACATTTTCCATCCATTGATCCGTTAAGAGTTGATGTGGCTGCCACATTTGTGCTGATGTAGCTGCCGTGTGGCAAAAAACAATTATAATATTAACCCTATTTAAAAACAAAAAAACAAAAAAAAACAAAAAAAACAAAAAAAAAACCAAACCCAGAAATCGTCTTCCCCATCCCCATCCCCAGTCGCATTCACTTCTTCTCCGTCCCTTCATCTATAAGCCTACAGAACCTTAATTTCCCCCCAAATCTCATGCAAAAGTCACAATATCCTTATTCCACAATATCCACACCCCTTCAAACCTCACGTACTATTTTATTTCAAAATAATACATCCGTTACATTTTTCATCTATTGATCTGTTAAGCGCTGACGTGGCTGCCACATTTGTGCCACGTGGCTGCCAAATGTGTGCCATGTGGCAAAAAAAACAATTTTTTTTTTTAACTTGAATCTTCTAAATAAATTTTTTAAAAAAAACAAAAACAAAAGCTAAAACACACCTCCTCGTAACCCCCCACTTTGTCTTCCCTCCCTCCCTCCCCCACCTAACCCGCAACCCAGAAGAAGAAGAACAAGAACAAGAAGAAAACAAAAAAAAAACAAACAAACAAACAAACTCATCTTCATCTTCCCTGACCCCCCCTTCCTTGCAACCCACCCCTTTCTTCCCCCTCCCATCTTCCCCAAACCCACATCACCCATCCTCCACGTCCTCCTCCGCTCCCACCCGTGCACCTACCCTCCGCACCCACCCTCTTCCCTCCTCTACACACCCCACTCCTTAAATCCACATCTATTGGGGAAGACGGGATCTGGGTTACAGGGAAAAAGATATGGTTTTTTTTTTTCTTTTCTAGGTTGCAGGTAGTGGGTGCGGAGGAGGATGTGGAGGATAGGTACACGATGGGTTTGCAGAAGATGGGAGGGAGAAGAAAGGGGTGGGTTGCAGGGAAGGGGGGTGAAGGAAGATATAGATGGGTTTTTTTTTTTTTTTTAGGTTGCACATGTTGGGCTCAGGTGGGGGGGGGGGGAATGGGTGCGGAGGAGGATGTGGAGGGTGGGAATGGTTTTGTTTTGGGTTGCAAGGAGGGACGACGGATGGGGAAGATGATGAAGGGGATGAGTTTCTGCAGGCGCCCGGGGGGGGAGGGGGGTGGGTGGGGTGGGGTGATGGGATCTGGGTTTTCTAAGTTTTTTTTTGTTGTTGTTGAAGATTTAGGTTTTTAAAAAGAAATTAAAAATTATTTTTTTTGCCACGTGGCATAAATGTGACAGTCACGTCAACGCTTAATGGATCAATAGATAGAAAATGTAACGGATTTATTATTTTGAAATAAAATAGTACGTGAGCTATGAAAGTGAAATGTTTTAAAAATATTGTATAGGGTTGTAATAGACCTCAAACCTAAGAGACTAATATGTAATTTACCCTTAATTTTATGTTAATCAAAAAACACCATTTTATAATTTTTTTTTTAACCATAAGGACCAAATCCAATATTGAATCAGCTCAGCAAGGTTTTTTTTAACCAAAAAGATAAAATCCAATATTAAGAAGCCCAAACTGTTTTTGGTTATCGTTTGGGCATGTTGTTTTGTTTTTTGTACTTATGATTAAAAAAAATCCATTGGGTGTTTTTTCTTCATTAAGATTCTGTTTTGTATCTAAGGTCTTTTAGAGTAAAACTACCTATTTCAATTTCTATATGTCATATTTTTTAATTTTGCAAATAAATGTTTCATTTTTGTTAGTAAAACAGTAAATCTTGAAACTTAACAGCATTAAGGCGTTAAAAAAATATATATCAAATATCTGGCAGAAAAATGGAAGTTCGAAATTTGAAGAGCAATTTTCAGTTTTATACAAAAACTACAAAATAAATACTGGACCTCAAACGCAGGGTAAAACCTCTTAACAATTTGAGTTGTAAGCTGCGAGAACAATGCTTAAGAGTGGATCAGATTACATGTGAAACACATATATGAGTTTAAGATAATATCAAACTAACACAGGGCCTCTTACAGACTACATCCATCGTCACCAATATGAGTTGTATAATTCGCATATTCATCTGCAATCTAGGTATTCAACAAGGGCCCTTTGTAATGCTGAAATCAAATATTATTGGCAGATGCTAGTTTATTTATTACTTTTTTTGTGCCCTTATTTCCATGGCCAAAAGACTTTGTAGTCTGTTCTATCAAAATAGCAGATCGACGTCCTACTACATCCTATGAGTTTCATCAAGAATTTAAGTCGATCCCAATGTTCATTCCATTGTACGCGATAGGAGCAAACATCCACATATCATCCGAGCTTAGGAGCTGCAAAATAGAGACCGAAAAAAACAATATTATTATATCATCAAATCAAAACTTCTGTTTAGATTTAAACTTGAACGTGGATATATATTTCATTATTTCAGTTCTCTTTCTTTTGGTATTACCTTTATCTGAAGCTGTAAGAACTTCACATACTGGATAGCCTCCTCAAGCATTGTGCTGAGATCAACCTGCATTGTCCACAAAAAAAAATATAGGGATACTTTGGATGCGGTCCCTAGTTATGAATAGTCTTTGACTGAAACCTTGTTGGTTTTCAATTTTTGATCCAAGTCCCTGAAATTAATTGATAATTTATTTCTATGTACGTTACTATATTTTTTAAATTAAAAATTAAAATTTATAGTTGTTTATAGTAATGAGATTTTAAATAAAAAACCATAATTTGTGAGATTAAAAATATTAAAATATAAATATACTATTGTGTGTGTGTGTGTAAACATGGGTACATTCATAAAAAATAACCAAAAAATTATTGTATCAAAACATGGGTACATTCTTCAAAATGGGTACATTCTTCAAAATGGGTACATTTAGCAAAAATAAAAATGGGTACAAATAAATAAAAAAATATGGGTACAATACAAATAAAACTTTAAAAAATATGGGCACAAAAAGAAATTAATATATGGGTACAAATTAAAACTGAAAGGAAAATTGGTACAAATTAAAAAAGGGTTGCAAATTAAAAATGGGTACAAACTAAAAATAAAAATATATGATAAAAAATTTAGCCATAAATATAAATATACTAATTGTAATATTTTTAATATTAAATGAATATATTTAGAAATAAAAAATATTTTTATTATTGAAATAATTAATGATATTATTAATACAAAGGACCTTGATCAAAAATTGAAAAGTAATAAGGTTTTAATCAATAGAGTAGTAAAAATAAGGATGAAAACCTAATTACTCCAAAAATATATATAGGAGAACTTAGTTACATGGGCTCTTAAATAATTACACCAACTCTTATATTATTAGAGTTTATATGCTGACAATTACCTTTGTTCCATTTGGTACAAGGTTCTGCAAAATTCTTAGCCTCGCGTTTATTTTTTCTCTTCTTTTCTGCAGGATATGCATAGAAACTTGATCAGTTTTATCTGTACTACTAGGCGCTTCATCCATACTAACATTGTCGTCAACCACAACATATGAAATGTCAACTATACCCCTATTGGAAAAAACAACTTTAATACAATGAACTAAGGGTTATACAGTGATTTTCCATTCAAGAATTATACATTTTCTACTTTCAAGACTTTCAACATCCTCATTCCTCTAGTATTGATCAATAGAAATCTCTTTTTTCAAGAAATTGGTAAATATATACTTCAGAGTACAGTACTCTGAGTACTTTATGGACTTACCTTCGCATATATGCTTTGGGAATCAGTTGCCGATCCCCTACTGGCTTTTGTCCCTTTTGGACTCAAGATTGAAGTACTCACGCCTCTACTCAGATCGTGATGAGAACCATTAATGGAGTCATCGTCCCCTGAGCAGCAACTGCTTGAGCTCCGCCCTTTGGTGCTTACATCATTATCTTCAATGTCTCCGCTTGAGACCGCCTTTTGGCCCTTCTTCGCCTTCACATTCCTCTGATTCTTTAGCACCTACAAAATTTAGTCATTTACTTATGATTGGAGATGCTCACAAATTCTCATTTTTTCAAGTTAAAAAAATACGACAAAAAAAAAAAAAAAAAAAAAAAAGCATCACCAATTAAGTGCATGAAAGAGAGATTAATTAAAGCTTGATCTTGTGTATACTTACATCTACTGAACTGCAAGGCCTTTTCTTAGAATTTTCGGAAACCATAACTTCATTTTCCATTGCAGGTTCCCGTATTGCCATCTCATGATCAGACTCCCTATTAAGCTGCAGAAGCTTTTCATAAATAGCAGCTCCCGGCTGGTTTTCAATATTGACATTGCTCAGTTCTTGGTGATGATCCATGCCATATTCTTCGCCTTGAGTGGGAAACAAGTTGGTAGCATTGTCGTCCCATGGACGAAATGCTTCGGAGTTGTGGTAACTTGTTTCCACAATACGGTTAGGATTACCAATGCAGTCGTTTGTTTCATCATTGTTCATAATATAAGTACTACTCCCATTTGAAAGGTAAAGATTAGCCATTTCTGAAGAATATTGTGAACCTTGATAAATGCCTTCCATGTTAGATGTTGAAAAATCATAGCTAGGACAAATTGCAAATGGGATTGCTGAGCTTGAAGCCTCATTCATCTCATTTGTGACAGAACAGTTACCGATCAACTGGGACATGAACTCCGCCTCCTCATCGGAGGAGTACATTGCACCAAGTGAACTCCATCGACCATTTGCAATAGCTGCTGCAGATTCCATGTATGCTAAATGTATAGAGGAAGTCTTTTTTTTATTCTTTTGCTTTAGTGCTAATAATTGTGAAGGAAGCTAGACTTGTTTGGTGCTCTGGACGAAGGAGATTGGGGCACATTTATAGACAGGAGTAGCCAACTCAGTTTGAATTCCAAATAGAATTTCCCTTATTAATTCTTAATTATCAATCATTAACATGAAATAGTATATAAGCTTTAAACAACGGCATGGGGCCTTGTACAGCTAAAAAATATTTGCAATTTCATTATCAATGTTCTATAATCTTTCAATATTTTTTAATGTCGACCAATATTTTTTAGGCCTAATTGGATGATTAATACCCATAGTGATAGGGTAGTTGAAAAATTGTCCATGTGGTGAAAAAAATAGGATTTAAGTTCCTGTGGTGAAGTCTATTACGATTTATACCCAAAATTGAAAATTTTGTCCACTTTCCCTCACATGTAAGCTTCACGTGCTAACAATTAACGAAGAACTCGTTTTAGCCTCGTATATTTGGCTCACATGCTAATAATTAATGAATTAATGAAGACGGCGAAATTTTCAATTTTGGCCTAAATCCTAACAGACTTTCCCACCGAGGCTTAAATTATAATTTTTTCACCACATGTGCTATCTTTCGACTACTCTATTACCACGGGACTATTAATCCAATTAAACCTTTTTTTTTTTTATAAAGCCTACATCAATATATATATATTCCCCTTTTTTTGTCAAATACATCAATGTTTTTTAAAGATTAGCAATTTCTGAAGTTCTATGGAAATTATTTTGAATTAAATATTGGTCGACGTTAAAAAATATTGAATGGAAAAACCGAAATCGATCGAGATCGAATTGAGCTACATCAATATATAAAATGTGAGTTGTGGATATTCCTCTGACATTCTTAATGTTCTATATATGGCTTCGTACAAGTCATAGGGTCGGATGGTTTAATCCCACGTCCTAAAGTCACAACAATTAAAAATACAAATATAAGTTGTGGCATCATATAAATGAAGACGGTATCATTGATAAAGATCTCAATCCTATACATTTAAAGTTCAGGTAAAGATCTTTAGGTCAATATATACCCTTCTTTGTCTGGTTTAACCCTTTTCTTTTTAAGTTTAATACCCTAAACCTTATTATGACTGTCCATTTTGATCTTGTTTCAGTGGTGGCATTGCGTACAAACGATTCAGCGGCATAGGGTCCCAAATTTCAAAGGTAAATGACTGCATTCTGCGGTCAAAACGCTTCGCCTGGCAGAGATTGTGAATGAGAATGGGCTTCCCATGGTTGTGTTGTGCACGTACTCGTCTAGCCTTCGACTTTTAAGTTTTTCGATTATGAGTCTCTCTGTGGAATGGAGTCAAATTCTTGACCAATGGTGTAATTAACATGTAATTTTTTTGGTGCAAATTTACATACAATTTTTTTGGTGTTATACCATGTTAGAGATTCACATGTAAAGGTGTAAATTTTAAAATGTACATTTTTGCTCAAAAACCAAACCAAAACCGTTTGAAACCGTACTGAACCGAACCAAATGGTTTGGTTTCACTTCGGTTTTGGCTTCAAAACACACCGAACCACACGGCAAAAAGTTTCGATTTTGGTTGTAGTTTCACTCAAAATAGCACCGAACCGAACTGTGCTCACCCCTACGAGGATATTGGGTCATAGTTATTCTTCTAGGGGCGGTTGTCCAGATGCCATGTACTTGGAGTCGCACACTAAAATAAAGGTTTCTTTCTCCAAAGCAGTGAACAACTGTGAAGTTGATTAGTAAGAGAACCTTAAAAAAGAATAAAAACGATCGAATAAACATTGCAGAAGTGTGTAAAGTCAAACTTAATTACTTAAAAAATGTAAAGACTAACGGAAGTCAACTATTGTTTATATGGAGAAAATAAACTTTAGTAATATTAAACCAGAAAGCTTAATTTAATAACAGTTAGTCCCCATGATTTGAAAGAATCGTAATAGGAGAAAAACCCTAAAGTCAACTAATTAAATATCTAATAACAGTATGTCCCATACAAAAATCATTAGAAAATAGAGTTGAGAAACAGCTATGTCAACTTAAAATTGTATTATACAAGGAAACTTAAAATTGTATATGGCACGGTTAGAAAAAGAAAAAAAAATTTATATGGCGCCAAAAGAAACTTGGAACTTAAGAGGTCAACCAATTTAATAATAGATCCCATATACCAATAAAAACTATTAGAAATAAATCACTCGAGAACTTTAAAGTCCACTTCTTTATCTTCAAGTCAGCTCTGCCCCAAGGAGGGGAAACCAAACAGAGAAAATGAAATAGATCCGAGTCTTGACTAAACCTTCGCGATAAATTTCTATAAATAACAATTTGTAACTCAGTTGGATTAAGAATATTATGTTCACATGAGGTCCCAAGTTTAATTCACCTACTCCAAACTAAAAGAATGTTGCTCAGTAAATTTAGCAGTGTTTGTATTAATGTATTTATAAGACTTTACAAAGAATGTTGCTCAACAAATTTAGCAGTGTTTGTATTAATGTATTTATAAGACTTTACAAATAGAATTTGGATGAAGAAATAACTTTTCAAAACAAACAGATAATACAAACAAACTATACAAAGCGTAACAAACTATATATAATGTGAACAATGTCAGGTGCCTTGGCATTTATCAATTGATTGGGCAAATTATTGTACCATTCTTTCTTCCATGCATATTTAGTTTTCTGACATTTATCATGAAGGAAATTAGGTGGCGGATTGTTTAGCAAACTTTGGTGTTGATTATGTTGGGATTCATTGGTGGGAATCTTGTCCGCCATGTGCAAAGTCGGCTTTTGTTTATGATCTTTCAAGGCTTCCAAATTTTCGTTTCACTTAAGAGTTGTCTTAATTCATTTTTGTTTCTAATAGTTTCTACATTTTGTTAGGGTAAGGCTTCATGTATGTGGATACAAATTTCCGCCTTCTTCTCCTTTGACGAAAATGCACCTGCAAAATAATAACACCTAAGATTATGGCCAAGAGTCTCACGCGCCCACGATAAATTGGGGGAGGGGGGCTTTGACCGAAGAATCTCCGATGCCAAAGTTAGAATTTTAAAGAGAAAGTATTCAGGGATTTTTAGGGAGATTGGACTTAGCTTTTTGGAGAAAAATGGGACTATATATAGGGGTGTGGCTGGCCCTATTCCCGGCCCTATTTGGAGAAATAAGGACCGGCCACTTTTGGTGTTTTTTTTTTAATATAATTGCAAGATATTATGTCAAATAATATCTTGCAATTAATTTGGTAATTAATCCCAATTAGAGAATTGGGAGTTACCTTCTGAGCAAGGATTTAATGAGGAGTGATGAGAGGTATTTGAATAAATATCATTTTGATCACCCTTGACTCTTCCTTTATTGAGCTATTATTGTATGTTGTATGCACGTGGGAATCCTGGTGTGCCTTGAGGATAATTTTGTCCATTTTACCCAAAAGTCCACGTGTCACCTCCATAATTTTCTTGTTTATTTTTTGCTTAACAAATGCCTCCACACCTGTTGGGCTGCTCGCAGGAAAGGGCAGCAGGTGTAGAGATCTTCCCTTGCTTTAGGAAACGTAAGATTGTTTCCTATTTTGATGTAGATTCCCACATTACTTGGAAATTAGATTCTTTTGGGAAAAGGGAAATAAATCACTTCTAAAGTTTATTTAAGTATACCTTAAGGAGATGATTAAATCAACTTCAGAGAGCAATTAATTCTACCTTACAAGAGAGAGAAGGCTAGAGGATATTTGTTCCCCTTCCCCTATCAATCTTCTACACTTACCCGTACAAAGGACCGTCTTTCGTTGCTTTCTTCGTCTTTTCCACGCCTCACCGAGGTAAGAAAAATTTAATTTTCCTTGTCTTCTTCTTACATAGTGTTGTCGTGGGGCAGTAGTCACGGTGGTATGGCACATCGGCTGGCAGGGGCCAGGAGTCGGCTTGACATGGGCCGAGGTGTGTTGTGGCATGGACCACCGCTTGGGCTGCTCAACTTGGCTAGAGCCAAGGGCAGCTGTGCGGTTGGGGCCACAGATTGAGGCACTGGGGCGCAGTACTAGGTGAGCCATATGGCTCATGTCCTTTGGGCTCTTAGACCTGACGTAGGCCAAGCCAATGATTGAGAGAAATGAGGAGGTCATGGGCATCATGGGTTGCTGGAATGCTAGGTATGCATGCCTTCTGCTTGCTGGTCCGAAAGAAAAAAAATAAGGAAAGAGCCAGCATGGGTTGTGCTCTTTCTCTGAGTATCATGAACGGCGTTAGCTACGTAGTCCTCTTTACCGGGAGAAAGATGGGTTGCTCCCGAGAGATGAATAAAGAAAATCAAGATAGATACATTGGCTGGTTCGATCGTTGTCGTGTGTAACCTACTATGAATAAAGATGGAAAGAAGAGATCTACCCAGCCTGCTCAAAAGATGTTGGTTGAGGAAAAATCGAAGATTTCCTTCACTGCTTGTGAAAGTCTGCCTGCTGTCGAGAAGTTTGTGATTGACTTGACTTCTTTTAATGGGAAGAAAAATGAATAGCGATAAGGTGGACTTTGCTGCTAAAGTGGCGCCAATGCCTACTCCCCTTGCTGCTGAGACTGATTCGCCTGCTGAGAAAGAGAAGACTGCTCACGTGGGCAGTTATGAGAAATCCACCAAGCCTGTTTCTAGAGAGGCAACTGAGATTTGTTTGCTCTTGAAACTAGATATGCTTGAAGACATGGATGTGTATGCCAAGCTTGCTGATGGCATTAGAGGGGTTGTTTGCCCAAGTTCCTTTGCGAAGCATACAACCGAATATATAAAGACTGCTCTGCTTGCTATGATGCAAAAAATGACAATTTTGGCAGCCGGGTCTATGCCCCTTGACCAAAAGGATACCAAGTCTGCTAAGGAGGTGGCAAAGACTATGGCAGCTAAAGCCTATTCCTCTGCCAAAAAGATTAAAAGGTTGGAGTTTGAGCTTGTTGCTTTAAAGGGGTTTAATATTTTTACCCCCACTTCTCTGCAGCTTGAGACCGCTCGCCAAGAGATCGTTAATTTGAAGACTAGGCTTGACGTGATTCAAGTTAAGTATGAAATTGCAGAGAAGAAGATTGAATGTTACATACCTCAGATTCAAGATCTTGAGCGTTCTATTTTCAAGCTTTGTTCTGCTGCTTACTTAAAGGATAAAGAATTGATTGCTGCTTATAATCAAGTGATCCAATTCAAGAAAATTGTCGATAAGCTTGAACCTTGAACATCAAGTGTTGGAACTCCAAGGTGCACTAAAGATCAACGAAAGTCTAAAGAAAGTCTAAAGAAAGAAATGGATAAGTTCCAGCGCGTCCATGTTGGTTTGCTCGAAGAGAACGAGCAACTGAAGGGTGGGAAGGCTGGGCTCGAGGCTCTTCTTGTTCAGAGTCAGGTCGATTTCTATAAGCTAGGTTATGTAGATCATCTTTTTGTTAGGCCGTCTGACTTTGAGTTTGCTGGGAAAGACTTTGAGACCTTCTCTATTTCTGCGAAAGACATGCTTGCCTTTACTTTTGAGGTTTTCATTGATGAAGTAGTCATAGAAATTGGTGCAAGGTTGGGACAACTAGGGGTGAAGTGCTTGATGATGTTGCTGCTGAGAGCGTGGCGGATGCTGAAGGTGTGGTGACCGAGTAGTCGTGGGATGTCCTAGTAGCTGAAGAGTAGTCTTCTAGGTAGCCTTTCGGATTTTCTTTCTTTTCCTTGTTGCTTTTTGCTTTGCTTGAACTCCTTCGGCCTTTGCTATTTGTTTATCAATTTTACTAGAAAATTTAATAAACTTGCTTCCTTCGTTTTTCTTCATCTTCACTTCTTTTGTTTATGCCCATCCTTTGATCTTTAGATTAGCGGCAGGGGTGTTGCTTTCTATAAGCAGATAGGCCAAGGTAGCTTATGCAGCTGTAAGTGTTAGTGTCGAACTTCTGCAAAGTTGTTAGCCATAGCGTCAGAAGCAGATGAGTCCGCATGACCACTTGGCTGCTAACTTTGAGTTTCTTCAATCCTTTGAGCTGTGCGGCTTGTATACAACATACTAAAGATTTTTAGGTCATGAAATTCGTTAACCTTTCGTATCAAAAGTACGCAGTTGTATGGAATTTCGTAAGCAAAGGTATGAGAGAACTCCTTACTTTTATGTAACCAATTATGTGGGTTGCGTAGCAAGTACCACAACACTTTAGGAATTAGTATAGATCTAAACGATCATTTGGTGCTTGGCAGAGGGGAAGCTTATCGACTACATAGCATGTTGGCAGTGGATAAAGCTTCGTATATGCATGCTAACTTGTTTAAACTTTCACAAAAAATGTGCGGTTGTATAAGTTTAACGAAGCATACTGCTCGAAGGGCAAGCCGTAGGCAGTCTTCTCGAAATCTTAGGCTACCTTAATGCCCTCGGTAGCAGCTTTGGGGTTCCAAGGCAGTCGTTCATAAGGCTTATTGCGTAATGTGCTACTCCGTCTTTAAGGCCTGGTTCCTCACGAATTAGGCCAAGAGACCCAAAATCCTCCACTTAGCTAAACCTTGAAAAAGACCATTGTGGCTACTTCTAGGAATCTCGGCACAAGCCATCGTGCACCTAGTTATACCAGGGTAGCCCAACTCAACCATGTTTGGATATTCAGAGTGTAAAGTTTTGTCCTCTCGTATTGGAGAGCAAACCCATGTAGGTGTCGGGGAATTAGTTTACTTTCTCGCATTGGAGAGCATAGTTGGTCCCCATGGAGGCGCAATTCATGCAATAAGTCCCTAAGAAAGGCACGGTCTTCTTTTGAAATGCAGGAGTGATCAGTTATTGTAAGCATGCAGCCGAGCCAAGTTGTAGATTACTTTTTAATTCCTCATTGAAAAACGAGTGAAACGAACGAAAACATAGCTGTAAGGTAGAGACTGCATAACAACTGGATAGTCCTCGCTACTTGAGTCTTCAGGCTTTGATGTAGTGGGAGGTCACACATGGTACTTCCTCAGATTGCAGGCATTTCATCTTTTTGGAGCCTTCTCTGTAGGTAGTGATGAAGGCTTTTCTTAGGACTAGATCTCTAGGCTAGAACTTCCGGATCTTAGCCCTTTTGTTGTAGCTGGAGATGAGCTACTGCTGGTAAGCTGTGAAACGGTGATAACCTTCTTATGTTTCTCCTGTGCCAGATCTAAGTTTGTGTCCATCTTCTTTCTGTTTTGTTCAATGCTTGGCAGTAAAGTGCTGATACTTAGCACGATGACATTGGGAGAAATGATTGCTTCGAAACCAAATGTCAAAGAGAAAGGAGTTTCATCGGTTTCTTGTCATTTGGTTGTGCGATACACTCATAAACATCCGAAAAGTTCGTCTGGCCATTTTCCCTTCTTGTCGGAGATGGATTTCTTGAAGTAGTTGATAATTGTCTTGTTGGATACTTTGGCCTGCCTATTGCCTTGGGGATACCTAGGCATGGACTTACGCTGCTTGATGCCATATTGCGGGCCATTGTCTATGACGATGGATTGAGGGATGCCAAATTGGCAAATGATATTCCTCCATATGAAACGTTTTATGTCCGTCTAAGTTGTGGTTGTCATGGGCTCTGCTTCCACCTACTTGGTGAAGTAGTCAGTTGCCACCATTATCATGCCTCTGCCCTTAGTAGCAGGCGACATTGGCCCTACCAAGTTGATTGCCCACTACATGAACAACCAATGACTCGTCTACGGGTGTAGTTTACTAGTAGGCAGTGCTAGTACTAGCTTGTAGCGTTGGCAACAATCGCACCTTTGTACTAACTCATTTGCGTCTTGATGCATAATAGGCCAGTAGTAGCCTACGTTTTCAGCCTTCTATGCTAAGGCAATGGAGATGTGGTCCAGTGTAGGATCTTCGGACAAGAATGTCGTTCCACATGTAGTAGTGTGCTGCCTTTGTATGGATCTTTCTAGACTCTAATCTTTCCATGGGGAGTGTACCATTGACTAAGTAATCTATAATGGAATCTTGTCAGTTTGGAGTTATACTAACCTATGACACCTTGGATGCTGGCTCCTCCTCTATGCTTGGATACTTCACCGGAATAGAGTGTTTAAGTTAGTGGTCGAGGACGGAGTTAAGTGAGGGTGTAAGTCTGAAGCGTCTCAAGTTGCTTTCGTACCTTTTCTATGTGCTACTCCATCTTTAGATGTTTTGCCTTGTACTCCCCAGTAGTCTAACTGGTGATTAGCTGGGAATTAGAATGAATTGTAAGCTTTTTCACCATCAAGCCTTTTGCCATTTTGAAGCCTGCTAGTAAGGCTTCGTACTCTACTTTGTTATTGGATGCTTTGAAGTCTAGAGTGATTGCCTGCTCGAGCATCAAACCATCTAGAGTGATTGCCTTGTACTCTCGAGCTGCCAAAAATCTAAATCAAGTGAAGCATGCATGGCTAGGGCTTGCTCAGTTACCTCCGAGGCATCATTGGGTCACTCTGTTGCGTTGCCTAGGCTAGGCGCGAAGATGCGGTAGGGAACCGCGGGGTTGGGGTCATGTTACATGCAATAAGAGTTGCTCAACTACCGATATTGGGCCACTTTAGAGCTGAATTATAGAGCAAGGGTTGGTTGGGGCCGTGTGACGCGCAACAGAAGATGGTGCTTAATTACCGATATATATTGCTCTTATGTAGAATTTTTTGGGGCAACGGGGATAAAACTTGCTTCCGAGTGTGTTATTCTAGTGTTTAACTGCCCTTGGCATGCCTTTTGGACTAAGCTGTTGCGTTCGTTAGAAAACTTTGCATCTGCCAGTGTCGGCGCCTTTATCGTCGTGCGTCTGGATTGGGTAAAATAGTGCATCATGAGGATGATTGCTTACATCTGAAGGTATAACTTGAGCTTTCCGATTGAAATAATTGTCGCCAAAGTTAGCTTTTGAATTTCTGGTAACTGGTTTCCGCATAGAGAAGAGCTTTTAAACTATGGAATATAGGTAATCGAGTCCACAGCTCTTCTTGTATGAGCGTAGAGCTTATTGATGCTTTAGATACCATCAAACATGTGAATAAGTCATCCGCTGCTTCTAGTTTGGATAGTAAGGAGATGCTGTCAGGTACTTCTTCAAGTCCTTGAATGCTTTCTCGCACTCATTCTCCTGTTTGTCTTATTGCTCTTTTTCGATTGAGTCAAAAAAATATCTCACGTTGATCGGTGGACCGCAAGGGTAAACAGTTAAGTGCGGTTACTTATGTGGTCAGACCTTGAATCTCCTTCATAGTAATAGGGTACTTCATATTCAAGATCGCTCGAATTTACCTTGAATGTGTATCGGTGAGCCTCGTTGTACCAATGTGCATGCTTTTTTGCCAAAGCGAAAGAGTTTGCCAGAGTTAGATCTTCTTTCATGAGCAATTCTTCAAACAGCGGGTGGTCTACTGGGAATCATTTTTAGAAGGCTGCACTAGCTATTGAGTCGTTGCATCCGCCTATCATAGCCTTCTCTGTTTTGAACCTCTTCACATAGTCGCGAAGCGACTCCTTTGGTTTTTTCTTGACATTGAATAAGTGGTCGGACTTCTTCTTGATTGAGCGATATGATGAATATTCTTTGGTGAAAACTAAAGAAAGTTTGTTGAAACTCTGGATGGATTCTGGCGGCAAGGTGTAGAACAAATTTTGCGCCTCACCTTGTAGAGTGATGATGAATATCTAGCACATGAGATCTTCGTTACTTCGATAGAGCATCATCGCGCTTCGGTAGTGCTTTAGGTGTTTCTTCGAGTCTCTATCCCCTTTGAAGGATATGAAATGTGCCATGCTGAACTTGCGTAGAGGCTCTACCGGCTTGATCTCATCCGTGAAGGGTGACCTGCTTATGTTGGTCATGTCCCATCGTAGTGCCTTATCAATGACCTTGTTACGTTGGAAATCGCACAATAGCTTGATCAGAAGCCCCACTACTTATTCCTGAATTTAACTTTGTTGGAGGCAGCAAAACTCTTCCATGTGTTCGGCTCGTCTATGCCCCCGATCGTGACCTACTGGTCTAGGCTGTTCTTCCATGTGTTCTACTCGTCTATGCCACGGCTGCGCTGCATGTGGTACGTTCCTAGCAAGCGATCAAATTTCTTGTAGGCTACCAGTTGAACTTGAGCCGCATTGTGTGACTGCTTCTTTTTGTCCTTCGTGCTTCCTACTTCAATGTAAGGTGGATGATGCTCCTTGCGGGCCTAGCGCTAAGACGAGAATATACGTTATCTCGATGGCCTAGTAGGGAGTGTACACTGCCAGAACACTCGGTTCATGACTGGTCAAGTGGCTACTTGCAGAGACGCTGCTGGAAAGGTTCGTCATCTGCCCTTGTCCTACTTCAGGACACCTTGTCTAAGGCACGTTGCATCTCGATGCATTGCAAAAGCTAATTCACTAAGGTCATCTATTGTGCAATGGCGCTTGTTAACTCTCTGACTTGTTGAGATAAGTATGGTTCACCAGTTGGATTGGAAAAGCTTGGACGGTATGCGTCTCCTAATGGAAGTGTAATGGACTCCAGGCATGAGATTTGAGTTGGGATATGTTAAATCTGAGAAAAAAATGGGGTGAAAATACCCTCGATTAAATTGTCGGTCCAGAAATCTAAAGTCAGGATGGTTGAACCGATCTTGAATTGATTTAGGCTGCTTGGAATGGGGTGGGTCGGACCTCGGGTTGGACCATGATAGTGAGTTAAGCTGTAGGCATGGGTCGGACCGTGGGCGTTGGTTGGGCCGTTGGAGCACATGGGTGTTAGGCTCTCCTCAGTGCGGCTTAGGCCTGCGAGTCTTGGGCTAGGCTTTGGAGCGCGCTGGCCTTAGGCCCATGAGTGATGGGCTGCTCCAATTGCTAGAACAACTTAGGCCTCAGCTGCCATCGCAACATTGTGGCCTTGTTGAATATGGGGGGCCTTGCGTTGGGCTAGCTGCCTTGTGGCACGGGCCTGGGTCTGTTACTGTGAGGTGGCCTGCTCATTGTGGGTAGTAAACTCCCCTAGGGTCGTTGCCATGGTTGCTACCTTGGTGGCTACCACGGTGGTGCCTCGTGGGGGTGGTGTCACTCCACTAGCTGTGCGTTGAGCCTCATGGATCGTCGTGGTAGGGCAACGTCACGATCTCCATCACTTGGTCCAAATCCTTGAACGTAGGAAGTTCCATTCGTCGTGGTTTCTGAATTTCTAGTCATTGTACTTTTCTTTTACATTTATTCAAAGAATTTTATAAAAAAATTCTAGAAATAAGAATGTATGAAAAATCTACAAATGAACAAGAAATGAGAAACTTTGAATGCGATAGTCTTCTTCGAGTGTGTGAATCAAGACTCTCAATGAAAACACCAATTTGTGGATGCAAATTTCCGCCTTCTTCTCCTTTGACAAAAATGCACCTGCAAAATAATAACACCTAAGATTATGGCCAAGAACCTCACCCGCCCACGATGAAGGGGGGCTTTGACTGAGGAATCTTTTATGCCAAAGTTAGAATTTTAGAGAGAAAGTGTTTACTGATTTTTAGGGAGAGATTGGACTTAGCTTTTTGGAGAAAAATAGGACTATATATAGGGGTGTGGCCGGCCCTATTTGGAGAAATAGGGACCGACCACTTATGGTGGTTTTTTTAATATAATGACATAATATCTTGCAATTAATTTGGTAATTAATCCCAATTAGAATAAGGAAATTGGGAGTTACCTTTTGGGTGAGGAGTGATGAGAGGGATTTGAATAAATATCATTTTGATCACCTTTGACTATTTCTTGATTGAGCCATTATTGTCTGTTGCATGTGCATGGGAATCCCAGTGTGTCTCGAGGGTAATTTTGTCATTTTCACCCAAAATTCCACGTGTCGCCTCCATAATTTTCTTGATTATTTTTTGCTCCCCAATGAACCCTCTAACTTATTATATATTTATTTTTCTTTCTTCTTCAATATTCACAACGTTGTCTTTTTCCATGATAGCAATGTTGAAGTAAAAGTGACATTGTTGTTTTAATTAATTAAAAAAAAGTTTTTTTTATATTGGCTAATTACTCCAAAATTAGTTGGACTAGATTAAATATTGTTGTTGTGTAGGACTCTATTACTGGTGAGTTACTTCTAATTATCTCTAAGGGTAATGTTAGGGGGACCAAATTTTGTAAACCAAATGATGTGGTTGTTGATAATTGGATTATCAATTAAATGTTGATTAACATGCTTATTTTTTGTTGGTGACACATCATTTGGTTTGCAAATTTAGTTTCAAATTTTGGTCTTCCTAGCATTATCCTATCTTTAATAGGGATGATATTAGAAGATTATGAAACTACATAAAGAATGGTCCATGCATGCTCTCGCAGCAGTTAATCGATCATTACATAGCTGAGACCTATTATGATAATTAAAATAATTAAAATAATGATGATAGTTAAGTTAATCTAACAACTTATAGTAACATGCATCTTACTTACATGGTTGGGGTCAGTAGCGGATCCAGGATTTTAACATAGGGTGGTCCCAATATAAAAGCTCCAAAAAAATAAAAACGAAAATATCATTAGAACAAATAAATGGCATACTACAACTTTTCATTCATAATCTTTGTGCTAAACAAGCTAGAAATACTAAATTTTCATTCCTCGAGTAGAGCAGTTGTTCTTTACATTACAGAGATAATGAAAAGAACTATTATTATGCTCATGAGTAGTTGTTCTTTACATTACAGAGATAATGAAAAGAACTATTGTTATGCTTAGATTTCTCGAAAGGAAAAAGGAAATTAAGATCAAATCTCATTATTGAATTAAGAAGTAGTTACAAACAACAACCAAAAATATGCACAAAAAATGATTTTTTTTTATAAAAAAAAATAAAACCTTTTATGTACGTTCGTAATTGATCACATTCCTTCAATAAGAAAATAAAATGTTTTTGTAACCAGAAGAAACTTGCTGATAATCGTAAGAAAAACTTTCAAACTATTTTTCTAAAAGCTTGCTGCAAGTTTCTCCTTACTATTAGTAGCAAGTTTATTCTGATAACAAAAACATTTTCTTTTCTTATTGCTGGAATGAAATTGATTACAAATGTACATAGACATCTCTTTTATAGAGATTTTACAAGATAACATAAAACACAGGTGTCCTAAAATCTTTACTTTCACACACAGACTTCTATCCCCAAACTTTATTCTTTTACACAGTATCACAGCATCACGTGAAGGTTTTTTTTTAATTTTTTTAATGACTTGATTTTGGTAAAGTGAATTTAATTGAAAGAATCTGACTATTATATAAAAGATGGTGTGCTGGTGCTGTATCATAGTAGGATGTTCTTTTTATTTTTTTAATGGTGAGTGTAAATATATGATGAGTAAAAAGATAAAACAAAGAAGTGGGCATAGTATCACTCTAAAAAAATTATACTTTTATTAGAAATTTGGTTTATTATTTTAATTTATGGGTCAGGTAGGGCAGCCTCATTGGTCACCAATTGCAAAAGAAGTCAAAAGGTCTTACTTTGAAGGCACCACACCTCATGATATTATCTTACTTTTGCCAACATCGAAACTACGTCCTATTTCATGAATTTCTTATTAATGAGTGCACCAGGTGGAGCAGCCTCATTGGAGATTGATTACAAACATAGACAAAAGGTTGCTCTGCATCGTCTTCTTGGTTGGAACAAGGAGGCTCCTCCGTCATGGGTGCTATTCTTCTCCACCACTGTCCAAACTTGGGTGGTCCTTGAAGATCCTCACAGCTATTTATCTATGCTTACAGGTGGTCTCGGAACCACCTTAATCCTTTAATAGATTCGCCCCTGGCTGGGGTCTAATCACTTAAAAGGACTCATTTGTAGGTTTTTTTTTCCCAAAAGAAAACTGAATTGCTCAATAATAGGGTTTTCGTCATATAATAGTGCGGCCTGACCGTCCTGAGCTTTGGTTGAGTGCAGTGTTGTATTCTCTGACTATTTCACTTTACATACACCACACCCTACACCAAAATCTTTAATTCTATATCGTACGTGCAAGGCATCAAGCGTTTAAGTAAATGCCTCTCGTCTCTGTTAGGAAGTTTCCTTTAATATTTTTGTGGAAAAGTTCATGAATTTCCTCGGCGGTAAAGCCAGCCAGAATCGATCCTAGATCACTCATATATGTAGGTTCTGCGGGCATGTCTTGCGAAGTGATTTAATCTGTATATTTCATAACGAGAATTAGTTTTTTTTTTTTTTTTCCACAAATCACTCCTGCTTTTCTATTACCACAATGACAATCTATTACCTACTGGAGAAAAAGTTTTTAGGTGTAATGAATTGTACATAATTTTGGGTCTATCTTTGATGAGAAAAATAGGCATACAATTAGGAAAAATTTTCTTCTCATCAATAGCGAATGAGAAACAAACATGCTACTTTGTTGTAACGTGAATAAGTGATGATAATGCCACATATCGAAAAGTACGAAGCCACTATCTCTAGGATTCAAAAAACCATTTACATATTCTGCAAGTGCCAAGATTTAGTCATGGTCCACGACTCATGGATTTGTGGTCCTCTCCAGATCTATTTGATGTCAAATATAGTAACCCTGGACAGAATATTATTCCTAGCTCCTTTGACTTTCCTAAAACGATATGTTCGGGTTTAATTATGGATTCATGTGGATCTATCAATATAATTTTTTTAGTTTTAAACCGGTTCAATTCTCTCAGAGATTTGAAACAAACAAACCCTAGCCACATAGCCACATAGCAAAGAGGAAAACCCAAGGGAGCCGTGAGAAATCAGAAAGGTACTGAGGATTTCGTCTGGAAACTCTCTGCAGACGTTCTTGTTCTAGTCGTTCTTGTGCTATTATAGTTTTCCTTCCTTTTGGAAGGTTTGTCTAATTGTTCTCTGTTGAGTCTATCGCTTCTATTTTGGCTCCATGATGCCTGGATCTACGTTTGGGCTTTCTTGCCCAGTTGGATTTGTGGGGCGTTCGCCTTGATTAGTGTGAAGTTGTTGCGAATCTCTCTAGGAGAGGTGAAGTTGTCCGCGGTGTTGGCCAATTTTACAATGTAGAGTTGGAGCTGGTGAAGCTTGTGTTGGAAAATATTAGTATTTTGATTTATTTGAATGTTTGGTTTTCTGGGCTTAGCCCGTTAGAATTAGGTTTTGTTAGAAATTAGGGTTAGTTTATTATAAATAGGGTGCTTTGTTATTCATTAGAAAATAAGAAGTTAGTCACAATGTAGCCTCTTAGGGTTTTGTAGCCGTTTCGGCATTCTCAGTTTGTTTAATAATATTTCTATTATTTTGTTAGTATCGTTCGTTGCACACTCTGATATTCAACTTGGTATCAGAGCAGGTTTCATCCTTCGTGATTTAATCTGTTTTGGGTTGGTATCCGTTTGCTTGTGTCTGTTGTCGTTCATGTTCAGATTGTCTAGTTGTTGTTGACAGTTTGCAAGGAAAAAAAGTGTGTTAATTTTTTCAGTTGGTGTTTAGGCCACACGAGTTGTTGGCTTGTTTGAGATTGTTTTGCGACCGTAATTCGAGTGCTTAGAATTGTGACCACTCGAGTGATGGTATGTGTGTTTATTTGTTCGTTGCTACAATTGAGATATGGAAATCTCGTCCCTTTAGTGACGTGTTCCTTCCATACTCTCAACTCTAGCCATTTTGCCAGCCAGAATCAAGAATCAAGTCAAGTCAAGAATCAAAAATCAAGAACCAGTTTGCTAGTCAAGTCAAGTCAAGTCAAGTTTGCCAGTCAAGTCAAGTCAAGTTTGCATGTCTGTTTGTATGTCCGCCTAATGGAGCCAGTCTGCATCTGCTTGTTTGCAAACCCATGTCGTATACCGCCATGAGTTTGACAGGGGGTGTTGGAAAATATTAGTATTTTGGTTTATTTGAATATTTGGTTTTCTGGGCTTAGCCCGTTAGAATTAGGTTTTGTCAGAAATTAGGGTTAGTTTATTATAAATAGGGTGCTTTGTTATTCATTAGAAAATAAGAAGTTAGTCACAATGTAGCCTCTTAAAGTTTTGTAGCCGTTTCGGCATTTGTGTGGCAAAAACTCAATAAGAGTTGTCGACAACTCTCTTGGCGAGATTTTGTATTCTGGGTATAAGCGCGTTTGGTGGGAGAGATTATTTTTTGTGAGGTCAATGGTCCACACCTGAGTACGAAGGTGTATTGTTTGAGTTTATTGGATCTAATTATTAAATGGTTCTTTGGGATCATGAGGTATTTTGGAGTCACGATGTCCTTCTTTATCATACACATATAGAAGTATGATATTTTCCTTATTCCACTAGTATTGTTTTGAGAATTTTTAAATCTCGCATGATCTTGCACTATTTGATGCATTGGTTTCTATGGATCTTCCTTCACTTCCAAATTCTTGTAATATTTTCAACAAGGGTTGGTTGAGTTGGTAAGGATCGTTCTATTTGCCAGACCAAGGTCTACGTTCGAGTAGGGGTGGGCACGGTTTGGTTCGGTATGGTTTTGAGTGAAACCGAAACCAAAATCGAAATTTTTTGTGGTTCAGTTCGGTGCGGTTTTGAAGCCAAAACCGAAATAAAACCAAACCGTTTGGTTTGGTTCGATGCGGTTTCAAACGGTTTCGGTTTGGTTTTTAAAAAAAATGTACAATTTGCAATTTAACAAATTAATAAGCATTTCCCAATAGCAATAGGAAAAAGACATTTGTTATGTAAACAATTAGCATGTTGAATGCAATTGTGATGTTAAAACATGTTTGTGCAACAAAAGGGTGTCCCTTATAATGTTTATCATAAAACAAGTTGAATAAATTTGAATTTATTAAACGTGAGCGAAACTTTGATACTAAAATATGTGATATCATGCTTCAAATGAGTGGACTTCATTAGATCATTGTTCGACTCTTGATAACAAGATTAGTCCACCCTTGTACATATATGTGTGTGTGATGGTATAAAATAACAAAGGTCCTTCAAGTTAATGAACGAAAGAAAGTGATGAATGATATTATATAGAAAATCAAAAAAGAGGTCCTTCAAATTTTTTCCCTCACATAGAAAACGGTTTGGTTTTGGTTTTGACTTTTGAAAACCGCACCGAAATCGAACCGCACTGAAAATATTAATAAACATTTAACTAAATGTCCATATTATATTTCATGTTTTAATTGGTTGTTTTTTAGAATCTATACACTTAATATGGGATTCAACCACATTAGAATCCCATCCGTTTTCAAAAGCCAAAACCAAAACCAAAATCGTTTGAAAACCAAACCAAACCGTTTTCTATCTGACCGGCAACAGTGCGCCAAGTGTCCCATCCGTTCCTGAAGGAAAAAATTTGTCCTAGCTAAGAACATGTGAAAATATTTGAACAGATATGCAAACTAATAACACATTAAAGTAGGCATGCATTCAAAAACAATTCTAAAACTCATGACTTTCAAAGCCTAGTGAATGGTGAACCACAAGACTCCTTAACAATATTAAAGAGAAGGAAAGATTTAGAGATTCATTACCCTTGAAGCTCATCCTTGTTTACACAAGGGATTCACCCAAGTGGAGGGCCTTCAAGTCACCTCCTAGCTCCTTGGATCTTCCTTGTGTTTTTCTTCCTTTTGATGCTCCTTTGTTCCTTGAGGATGTGAGAAAAGGATCTCCAAGAACACCAAAGATTTGGTGTCTCTAAGTCTCCACACTAAGGATGAGGTGTGAAGATGAAATGGATGACTTAGAGAAGAAAAGATTGCTAGCTAATTCTTCCCAAAGTGGCCGGCCTCCTTTTAGAGAAAAAGAGATAAAGTGTTTCTCTTCTTTGCCTCAAGAAAATCCTAATGAGAAAAAACTATAAAGTTGACTTTATACTACATCACATGTGAGTGGCAAACTTGTAATTAATTCAAGTTTGCATCCACTCACCCTTATGGTCGGCCTTGTCTTTGTTATTGGGCTAATTGCCCATTTTGTTTTAGTTGTCATACAACTTAAACATAATGGGCCTTGTGGACCAAAACACTTTTAGGCCCCGAAACCCAAAACCAACTTAAAAGCCCAATACGAACCTTTCGTAAAATTAATTAACTAATTAATTAATCTTGACCATTCTCAATTAAACCATTTAATCGCTTATCCATCTCATTTATATTTCTTCACTTTCATCCTTACTCGGTGTATGATCCATTAGGTTCCAATTAGCGAGGCAGTGGGCGATTGTTACTCTTAACGATCGATTGTGAATTGAAACAACATTTCAATTCTCCCTTTGTTGAAGATTAGTGTTTGCTAATCTTCAGGGCTTCCACAAACCATGAGTGACACCTAGCAGTATGTCATGGCAACCCAAGCTAAGTAGAAATGGTTGGAGAACCTATCCAGTTACAATTACAATGCAACACAGTCCTTCTCTAATACAATACTCTTAATCACATTGTTTGAGTGATAGTTTGTTTCATGTCTACTATCCAATGTGATACTTCTTTATATGATTCAATTGAATATGATTTGGAACAAACTTCCTAAGTCATATTCATATGCTTTGGCCAAAGACTCCCGAATCATATCTTAGAGTATTCTCCCACCATTATGGAAGGTTAGAGATCCCTTGTTGTACATTCATATGCCTACATGACTAGATATCTTGACCCCAACAATGCTATGGACACTCTCGATGGAATGTCTTTGACATGATCAAAGATCAAGGACCTAACCATTAGACATCTATGATGCCTCAGGTCAAAGGACTATTTTGCATATTGCAACTAATGAGTTCTTACATGACATGTATGTTCGAACTCTCTTTTGATCGTTGTTCAGTGTACTCGACTACCTTTTTGAGCACCTACGTGTTTGTCTTAGTGTCCAACACTAAATGACTTGAGACTAGTCATACTCACGCTTGAGTTGACATAACACATACTAACCTTAGCGGATTGTCAATGCCCAATTGGCAATCTTATGGCTATGAACGTTTTAGGAATGAAAATAAGAGAAGGGTCTCGTTAATCTAACTTACTTAGATCACCTCTCTCTCAGATTAAATACTTTTCTTGGATTCCCTTATTGCTTAAACACATGATACAATAAATAGTGATTAACAATAAGATTTGCCCTTTATTAAACATATAATAGTTTAATACAATAAGTATTCCAAAAGATATTACATTAAATGAGTGGCTTTGTGGACATACTTCCAACAGTTCCAACCTGCACCACACCCACCCCTCCCCACTTCCCCCTCACTTTCTGCAACCCTTTAAATACGAAACCGCACTTCTCCTTCTTCATGTCCATTCGCTTCCTTTTATTAATTAATTTTTTTTTTAATTCTCCTCTGGAAATAGAAAGTTCGACCTTAACCGGATTGCTGAAGCAGGTGGCGTCGGAGTTCCAAAAAACGGAAAGTTCAACTTGACCCATGCACGGTTGCAGGAGCTCGTCAACCACTCTGCCTCCCTGTTAATATCCTTCAGCATCGCCCCTAACAACATCGTTGCAATCATCTTCCCCAACACCGTCGAGGTACATATCGCATCGTTTTATTTTATACCGTTTTCTCCGTAAACAAACAAGTTTTTAAATTAGATTAAAAAATTCTGATGGTTTTTTTTTCTTTTCTGTAGTTTGTTGTGATGTTTTTGACGGTGATTCGATGCCAAGCGACAGCGGCGCTGCTAAACGCAGCGTACACAGTGGAGGAGTTGGAGTTCAACCTCTCTGACTCAGAATCGAAGCTCTTGATCATGCTGGAAGAACCGATTCATACGGCCCAAGCGGCTGCTTCCAAGCTCAACATCCCTCATGTGACCACCAACCTGTCTGCCACCGCCAACCCCGTTACTCTCTCTTCTGCCGCCAAGGGGATCCCCGACTTGGTCTCGCAACTCGTCAACGACCTCTCCGATATGGCGCTCTTCCTCCACACGTCGGGAACCACGAGCCGACCCAAGAAAGTCCCCTTGACGCAACTCAATTTGGCCTCCTCTGTCCAGAACATCAAATCGGTCTACAAAATCACTGAGTCAGACTCGACGGTTATCGTCCTCCCTCTATTTCACGTGCACAGATTAATTACCGGGTTACTAAGTTCATTTTCCGCAGAAGCTGCCGCGACTCTCCCAGCCGCAGTCTCTCTCGCTTGGCGGCTCCTGTTGGTGATGAAAGGAGATGAGGGATTTGAGGTTATGGAGGCAGGGAGTAGCACAGAAGAAAGGAACAGAGATGATAAACAGACAAGACTGCAATCGGGGCAAAATCGGAAATTTGTTGTTTGGACCATTTTGATTGGACTAGTTTAATATTGGGTTTTGTCTTAACCATTAAATAAAGTTTTTATATGGTTTTTTTTGTTAACATTCAAAATTTTCAAGTCCTTATCATTAGTTGTACTTAAAAAAATCACAAAATACATAAAAAAATTATTCATCATTAAAAACTAATATCAAAAGAGGATAGATATATAAACATTACTTAAATATTATACGTCTCACGTTTTTAGACGCAAATTTACTAAATGTTTGTTGTTAAAAGTCTAAGATTGAGAGTGAAGAACAATAAAACTTGATGATCAAGAGAGTAAAGAACAATAAAACTTGATTGACAAGTATAATAAATTCAACAACGACAGTTGTTTCTTTTGTGTTTTTTCTAAAATCAACATCACACTAACGAATCGAATATTAAAATAATCCATTGAATAATAAATTATTGAAAAATAAAATACAAATTCAAAGTTCTAATTACCTTAAAATACAATCTTCAAGACCATGTGATAGTTGATTTAAAATTTCGATAGAAATGGAGAGATTGGGAAGTTGAAAGAAAAATAGATTGCAAAGGAACTTGAATTTTATAACTTTATATGCATTTGGACTATTGGATTGTGAGTAAATTTGAAAAACAAGAAAAACTTAGTGACTAATAATGCAGCTCAAAGTTTTGAACACAACACCCCAAAGAAAAAGGAAGCCAAACATTTCCCCTGCACCAACAAATGAATTATGATATTTCTTTCATTTTTTTTAAATTTATATGCTATTTACGATTTTGGGGGCCTTAGACAGGCGCCTACATGGACTACCCTCAGGGCCCTAAGGTTAAGACCCCATCTGTAAGTCTTTAAAGAAACTTGTAGTATGTCATTTCTCTTGTATGGGTTAGCCTCCTTTCACCCAAAACTTTTTGTTACCGAAAAAAAAAAAAAAATCTTGTAATATTTGTGATTATTATTTTATATTTTTAAATTTATGCGTGCAATTCTCTTGGGATCGTAGTTTTCATTTGATTACAATCTTTTGGTCCTTTAATGAATGAAATATGTCGTTTCCTTTCGAAACAAACAACGAAAAAAAAAAATTCCTCTCACATATTTTGGGTCTCTCTAGTTGTTTATAGCTTGAGGCAATGTTAGGGTTTTATCATTATCGTGCTTGTTTCTAATCATCATTAATGGCATCTTGGAAGATAATCATTTATAAACTGTGATTACAGTAAGCCTTGTTATTTCTAATAGTTGTTCAGCTGAACAAGCCGTCTGTAAGTCTATAACGGAAATGGCAATTTCATCCATTAAAATCTAGATCTGTCTATATTAATGATTGATTAGGATCTCATTATAACTAGTTTGAGCTGACTTTATACAGTACCAAACATAATTCATTTATATATTATAGAGTAATGCTATTAAAAACCTTACCCACATATATATATATATATTTTTTTTATGAACATATTATGCGTGAACGTGATTAAATTACAAAATCATCATTCAATTAAAAAGTACCATAGAATAATTCTTGTCATATATCTGCATTCTTTTGTAGTGCCAAGGCTCCTGGCCTATTCATATAGTCCTCGATCAAACTGGCCTTTGCGATCATCATTTTTTATTTTTTTTCAAACGATACATAATCTACATGAAATTGTTCTAAATTATACAGAGGAAGGGAATTTGAACACAGAACAAAATAGAACAGGAGGAAGGCTGTATCCACCATACTTATGCTTTTGAGACTATCATTTAGTTAGGTTAAAGATGCTTACACGAACTCATTGAAATTTGACTAGTATAATTGAAGGGTTAGACAAAGCACTTCAACTTAAACTAAATGTGAATTAGACTCTTAATTTCCACAAGGAATATATAATTTGAAAACCCCAAGCCATAAAAGTTTAAATATGATTCTTCCACTATTACATAAGGGATGTGCTATCCAAATACCCCTTAATTATTAATTACAAATGCTCCTTGCATGCATAATAAATAATGTTGAAGAAAAAAGTGGAAGTTGTTCAGTAGTGGACTATATGGATATAATACTTAATTTTCCAGTGTCTCCATCCCTAAGCATATTTTGCCAAGGCATTTTAGTACAACTAAGATATATGATCTAGTGACATCAGTGCTGAAGTATTGCAATCTAAACAAGAAAGGAAGTGAAATGAGCTGGACAATACGCTGAGTTGTACACTTAGTAGCTAAATTTTATATCCAAACCAAAATAATTAGTGGCCCTTTAAGACAATGAAGAGGGGATCAAGACTACTAAATAATAAGGAATTCTGCAAGTTTTTATTGCCTCTTTGTTAATTATATTATGTCAATTACTGTAATCATAATCATCAACTATTATTGGGCCAGGCTTGCAGCCATCTCTAGGTAGTCAGGCGGAGGAGGTCTCGAGTTCAAATTGAACAAAAGTTGTTGCGCCATTCATATGTCTAGTGATTTTTCTACAATGAGAGGTCTTATGTTCGAATCTCGATGATAGTAAACTTAATACCAATTTATTCTCTCATCCCTTAGTGTAAATATATCATTGTATATATAAATATATATATATATATATTACCGAAAAACTAAGCAAACATATATTTAGAAGTCGTATAGATTATGTGTAAGTATCCATTAATTAAACTGAAGAGAACTACAATTATGTATCAATAACCAATTGTAGTTGTAAAGTTTAAAGTTTTAGTGGTAAGAATAATACTTATATTGGAAGTTAATCTTCCACTATAAAACAATTGAAATATAAAGAGTAGCTTAATTACGTGTGATATCTATTTTTTTTTTTTTTTTACAATGTGACATTTAACTCTCAACACTGCACTTTATACTCGCACACAAAGGTTGGACTCTCATCCTCTGGCTTTCCCCTTACAGTTAACAAGAAAAGTTGATTCTAATAATATTAGCAAGAGACAAGAGATCCATGTTGATGACTCAAAGTGTCATCAGGTCGTTTTTAGTTGCTGCCACCTCTAGAGAAACCATGTTAATTATATAGTTTAATAGTTTTCATAAAATATCTGGTACATAAGGTCATTCTTTGGTTTGTTGTCATATTTTAAGTATAAAATATTAGATTATCTCTAATCCTTTGGCCCCCAGTAAAAGAAAAAGAAAAAGAATGAGAATTGTATCTAATTTTAAATATTATATCCTGGCAAAGAATATTACAAGACTAATAATTAAGAATTCATTCCCTTCCATACCCAATAGAATTTTTTTTTAATTAATTAAGTTTCCCCTAGTCCATAATAAATAAATTAAGCAAACTAAGCTTGTTTAAAAATCTTGTGACATTCGGGGACCCTTGCCCCAGAGTGTGTTGGTGGCCATTGCCAACTGGCATTGACATATTTGAAATGGTGACATCGTGACAAGCTCTATGGATTATGGGATGGAAGTTCCATGTCTTGTAGTACAAGTTATACAACTGTGTCAACTAACCAACATTGCAAGTACAGATTGTACTGTGCAGTGGCATTTCTTCTTTTAACTTCGATTACAAGGAAGAGTAATGTTGAATTGCCCATACTTATTGTTGAGAACGAGTGTGGGAGGGACTGTTTTGGAAACGATAACTGTTTTATTAGAACATTGTGAAAAAATATGAATTTTAAAAAGAGCGTTCTAAATTAAAGTTGTAGCATTCTTAAAAATAAAAAGACCCAAAAGCTAAAAACAATGCCAACTTGGCCAATTCAATATACCGTATTGACAAATTCGTGGACATGACAAACACAAAAAGTAGCAAAGGAACGCAGCCAACGCTTGATATCATCTATTACCAAACTCAATGAAGAAACACCACATAAGATGACTGAACCACCACTCCAAAGTCAAAATATCTTGGATCCTGACAATTAGAAATTTAATCACTTAATAGCCCGCCACATGAAAGTTTATGAAGAGCAAAACCATTAATAAAACTAGCAAGGACACCATTTGAAATTGGCATTTTGATTGTAATTGGCATTTTCCTAATCCGAAACCTCGGTGTGTGAGTTGAGTTTTAGCTATTAGAATTGTTTCAAGCTATTCCAATTGAAGATAAATATCAACGCTCAAATCAAACCGATGATTATTGTTCTACACTAACTATCATAATCTCAAATTTAGATCGATAAGTGAGACTTAAACCTCCAACCTCTTCTCTCTCCCTTCTCTAGCCTTTGTCACACAGCCTAAATTGCGTTTCTAGTAAGTTAAAATCAGTGGGGGAATATGACTCTTTTGACGTTTTATAATTTTAGTACAAGGCCTTTTACTTTTTAGATATTGATAGTCATTAGACTCATTACCTACATTAATCAATAACTTGGGTCAATAACTTGGGTCAATATTTTCATATGGATCTCGCAATTATTTATACGCAAAACAATTAATAAATCAATTAATGATTTTGTAATGTAGATGTTTGGTTCAAACACAACGCCCCTTGTGGGAGTTAGTTTCTCAGATGTTTTAGAGGCTTGACACTTGAGCCTTCAGTCACGCTTGGTGAATCTCTTGATTGTTGTTTGAAGGTGTGTCATTGTTTGCTATACCAACAGAAAACATGTATAAGTTTTAGACTTTGTTATGTATTCGACTTGTCCCACAAGTAATTTAACCTCTCAATCAAACAATTAGGTCAAAAGTGGGGTACTGATGCCTTGCTGATTAAGGACGTTTAATTCAATGTTATATTAATGGTAGCCAAGACAAGATAAACTGGTTGTATTCCAGCACTTGAAAATTAATATCACCAAGAGCAATTTCATTCGTTCTAAAAATACTTCTAAACAAGTCCTAAGACTACAACATTTTGACAAGTCGAAAGGTCTTTGGGCCAAGCATTCTTCATTTCTCCTACAATAAAGGCCCCAATATCTTCCCTTACGAACTTTTATTGGGCCGAACCTCTCAAGCCTAATGATATTTTCTTTTAAATGTTTTTAAAATGGTTGACTTCGATCAGATTTTGGCATAAATGCAACAAAAAGAGAAGATTGTGTGGTTAAGTAATAATCCAGGTAAGAAAATGTGTGAGAATACTTTTTGCAATTCAATCAAATCCCATGTATTCCATAAAATACAGAAATCCCTACAATCTGCTGGGCTCAATAGATGATTACAACAAAATTTCTGCACTTAACCTGCTTCTCCAATTCGACTTCACACAGATGCAAAATGAAAAATGGCAACGAGAGATCATGGACAAAGAAGCTAATCTTTAAAACATTTCACTTTGATCAACCCCGAAATGTAAATTGCTACAATCTGTTTATACGTTTCACTGACAACATGAATGAAGCATGTCCAGACCAAAGAAAAAGAAAAAGAACATTTTGTTGCAGGATCACGACAGGGACCTGAGGTCTGCGCTTAAGGGAAGCATACTACGCACCTGAATTTCACCATACCATATATGAAATTTACCGCTGCTGCTCATCTTCAGGCATCTCCTCACCAAGACCCCGTTGCACTAATCTGTAATACAAAATACCCATAGTCGCCAAGCATGCCCTGCACAAGTTTGTGAAACATTTGCATTAGTAGACTGCAGCTTGTTTTACATGCTGTATTTCAAGCACTGCTATACAGTGTATTAACACTGCCTTCACGTCTAATGAGTTCTATTAGCATAATAAAATCAGCAGAAGCAAGGAAACGGGATCCAGAAGAAGAGGAGTTCCGATTGACCCAGAAACAACTTAACCTCCAATACACAGGGCGAGCATGGCACGCACTTAGACGAGTGGCCCCACCCTCCTTACCCACCGTAAAGAAGATTCAGATTATTTCTGTTTCCAAATTTGTATACCCGTGTTTTCTACTTTCTTAGCCTACAAGAAGAATTAAGTAAACAAATATAGCGATGACGAAAAATGGGGATGCACGGACATTACATGATTGCTATAACAAGTAGGATTTTTCTTGGATCCATTCTTGATGATTTTTTACTTCGGGGACGACCTTCTGGGACATCATTTTCAATCGATCCATCTTTGCGCTGGGGTAAAGTCACTGGTAGAGTTGGCAACGCACTTGACCAGAATGGAAGCAATGCTCTAAGAAACTTATGTCGGAATGGGCCTACCATAAAAACCCAAAACAAATTAATTTTGCGACACTAGTGTGTCAATTTCATCTAGCAAACACCAAGCAAGAGGAGACATAATATTAGTAAATGCTAAACTATAACTTTTGTCATCAAATTTCTATAGTCTATTTTCCAATTTTTGTAATTGCGTATTCCATTTTTTTTTTCTTCAATTGGAAAACTGTGGTTCTTCCATCCACCACAACTGTAATTTAGTTATAGACTAAAAATTTGGCATGTATGTGGCAAGAAAATGGCATTGCATATGCTATGACTTACACTGACATCATATACTCGGTTAATGTGCCACATTAGTTAAAGGTGCCAAACCAACATATTTAATAACAAAGTTGTAACTATTGTTGATAAAAGAAGGGTCTAACTATACATTGTCTAATAACATTGCTTCAACTAAAAAGAATTAAAATAAACAAAAGAAGGGTCCAATTATACAATTGGGAAAGAAAAAAACAGACAAATTGATACTTAGGCAAAACTTGAAGAAACAAAGGTGTATTTTCGCCTAACAGAATTATTACAAAACAGTTCTGATCAGAAATGGCTTTACTCATCATACCAAGTACTATACTGTAAATTTAATTAACAATGCCACAATAAAGAAAATATCATGACTTGAAAATTGACACACACACGCGCACACACAAAAAACTTTCTACTTACCCCTTCGTGAATATTTTTTATGATTCCCATCTTCATCATCAGCATAATATGAAATTTCAGAGTTTTGTCGCTCAACTTGGAATGCACCCTTTCGTGTCGTAGCACCGGGCTAGATTTCGTATCCACAAGCAAAATGAAATCATGACGCAATAGAAATAAAACATAAGAAATATATCAAGGTGCACACACATGACCACAAGTCAAATGACACATATAAAGAAGGTAGGGATTAAGTTTATTAACTAATTAATTCAGTAAATAACAAACATTTGGCCTTACCGGACTCATGCTTTTCACATAATTCCCTGCTGAAGTAGGACCTTCTATCTCCACTATGTCTGTCACTGGAAGTATAGAAGGTCCTGCTCCAGTTGTAGCCGAGAAATCAATTATGCTAGGTCCATCTTTTCCTGCGGATGAGCTAGCATTATTGTCCCTTCTTCCATTCAAAGATGCATTAACAAGTGGATCTGAGGAAAATGCAGGAGGAGGACTACGGGATTCTGTCGAAAATGAAACAGGCTGATTTCCAAACAAGTTCTTTTCCAAGCCAGTCTGCACGACAGCAGAAAAATCTGCTCACATTTAAATACTATAAAGGACAAAAGCAAAGGAACAACTGCAACACTAATGCGAAATATGCCTCAAACTTGGCACAACAACCAATGAACAAATACCAAACTATACAACCCTTCATGAAGTGCAAGGAGCACCTTCCAACAGGTCTTTGGCCCATAAAAATACACATAAATCAGAATTGAAAATGCAGTCATGTAGTTATGCTTTGCCTATGCCAGACTTCGACCTAGTTTGGGAGTGAGGTGCTTAAAAAAAAAGCACCCATGAAAAAAAGCTGTGAGAGTTTTAGGTGTTTGGTAAACTGAAAAAAAAAGAGCTTATTTTGGAAGCTGCTGTGAGAATAAGCTGAAATCAAAGGAAAAAGCTGAAGCTGCTATTTGCAACTTTGGAAAACTAGCTTTTTTTCAAAGCACACGGAGCTACAATGCTTCTTTAACGAAAAGACCCACTATTAGACTGCTTTTTTTTTCAAAAGCACTTTTACAAAAAAGTTTACCAAACACTCTGCTGATTTATTTCACAGCCGCTTATTCTCACAGCACAACCGCTTATTCTCACAGCAGCTTTTTTTCAAAGCACAGCAATACCAAACCAGCCCTTCAAAGGATTAAGTAGTCTTTAATTAATTAATTAATTAATCTATTGCAGAGTATTAACAATTGAATACACTTACACTTTTTTGTATTAATATCATTCTTAAAAGTTGTTTTCGTCTTTATTCTAAACTCTACGGTTAATGTGTACTCATTACTGAAAGAACCACTTCCAACTCACCAAATTACACCCTTCAAACCTATTTACCAAGAAGCATCAAAATCAGTAGTGCGACATAGGATAATACATCTGCAACCATGTACTCAAAACACGTCTATGCTAGGGGAGAGAGTCCTCTGCATGTTCCATGTTCCAAATTTCCAAACAAATCTGATACCTCCTAGTATTTGAAAGATATCTAATAGCTAACTTAATTTCACAGTCTAGTATCAAACAAATAACAGTAAACCCAGAGCCAACCTGCGCAACCTGTTTCTCTTCACATCATATCTCTATTTAGATCAAGTTGACAATGACTATGTTACAATTTTAGCAGTATTACAGTGAAGACTAATAGCTACCATTAACACTAAGATTCAGCATTTTCATATCATTATTATACTGCAATAACGTTCTATTCTGTGATGCAACAAACACCAAGTATGAAGCAATATTAAGATTTGGTAATCAAATTAGCATTAAATTACTTATTTTATCACAATCTAATTGTCAAAACCAAGCCTTGCCTGCATGATAGCTTCCTTCAACTTTGAATGAAGGCGGGATGCTGAATCTTTTACATTCTTGGGAGGCCATATCTGCACCAACATATAACCATGTCAAAGAGTACCACACTAATAAAAGCATGTCAGAACATAAATTCTAGATTCATACACTGAACAATGTAATTCTAATTTTAATAAAGACAATACAACAAGAAGGCAAATCTTACCGATGTGGAACATGTAGGACAAACATATCCAGCAGGTGCAGTATGCGACGGGAAACTCTTGATATGTGAAACCAGGCAACTTGTATGTATTACATCTATATGAACAACAAGATAAATGTGCATTACAATGTGTAATGAGTTCAAAATTTCCTTTATCCCTTCAAAAACCAAATTTGTTTTCTTTCTATAGATATGCGGCAGTAACTATATCTGCAAATTCCTTACGCAAGCAACCCAGCCGAGTCGTTTGAGAGCCAGTCCCCTCATCCAGATCAACATGACAGAGGCAGCAACTAGGAGGCCAATCATACTCTCCATCTATTACCCATTCTGAATAAGTACGAATCTACAAAAAAATGAGAAGATAAAAACAGATCAGGCCTGAAAGGGCCTTAGAATATTCCTAGTATATGTTACATTAATTTTCTAAAAGTATTAGATACGAATAGTCTAAAACAATTGTCAACAACCCCCTATCCCTACCACTTGAGCGAAGGTCAAGAGTCTGTTGTATCATATCTAGGCCTCCCATACCAACCTAAACCTGGCAAGATACTTAAGTACTTAAAGTGACCACAAAATGGTCAAACAAAGTCATACTCATATTCAATTAAAAGTTGCTTTATACTATTAACTGAACCATTACACCTTTAAATCATAGTAAACCTACATGTTAATATTTATTTTTCATATGAACTTCTTTTCATCTCTCTCTCTCTTCATTACACACAAGTAATAAATGTAAACCGAGTACAAACATGCATAACCAGATTGAGGTCAAACCCCATTATCCGCACGATTATGGTATGTCCAATTCCAGCCCTACGGCATGATTATAAAACGAGAACAATATTTCTCTATGGTTATCAATGAATCAACAATACAAACTGTTCACGCAACCTTAATATTACAATAATACAGAGTTGACCACAAAACATACGCCGGAAAAAGAAGAAAGAAATGCCTACCACGCATATTTGATGTTCGGGAGAACAGATACATTCTCCACAAACCGGAACCTTGTGCACGAAACAATACAGCTTGGTAGCCTGAAACACCAAAATCCCCAATCTCCATCAGCCTTGGAAATCAATCAACGAAAATAAATAAAAACCACAAGAAGGTATAGGAACTAGGATTTCAAGAATTGGATCACAATCATGAACTTGAACGACAAATCTGAAAATTCCCAAACTACAAGTCAAATGCCGATACTAAAACCAATTCACAATCTTATGGATCGCATTCGTTCCAACATTAGAAATCCGATCCGATCTAAAATTTGAGCTACAAAATCACGCATTTCTCTGTGAATTGAATCGGGAAATGATACAGTAAAATTCTACGACACCAGTTATCGTGTGAGAGAGAAGAGAGAGAGGTACCTTGCGGCATTTGCAGACCACCATTGCAGCACTGAGAGGGAACCTGAGTCGCTAGGGTTTACAATTGGGGAAGGTTTTTAGTGATCGTTGGAGGCCGGCGTTTCTTCCTTTGACGATTCTAACGAAACGCCCTCATCAGATTTGCGAAACTTTTCTCTCAGGCAGAGCAGAGCTCAGTGCTCACAGGCTCGCGCTAAACTCATACAAGAGATCCGTTTTCAGTTTTCCTTTATTTTCTTTTTCTTATTTTTTGCCTTAATTTGATAAATCAACTAACCACCCAACACAAAATCCAAAATCAACTTCGGTCAACTTTGCATCATTTGCATCACCGAGTGGTGAGCTTCGTAGTTGGGAATGAATTTTAAGTTCATATTTTACACGACATGTTTTGGTTTTGATTTTTGGTATTGGTAAATTATATGATGATAGCTAGAGGGTCTGAAATGTCTTTATAAATCTTCCAAGCTCCAAAATTGTGAATTGTAGTGGCAAACCCACTAGCTAGTTCCCTTAAAAAAAAAAAAACTCTTATCCCAATTTGCTCCAACTCTTGGGATAAATATAAGTTAAACCTCAAAACTCATTTGCAAATTTAGGTCAGGTTCCCTTAGGTTAGTGAGGCTGACCCACTATATATGTATATTTTTTTAGTTTTATATTAATAAATTCATTTGATCCAACAATTAAAATCAAATTTGATCAAATCCAACAGTAAAACAAATATTTAATTATCCAAATTTAAATCCAACAGCTAAAGTAATTAAAAAAATTATTTTATGTGTTTCATATTCTTTTGTAGTGTTCCACGAGTTTCATAGTGTCGGTTTAGTGATTTTTTAATATTTATCAAAATCTAAATATTTTTGAGTTAAAATGTTTATAAAATTAAATTAGGATAGTGTACATAATTTTATTTTTTTTAAAAGGTACTTTAAGAAGAAAAAAATTATCATAAATTCATTCTTTAATAATCTCGGGCTAAAAATTTAATCCAAAATGGTTGGAGGAGAAAAATTGTTTGTGAGTTAAAAATTTTAGGTTATAGCCCAAGGTTGGAGATGGTCTAAGAGAAAATTTTCAGTTCTAATTTGAGCCAGTTATAAACGTTAATAAAATTTATATTGTAATAAGTTATAATTTTATCAGCTCCTACGATTAATGTTAAAAAACTTGCTCAATATAATAATAATTGTACATAATACTAAAAATATGCAAGGTCACATAACAATTTAAAATGAAATAAAATATTTTTCAGGCGTTTGTGGTATAATGATTTATTATTTAGAGTTGTTATATTTTGAGCTTGTTGACAGGTATTAGCTCGTTAATATGGACAACTTGTTGTTCAAGTCAAAATATTTCTAAATTCTCAAGCATGTAATTTGTAGCTTCTTGGCATGAACCTTTTGGCATTCTTCACATTCATGCACTAGTTATATGAGGCTAGTTGTCTCCAACCTTGGAATTTGACACGTTCCACTATTGATGCAGTACTTTGCCATCCATACAAATTTCATTAAGGATAACTAAATAAAAATAATAATATGTCTTCAAGTCTTATAGCCATGTGCGAGTTTGATCATTTATGTGGTCAACCTGGTTTTTAATTAGAGTCTTAGAGTAAGCAGGTTGAGTTTATTGGATCTACTATGAAATTTTGTTTGAGATCATAGGTGCTTTGGAGTTATGATGTCCTTTTTTGTACAACTTAGATAAAGCATGATGTTTTCCAATCTCGCAATTCGTTTGATTGCTTTTTATCTCTCACATGATCTTACAACATTAGATGCATTGGTTTTTATGAATACCCGGTTTCTTTCTTCTTGCTATATTTAAGACTACTATTTCTTTTAATTTCTTATATTTGTTTGTACATACCCTCTAAAAGATTAACATTGGCTCTAGTGACTGAATACTGACCGAGATGATTGGGCATTTGAAAAGATCCGTGTTGGTTCTAGTCGGGCTCTCGAAAAGATCTACTATCTCTGATATAATGACTTGACCAGTTTCCGATGTTGAATCAGCCCCATGTAGGGCAACTCGTGAGAAGGTGTGTTGGAGAATAGAATCTCACATCGGGCATTTAACAAAACATTATATAATTAATATATGAAAATTTTCACCCATAATATCAATGAGGCCTTTTAGGATTAAACCTATACATAGCGATATAGTTAAGTTGGGGACAATATCAATGATAGTGGTGGACCATGTTGGGCTATAAAGTTGATCAAATACTACTTGAGCAAGGACAAAACCTAGGGGTGGATGCCCCCACTCAGTTTTCTTTGTTTTAGTTGAAAAAAAATGTTCATATTGCATATAGCAAACCCACATGATAGATGTGACAATCGCATTAACTTTTCCAGTTGCTACTATCACCGTTCAAAGAGTTTTTCGGCCTTGAAATTTATGAAGAATTGATTGAGAAATCCGATGGGATATCAATGAATGAATATAATTGTAGACATCGAAATTTTGGTAAATAAATGTTGACCGATAAATCAAAGTTTCAACGCTCATGTATTACATAAATTTTACACGTAGCATGTGACTCGACGAAAAATTGAAATGAGTCAGAAAAGTCATCAAACTAGACACATGTCAACACCTGGCAGAAACGACTTATTTCATCTGGAATATTATATTCAAAATTAGGCCTTGGAAAATTCTATAAATAGAAGCCAATTTCATTCATTTGGGGGGACGAATTCATATTACACCTTGAATCTCTGAAGCTCTGAAACTCCGAAGCTCTCAAGCATCCAGGTTCCAGAAGAATCAAGAAAGCCTTATTCATTCTTCGTTCATCGTTCTTCCAAGATCAAGCCCCGACGGCCCTTGGATCAACAATCATCCACCTTCAAGATCAAGCCCCGACGACTCCTTTGAAGAACTTCCACCAATTCAAGATCAAGCTCCAAAGGCCCTTGAAGAACTTCCACCAATTCAAGATCAAACCCCAAAAGCCCTTGAAAATCCGTTCATCACTGTCCTTCAAGATCAAGCCCAAAAGCCCCTTGAAGATCCGTTCATCACCGTTATTCAAGATCAAGCCTCAACGGCCCTTGAAGAAGCGCTCATCCTCAAGATCAAGCCCTAACGGCTCCTTGAAGATCCGCTCAAATCCACCTTCAAGATCAAGCCCACGGCCCTTGAAGAACGTTCATCCTTAGATCAAACCCAACGGCCTTTTGGATCAATCGCACATCCACAAATCAACACCTTACGGAGATCGAATCAAAGGATCAAATTTGAGAGAGATTGTAACCCAAAATCATCAAATACAAATATTATTTTGTGCACGTTGTTCTTGTCTCTTTCCTTTCAGGAAATTTTCGTGTTCACAAATTTGGCACGCCCAGTGGGACTATCTTTACCTCTCATCTCTTTCTCCGTTCAAGAAATTTAAGCACACTTCCAAAATTAATGGCATCAAGGAAGGCTCAAACTGTTCCCGCAACCGGCGCAAAGAACAAGAGCGTCCTCGTCGCAAGTGGTGTCACTTTGGGCATCACGACTCGAAGCAAGACAAGAGCTACTTCTACCGCCTCTTTCACCTCTGCATCAACTCTGCTAAGGGAACAAGAGCACTCAAGGCACGAGCCTGTGATCACTTTAGCCTCACTAAGGACACCAAGGGGGGAAAGCCAAAGGAAATACTCTGAATCCATGCTCTCCGATGCCGATTCAAGAGGCAATTCAGCCATGCAAGTTATGACCATTGGAGCAACTTCAATCGATGAGCAGTTGGCTCAAATGAATGAAGCAATCGCAAGGCTAACCCGAACTGTGGAAGAAAAAGACTTGCAAATTACAGCACTAGTCAACCGACTGGAGGCACAGGACGGCGAGAAACCCGACCCAGAGGATGATCCACTAAAGGGATGAGCTGGCGGAGAAGAGGAGCCTCCGGTGAAGAAAATCGATGTGAAGCCGGAGCCAGACCAAGCAGCGGCACTCATGGGATCTCTTTCTATCCAGTTGCTCCAAGAGATGATCACCAACACCATCAAGACACAATACGAAATGGAGCTCTCATGCCTCCACGTTGTACTCGAAGCCTTACTCCAGGAAAATTGACGCCTTAAGGATGCCGATGGGCTATCAACCGCCGAAGTTTATGCAATTTGACGGAAAGGGAAACCCGAAGCAACATGTCGCACATTTCGTCGAAACCTGCAACAATGCAGGGACGAAGGGAGCTTACCTCGCCAAGCAGTTTGTGCGCTTGTTAAAAGGAAACGCCTTTGAGTGGTACACGGACCTGGAGCACGAGTCCATCAACATCTAGGAACAGTTGGAAAGGGAATTCCTCAACCTCTTCTACAGTACCCGCCGCACTGTGAGCATGCTAGAGCTGACGAGCACGAAGCAATGGAAGGAAGAACCAGTCATGGACTACATCAACCGATGGCGTAATCTAAGCCTCAATTGTAAGGACAGGCTCTCCGAGATTTCTTCAATCGAGATGTGTATCCAGGGCATGCAATAGGGTTTACAATACATCCTTCAAGGTATCAAACCACGAACTTTTGAAGAATTAGCCACCCGTGCCCACGACATGGAGCTGAGCATCGCCCACCATAGAAAGAATGAGTCATTCACCGATTTCAAAAGGGATAAGGTGTTTACTTCAAGAGCAGACAATCATGGGAAAAAGCCCGCCAAGAAAGCTTTTACCACCAATACCACCCCTATCAAGACCTCGTCCACACCCATCAAAATCTCATTCAATAACAAAGCAAATGAGATAAAAAGAAGTAAGCCTTCCCACACCCAAGATAGGTACAAAAACACCTTGAGGGAACTGGAGCATAAGGTATACCCTTTTTCGGACTCCGACATGGATGCAATGCTGGACGACTTGTTAGAGAAAAAGATGATTAAGTTACCCGAATGCAAACGCCCTGAAGAGATGAATCGCATCAATGATCCCAAGTACTGCAAGTACCATCGTATCGTGGGTCATCATGTGGGCAAGTGTTTCATCCTAAAAGAACTCATCATGAAGTTGGCACAACAAGGGCGGATTGAGCTCGACCTAGAAGACACAGCTGCAACGCACACCACTACGGTCGTGTTCGGATCCTTTGATCCCGTGCCTCTTCAAGAAATGCCTGACCATGCTCGGCAATACTCAAACCACACTGCACCTTTTGCACCACCGTCACTAGGGGCAAGCAACCAAGATGCACCTACTGATGATGACAAATGATGGACATTGGTGACCTATAAGAGGATGAGGAAACCGAGACCGGAAGCTATAAAGCCAAAAGAGGGACAAGGGAGAAAGCACCGCCGTCGCAACAATAGGAAGCCTAAAAGAAACATAAGAGCTGCTAAGCCAATATATGTTGGGGAACCTGCGGAGCAAAAGCCAAGCATTCCCGTCTCCTTGCACGAGTACTTCCCGAATGACTTCTTCCAACATTGCACTATCGCTGCATGTCACATGGTCGAAGTAGAAATGGAAGAACCCTCAAAAGGCAAAGTTGTCGCCACTGAGGGAGAAAATACTCTTACACTTGAAGAAGGTCTGCCAACATACTTTAGCATCATGGAAGCGCTACAATTGCCAAAGAAGATACGAAAGGCACTGCAGCGGTTTTAGCAAGTCCAAACGACCACGAAGTGTAAGAAAGCAAGAACGAAGGCTTGAGGCTTCGGCCACACGAGTGTGCCACATGCTGTGTCACCGAGGACATAATCCACTTCACCGACGAAGACTTACTGCTAGGATCCAAGCCTCACAACCGTCCTCTCTTCGTCTCTAGGTACGTAAAGGAGCACAAAGTCAGCCGCATGCTTGTGGATAGCGGATCAACCATAAATATCATGCCAAAGTCAACAATGACCACAATCGGCGTCAAGGTGGATGAATTATCCCTAAGCCATCTACTAATCCAAGATTTTAACCAAGGAGGATAAATAGCGATGGGCATGATCCGAGTGGAGATGACCATTGGTGAACTCAAGTCAAGCACAATATTTCACGTGATTGATGCAAGAACTTCCTACGGTTTGCTCTTAGGAAGGCCTTGGGTCCATGCGAATGGAGTAGTACCGTCCACCCTTCACCAACGCTTAAAATTTTACCGGGAAGGAGTGAAGGTGATCTATGGCAACACTAAGCCATTCACCGAAGCCGAATCACATTTCGTAAATGCCAAGTTCTACATGGATGAAGACATGGTGCCCGAAACTCTTCCAAAAGAGATCAAATCCATAGGCAAAGCAACACCTAAAAAGCAGGAGTGGCAAGCCGTGCCCAATAAGCAAGAAGAAGAAGCTATGCCATCTTCAAGCAAAAACGACGATGAGCTTGCTAAACCTGCAACAACCAGAGGGAGTAGGATGCCCTCAAATGGACCAAACATACCTGTTTTTCGATACATCCCGACGTCGAGAAGAAGAATGGTCAATCCCTGTTTGAAACTGCAACAAGCAAAGCCGATGCACAACGACACATAGATAATGTAAAGTTACTTAAAACGAATGCAATTTTGCCTCTGACACAGCTAGGCGACGCTAAGGTTGCAAGACCATCACAAGGCTTCATAAAAGGCCTGCCAAAAGGGGTAGAACCAAGCTTTCTCCCAACCAAGAAGACCGAAGAAGGTTTTGATCCAAACGCTTACAAACTCATGTCGAAAGCTGGGTACAACTTCACCTCTTCTGCAAATTTGGGAAAGAAGGATTTGAACACCGTCAAAGACAACGAACGTGATCTCACTAAAACTCAGAAGAAGTTGGAGAAGCATGGTTACGAGGTCAACAACAACAAAGCTGGACTTGGCTTCACACCAAATGCACCGGTGAAAATCTCCAACAAGGCAAAAAATGCTAGCGCTCAACACATCAGCGTGAGCATTATACAAGATAAAGAGGAGCCTCAACCTGCCCCTCAGACGTCAGTATTCGATAGAATGAATCGTTCAAGGCCCAGAGTTTCGGCACCTAAACTCATTGGCGATCAAAACAGAACTTCCGTTTTCAAAAGGCTTAACACGTCAGCATCTCGAAGCTCTGTTTTCAAAAGGTTGTCGAAACCTAAAAAGCAAAGCAAAACGACTAGCTTTCCTCCATGATAGTCAATTATGGAAGACTTGAATAAGCCAAAGAGCCTTCCAGAAGGAGAAAGACGACACCAGAAGTAGAAAAGATCGATCGTCTGGCAGAAAAGGATGACGTTCGAAGTTCCATTCCTTCAAGAATGAAGCGCCAAGCAATTTTGGAGGTTAACACAGTTGGATCACTGAAAGTGAAAAGGCGCACCATCATCCACACTGGACAATCTTCATGCCAACAAGCTCAAGAGGTCAACACCGAAGAAGAGGCCCAAAACGTCTTCCACATCACAATCCAAGAAGGTGAAGAAGATGAAATCCTCGAGGAAGATGTCATTGCAGCACCGTCACAACTCAAAGATGGGGGGGCAAGCCACAGTTGACAATCTCAAAGAACTCAACTTAAGCACAAGTGAGGAACCGAAGCCTATCTTCGTGAGTGCATTACTAAGTACAGACGAGATAGAGAAGTATTACCAGCTACTATTAGAGTACAAGAACATCTTTGCTTGGACCTACAAGGAAATGCCCGGCCTCGACCCTATCATTGTTATGCATCATCTTGCAATCAAGCCTGGAACGCGACCAATAAAGCAAACTCAAAAACGCTATCGATCCGAGCTCATCCCACAAATCGAGGTCGAGATTTACAAGTTGATCGAAGTAGGCTTCATTCGATAGGTGCAATACCCTAAGTGGATCTCCAACATCGTCATAGTCCTTAAGAAATCTGGACAAATACGTGTTTGCGTAGACTTCCGAGACCTCGATGATGCTTGCCCAAAGGATGACTTCCCCTTACCACTCATTGAAATCATGGTGGACGCGACCACTGGCCATGAGGCACTATCATTCATGGACGGCTCTTCTGGATACAATCAAATTCGTATGGCTCTTGAAGATGAGAAACTAACAGCCTTTCGCACTCCAAAAGGTATCTACTACTACAAGGTGATGCCCTTTGGTCTGAAGAATGTTGGAACTACATATCAACGCGCAATGCAGAAGATCTTCAATGACATGCTACACAAGAACGTAGAATGCTATGTAGACGATATGGTGGTCAAGACAAAGAAAAGATCATATCACTTGAAGGATTTGCGAGTAGTGTTCAAAAGGTTGCGAAAATACAACCTCAAGATGAACCCGTTAAAGTGTGCATTTGACGTAACATCTGGAAAGTTCCTTGGCTTCATTGTCAAGCATCGTGGCATTGAAGTGGATCAATTAAAGATCAAGGCCATTCAAAGCATGCCCGAGCCAAGAAACCTGCACGAGTTGAAAAGTCTACAAGGACGGCTAGCCTTTATCAGATGCTTCATTTCCAACCTTGCAGGGCGTTGTTAACCGTTCAGTCGACTCATGAAGAAAGATGTTCTGTTCATATGGGACAAAGCATGCAACAATGCTTTTGAAAGCATAAAGAAGTATTTATCAAGTCCACCTATCATGAGGGCACATGTACCAGGGAAACCACTCATATTTTACATTGCTGCTCAGGAAAGTTCAGTTTAAGCACTCTTGGCACAGGAAAACGAATTCCAGAAAGAATGAGCGTTCTACTACCTCAGTCGAACGCTCACCGGCGCTGAGTTGAACTACTCCCCGATAGAAAAAATGTGCCTTGCCTTGATGTTTGCCATCCAGAAGCTCAGACATTATATGCGTGCTTACACCATCCACTTAGTTGCTAAAGCTGACCCGGTCAAATATGTCATGTCCAAGCCAGTTTTGACAGGACGACTAGCTAAATGGGCATTGCTTCTCAATCAATACGAGATCATCTACGTCCCAGCTAAAGCCGTCAAGGGACAAGCGCTAGCAGACTTCCTTGCCGACCATCCAATCCCAGCCGATTGGAAAATCTCAGATGACTTGCCTGACGAAGAGGTGTTCTACATCGACATATTCCCGACATGGACGATGTTTTTTTACGGATCTGCACGAGCAGACGGAGCGGGGCAGGAGTAGTATTCATGTCGCCACAAAGGCAAATACTACCTTATTCATTCCAACTAAGCGAATTATGCTCCAACAACGTCGCTGAGTACCAAGCACTGATCATCGGGCTCCAAATGGCAATCAACATGGAAATCACAGCCCTTGAGATATATGGTGACTCCAAGCTCATAATTAATCAACTCCTGACTGAATATGAGGTGAGGAAAGATGATTTCGTCCCATACTTCCAGCTAGCAACGCAATTGCTACAAAGGTTTGAGGCCGTAACGCTAGAACACGTGCCAAGAAAAGAGAATCAAATGGCAGACGCTCTCGCCAACCTAGCCTCGAGCATGACATTAGGAAAAGATAAAGCTGCAAACGTGCCAGTCTGCCAAAGATGGGTAATCCTGCTTGTCACTGAAATGGTACTAAGTGATACAAACATTATTTCAATACTTCTGGTCAACGTTGAAGAATGGAGACAGCCTCTGATCAACTACTTGGAGCATGGAATACTTCCAGATGATCCAAAACACCGCTCTGAAGTACGTCGACGAGCACATCGCTTCCTCTATTACAAAGGGACACTCTATCGGTGATCTTTTGAATGAGTACTTCTGAGATGCCTAGGCGAAGAAGAAGCCAATCAAGCCATGGAAGAAGCACACTCAGGAATATGTAGGGCGCATCAGTCCGGACCAAAGCTTCATTTCCAGCTCAAAAGAATGGGATACTACTGGCCAAGCATGGTAAAGGACTGCCTAGAACACGCCAAAAGGTGCCAAGCCTGCCAATTTCATGCTAACTTCATACATCAACCGCCTGAACCATTACACCCTACAGCTACTTCATGGTCATTCGATGCATGGGGATTGGACGTCGTAGGACTAATTGCACCAAAGTCATCTGCAGGAGAAGCTTACATCCTGGCTGCAACAGATTACTTCTCCAAGTGGGCTAAAGTCATACCCCTGAAATAAGTCAAGAAGGAAACTGTCGTCCGTTTCATCAAGGAACATATCATCCACCGATATGGTGTGCCTCGCTACATTGTCACTGACAACGGAAAACAGTTCTCCAACCGACTCGTGGACGAGCTCTGCGAGAAATACAAGTTCAAGCAGCACAAATCCTCCATGTATCATGCTCCGGCCAATGGTCTCGCAGAAGCATTCAACAAGACATTGTGCAACCTCCTGAAGAAGGTAATTGGCAGAACAAAAAAAGACTGGCATGAAAGAATATGCGGGCATATAGGATGACATATAGAACGCCTACCCAAGCTACACCTTATTCTCTCGTATATGGCGTGGAAGCTGTTCTACCGCTTGAAAGTCAAATCCCCTCACTAAGGATGGCTATACAAGAAGGTTTGACTGACGAAGAGAATGCAAAGTTGCGCCTTCAAGAGCTGGAAGCGCTGGGTGAGAAAAGACTCGAAGCCCAGCAACACTTAGAGTGTTATCAAGCACGACTCTCCAAGGCCTTCAACAAGAAAGTTCTCCCTCATTCTTTTCAAATGGGAGATCTCGTCCTTTCATTGTGTAGGCCTATCATCAAAACTCACAAGACAAAGAGCAAGTTCACGTCAAAATGGGATGGACAATACGTAATACAAGAAGTTTACACCAATGGCGCCTACTTAATCATGGCGGAGATGGCTTGAAGATCGGCCCTATCAATGGCAGATTCTTGAAACGCTATTACCCCTAAAAAAAACGACAACTCCTGCTTTTTGTTCGCACGAGCCTAAACTGCATGAACCAAAGCTCCTAGCCCGCAAGAGCATAAACTGTGTACGGCAAAATCATCATCAAAATCATTGTTAAATTCATCGCTCATTTGAACTACGTTATGACTTGATCCTTCCTCAACTGAGGGTACGTAGGCAACTTGAAACTTCAAAACTTCAAGTACAGTCACACCATCAAAACTTCAAAAATGTAAATACTTTATTTCTTTAAAAGAAGAAGTCGGCTCCAAAGCCTTATTACAAAAAAAAAATAGAAGATACTACTTGAAAACTATGTCCCTAAAACTACGAAGGCGATCTTCAAGCAAGCCTTCCAAAGTTTTTAAAGTCTCTGCCTCGGTGGGAGACAAGATGGGCAACTCTATAGTCATGCCTTTCTCTCGTTCTAGGCACGAAATCTCCTCCTGGTACTGAGAAAGTGTAGTTCCCTGCTCCGAGAGAACACTTTCAAGTTGCGATACTTCGATTACCAACTGCTCTCGCTCTCGCATCAACGCATCTAGACGCATATGGACAGAAGTTAAAGAAGTCTTTGTGAATTGATAATCTCCCGAAGCAGCTTGCTGAGAAGACCTGACTTGAGCCAGTGACAAGTTTATCGTTGCTAGCTGATGAGCTCTAACATCCGGACTCAACTTCTCCAAGAAAATAGCACGCAAGGAAGAATACTCAGTCGAGGCAGCCATAAGTTCGGTAATCTTGATCTTTAACGGTGAAGAATCAACGTTAAGGCTGTCAATCACAGAAACAAGCTTCGACAAATCCTCATTGAGCAACGTAAGGTCTTCCAACGGGCATTTAGAAATCCTCTTCTCTATATGGCTCTTGATATCCATTGCCGCACCAAGATGGATGTGATGGATGACTTGCTCAGTACCTCTAAGGTTCGGCCCTCTCAAAGAGATCCTCGAACTAGCTGGCAAAGGTGTTGAACGCATGATGAACTCTTGTACGCCTCCACCTACACACGGTAAGCTTGGGAAATTGGGCAGATTTTGAACGAGCTTTGCACTAGGTGGATCCCCAATCTCCCCATCTATAGGTAGATTGCCTCCAAGTAGCATGTCCATACAGGAGTAAACGCCCGCAGTCACCAAATTAAAAGAACAAGAAGGCCCAACCTAAACAAAACAAAGAAAGATGTTTGAAATGAAAGCTAAAAAAATTAAAAAAATATATAAAAAGAGAGAAAGAAATACGTACATCTGACACACGACCATCGGATTGAGGAGGCCTAAACATTCCTTTCTTCTTATGACAAAAATTAACATCGCTGTCAACCTGAGCGACTTCGAGTGATTGCTTGTTTAAAACTTGTTGGCGTAGCCGCAAAACAGGTCCATCTCCGTGCGAATCAACTTCGTCACCCACCTCTTCAGAAGCTTCCAGGTGGGGAGAGGACAGACGCAAGTGTTGATGGGCTAAAACCATAGGTCTATCTTGCAAAGGAGTGACACTTGCACAATCAAAAGGTACCAACTACGTAGGAACCACAGAACAACCCTCTTTTAACGCATCATGACGTGAATGGGAATAATTGGTACCACTTGTCGTCCCTAAATTCTCATAATATACCTTTGACCATCAACGTACGTAAACACGGGTTACTGGATTACTCTTGAACTCGTCCTTGGTCGGCAGGGTGATAGAAGTGTTTGTACATGCACGGGTACACGACTCCCAATGCATATACACAGCTTGCAAGGATTCTGATCGAGTTTTCTCCCTCAATGTGCCTAGCACATTTTGGACAAAACTAAATTGCCTGCTAAAGTGGTGAGGATTGTACGGCTGAATGATACATCGGTCTTCTTGCCGCAAAGAAACATACCCTGAGCAGAGACTTATAAGGTAAGACAAGTTTGAAAAGTGAAGATGCGAATCACCCATGATGTCTCGCCGCACCGAGCCAACCCTCGCCAGGCGATCCATCCTCAATCCTTCACAACTTCTAAATAATATTTGTGCCTGCTGATCGTCGAGACTCTTCGCACTCCAGAATACTTAGTCATCAAAGGTCCCAACTTAACTACGGAGGGCCCAGACTTGTCTAAAGTTGACGAAGAAAAATGAGTACCAAAGTACTCACCCAACCAACCGTACACATAGTGGTAAGGAAGTACCGCATCACGATCTTCAGTGCTTGCCAAGTCCGAAACAACTCTTAAGCCGTCATAAATGTTGGCTAAGACCGGAATAGCAAGGCTAAAAGATTCGCCTGCAGCCATCTTGTTAGCAACTTTGAAGACTCCAGGACGAATCAAGTTGACGTCGTCTTTAGGGAAGACAAACTTACAAAGTCAACAAGCTAAGAATGCAGCTAAGTAAGATTCTTCCAAGTGCTCTAAAGCCACGCCGAGATCCTCAAATGCCCTCAATTCGTTAGGGGTATGGCACCCAGCTAGACCAATGACGCCTGACGGATCAGAGTCTCCCTTAGGCCTGGTTGTCTTGTTACGACCATTTTTTTTCGAAGGCCTCTTGTACTTGACGGCATCCCAATACCAAAACCGAATCCACGAAGAAATCTTCACGCCTGACTTACCGGGGGCTTCTTGGAAAAGCTTATGGTACGCCCAGAACAAATAGCGGCAGCTCGCAAGCAATCCTCTACTGTTGCGACAAGAAAACTCCTCCACGCTAGGAACAACATCGTCATAAAATTTTCCCTAGATAGGCAGACCCCCTAGCTTGTGGAGATCCCTAAGTGAAATCGACATCTCCTCTCGAGCCGTGTGAAGCGTGTTGGTCGCTAAACATCAATGCTTAAAGAATGCACGAATGACGGAATGATGGCGATCATAACTGAACAAATATGCATATACAGCATAATAAAGGCCTGTGTAGGTAAGTACATCTTTGGAGCGGCTCAAGACATCTTCCAGTCATTCCCAATAAAACTCAACGAAGGCAGCTCCTCCAGTAGTCGACATGGTGTTATTTCAAGCTATAGCTCCGCTACGGATACGATCACCAAGAAGCTTAGACTTAACCAAAGGGTTGGCACGATCATGGTGCGAAGAGTTCAAGATAAGAATCCTCAATTTGCACACCTTCATCCTTGTAGTTTGTCGAACGGAGTCTACCACCTCCCAAGATACCTCAGAAGACCACGACTTAATATGCATGGAGTTGTCTTTTATGGGAAGAACAAGCGCCTTGGGGCCAGTCAGTGGCGAATAAAGCTTCAATGTCGTTCCACTATCTTGAGGATCGCCTTCCTTCGCAAGAATGGTGATGGTGTTGTTTTTAAAGCACTTGAGAAACACCATGACTAAAACGGAAAAGTCAGCCACAAAGTTTGAGCAGCACGGCAGAGATGACAACTACAAGACGGTCCTTCAAAGCACGCTACAGTGGCAGAGGAACCAAAATTCTACGTAATCACACAGCAAAGCCCCGCTTCAATCTCTTGCCCAGCATCACACGGCAGCGCACCACCGAGGGAAAACTGTGATCAAAAGGCACTACACAGCGAAACCTTGTTGCAGTCTTTTTGCACAACACCAGACGATGAAAAATGACGCACTGCAACAAGCCCCGGGCAGCAAGAATCCAGTGGTTATGCAATGGCTGAGCAGTGACAGTGCAATCCTCTAGCACTACAAAAAAAAAAAAAAAAAAAAAACCATCAAAGAGGTACACATATACAAATAAACATATTATATATATAGATATAGCATTAATATATGTACACGGCACCCACCCACATATATAATATATAACACAAACATTGTACACGACACACACACACACATGTACATGTACAAAAAAAAAAAAAAAAACCCATCAAAGAGTTACACATATACAAATAAACACATTATATATATAGCATTAATATATGTACACGGCACCCACCCACATATATAATATATAACACAAACATATATGTACACGACACACACACTCATGTACATGTACACTGAGGATGAAACTGCTGTTGGGATTTATGTGAAAGTAAGCACGAAGGGAGCACCTTACCTCAGAAAGATTCGCAACAAGGACAGCAGAACCGGAGCAACCTGGTTCGACGCACCTTCTCCTTCCTCTCTACTGTCAATTTGGTTGAAAGTTATGGCTCCTCTGCTATGTGATGAAGTGGGAGAATGCAACAATCATCTTATAAAGCCACAAAAAGCAAACAAGTGGAAGACCCATGCTCTCCACTTCGCTCATCTGGCAAACCCTCATGTTCCTAAGTTCTTTATTGGCAATTGGAATGGTGCATCAGGCACCATTTTGAAAAAAAAAGAAAATATATATATATATATATATATATATAAATATAAAGGAAAATTTGGGGATAGTGGACGGCAAAGAGGGTGTGGTGCCATGTGTGCATATATTTGTTATATACAAATTATGATTTTGTGGAATATAAAACTCACATGGTGTCAGACATTGCAAGCAACATATATGGTGGCCATCATTTAGGTCATGATGTGTGGGTATGTATTATATATATGTACGTGGCACCAGAAGCATTGTGTAAAAAAAAAAAAAAATATATATATATATATATATATGTATATATGTATATATGTACATCTGAATGAAATAAAGCTCGTTTATTGATTTCTCTAAAATTTACATAAATGTACATTTTACGTGAGTTTAAAAAAATAAAAAAAATAATAAAAAAAAAAAGGAATGAGCCTTCATTGCTCACGAGGCGCCTCATCATTCGGCGGAACTCCGGGAAGAAGAGGAGCCGGAGGTTGATCATTTGGAGTTTCATTACGCGGTACAGCCCCAGAAGATGAATGCAACTGTTTTTGGAACAAACCCACAAACCTCTGATGATCTAGTAAAATCTGACCATCGGATTCCTGCATCTGGTCAATCTTCCTCTTCATGTTTATAGCATAGTTATGTGCGAGCCTGTGCAACTGTTTATTCTCATGCTTGAGCCCTCTAATCTCCTGTTTGAGACTCATCACTTCAGCCGCCAATGATTCAACTTGACGGGTTCGAGCAAATAGGCGTTGGGCCATATTAACACAGAACCTGCACACTGCACACTGCACACTGAGAGCCAGAGAATCCTTAACAACCAACTCATCAGACCATTTGGAAAGCAGTCTGTTATCTTTGGGAGTGACAAGGTTCCGGGCCACCACCGCAGCGGTCATATCATTCTTCATCACCGAGTCCCCGACGGTAAGAGGACCAGTAGGGGATATGAAGGATGGGCGCCATATGTTGTCTGGAGAAGGCGGGACTGCCTCTTCACCAAGGTTCAAGTCAAAACGACGGTCGGAGGGTCCAAACATTTTCAAAGGTGTTAAAAAAGAGAGGAGGTCAGACGAATCAAGATCTTAGAAGTGTAAGAAGGGAGTTTCTACAAGCGAAAATTCAAGTGTGCTTTGAAACGAACTGCATGCCTTTATAAAAAATCAGCACTCGACGGGATTTCAAAGATCGAAGAGGCGAGCTCAGAATTCGAAGAGGCCAATTCAAAAATCGAAGAGGCAAGCTAAAAAATCGGAGAGGCATCTTGCTTTTCCAGATGCGTCAGCATTCGTCACACGCAAACTCAGCTTTGCGGAAATCACAGGCAATTTGTCGAAGCGCCGATCCCAGATATCGAAGAGGCGCCAGTCTTTTTCAGCCTCGTCAACACCTGTCACATGCACACTCAGCTTGGCGGAAATTACGGACAATTTGTCGAAGATTTCTGATAAAGAACAAAGCACGTGAAGCCATACTGATCAATCACGCAATGGTTGCCGACACGAGTGAAAGAATAGTACCTCTACAGGTATTAAAGAACTTCCTATAACTGTCCACCTTCACTCTCCATAGTAAGGCAGACATATAGAACCTTTCTTCATCTCCGAGAATGCCTTCCCAACGAAGCCTCTCGAGTCACTTAGTGTTCCTTATTCCTTGGGATACCTCTGTAAACAAATGACACCAAAGTAAAAGTATCTCATATCACCAGGGTAGAAAGCAAGAGTATCTCATATCATGCGTTCTCCATGTCCTTTCCTTTGTCCTTATTCTTACCTGCGAAGACAAAGATAAAGAAAGCAATATGCCGGAACCTCCACTCAAACTCGGGTAAGGAACCGACTGCTTGGAACCCTTCCCTGATTGCCTACCTAGCACTGCTCTCGAGTACTCGTCTTCCACTGCTGCTGTACTTCCAAAGAAGCTGCCACATCTGCCTGGAAAACAGATAAGGCAAGTGAAAATGATACCCTGCAGCATGTGGAGACAACGTGCAGAAGAAACAAGCAGAGAAGAATGTAGCCTGCACAGTCAACTCAGCAGAAGGAGTCTGAGCTGAGGAACTCGATAAGATGCCACAATTGCCTGGATAACATATAAGGAAGGGAAAATGATACATTGAAGCATGGGGAGACAAGCACAACAAAGCACGTGCCGATTCATCCACTACTTCTTCAAAATCAAAAGTATCTCATATCATCAGGGTTGCGATCACTCTGGGTGAAGGACTCGTTTTGACCCTTAAATTCTTGGGTCGACTCGCTAGGCGTTGTGGGCCACACGTGTCGATTCACCACCCTTGAATCAAATCCAGTTTAAGAATAAGTTGTGGAAAGTCAACAATTGGAGGAATCCAGAAAATCCTCCAACCCAATTCAAGATCAAAGCTGTGGAAAGTCAACAAGCACAAAAACAAATACGTGCCGATTCATCCATTACCAAAGCCAAAGATCATCTACCACATAAAGCTCCTTGTGGTCCAATTTCAACCTTCAAGATCAAACCTCGACGGCCCTTGAAGAAATTTCAAACAAAGTTTAAGAACAAGCCTCAACGGCCCTTGAAGAAATTTCCAGCCCAATTCAAGATCAAGCCCCAACGGCCCTTGGATCGACATCTACATTAAGGGACTTCAAAACGCATCTCCTACACATAACAAGCACATGTATATGACGCGCCTTGAAGTGGGTGCCATTTGTAGACATCGAAATTTTGGTAAATAAATGTTGACCGATAAATCAAAGTTTCAACGCTCATGTATTACATAAATTTTACACGTAGCATGTGACTCGACGAAAAATTGAAATGAGTCGGAAAAGTCGTCAAACAGGACACATGTCAACACCTGGCAGAAACGACTTATTTCATCTGGAATATTATATTCAAAATTAGGCCTTGGAAAATTCTATAAATAGAAGCCAATTTCATTCATTTGGGGGGACGAATTCATATTACACCTTGAAGCTCTGAAGCTCTGAAACTCTGAAGCTCTCAAACATCCAGGTTTCCAAAGAATCAAGAAAGCCTTCTTCGTTCTTCGTTCATCGTTCTTCCAAGATCAAGCCCCGACGGCCCTTGGATCAACAATCATCCACCTTCAAGATCAAGCCTCGACGGCTCCTTTGAAGAACTTCCACCAATTCAAGATCAAGCCCCAAAAGCCCTTGAAGAACTTCCACCAATTCAAGATCAAACCCCAAAAGCCCTTGAAAATCCGTTCATCACTGTCCTTCAAGATCAAGCCCAAAAGCCCCTTGAAGATCTGTTCATCACTGTTATTCAAGATCAAGCCTCAACGGCCCTTGAAGAAACGCTCATCCTCAAGATCAAGCCCTAACGGCTCCTTGAAGATCCGCTCAAATCCACCTTCAAGATCAAGCCCACGGCCCTTGAAGAACGTTCATCCTTAGATCAAGCCCAACGGCCCTTTGGATCAATCGCACATCCACAAATCAACACCTTACGGAGATCGAATCAGATGATCAAATTTGAGAGAGATTGTAACCCAAAATCATCAAATACAAATATTATTTTGTGCACGTTGTTCTTGTCTCTTTCCTTTCAAGAAATTTTCGTGTTCACAATAACATGATTATTTTTATAGAGAGATCTTTGATAGTATTAGTAATGAAGTTGTCATGCAGCTTTTTCAAAACATGAAAAAACGTCGAGGAATATTGTAATATGTTGTATGAAAGACCTTATATTAATATGTAAGTGTTTTGTTTAGTACTTGAGCTTTTTAATTTGTGACCTTGTTTTTTAAGGATGTCTCACCCCAAACAAATCTCTAACTTTGTCTATGTACTTGAGTGTAGTGCTAATTCATATACAATGATATTCAGGGTTGGCTTAAGCCACACAAAAATCCATTCATGAGAGCAAACCTAAAACATTTCATACTAAGAAAAAGAAAACACAAAAAGAATATTGCTAGGCTGCAATGCTAGTGACAAAAGGGTAAAATTAATAATTGAACAAAGCTTAGCTGCTGAATAGCTAGCTGGAGTTCCCGCTAAAAGGCCAATGCATCTTCTTCTTGGTTTGACACATGTTCAAATTTTTTTTTTCTTAAGAATTATTCAGATGGAAAAGTACATTTCTAGAAGACTATAATACCATCACTTACTAGTCTCCTTTATTTCTTACTCAATATAAAAATTACTGACTCACTACCTTTTTTATTAAAACCGTCGTCCTTTTTTTAAAAGAAAATTCATCTTGCTTCTTATACTGTGGGCTAGTCTAGGATTGCTATGTCAGTTTTCAAAATTACTTATATTGTGCTATGAGAATAAACAGATGTTAAAAAAAGTATATAAGTGTTTGGTAAACTATAGTGGTAAAAGTGTTTTCAATAAAAAAATCAGTTTCAAAATGTTTGGTAAACTTTTATATAGAACTGCTGTTTCTCTGTAAAATGACCAAAAGGACATATTGTTGTATGTATTATGAATTTAGTTAAGTAGTTAAAATATTGGTCAATTTATTTTTTCTTCTTTGTCTTACTTTACCTAGCCTCAATTCTAAATAATTATTATGACAAAATTGCTTTAAAATATTGAAATAAGGTAGTTAAAATACTATCTAATATATAATAATAGTATAACATTCTCGAGTTAATTGAAATACGGTCAATTATACAATACTTCAAAGAGTAAATATGTAAAAGTTGTTTAATATAAAAATACTCTAATTAGATGCATTCATCAAACTTGTGGCTATACTATTTCTTAATGCTTCCATCTCTCCTTGGTCGTGATGTTGATCTTCCTCTTCATCATCATCACTATCGCTCTCTTCACTAGTCTTCGGGGTCATCAAAATGTCTATCACATTTAGAATGCCTCCTTATGTAGTTATGAAGAGCCATTGTAGCAATGACAATCTTTACTTGCTTATTGAACAAATAATCAAGCATATCCCTCAAAATTGCCCCTTTTTTCATACTCTAAACGTACGCTCAATTACGCTTCTAAGAGAAAAATGTCTATGGTTGAATACCTCTTTATGCCCCGTTGGTTGGCCACTCCTATAAAAATATGGAAGATGATATCTTTCACCTTTGTACAGTCCCAAATACCCTCCCATCTGTGGGTACCCCACATCTACCAAATAATACTTCCCTATCAAATGCAAAATTTGTTTGAACATGTTATTATTTGTAAAGGTGAAAGGATTTGTAAAATTTAGAATTAAGAAATAATAATAATATATTACCTCTTGGAGGCTTAGGAAAATTTAAACTCAGATTCTGTGAAAACATAGAAAAACCCTTATATTATGTGCAATGTCTTCCCATCCAGCACAAGCAAATGTGAATTGTATATTAAAATTACACGCATCCATAACCTTTTGTGTCGTTTTCCTTTTCCTACCAATATGTGGTACTTGATCGAGATGAGGTATTATAGCATTAACATGTACCATCTATGGCTCCAACACAATTCTAAAAATAAGGGATTAGGTTGAAAAATATCGTCAACTTGCATAAGAATAATAACGAAACAATATGTTAAAGTAATAAATCCATAATTAGCTTAAAATGAAGCATGTATCTAGTATATCTCCTTATCTCTTGTGGGGTGGTATTGAACTCCGAATCCATAGGTTTGACAATATCTATTGCCGTCTAACATACAATATCCAACATAACATCAAAATATCTACTAACGGTCTCACAAGAGTGTTGAAATTGCTCTTAGCTATTCTTTTTTTTTTTTTTTTGTACTATGTCCTAACATATGAAAGAACATTCCTAATATCTCAGATGCACTTTCTCCTTGAACCTTTCAAACCATTGGATAACCTATGAAATACATATTTGTTCATCCTAAACATCCTATAACATTGTTGCTCAATTCCTTGTAATACTTTCATTAACCAAATGTTACCTGTTTGAAAAAAATCATACATGGAGTTTTATGCACATATTTTAGATAATATGTTTCAATAGCTCGAGTACAAGCGCATGCTAATATGTCAAACTCTTCCTCATCATTATCTAGAATGTCCATATTCAAGCGCACCTGCAAGTTAACAAATAATCCTTAACAAAATTCAGGTACCTTGCTAATTAACAGTTGTACCAACATTGTAAACAAAGTATCTACAAAATTAACTCGTAATTCAAAATAACATTCAAGGAAGGTGTCAAACCAATTCTAAGACATAATTCTAAAATCTGACTAAGAGTATACAAATCCAAAATGTTTTGTCAAACTGCAACTCCCTCATTGGTTGATGAACTCATAATTCAGCCAAGTAAGTTGCACACTAGGATCTTTCATGATAGAGAACATCTCTCTCTTCTCTTGATTAAAAAACAAACGAGTTGTAAACAGCCACAACGGGCTAGTAGGCTCACAACCAGGTAACAGTTCAACAACCTGCATAACTTCAGGAATACTAGTGCCTATCACCAATTGCCTCATATTGCTCTTACTCTTAACTGCACCAATAAGGCAGTCAATTTGACCATACAATTTTGCAGCACCACCAACCTTTTTCCCTTTCCTATCGAACTTATTTGTTCTCAATTCACCTCGGTCAGCTACTTTTTTTTTCCTTTCTTAGGACCTTTTCTCATAGATTGAGTAGTTCATTCTCCTTATCATCTGATCCAATATATTCATTTTGTATATTAACATTTCCTGTTGATTCCTTCCTACTATTTGGTAGTAGTGCACTAAATAAAGGTGCCCAAGCATTTGCACCAGTAGCAACGCTGTTTGAGAGCATCCTATCCAACTTTTCTCGAACTCAGGAGTGATACCCTTTTTCTGCAATCTTCCATATTCAGGATTTATCTACAAATAAAAAAGAATGTTGTTATTATGTAGTTTATGATTACTATAACTAGAATAACATCATAACTAATACGAAGTGCACATACCTGAATCTTATTATTCCACCATTCATCAAAGGCATCCACTGTTCCCTTGCTTGGATTCCACTCTAGGCCAGTTTCTTTCCCAACTAGTTCTTTCCACAACTTCCAATCCTTTTTTTGTCTATTTCACTTATTTTTCAATTGCGCTTTACTATAAGAATTTCCTGTTTCTTTCCTAAAGTTTTCTATGAAATTTGCCCATCTTTCTTTGTTAAAGTGAGTGCTAAGACGACGTCCGGCTTCAACCTCCTTGATGCACAACTCACTGAATATGGATATATTATGATCATTACATGTAGCATGTGGAGCTCTTGCTGCAGTTCCCACGTTTTTTTTTTGCCATCCTTACTCTATATATATATATATATATATATATATATATATATATATATATATATATATATATATATATATATATATATAATATTAAAGCATGACCGAATGATAGAGAAAACAAGACACAAAGTTCAATGGAGACCACAACAACAACAGAAGCTATATGATGTATATAGCTCTGGGATGGAGACCACAACAAGTCACACAATAAAGCAAAAATAAATAAAAATAAAAATAAAAATCATAGCCTAAGTTTAATGGAGACCACAACATCATCAAGACTTACATAACATAATTGTAATTATGAGCCAGAGATAAGGCTCTGAGATGTTCATTGCCTACTCAAAATCATATGCGTAAATGATTTTGCAATCTTCCATTTCATATGACTCATACTATTTTTTTATCTTTTGGTCCAAATAAAAAAACTACTTTTAAAAAGCTCACTATCCACATGTCGGTGTAAATTTAAGTTGCAGACATGTTTTGGCGGATACCACGTGAAAGAGAGTATCCATGTCTGTGTAAATTTAATTTCAACAGCAATCAAATATTCCAGTATCATCCAAAAACTAATCACCGAACTAAATTACAACTAATCAACTAATCAACCAATGCAATGTATTAGTCTTCAAAGATTTGTGTAGAGGTTCTTTTGAACGTAGAATTTTCGGCCCTTCAATGTAGAAATTGTCAACCTTATACTTGTCTTGGGACCTTGTATTTATAGACTTCCAAAGCCATGCCTTTAGGTGGATTTGACTTTGATTTGTGTCTTGATTCGTCCATGAGAGAATTTAGGCATGTTTTGTGTCTTAATTTCAGCCATTTTCCCTTACCCTACCAAATTATACGCTTGTTACCTATTTTGTGAGCAATCTTTCATTCTTGCTTGTTTTGTGAAGATGCTTTAGCTTTCTTTTTAGTTTTGGGAGTAATTTGGACCCCTTGCCGATTTTAAGGGGGATTTTCTCCCTTTTGCCAACTTTTGGGGAATGATTTTGAGCTTCCTTTGCTTGATTTGTGCCATGTCATTGATTACTTGTCCATTTGTGATGAGACATATGCCACGTGGAGCTTTGTGATGCATCATTTGCATGCAATGAAATGTACATGTCTACAAATGCCCCCACTTCAAGGCACGTTGTAGGCATGTGCTTGTCACATGTAGGAAACGTGTTTTGAAGTCTTGTAATGTGAATGTTCTAACTTAAGGGTCGTTGAGACTTGATCTTGAATTAGTTTGCTTCTTCAAGGACTGTAAAGGCTTATTTCTTGAATTGACATGATAAATTTCGTCAAGGGCCATTGAGGCGTATTTCTTGAACGAAACATTTCTTCAAGGGCCGTTGAGGCTTGGTCTTGAATTGAAGTGATGAATTTCGTCAAAGGCCGTTTGAAAGAAAAAATTTGTCCTATCTAAGAACATGTGAGAACATTTGAACATATGAGCAAACTAATAACACTTTAAAGTAGGCATGCATTAAAAAACAATTCTAAAAACCCATGACTTTCAAAGCCTAGTGAATGGTAAACCAAAAACTCTTTAACAAATTAAAGAGAAGAGAGAGTTTGAGTTTCATTACTCCTGAAGCTCATCCTTGTTTACACAAGGGATTCACCCAAGTGGAAGGCCTTCAAGTCACCTCCTTTACTCCTTTGGATGGTTGCTTCTTTCCTTCTCCTTTGCTCCTTGAGGATTTGAGGAGAGGAACTCCAAGAACACCAAAAGTTTGGTGTCTCTAAGTCTCCACACCAAGGATGAGGTGTGAAGATGAATTTTATTTTAGTTGTCATACAACTTAAACATAATGGGCTTTGGCCAAAACTCACTTGAAAGCCTAATACGAACCCTTCATATAATTAATTAACTAATTAATTAATATTGACCATTCTCAATTAAACCATTTAATTGCTTATCCATCTCATTTATATTTCTTCACTTTCATCCTTACTCGGTGTACAATCCATTAGGTTCCAATTACCGAGGCAGTGGGCGATTGTTACTCTTAACAATCGATTGTGAATTGAAACTTCATTTCAATTCTCCCTTTGATGAAGATTAGTGTTGCTAATCTTTAGGGCTTCCACAAACCATAAGTGACACCTAACAGTATGTCATGGCTACCCAAGCTAAGTAGAAGTGGTTGGAGAACCTATCCAGTTACAATTACAATGCAATACAATTATTCTCTAATACAATACTCTTAATCACATTGTTTGAGTGATAGTTTGATTCATGTCTACTATCCAATGTGATACTTCTCTATATGATTCAATTGAATATGATTTGGAACAAACTTCCTAAGTCATATTCGTATGCTTTGGCCAAAGTCTCCCGAATCATATCTCAGAGTACTCTCCCTCCACCATGGAAGGTTAGAGATCTCTTGTTGTGCACTCATATGCCTACATGACTAGATAGCTTGACCCTAACAATGTCGTGGACACTCTCGATGGAATGCCTTTGACATGAGCAAAGATCAAGGGCCTAACCATTAGACATCTATGATCTCTCATGTCAAAGGACTACTTTGCATATTGCAACTTACAAGTTCTTACATGACATGTATGTTTGAACTCTCTTTTGATCGTAGTTCAGTGTACTCGATTACCTTTTGAGCACCTATGTGTTTGTCTTAGTGTCTAACACTAAATGACTTGAGAGTAGTCATACTCACGCTTGAGTTAACATAACACATACTAACCTTAGCGGATTGTCAATGCCCAATTGGCAATTCTATGGCTAAGAATGAACATAAGAGAAAGGTCTCGTTAATCTAACTTACTTATATCACTTCTCTCTTAGATTAAATACATTCATTGGATTCCCTTATTGCTTAAACACATAATACAATAAATAGTGATTAACTAGATTTGCCCTTCGTTAAACATATAATAGTTTAATACAATAAGTATTCCAAAAGCTATTACATCAAATGAGTGGCTTTGTGGGCATACTTCCAACACCGTTGAGGCGTATTTCTTGAACGAAATATTTCTTTAAGGGCCGTCGAGGCTTGGTCTTGAATTAAAAGAAATTTTTCTTCAAGGGTCATTGAGGCTTGGTCTTGAATTAAACGAAATTTTTCTTCAAGGGCCGTAGAGGATTGATCTTGAAAGAAATGAAATTTTATTTTCTTCAAGGGCCGTAGAGGCTTGATCTTGAAAGAAATGGGCTTGATCTTGAAAGAAATGAGACTTTTTTTCTTCAAGGGCCGTAGAGGCTTAATCTTGAAAGAAATGAAATTTTTCTTCAAGGGCCATAGAGGCTTGATCTTGAAAGAAATTTTGGAAAGGAATAAATCGGCACATACTTATTTTGCATATTGATTTTCCATAATTTTTTTACAAAATATATTTGGTTTATTTTGAATTTTTTTTTTCTTGTGGTTGTAGGAGAAAATGTTTCTCCTTCCTTAGGTAGGAATCTCCTTCAATTATGGTAATGAGGGTGATTTCCTTCAAAGTATTCGAAAGCTTGGGTGATTTCCTTCAAGGTTTTGGAAAGATTTAATGATTGTCCTTAGGTAAGTAGGATGTACATTTTTTCCTTTCCTTTTCTTTCCTTCCATGGCAAGGAGGGTGTTTTTCATTTCCCATTTTGTTTTCCACGGCAAGGAGGGACTCTTTCCTTTCCCCTTTTGTTTTCCATGAAAGAGAGGGGTTCTTTCCTTTGTTTTTTTTGAAATTTTGAAGCCCTTTCTTCTTCTTTTTTCTTGTTTCCTTTTCTTCTCTTCGCTGATTTTTGTTGCAAAAACAGCATGTATTTCCCTTGTTGGTTTGGGAAACATGTCATATGACTTGCATGCCAAGTTTGAGGTCGATTTCTCTTCTGGAAAATTCTGTAAAAAATATGAAAAACGTAGCTTTATCTCTTATCTTTTCAGGAATATATCGCACACAACTAGGAAAAATTTGGAAAGCCTTCAACTCGTCATTTTCCTACAGCTGCACAGTTCTAAAAGGAAAACAACTTCTGTGAGATTAACTTTGAAAACTGGAATGTTTGGCTTTACGGAAAATTATGAAATTATGATACAACAATCATCAGCCTCTTAGCTTCCTTCTCCAATTTGCCTTGCATCAAAATTCCTCTGGAAAGTCGAATTATCACCAAAAATGTCCTACTTGTGCAGATTGGCTTAAACTTGCCATTTTTTGCTTGGAATTTCTTACTTCTTTTGGTTGGAATGTGCTTCCTTGTTTTGATTTTCCTTTTGATATTTGAGTATGTATTTCCCTTATAGCATTAGGAAGCAATTGACCCATATTTATAGGACAATTGGATGTGTATTTTTTTAACAATTCACTTCCTTGTTGTGTGCTTGCTGTTGTGCTTTGCTGTGGGTTTTGCTACTTGCTTGCCGTGAGTTTTGCTGCTTGCTTGCCGTGAGTTTTGCTGCTTGGAACTTGTTATAGTGCGTCACTTTTTACCATATGGTGTTGTGCAAAGACTGCAACAGTGTTATGCCATGTAGTGCCTTTTGGTCATAGTTTTCGCTCAGTGGTCAAGTTGCCGTGCAATGCAAGAAACTACTTGCGTAATTGCTGCGGGGTTACGTAGTGCAATTGCGTAGCATTTTAGTTTTCTTTGCTACTGTAGAGTGCTTTGAAGGACCATCATGTAGCTACCCTCTTTCACATGTAGTGCAAAAAAACTGCTTGCGTAATCGCTACGAGGTTGTGTAGTGTGATTGCGTAGCATCTTGATTTTCTTTGCTACTGTAGCATGCTTTGAAGGACCGTCTTGTAGCTGCCCTTTTTGCCGTTCTTGCCCAAGCTTTGTGGCAGATTTCTTCTCGTTGTTGTGACTTTGTCATCATCATTCTTCAAAGCTCACGAGGTTTGTCTCGCATGTCTTTTGCTTTGGTGAAGCAATTTTTTCTTCTTTTTTTTTTTTTCGTTGCAGCCATGGTATTTTTCAAGTGCTTTAAAAGCAACACCATCACCATTCTTATGAAGAAAGATGACTTGCAAGATAGGGGAACGACGTTGAAGCTTTGTGTGCCGTTGACTGGCCCTAAAACGCTTGCTTTTCTTGTGAAAGACAACTCGATGCATATTAAGTCGTGGTCTTCTGAAGTATCTTAGGAGGTGACATATTTTGGTCAACCAACTATGAAGAAGAAGACGTGTACGTCGAAGATTCTTATCTTGAATATTTCGCACCATGTTCACCATAATTCACTGGCTTCGTTTGAGCTTCTTGGCAATCTCGTCCGTAGCAGATCTGTGACTTGGAATAGGACTTTGCTGACAACCAGAGAAGTCAACTTTGTTGAGTTTTATTAGGAGTGGCTTGAAGATTTCTTGAGCCGATCCAAAGATGTACTTACCAACATGGGCATTTATCATGTTGTGTACGCATTTTTGTTTAGTTATGATCGTCATTCTTTCGTCCTTCATGCGTTCTTTGAGCATTGGTGTTCAACGACCAACACACTTCACACATCACAAGGGGAGATGTCGATTTCACTTTGGAATCTCCACAATATAATAGGCTTGCCGATCCAGGGTAAGTTTTACAACGAGATTATTCCTAGCGTGGAGGAATTTTCTCATCTCAATAGCCGAGGATTGCTTGCGAGTTGCCGCTATTTGTTTTGAGCGTATCATAAGCTTTCTCAGGAGGCTCAAGGTAAGTTAAGTGTGAAGATTTCTTCATGGATCCGATTTTGGTATTGGGATGCCATGAAGTACAAGAAACCTTCAAAGAAAAATGGTCGCAACAAGACCACTAAACCAAAGGGAGACTCAGACCTGTTAGGTGTCATTGGTTCAGCCAGGCATCGTTCCCCTACCGATTTGAAAGTGTTCGAGGATCTTGGCATAGCGTCAAAGCACGTGGAAGAATCTTACCTAGCCACTTTCTTAGCTTGTTGACTTTGTAAGTTTGTTTTCCCCAAAGATGATGTCAGCCTTATCCGTCCTAGAGTCTTCAAAGTGGCTAGCAAGATAGCTGCAGGTGAATCTTTTAGCCTTGCTATCCTGGTCTTAGCCAATATTTACAATGGCTTGAGTATTATTTCAAACTCAGCGAGCACAGAAGATCGTGATGCGATACTTCTCTACCATTATGTGTATGGTTGGTTGGGTTAGTATTTTGGCACTCATTTTTCTTCGCCGACTTTAGACAAGTCGGGGCTTTCTTCCTCAACTTCGGCCAAGCTGGGGCCTTTGATGACAAAGTACTCTGGCATGCTTTCTGCAAAGAGCTTTGATGATTTACAGGCACAGACATTGTTTAGAAGTTGTGAAGGTTTGATAATGGATCACCTTGCAAGGATTTGGCTTGGCGTGGTGAAGCCTCATAGATAATTCACATATTTGTTTCTCAAACTTATCTTATATTACAAGTCTTTGCTCGGGGTATGTTTCTTTACGGTAATGAGATCGATGTATTGTTCAGCCGTATAGCCTCACTGTTTGAGCATGCAATTTGGTTTTGTCCAACATGTGCTAGGCAAGCTGAAGGAAAACACACAGTCGGAATCTTTGTAAGCTGTGTATATGCATTGGGAGTCTTGTACCCATTCATGCACAAATGCTCCTATCACCCCGTCGGCCAATGACGAGTTCAAAAGTAATCTAGTGACTCGTGCATACACAAGTTGATGGTCAGAGGTACATCGTGAAAACTTGGGGACGGCAAGTAGTGCCAATTCTTCTAGTTCACGTAATAATGCGCCGGAAGAGGGTTGTTATGCGGTTCCTACGCAGCTGGTACCTTTTGATTGTGCGAGGCCACTCCTTTGCAAGATGGACTTATGACTTTAGCTTCTCAATGCCCGTGTTTATCTTCTAATTGTTCAGATACTTCTAAAGAGGTAGGTGACAAGGTTGATTCGCATGAGGATGAACTTGTTTTACGGTAGTGTCAACAGGTTTTGAACAAGCGACCGCTTGAAGGTGCTCTGGATGATAGTGACATTAATTTATGTCATAAGAAGAAGAAAGTGTTTAGGCCTCCTCAATTTGATGGTCGTGTGTCACTTGAGAAAGATGTATGTATTTCCTTCTTTCTTGTGATTTCTTCTCTTTTTATTGGTTTAGCTTTTTTTTGTTTCTAACACCTTTTTTGTTTTTATCTTTTTTTTTTCTTTAGGTTGGGCCCTCTTGTTCTTTTGACTTGGTGAACATAAGAGCTCATTCCTTTACATAGATGTTATTTAGAGATAAAGGTGTGCAATAGCTCGTCATGCATCCAACACCTTTGCCAGTTAGCTCCGAGATCTTTCTCAGAGGGCCGAACCTTAGTGGCATTGAGCAGCTCATCCATCGCATCAGCCTTCGCACAGCTATGGACATCAAGAGCCACATTGAGAAGCGAATTGCAAAGTACCCATCAGATGACCTTGTACTGCTAAAAGAATACTTGTTGAAGCTTGTTTCTGCGATTGACAATCTTAATGTTGATTCCTCGCTTTTGAGAGTCAAGATTGCCGAACTTATAGCCGCCTCAACTAAGTATTCTTTCTTGCATACTATTTCCTTGAAGAAGTTGAGTCTAAAGGTTAGAGCTCAACAACTTGCGGCAATAGACTTATCAATTGCCCAAGTTTGGTATTCTCAACAAGCTGCTTCGGAAGTTTATAAAGCCACATGGACTTCTTTGGCTTCCGTCCAAGCACGTCTAGAAGCGTTGGTGTGTAAGCAAGAGTAGTTGGAAACTGAAGGGTCACAACTTCAAGGTGTTCTCTCGGAGCAAGAAGCTACAATTTCTCAGTATCAAGAGAAGGTTACTTGAGAAAGGCACGGCCATGGAAATGCCTACCTTGTCTCCCACCGATGTAGAGACTTTGAAGACTTTGGAAGGCTTGCTTGAAGATCATCGCCATAGTTTTAGGGACATAGCTCTTCAGTAGTGTCTTCCATTTTTGTGCTTGAAGCCTTCCTTTTTCTTTTCTTTTTGTAATAAGGCTTTGTAGCCAACTTCTTCCTTTAAAGAAATAAAGTATTTACATTCTTGAATTTGCTCTTTATTCTTCAAAGTGTTTATGTTTTTGTTAATGGTGTGACTGTACTTGAAGTTTTGAAGCTTCAAGTTACCTACGTACCCTCGGTTGAGGAGGGATCAAGTCATGACGTAGTTCAAATGAGTGATGGATTTTTTTTATATGGTTTTAGCGGTTTTGATGGTGATTTTGGTTTTGTTTTGCCGTACAAAATTTATGCTCTTGCAGGCCATGAGCATTTGGTGTCGTGTTGCAGTTTTAGCTCGTGCAGGAGAAGAGCTTTTTACCGTGTGCAATTTAGGCTCATGCAAGAGAAGAGCATTGTGCCGTGTGCAATTTAGGCTCGTGCAGGCGAGGAGCATTGTTTGTTTGGTTTAGGGGTGTAGCGCTTCAATAATCTGCCGTTGATGAGGCCGATCTTTAAGCCGTCTTCCACCATGATTAAGTAGATGTCGTTGGTGTAAATCTCTTGTATTATGTAATGTCCATCCCACTTTGATGTGAACTTGCTTTTTGTTTTGTGAGTTGTGATGATGGGCCTTCATAATGCTAAGATAAGATCTCGAGTTTGGAAAGACCTTGGGTGGAGCCTTTTTGTTAAATGCCTTAGATAGCCATGCTTGGTAGCATTCCAAGTGTTGTTGCGCTTCGAGCTTCTTTTCGTCGAGTGCTTTTAACTCTTAAAGTCGTAGCTTTGCATTTTCTTCTTCAGTCAGGCCTTCTTGTATAGCCATGATTTTGGCGTGATTGGTTCTACGACGTCCATTCCCCATGCATCAAATGGCCATGATTTTGATGCATGAAATTAGCGTGGAATTGGCAGGCTTGGCACCTTTTGGCGTATTCCAGACAACATGCTTGCCAGTAGTAGCCCATTCTTTTGAGCTAGAAGTGTAGCTTTGGTCCAGACTAATGCACTCTGTATACGCCTGAGTGTACTTCTTCCATGGCTTGATTATCTTCTTCCTCACCTAGGCATCTTAGAAGTACTCATTCAAAAGAACGTCAGTATAGTGTTTCTTTGTAGTAGAGGAAGTGAGGTACTCGTCGACGTATTTCAGAGCGGTGTCTAAGATCATCTGGAAGCTTTCCATGGTCCAAGTAGTTGATCAGCGGCTATCTCCATTCTTTAGTGTCAACTGGAAGTACTAAGATGACGTTTGTGTCATCTAGTAGCATTTCAGTGATGAGTGGGATCACCCATCTTTGGAAAACTGGCACATCCGCAACTTCATCTTCTACTAATGCCATACTTGAGGCTAGGTTAGCGAAAGCATCTGCCATTTGATTTTCTTTTCTTAGCACATGTTCTAGCGTCACGGCCTTGAACTTTTGTAGCAGTTGAGTTGCTAGCTAGAAGTTTGGGACGAGATCATCTTTCCTCACTTCATTTTTAGTCAAGAGTTGATTGATTATGAGCTTAGAGTCGCCATACACTTCTAGCGTTGTGATTTCCATGTCGATCGCCAATTGAAGTTCAATGATTAGCGCTTGGTACTCAGCAACGTTGTTGGAGTAGAACTCGCTTAATCGGAAGGAATAGGGTAGTACTTGTGTTTGTGGTGGCATGAATACTAATCTTGCCCCCCTTTCGTCTGCTTGTGCGGATCCGTCGAATAACATTGTTCACATCGGGAAGATCTCAATGTAGAACACCTCCTCGTTAGGCAAGTCGTCTGAGATTTTCCAATCGGTTGTGATTGGATGATCGACAAGGAAGTCTGCTAGCACTTGTCGCTTAACGACTTTAGTTGAAACATAGATGATCTTGTGTTGGTTGATAAGCAACACCCATTTAGCTAGTCGCCTTGTCAAAACCAGCTTGGACATAATATACTTGACCGGGTCGGCTTTAGCAACCAAGTGGATGGTTGCATGCATGTAGTGTCTTAGCTTTGGACGGCGAAGACTAGGGCAAGGCATATCTTTTCAATTGTTGAGTAGTTGAGCTCGGCACTAGTAAGAGTTCTACTTAGGTAGTAGAGTGCTCTTTCTTTTTGGTCTTCATTTTCTTGTGCCAAGAGTGCTCCAATAGAACCCTCTTGTATGGCAATGTATAAGATGGGTGGCTTTCCAGGCACTGAAGCTTCTAAGACAGGTGAGCTTGCCAAGTACCTTTTTATGCTCTTAAAGGCATTGCGATAGACGTCATCCCATATGAACGGAACGTCCTTCTTTATGAGTCGACTAAAGGGTTGATAGTTCCTAGCAAGGTTAGAGATGAAGCGCCTAATGAAGGCTAGCCGTCCTTGTAGACTTTTCAGCTCATGTAGATTCTTTGGCTCAGGTATGCTTTGAATGGCCTTAATCTTTGATTAGTCTACTTTAATGCCACAGTGCTTGACAATGAAGGCCATCACCAAAACTCATGGGATACTACCCTTAGAAGTATACTTGGGATCCAAGAAGATTATGTTGGCATTTTTTGTGGTGGACAATAGCTCTACTTATAGGGCATTGCTGGGAAGGGATTGGATACACCATAGTTTGTCTGTACCATCTACCTTGCACCAACAAGTTGTTGTATCTCATGAACCTACCACAACAGAACAAGGATTCTAGGAGTGAAGGCCAAGTCACAGCCATTTCTCCTTTCCCCCGGGCTAATGTTACTGAAGCTAATTTCTACAATCATAATGTTAGGATCCTATAATGTCTATATACTGATTAGAACGGCCACCCTACCAAGGTGACGGCCCAAAATTTTTTAGAACAAATACTTTCTCTCACTTAGAAGGAATGGGACAATCAAGATAAGTTTGAGTAGAGGCATCAACACCAAGAAGCCTTTGATAAATTGAAGACTTGTTTAGCCTCTCCTCTAATACCTTTGCCTCCTCAAAGGGGAAAACCTTTAAAACTCTACATTTCAGCATCCGAGAAATCAATAAGGAGTTTGTTGGCTCAAAATAATGAAATGGGGGAAGAAGCAAGCAATATACTACCTCAGTAGGATTATTACCTAAGTAGAAACAAGATATACCCTAGTTGAGAGGTTATGCTTAGCCTTGTACTTCACTGCCTGCAAATTAAGGCACTACATGTTACCTTACCACATCCATATAATTGTCAGGACTGATGTGATCAAGTACATGTTGTCCAAGCCAAAACCAAACTAAAAGAATTGGGAAATAGATTCTAGCATTATCATAGCTTAGCTTTCAGTATGTACCTTAGAGGGTAGTAAAGGGACAAGCAATTGCAAACTTATTAGCTGAGCACCAAGAATCCAAGGAGGAAATTATCAACATCCCAAGAAATCTGGAAGTGCCTAGCCTCTGGATCCCACCTAGTAAAGCTCATTCGGGTAAGGAGGAATAAATCCAGCAAGAGGTAAAAAGAATAACTAGCTTATGGATTACTCCCTAGAGGTTATATTTCGATGAATCTTGCACATAACATGTTGCAGAAGCTGGAATTGTCATCATTGATCCAAATGGGATTCAGCATTACTACTTATTCCTTCCTGATTACAAAGATACTACCAACAACAAGGCAAAGTACAAGGCACTGATTATTGGCTTAGAAATTCTGATAGAGTTAGGGCCAACTGAAGTATATGGTGATTCTGAGCTGGTGATTAATCAATTAAATGAAGAGTACAAATGCAGACATATCATACTGGCAGGATATTACTTGGCAGCTACTCAGTTATTAGATTATTGAGGTAATGAAATAACAATTAACCATATTCCTAGATAAGCAAATTTGAGTGCCAATGAATTGGCACATAAGGCTTCTAGGGCGCAGGTTCAAAAGAAGGGGCCTGAGATGAAAGTAGAGATACAAAGGAGGAGTCTCTCTTCTATCTTTGAGAGAGGATTTAGCATGGACGTAATGACTAAAGAACCTGAGATAGAAGACTGGAGAACGTCTATCATTAGGTACTTGAAAGACCCTTCTCTTCCCACAAGTAAGCAGATCAGAAGACAGACAACTAAGTTTATTATGTGGGACAAAACTTTGCTGAGAAAGACTCCATATGGACTTTTATTGAAATGCTTGGGTCTGGAAGAATCAATGATTGTGATGGCTAAGGTACATAAAGGCATTTGTGGGGCACACCAAGCAGGGGCAAAGATGAAATGGTTATTGAGAATATATGGTTACTTTTTGCCCGACATGGAGAAAGATTGTAAAGCTTATGCTAAAGGATATGAAGAATGTCAAAGGCATGGACCTTTCCAGCACACACCATAAGTGCCCTTGAATCTAGTGGTAAAGTCATGGCCTTTCAGAGGGTAGGTCATGGACTTTGTTGGGCAAATACACCCAGCTTCCAGTAAGGGACACACATTCATAATGGTGGCAACTGATTATTTTACTAAATGGGTGGAGGCTTCAGCTGTGAGGACTATTAATTCAGCTACTATGAAGAAGTTCATTGAGACCAAAATTCTACATAGATATGGGGTGCTTGAAACAATTGTTATAGACATAGGGCCATCATTTATTTCAAAGGAAGTGGATGAATTTGCAGCTAAATTCAAGATAAAGATGATCTAGTCTAGCCTTTATTATCCACAATCTAATGGGTAAGCAGAAACTAGAAACAAGATAATGGTGAGCATTATTAAAATAATGGTGGTAGATAGCCTAGAAAGGTGGCATGAGAAGTTGGGAGACACTCTTTAGGCTTTTAGAACCTAAACAAGAGCAGGAACTGGGACTACTCTTTACGCGTTAACATTCGGGCAAGATGCAGTGCTCCCTATGGAGATTAACGTGAGTTTTGTGAGGCTTCAAAACCAATTTGGCCTACACAGTGATGAATTCGTTCAGGCCATGTGTCAAGGGATTGACGATTTAGATGATGCCCAAATTGAAGCTCTAAACAAGAACCAAGAAGGGAAAAAAGTTGTTGCCGAAGCCTACAACAAGAGAGTAATACTGAAGACTTTTAAAGAATGAGAATTGGTATGGAAAACAATTCTGCCCTTGGAAGCTCAAGTTAGAAGTTTTGGGAAGTGAAGTCCTACTTGGGAAGGCCCTTTTACAATTACCAAAGTATTAGATAGAGTGGGGTATTACTTGGCAAATTTAAAGGGAAACTTACAAAAACATCCAGTCTATGCTAAATTTTTAAAGAAGTACCACCCAACTCTTTGGGATGTTAGAGACTGTTATATTTGTGAAGTCTAATACTTAGAAAAGTGGTAAGGGTCCTTTTTGTGTGTTTAAAGCAGTTGTTGCTGTTAGAAAAATGTAAATAAGCAAGTAAAATAATGAAGCAATTAGAGATTTTTCACTTAATATTGGGTAGAAGTACAAAGGCCCTAGCCTAACAAGATCACATCTCTAGCCAAGGTAGCTATCCTAGAATGATAAGTCTGCATAATGATGAAAATGCAACCCGATTCTTCTAAGGCGATATTACTGTTGGCTAATTAAGCTTTAGACTCCTACACTTCATGATTGACCATCTTCACTTCCTCGATTTTCTTGTAGAGCTTGCTTGAGAAGGTCATTTGCTCAGCCTTCAGAGTAGAAAGTTGTTCTTCCAACTTCTAGATCTAAACAACTACCACCATTATTCGGTCCTTCATGGCCGAGCCCTCTTCCACCAACTACTGCAGAGTAGTGGATGTCCTAGTGTGCTTCTCCTTGTAGCACCTCACTCTATTTGCTTGCATATCGGCCTTGAGATGTTGGTCCATCATAGCCCTCAGATTTTCAAAAAATGAGATGAATGACTCATACTACACTTTAGTCATCTGTTGAGCTTGGTACAAGTCACTAAGGGCTCTCTCAGCCTCTTGAAGAGCCTTGAAGCTGAAGGAGGTAGAGAAGTCCTTCTGCATCCATTCTCTAAAGACCATATGTTAATCTTGAAGATGCTGAGGTTTAGAGGGGCACCTTGGAGATCTTAGCTTTATCCTAATTTGCCCGAACTGTTTAACTAGTGTAGGAAAAGAGGCTGTGATGGAAGAGAAGCTAGAGGATGAGGTATCACACCAGCACTACCGAAGGCAGTAGCAATAATGGCAACATCAATAGAGATGGAAGGGGAAGACTCAAAAGCAGAACCCTTTCTAGGTTAAGGGATTGGGATCCCTGAAACTCTAGAAGCTCATAGAAGCCAAGGAAAAACTATACTACTCACTGCAACCTAAGGAGACTTACCCGAACCCTTACTAGAGGCCTGTCAAAATCAAAGAAGACAAGTTAATAAGGTAACCTAGACTCGAATGAGGAAAAGACAAGATTGCAAGCATGTTCGTACCTGAAAGAAGCCTTATGCTTTGGGAGGAGGACGTGTTGCTGCAGCTGCCTTGGAAAGAGTTTAGTTCGCTTGCCTGAAGAGGAGCATGAAAAACCTTGGGACTAGTCACCTCTGAGACAACTATTATCTCAAAGATTATGGGCTCTCCAGCAGTTGATGTTGGTCGAATGGTAGTCTCTAGCAAAGGGGAAGACTGGCAAAAACAAAGTGCAGAGCATAAATTCAAAATGAAAAGACAATAAGAAAAGCTAAAGAATGGCTTAAGGAAAGAAAACTTATTGAGGCACTGTCATCCTCTACAAAGTGGAGCATCTCTCCAGTTGTTGGATTGAATTGTGAGATAGGAATCACTACTATTGCTAGAGGAATAGAGAATAAAGGAAGAGCTGGTTCTTGCCTGATCTGAGGTGATGGGTGCCTCCCCTTACCTGGAAAATAGTAGAAGTAAAATCAACACCTAAAGGTTAAAGATACAAAGTTGACAAGTTTGGAAAGGGAAATTTTTACCTCTGAAGGCTCAGCTCGAGAAGAACAAATGTGCACAGGTCGGGCTGGAGGTGAAGAAAGCTCAGTTTAAGAAGTCCCTTCTGCTTTGGAAGCTTGTATTGGAAAGCAACAAAAAGTCAGCTAAATATAAGAAGTGCGAACTTCAGAATTAACTAAATACTCAAAGTTTAAGAAGACTACCTTCAACTCCTCCAAAATTTTGACAAGAACCTCCTTGTCACTTTGTTGCCCCTTCACGCCTGCTTGCATCTCATGAGGGGAAGGATCGGGCTTCTTGCTGATAATAGGTCTAATCACAAAGAAGGGCATAGTCAATTCAAAACTTAAGGAGATCAAGTTAAATAAAAGAAAATCAGGTTTGAATCACTTACTGGCAGACTTCTATTTTTTCCTACCTGCTTCAGTTGGGAGGGTAGAAGAAGATCTAGAGGCTTGGGAGTTCTAAGACCTGGTTCTCTTGTTGGTTATGGTGGCTCTTGGAGCAGGTAGGGCAAGTATAGCCTGGGGCCTCTCCTCAAACTTAGATTCAGACAATTCCACGACGGAAGACCTTACCCGACAAGGAGCCCTGGTCTCTACTTTGGGCCCAACTTCTGTCTCTTACTCTCTTCATATCGTATAGATGTCTCCAACATCCTCAAGGACATGGCTAGAGCCAACTTCTTGCCTAGTTACCTTTACATCAACCTATTGGAGAACCAATGCATCATCAACCTCCTTTTCAAGCCCGACATCCACTTCATCAGTGTTACCTTAGGCTGCAAGATCAGGAAAAAAGTTAGCAATCACAAAACTATAAAAATATAAAGTGAAGGAAAGAGGTAACAATGTAGGTTACCTATGAGCAGAAGTTGGTTTTTCTAATTAATAAACTTCTTCTAACTTTCAAACTCTTCTTTCCTAGGGAGAGACTTGAAGAATACCTGCCTAAAAAGCTTATCATGGGCTTCCTTGAGATCTCCATCATACTTCCTAGACCACTTAGCCTCACACCAAGTGGTAGGCAAAGAGGTACACTCAAAATTAAGGGTTGCAGGTTTGTGAGTTATCTTGCTCATTACTTCTGAGTTGTGCCTACTTGCCTTAAATGTAGCCTCTCAAGGAGAACGGAGGCGGTAAAAGGTCCCACGGTGAAGTGAATTAAAGAAATAGACTGGGATGGCATGTCTAAAACCCAGTTGCCTACCACAGAAGTTGGGGTGGTAAACTTCTAGCCTACGTTCGTAGCCCGCTCGATCACTCCGGACTCCCCAAGCCAAGTCCCTCTGCTAAATGCAACTAATAAATGTTTCCTTGCAAAAGCTGATGGCATCCTCCTTGAAGAAATCTTGGAAGATGTGGTATGAGAACCAAGGGTACCTCCTGACCACTGAGGCAACCCACTCCAAATCGGCCCCAGTCCGACAAATTCTGAAAGCAAAGGCATGCTAGAGTGGATTGGTTGGCAGTATGAGCCTCTACCAAAATGTGGGCGGGAGCTACTCCCTCTGGGAACTCCAAGTTGGCAACCCGAAATTTTGGAAAGTACCACTGAAGCCAAAGCTGCACCATCTAGGTAGCTCCATTGATATTTGTCTCAAAGGGCTGGTCCCTTGTCATCTCATAAAAAAGATGATAGCGATGTGCCAAAATGAAGAGACTGGTGGTGACATCATCAAATAAATACAACGCCTCCACCAAAAGAATTCATTCCAGCTTCACTCATTTGGATTTGTTGAGGAGAAAGTACATGTGTTCTTGAGCAGGATTAGTTGCAGGGGAAGGCGAGCTGAACATCTTTTTGGAAAATGGGATGAAACTCGGGAATAAGGTCTCATAGCTCTTTGAGGTAGTGGAGCTGTACACAAAACTGGTGATGGACTAGAATACCTCTGAACCTTCAACAATCGGGCAAGAAAGGGGTGACCAGTCATGTATAATGTCTACACACCTACCCGATGCCCTCAAACCAAAGACTTGAGCCATGTCCAGAATGGTGGGAGTCATTGGACCCATTCTAAAGTCGAAAATGTTGGTCATAGTGTTCCAAAAGAGAATAGCGGTTGAGAGAAGCTCGTGCTTGATGGGGATGATGGTCTTAGACATCATTATGAGCTCATAAATGTCATTTGCTATCCATTTCTGCTTCTAGATGGGCTCTAATTCATCCACCCACTTGGACCATGCTTCATCCTTCATTAAGGGGAAACCCTTATTTAAGTTGGACCATTTGGAGGCAAGAAAGGAATGAGAATGCAAGAAATTTGGGAGTTTAGAAAGTCAAGATGGTTGAAGAAGATGGCTGAGAAAAGTGAAATGGAAGTTATTTAACGGGCAAGTAGTTAAACTTTGGAACTCATGGGTTAGTGCAAAGGTTTATTCAAAATGGCTAATTAAGTGGCGCTAATACCCAATTTCGGCATGCAATTAATTTTAGTCATTATCAATATCTTGGTTAGCAGACTTAACAATGATTAAAGGGGCACTATTTGAGTGGATATTTAACGATGGGCTTAGTAAGAATGGAGGCCCAAGAATACAAAAAGCAATGGGAGGATTGGGCTCGAACTAGTCGATAACCCAGGAAAAATTAAAAGTCATTTTGGCAAGGAATAGACAACAAGCCTAGATGAGAAGTGATGGGCAACAAAGGGCAGCTCATCCCCAACAAAAAGTACTTTTCAAGGGCATGGATAGGTAAATAAATGGTGACTCACCATCCTCCATAGGCCATCACCAAAGGGCAAGGCTTTGACAGTCGGGCTAAAAGGTCTATAAAAGCAACAAGGGACACCAAAGACAATGACACTTAACGAATCAATCAAAAGACATCCAACTTCGCTCTCTAACCATCAAGAAACCAGAAAGCTTCATTTTGTCCAAACTCTACCCTTTTAGTCATAGATCCACCATAGAAAGTCATCTTTTATCAATTTTATAAGCTTACATTCCCCCAATATTTTAGTATCGAATCCCTTTAGTAAACCCTATTTACATCCCATTCTCTAGAGATTACAACCCCTATAAAACACAAAGAAAAGTGGTTGCAAGAAGACGAACCTTGCCTGACAAGGTTATAATCTTACCCGAGTCTCTTTTGCTTGTACTTACATAAAGTATAACTGGTGTTTAATGCATCTTCCATTGTGTTTTAAATTAATTCAACTGCTTTTCGTTCAAAGTTTCATCTACGACTAATCTGGCTGAACTAATTAATCTTGTTTCTTTAAGTATTAACTGTAATCAAAGAAATGATTGGAAGGGCCCTGAACTCCCTTTATCTAGACATACAATATTATGAGTAAAAGTCCTTGTTGTGTAGGCAAGAAAAAGAACTTTATACAGAGTTAACCCATCTGTAACAATTAGGGCTGGGTTCGATTTGAAATGGTTTTTTTTTTTGCCAAAATTGAAACTGAACCGAAATTTCGATTTAGTTCAGTTCGGTTTAATTTTTTTCGGTTCGATTTTTTCTGGTTCGGTTTCGGCCCGGTTCGATTTAAGTGCCCCATCAGGAAACAAATGAGATTTAAGCTGCTCATTAGCAATTAAACAACAATCCTTGCATTTCTTAATTTCCAAGTGAATCAAATTACATTCAAGAAATTTGAATTATGCATTACAAATGACATCTACCATTTCACCCTTCTACTACCATGCACAATCAAGAAAAGCAAGAGCATAAAAACCCATAAATCAACAAATAAATAAGAGAGATTGGGGATCTTTGGTGAAGGGAGGGCTGCTGCGGGTTATGGAGAAGAGGGTAACGATTCGAAACCCAATCATTCAATCACAAATTAAACAAATTTACAAGATTAGGAACAAAATCGATGAAATTGATACAGCGAGAGCATCATTTTCGAACCTGAACTTCTTGAAACAGGCATCGCGGCAGTGACCCACTGAAAATGATGAATAGATTGTTGCAAATCCTTGTATAAATCGCTTACAATTGCAGACATTCGAACGTTGAAAGAAGAAATCATTCGAGCTGCAAGAATTTGACAGTGGGAGAGAGAGAGGCTGAGAAGTCTGAGAAGATGAAATGGGAGTAAATGGATGGACGGCTAGGGTTTTGTGTTTACAAATCTTATAAAGAATTACAGTCCAAAATCAGTATAAATATTTTACTAATACGAAACAAGCAAGCAAGTAAATGCCCTCAACCAGGAGGTGGTAAGGGGTTCAAAACCTCTAGCCTTCAGATTTTTTAGTATTTGTATATTTAATATATAATTAATATATATTAAATAATTAAATATAAATCGGTTTGGTTCGGTCTAGTCCAATTTCTGGACCACCAAAATCGAAATCGAACCAACCTATTTCGGTTCAGTTCGGTTCACCTAGTTTGGTTACGTTTTTTTGGGCTTCGATTCGGTGTTCGGTTCCGTTATTTTCGGTTTTCGATTTTCGATTTTTTAAACCCACCCCTAGTAACAATCCAATAGAATCAGAAAGTCTAAGTAACTTGTGGCACAAGTAATCAACTCAATTCATAACCAAAAAATAACATATATTATACAAAGATAACAGTGGCACACTCAGATCCATATTAGCTTTGATTGTGAGCCTCAATGCCTAACAAAGGCCCCACAAATGTACAATTCAAACTAATAGCAAACTCATATTGCAGCACACCAAGCAGCAAATCTTGCCCGACAGACGAGACCCCAGGGGAGCTGTTCGAGGGACAGATCTAGCTCGAACACTTGGCTTTGGACAATAGAAGGTGGGAGTTGAATTTTGGAAGCCGAGGAGACGCAGAGGGGAGGATGATATCGAGGAGATAACAAATAGTTAACGATGTTAAGGTGCTTAAGTGGGTGCAGAAGATGTGCGCTCTAAAGCTTGCATCTTACGTCGGGCCTCTATTTCGGGCTTGAGAAAATGAGCCCAAGCTTTTGTGATGGAGCAAAAAGTCATCACCTCGTTTGAATTTGGAAACCTCTAGATCAGAACCACCACCGTTTTTCTGTAAATTTTCAAACCGGCCTTCCCTCTTTCTTTCTCTCTCATCACTCCACTCTCCATCTCAACTCTCTCAAAATTCAAAAACCCTAAAACACACACTCTCTCTCTCCCCTCATCACATCACTCCCACACCTTCCGACCAATCGCGCCATGACAGCTGTCCCTCCGCCGGCGCCAGGCCGAGAGCTCTCCAACCCTCCCACCGACGGCATCTCCAACCTCCGCTTCTCCAACCACAGCGACCACCTGCTCGTCTCCTCTTGGGACAAGGTACGCCCTCGCCTTCCTAACTCTCGCTGCGCGTCCTGCTCCCCCTTCTGTTTCCAACCCCTCTCTCTCTCTCATTGCGCAGACCGTCCGATTGTACGACGCCAGCGCCAATGTGCTGCGAGGAGAGTTCATGCACGGAGGTCCCGTTCTCGATTGCTGCTTCCACGATGATTCCTCTGGGTTCAGTGCCGGTGCCGACAACACTGTCAGGCGGTAATCAAAACCCCATACCCAAAATCCCTAATTTTCTGTTTGGTTGCTCGGAAAATGCTGTAAAAACCCCATTTCTTAACTCTGATGCTTTGCGTTTACTTTTATGTCAATACCCCAGGTTTGTATTCAGCTCCAGTAAGGAAGACATTTTAGGAAGGCACGACGCGCCGGTGCGTTGCATTGAATACTCTTATGCAGCAGGTATGTTCTCCAAAGTATCAATTTTTACATTTGAAATTAGTTCTAATCGAAACCTTGAACTTCTTTTCTGCAGATTTTTTGGCCCAAATCTGTTGATTGATCTGATTTTGTAGTGTCCTTAGTTGTGTTTGTTGCTTTATTATTGTCAAAGGAATTCTCACATTTAATGACTATATAAACGACCTTAAATCATGATCTCTGATGTATTTGGTATTTCTGGTAATCACATTTAATTATTGTAAGTTTGAAAGCAGAAAAATTGTTTCCTTATACTGTAAAATTCCAAGTTTGTAACCAACTCTCTTATGTTCTAATAATACCAGGGCAGTTGATTACTGGTAGTTGGGATAAAACTGTGAAGTGTTGGGACCCTAGAGGCGCAAGTGGACAGGAGAGAACTCTTGTTGGGTCATACCCACAACCCGAGCGTGTTTATTCTCTTTCACTTGTGGGGAACCGATTAGTGGTTGCAACCGCCGGAAGACATGTCAATATCTATGATTTGAGAAATATGTCCCAGCCTGAGCAACGGAGGGAGTCTTCCTTAAAGTATCAAACTCGATGTGTGCGCTGTTATCCCAATGGAACAGGTAATTTTAGTAGCTTTTCAGTGTCAGGACACTAATCTCACGAACTTTTTCTTTCGTGCACTTGGTTTTTTGTGTATTGTGTTGCTCTGTGGCTAATCATGCCCGTTGGTTTTTCCTTGCTCACAGAACAGGGCCTTTTCATGTTAGGACGCCTTTAAGAAAAATAAGGGTCACAAAATAGAGTTATTTGGTGAATGAAATTGGTTGATACTGTTGGTTGTTTCATGTTTGATTCTATATTCACATTTTGTAGGTTATGCTCTCAGTTCTGTTGAAGGACGGGTTGCAATGGAGTTTTTTGATCTCTCCGAGGCTAGTCAAACTAAAAAGTACGTATTGAGCTTTCAGTGAAAAATTTTGCTTTACAATGAGTGATATTTTCAGTTTCATTGTGTCATATCTTTAGTGTTTCTTTAAAATGTATTCGAAATCTTTGATGCCACCACCACTAAATAAGTTGTTCTTGATATATGTATGATTCTCTCTTTATATATGAGGGTGTGGCATCATCATAAAGTGTGCTTCTGTTAGTTCACCACTGCACACTTGTAGATTTTTCTTGGTAGAATATCTGTAGCATTTCTCGTATGGTCACTGATTTGTGGGCGGTCAACTGGTTTGGAGATTGGGGCCCTCCCAAGGAAACTATTTTCCAAAATGCAGGCATGCATAAATGTATCATGCACCTGTGTCTTCATCCTTAATTTGTTAATGGTATTAATCTTTGTGCAGATATGCATTTAAGTGTCATAGAAAATCAGAGGCTGGAAGGGACATTGTGTATCCAGTAAATGCAATTGCATTCCACCCCATGTAAGTTACTTTTTTCTATTAAAGTATTGCGTACTAAACTTGTGAACTTTTGTGCTTTGATTTATTGAAGTCATGAAAACGATAGGCCATATCTGGTTTCCTGTTGAAGGCATCTTGTGACTACAATAATTACATCTGGGAATTTCATAGTAGTTGACTTAGTTCATGGTTTATTCTTTAGGTTGAATGGTTCAAAAAAAAAGGATCAGAATTGTTCCTTGTTTATGCGATAGATTATGGCTTGGATTATACTTGATCCGCGAATTGCGAGTGTTTAAAACCTAAATTAAGCTCAAGGGGAGCTTAGTAATTTCAGATATACGTAGCTCATGCTTTAATAAAGTTTATCAAGAGAGTTTGAGAATGAGATTCTTGTACATTATTGACTGTCATGTTTACAAGCTATTTTGCCCTCTCGGGACAAATTGAAAAGAGCTATACATACTTTTGCTTGATGAGAGTTGCGATCATACTGCTTATTGTATGAGAGTAGTGATGCTAGCAGTTTCTTTTTAGTCCACATGCATTTTTTTATTAGTTCTTTTCTGAAATTCAATTGCAGCTATGGTACTTTTGCTACTGGAGGTTGTGATGGTTATGTGAACGTATGGGACGGGAACAACAAGAAGAGGCTGTATCAGGTAATTTTTTTTTGCCTTAGGTGACACTGAAGAATAATTCTCCCATGGAGAAATTACAATTATATTAAATTTTCAATGTGCTCTTCTTTGCCAGTACTCGAAGTACCCAACAAGCATTGCGGCACTTTCTTTTAGCAGAGATGGCCGCCTATTGGCTGTGGCATCAAGTTACACATATGAAGAGGGAGATAAACCGTAAGCACCTATCTCCCGCGTCATCTCTCCTCATTGATTTTTACCCATCTGGCTATTTTCTCTCTCTCCATCTAATGTGTCATCTGTTCGTTCATCTTGCAGCCATGAGCCAGATGCCATCTTTGTTCGAAGTGTAAATGAGATAGAGGTCAAGCCAAAGCCAAAAGTGTACCCTAATCCGCCAGCGTAATTGGAGTTGAAGAATTTCGCATTTCGTATTAGTTACTCTGAATATGTTTATTCAATTTGACGAAGTTAGGTCACGAAATATGTAAAGAGACTAAGTGTATGCGACTTTGGCCATCTGCATTCTAAAACTTCGTCCGCTGTTAGAAAACGATGATGCTTTGTAACGCAATTGTTATGATTTCATCTTGCAGACAATGCCTCCAGTCGAAGCAGTTTTTGAGTTCTTTTGTTATCTCGTTTTGTAAATTTTCTTTCTGAAAGTCCTTAGTGCCAAATATCCTTAACCACAGCACCTCTTCCAAGTTTTTGCTTTTGTTTCGGCCTAATTGGATTATTAGTCCGTATGGCGATAGGATAGTTGAAAGATAGTTTATGTGGTAAAAAAAATTAGGATTTTAAGTTCATGTGGTGAAGTCTTTTAGGATTGGTGTCCAAAATTAAAGATTCGATCAACTCTTTGTTAATTATTAGAACTTGAGGCACATATATTAAGCATTGTTCTAAAAATCCCCGCCTAGCGCCGCCTAGGCCCCAGCCCACCGCCCCGATTAATGCCTAGGCTTCAGCCCACAGCCTAGACCACCTAGGCACCCGCCTAACCCGCCTAGCCCGCCTAAGCATCCGCCTAGACCCGCCTAGGTTGCAACTCACTTAGGCAGAAAATATATAACTTTCATTTTGCATTTTGTTTTTTTCCAATAAATTGTAAGAGACTTGTTGCATACTTGAATGAACAAACATTATATCCTTATTTCACATGTTTTCATTATGTTCCAATACTTCATGATATATATGCATTCTATTTTGTAGTTTATGATGAAATTATATATATTTCAAGTAGAAGCGGACACTTATTTACCTTAAATATAATAGATTTACTTAAATCCGCCTAACCGTCTAGGCGCTAGGCCCCAGCCCACCGCCCGACTAACGCCTAGCGACTTTTAGAACCTTGATATTAAGATAAAATTGAACTTTTCGTTAATTGTTGGCATGTGAGGTTTACATGTGAGGTTAATTTAATCTTTTTAATCTCACATGTGAGCCTAATGTGCTAATAATTAATGAAGAGTTGACAAATTTTTCAATTTTGGGTCTACATCCTATCAAACTTCAATACGGGTTTAAACATGAGCTATCTTCCAACCACCCTATCAGCACAAAGACTACTCCATTTAAGCCTTCTGTTTTTATTGCTTAGGAGGAAATAGAAATATCGGAACCAATTTCTTCAAAAACATGGGAAGTCGTAGTATTCAAAAGTATCGACATAAATACGAGGTGTATGATCCCCTAAAGATAAAGATAAAAGGAGCTTTCTATGTAATTGTGGTTCTACATGCTGTTTTTCTTTTCCAGACGATATTCCATATGATATTTGACATTACACTTACCCGAAAACTACCCACACATACAGGATCAGAAGTATCACAAAAGGGGTGGAGGTAATCAGTCTTCAGCCAAAACCCTGCTCCTCCAACGTACTAGATACCGGAAAGTAGCGAGGGCTAGCTCAAATCTTTCCTTTGTATATGCAATGCCATTTCTTCGCAATCACCTGAATCCGGATGGAGCTGCTTGTGGACCGCCCACTGCTCCTCTCCTCATAGCTCGTGATTGCGAAAGCATCTCATCATAATTCTGATCAAAGAATTCTCTTTCAGAAATTGAATACGGGCATTTAGCAGCAGAGAGATCAATGGAAAAAATTGCAATGAGAAAAGTACCCGTTTCTCAAATGCTGCATCACGTGAGTCGATTATCTTGTCTACGATTCCATACTCTATGGCTTCTTGTGCTTGAAAATATTTAGGCCGCCGGACATCTTTAGATAGTTCTTCCTTGGACTTCCCTGTTCCCTTTGCAAGTAAATCAATGTAATACTCTGTGTTTGCATCCAGTTCCTTGGCCTGACAAGTTTTAACAGAAAATGTGTGAGAGAGGGGAAGGAGAGAAAAATGGAGGGCAGAGGCGGCGTGACAAGTACCTTAATCCACATGTCGATGACTGACCCACTTGACCTGCTGACCTTTGGTAAATATAATTTTGCTGCGATTAATAGAAAAACAGTGATCAAAATGTACACAACAAAGGGGTGAAAACAATAGCACCCTCTTTACAGCTTCCCACATTGTATGAAAATGGGTTAAAAGGTATGCGAGATTTGAAGATGGAATCATACTGGAGGAATTTGGCTGTACGGCACGATAACCCTTTGCCCCAAGTGACAGAAGCAGTGCGGCTTGACCATATGCCATGCCACAATTCACAGTATACACATCTGATTTGACATACTGCATGCAGAAAAAATCAATAGCAGGTTAGATTGTTCAAATTGGTAGAAAAAGAAACGGCTAGGGCTTTTCAATGGATATTGTTTCCCAATAACATGACAGACCATATATTGGCATGGCACTGACTTTTGCACATTTTTTTAAAATATATCATCCCATATAACAGACATATATGGTACACGATGAAAATTACCATTCTACGTAACTGATTTCCATTATAAATAGATATAAACAGAATACCTTCTAAAGTTGATAATAATACTTACACTCATCATGTCAGCTATGGCATATGCTTCGGTTTCAGATCCAACACTCTCCATCTTCTCATTCTAAAATGCACCAAAAAAATTAATACGGATAGGTAATACTTCAAGATAGGGAAAATAATGGGGGAAACCTTTGATGTTATATTGCACTCATAATTGCTTCCAACACTAACCTGTGTCCCCGATGAATTTATGTACAAGTATATAGGCTTAGAAGGGTTATCATAATCCAACCACATAAACTGAGCGACAAGAAGCTCAGTTACTGCTGGTACAATCTACAGAAGTCAGATAAAATATAAAATGCTGAGTCAGAACAAAATGAATGAATGGTTTGTGAAGAAAGAAACTTGTTGCCAGAATTATAATTAAAAATATATATAATCTCTTACTGGCATGCCCAAATAGCATATCCGAGCATCTAAAAGTAAGGAAGGCAGATCAGGAGGAGCAGTTCGGGGTCTTCCATTTCCTCTTGCACCTCCCCGATACATGCTCACACTCATACTGTATTGTGAAGGGCCCTTGCCATCCATGCCTGACATACTATACATCCCTCCATGATTCAAGTAGTTGTTGGCAGATGAGATGCTTTGCTGTTAAATTTTGGATAAGAACATGTCTAGTTAGTTGATTTGCCGCATTTAGTTTAGTTTAATTGAAATCCACTTAGCCCTTCTATTAATACGGAGCCACTTAAAACTTGTTAGAGTGTATGGTGAGTGAACCTCTGTAACTTTTTCTGACTGACGTCTGGCAGGATTATCTTCTGTCATGAACATGTCCATTTGGGTAGGAGAAAGGCCATACAGATAATGTGGCACATTCTTAAAATTATCCATCACTACAAATGAGAACAATGAAGAAGGTAAGGAAGAAATTTAACTTATTTCACTTGGATTATAATTGGCATTCCAAATTTCCATATTTTTGGGAAATTAAAGCATCAGAAGACTAAAGTTTCAAATAAATTGCAAAAGGCTGAAAATTAGCATAAAAAGGACTGAATCAAATTGCAATATTGATAAATCAGAAAAATCGGAATGTTAAGATCCATAATATTAGCAACCTTAAAAACCTTGATATTTTTTTTTTTTTAACAAACGATATTATATACACCAAAGGGGTGGGGAAGTGGGCTAAGCCTCACAATGGGCTGGCAATAATGCGGTTCAAGTTCGCCTTTGGCGAGAATCGAACCTAAGACCTCTCACAAGTGAAGAGGAATACCACTAGACCGTAGTACTAAGTGGCTAAAAACTTTGATACTAATCGTCAAGGTACAAGCATTCCCCACCGAAAAAAATAGAACCATCCTGTTCTAGCATATGAGCTATTGATTTTGTTTCCCACACAAACACATTTTCAAGGACAAGTTCAACCCGTGAGTTCTAAACCTTGGTATCAGTGCATGAAATGAGGGACTTAAGGTGCTAAGTCATTGAATACTAGTAAGTGAGGAAGATACCAAAAAGTGAAGAAGGCAAAAATTGGATCAGTGTTGATACAGGAAGTTGACGAGGCAATAGGGCTTTGAAACCCATGTCCCACATTGAAAATACAGACCATTCCAACTTAGGAAACGATTGCTAACCAGTTTTACATGAACAAGTTGTTAACATCAATGGTTAGTGGCTATTACCTTTATCGACATAGCTCATATATAATGCTGAAGTATAATAAGCACTGAACTTTTAGTGCTTTTAGGGAACACTCAACCACTACATGTAGATATACACTAATCCAAATTATACAATCGTCAACAACGCACTTCTCTTGAATTCTCCAATCAAATTATGGTCAGTCTCATTCACTTTCGACATATAGAGCATGAACACTCTAGCCCACCACAACAGTTCCTCTTCCTGAATAGAATGATGCCTGGTAATAATATGGCAACATGAAATTGCCCTCAATTTTGTCTAAATTTACTACCTTCTTCAACCAAATAAAACCTATTGTCCCCTCAAATATCATAAGATTAACAACTAAATGTTCAAAATTTCAACTTTCCCTATACTCCCTACCTCTTTACGCAGCAACCCAATTGAAATTTTGAAACTCCCATCCCAAAACCCAAAAAACAAAAAAACAAAAAACAAAATCAGAAAGGAAACAATACCCACATAGAAAATTTTGATTAAAATACAGAAACGAATCACAAAATCCCCACTTAAAACAAAATTAGGAGAGATGGCAATCTACAAAAATCAATAAACAAAAAATTGAGGAAAAGGGTAGTGAAAACTCACCTCCAACTTTGAGATTTTCCTGCCGGAACTGCTTGGGAACGTGGTCCGAAGCTTTAGCATAAGCAGACTTGAAGCGTCTCTGAGCTTTCAATCTTAAGGGAAAGAGAGGTGGTGCAGCGACGACCTTGATGCCGTGAACGAAGGTGTTTGGGATCCCAGCATTAAAGGCGCCTGTTTGGCGACCTTGGCTGCTGTCTAAGGCGGCTGACGGCGGATCTGAGAGCGGAGAGAGCAGAGAAGTCGCCATGGATAAAGAGAGAGATTTCTCGAAGCTGAGGACAGTGTCGAGCTCTTCAGTATGAATGCTAATTTTGGGAAGCACACAGAGCCAAGAGATGTTTGAGTACGTGTGAGATACAGGATGCTCCATAGAGTCCATAATCCATGGGCTCATGGGTGTGGGTTGGGTCGGATCTATTTATGTTATTGGGCTTGAATAGATGGATCCAGCCCATGAGAGTGTTAATCGGTTGTTTCCACTTGGGATGGTTCCAATTGGGCCTCAAAATACATATGAGTGCAAGAGTGTTAGTGGTTTGTTTCCTCGCTCTCTTTTTTTTCTTCTCAATATACGCCGCGGTATTTGGGAAGAAGGAATCGAACATAAGATTTGAGTGCAATGTCTTAATTACTTGAATTAAAAGCTCCTTATATTTGTACGTAGTTTGTGGTTAGTGACTTGTAACTCAAAGTTCATGCAACTCACAACCTAAAGCTTGTGAGGCTTCTCCAATTTTTTTGCGTGAATATGATTCCCATACATAAGAATCAGGCTGCCTAAGTTTGATTCTTATAACATTGTTTCAATAGTAGTGCGACTTAAATAGTTGTGAGAGGTATATTCTATCCAAATCAAATTCAAAATACCCATATGAGACTTAAATTTTTCAACTTAAGATATGAGTAGCTCAAAATTTTCGACTCACCATGGAAGGCAGTACTATTGTCACGTCCCGATCCCGACATACGTCCCTGATCGACACATGACGTCATCATGTATCCGTATATCTAACATACCCCGCCTTCGGGATATGGACAAAGCACAACTCAAGATTCAGGTTACGTAGTAATTTTCGTATACTTTATGGCTACACATAACATCCTCGTTAGACTACCTACGTATCCTAAATAGGGATCAAGCCATTTGTAGTTCACCTTCACTACACTCGAACAATCATCACATAAATCACTATGTCTCAACATAATACCACACAACAGACATGCAACATTACAAGGAACATTCGACGAAGTGCAACATAAAACTCCAGCCATATTGGTCAACAAGTCTAATCATAATGACAACAATAACAACCAACATCATTCCACAATCACATCAATTAATAACACATACCATACACCGAAATGCAAGGCTAGAGCGACACAGTTCGACCAAAGCCTACATCTCTGAAGCTAAAATCAAATCCAAATAACCAACAAGTCAAATGATGCGATTTCAGACCACTTAACGAAATCCATCAACATCAGGTTTCGAACTACTCAAAGGAACCAAGACAACAAAAGAGATTCTAGACCACTCAACGGAATTGCGGAGTAGAAGGAATTCCAAACCACTCAACGAAATCGCGGAGTACAATGCATATCAGACCACTCTCCTTTCTCTCCCTTTTCTTCTTTTAGATTGGCCAATTCCCCATCCCAATCTCTCCTTTCTTTTCTCTCCTTTCCATCCTAGCGACACGCATGGCTTCTTCCCAGCCGTTGCTGCTCCAACAAATCTAACTCCAAATTACAATCCGTTTGCGCTCACAAGTTCGTAACGACATGTACTATCCAAATATATAAAGAAATCTGAAAAATTATGAAAGGAAATAAATACGTCCTCGAAAATTCCGTTTAGTTCATTAAGGGCATTTTCATCATTTTACTTATTGAAAAATTTATACGCCATAAATATAAACGCGTTGAACTACGAATAAGAATACAAAATACAAAATACAAAATACAAAATACATAATTTTAAACAGTGAAATACGGGGATGGGATTTCACAACTATGTTAAGCATCGACATTAAAAGTTTGTCCAACTCATCTTTATTGTTAAATTCTTGTGTTTTAGAAATAAAATCAAGCTAGATCCAATTAAAGCCAAATCAATTTTTCCAAGTTAAAACTCTCAACTAAGCATTCATAAGTTGGAAAGATGCCAAAGTTTGACTAATGGTTTCGAACTTTTGTGGTTTTTTTATCCTTCTAACAAAAATTTAAAAAAAATTAAAAAAAAAAGAAGACAAAATTACAAAGATAAGAGAGTCAAATATGGTCTACTTTCCTCCACAGTTTCTTGAAGTTTCTAATTCATCTGTACACCACAGAAAAGAAAAGGGCAAAAATATAATAATAATTATGCAGATTAATACAAGTAATTAAAATAAAACTTAATTAGGCAGCCAAAACCCCTAGGTTGGAAGTGATTATGTGAGGCATGACTTCAGCTGCTTTACTTGTACCTTCTTTCACTCAATACATATATGCTAGTCATGCAAAGCGTGTGGCAAATTTTTATTTTTTATTTTTAAATATACTCTATAATTTATTTTAAATACTAACTAACTTTACTGTTGCTTTAAAAATTCAAAGAAATAAACAACAAAAACTGCCCACTATTTGGGGGATTCTTTTATTTTTCAGAATTTTTAATTAATTTCTTTTAATTCAAATATTATCGTTTTAACATTTTAATTAGAGAGGGGCATTTGTAATATATTGAAAGTTTCAAAGAGAAAAATAACTAAAAAATAATACGATCATATGCACTTCTCCAAACTTTGTCGGGTAGCATTTACGGAGTGTACCAAAGTTTGACGCCACCACACCCGCCTTGACTTGGACAACAAGCTTACGTACCTCCCCACGTCAACAAGATTTAAACTACAAGAAAGCAAACCCTAACAAGCTCCGTTAAATTGAGGAAATATAATTGGAAAAAAATGTGTTGAAGAATTCAACTCCGTTAAATTGAGGAAATATAATTGGAAAAAAATAATTCGAAAAAAACCCTAACAAGCTCTGAATTTCAACAAACACATGTTATTTGAATCAATTAAATTCAGTGAAACAATTATAAACAATGAGAAGAGCGACAACGAGGACTCTACTCCAGTCGCACACCAAACAAAATACATACGAGTTTTAGAGTTACAATTCCAAAAGTGTGGAAGGGCATTACAAATGCGAACAGCTTGACACGGTCCCCCATGCAACTGCTAACTGATTGCTTGTCGGTTTTCAAAAAATGTGAACTCAAGACCTCGCGAGCTGCCACGTGGTCAATTCGTGAAGAGAGGAGCGCGTACGTAGCGTGTCGTACGCTCGACGGTTGGTTGCGCGTCGTTGAAGCCACTCTTTAGTCGACTTTGCCTCCTCAGTCCTCACTCTGCTTAGCTCGCTGGATAGTGTTTTTACACAAATACCCCTGACACCATTGGCTTGCTAGATAAAACCCCTAAAATCTCAACTTCCCTAGATAAAACTAGATCCGAACGAGAAGATTATTTACAAAGAACGATAAATTTTTTATATTTGCGTTATAATCCTAGAGAGATTAAATTTATAATCTAAATTTTGGAAATTAAAGAATATGTAAGTTGATGATATGTTTATTACTTAAACGTTGATAAACGTGCTCATCCCTATTGGTGACACATCATTTAATTTACAAATTTTGTCTCCAAACTTGTTGAGTATGAGAATTGCATTCTCAACAAACTTAACACATAAACAAGTCATGTCTTATTTTCGATGCTTAAATCTTTTAGTCAAATTAGAAAGAGCATTATGCTCTTTTCTCTGCACTCATGTTTGAATTTTATTTTTTGTAGTTTAAACGAATTTAGTGTAAAATATCACATGCATACAAAAATATCTTATCTTCATTTCATATTCAAGTATTGGTAGCTTATACTTTTTCAAAGTGAGTAATGAAGACTACAATTTTTTTTTTTTTTTATGTCCAACTTTCTCTAGTAGAAAAATCGATAAAAACAAAAAGGACTTGCACATAACAGGTGAACCATCACTTCTTATACATAGCCTTGTATTAGTAGTCCTAAACGTCATGGTATTAGTGAATCCATTTTATAAAAATGTATGTCAATAAACACATTCATAGCATTGGTCAACCAAGGAAGTGCTCAAGACCCATCCATCATCAACTCCTAATAACCAGATCAAATCTATTCATCGCAATAAATAGATAGAAAATAAACAAAGGCAAATGAGAGAGGAAAGTGACTTGAAGCATCAGGCGATGATCAAATTTACTTGCTAAACATTGAATTCAAAGTTCAAACTCAATGGCTCAAGTCGTTGTTTTAAAATCGATATGCGTTTCTAGCTGGTCTTGAAAGTTAAATATTTTGGAAGGGCAGTTTGGTAAAAGCAAGCGTTGTAGGGCAAAAGAAGTCTTGTTTTTTTTTTCTAGAAAACAACGAGGATAATCATGGGAATGACAATTAAGCACACGTGGCTAACAATGCATGTTCCTCGCGAAATTTAGTTGTCTTTCCAGAAGCCCCAAACCCAACACTAAACTACCGAAAATTGCAAGCACTGATGAGTGATGAGAAATCAGATCCTCAGATATGGAGAGTTAAAAGGTGGGACCCGTATGTGTGTGTGTGTATATATATATTATACGTGGGAAGAGCATGACCGATCAACTTGTCAGCACAAGTGGAATTAGAAATTTGGAGAAATAAGCATTCATCCTTACTCACCTCACCGTCACGTAAGCTAAGACGTAAAGACTCGGGTGGATTTCCACTGTACAGGGTTGGGGGTTTTCCCTTTGTCACACAAAGAACAATTAACAGTAAACCCACAACAAGTAAAGACTTCTTCAAATATTAGATAGAGAAATATCGTTAAATCGAAAACTTGTTAATTTAATTCAATTTAATTTGTCAACTAAATTAGTATGCTTGTAGCTCAGATGCAATTTGTGGGCTTGGTAACCCGAAAAGGTGCATATTGAAGCAATAGTTTGAACGGCGTTATGTCATGACCTTCACTTTGAACCTCATGTGGTCCAACCAAACTAGATCGTATGAGTTGTTTTTATATACAAATGATGTTTTACTTGACACTAATCTAAATTGTATGGAGGGAGATTCAAACTTGGGTGTATAGTGAGGAGTACATCCCGTCTAACCAGTGTGACTACAAGCACATATGCAACTAGATCGTATAGGTTAATAATCCAAAAGTGAACCCACTTGATGAGTTTTTTGTATCTCACTAAGTGTCTACTTATCCTTGTTAATATCTTCCCTAACCCCGTATCAACCCTAGAAATTCCTTTGTAACTGATAGTATAAATAATCTTATTGTTCAATGAAGAGAATTGAACCACATTATTGTTAGCCCATTGTGAAGCTAAGTCCACCGCTCTCTCCGTTAGTGTAGATAATATTGTTTGTTAAAAAATGAAAGAAATTGACAGAAAAGAAAGTCATAAGGAAGGGTGCATGGGATAAAACGAGTTAGAATAGAATATGTGGGTAGGAAGGATAAGGATATGGTTCTCTCAATTATAAAAAAAATGTGAAATTTAATGAATTATAAAATAAATGACGCAATGAAAATCTTCTATAATCATTAAAACATAATGAAAATATGACGAGAATGAAAAATCATTTAATTCGTATCTAACCGATCGGATTAAGGAAGATCTTTCAAATTTATTTATACCAAATGCAAAGGGACGATCATTTATACGTATCTGGCTCACATACCTCTATGTTTGAACGTTGCTCACATGCTCTTGGGCGCCTGAACACAATCTCCTAATAATAACAAGGTTGCATTTACCGCGATATATATATATATATATATATATATATATATATATATATATATATTTTATCTACTAATTTAAAAAAAAAAAGTTTTATCATCTTCTATATTTATTAGAATAATGTGAGAGAAATTAAAATTTTAAACCAAATTTACAAAGCAAATGATGTGTCAATATAAGAAATAAGCATGCTAATCGATACTTTAGTAATAATTCAATAAGCAACATCCATATCATTTGATTTACAAAATTTGGTATCCCTACAATCTCAATTTTTTGGAACTTGATTTGTTGTCTATAGATAGCAACAATGATGCCATAATATCTATGTCACTAACCTCACTAAAAGTGCAACCTTTTTCTTATATGATAAGTGCCCATGATGTAGAATATGATAAAAATTGTTTAAAGTGTGCTAAAAAGTATTGATCAAAAAGTAGTAATTAGTTCCTTTCTCGTTAAACACACCGACAAGGATCACCAAGACAACATTGAGGATTCCTCTCCCAGTATTCCTATCCATCTTTTAAAAAATGACAAAGTTGTTAGCCTTGTGATTTCCACTTTCCATGAGTAATTAGTAAATATTTAGTAATAATCAACAAGTATAACAACTAATTAGACAAAAATAGTTGGAATCCGCTCGAAGAAATCCGATAAAATTCAAACGATAGATACACAAGAGAAGAATTTGAAAGAGGGTGGCGTGTTGTGCACGCACTAGGACCCAAGTAGTGAGATTTGTTTTGGTTTGGTGGACGCAAAGAGAAAGCAAAGTAAGTTAAAGTAAGCAGGCGTACAAATGTTTTGACCTGGAAGAAGTCCCAACAAAAAGCTCAGCCCACCGCCTCCCTCCCCTCCCACCACTCCCACTCCTTTCTACCCTTTTCCTTAGTTGACCGACTTCTCTCCTTTCACCAACTCTTACCCAAATCCCACATATAAATACACCACCTCCCCTCCTCACTCTCTCCACCACCACCACAACCACAACCACAACCCAATCCCACCAAAAACAATAAACTCAATCCTCCTCGCACCATAATCTCCAAGGGCAGTGAAACCAGTCTCCGTCTTTGTATCTCGACAACCATATCGATCACATATTTTTCGCGTTTTGGCGCACGTGAAAATTGATAAAAAAAAAAATGGCCTTAGAGGCTTTGAAATCCGCGAGTACCACCACTAATACTTCTCCACCCTTCTCATCGTTTGAAGAGGCGGACGATCGTCGTCAAGCAAATCACCAAATCCACTCCAAAGAGCCATGGGCAAAGAGGAAGCGCTCTAAGCGGCCTCGCAGCGAAGACCCGCCTACCGAAGAGGAGTACCTCGCTCTCTGCCTCATCATGCTCGCCCGCGGCACCACTGCCGCCGTCACCACTAGCAGCTCTGAATCGCCGGCGCAGCCGCCGTCTGGGGAACTTTCTTACAAGTGCTCTGTTTGTAACAAGGGGTTCTCCTCTTACCAAGCTCTTGGAGGACACAAGGCCAGCCACCGGAAATCCGACTCTTCCGCCGCCGCCGCTGCCACGGTGGATCATCCAATCGCCGCTGCTTCCGCCGGACCGGCAACAAGCGCTAGGACCCACGAGTGCTCTATCTGCCACAAGACCTTCCCCACCGGCCAGGCCTTGGGTGGACACAAGCGCTGCCACTACGACGGCGGTAGCGCTGTCACTACTTCCGAAGGCGGCGGTGCTGGGGCCTCGAGCCACAGTCAGAGTCAGAGTCATCAGAGTCAACGCGGCTTTGACCTGAACCTGCCGGCGTTGCCGGAGTTCTGGCCTGGGTTCGGCGCTGACAAGAAGAGTCAACTCTCCGGCGAGCAGGAGGTGCAGAGCCCGATGGTGGCCAAGAAGCCGCGGTGGTTGTTGGGTCGAGATTGATTTGGATTTACGTGAATTACAAAGCCCCGTATAGCTAGCTAGCTCATAGCTGCATGTTTTTTAATTTTAATTTTATTTTCTCTTTTTTATTTGAGTTGTTGAATGGTGTACAGAAAATTCAATTCGTTCATTGTTTGTAAACAATGTTCTAGTGTCTCCAATTGGTTATTTAATTACTATTTTCTATTCTATTCGATTTGGGTTTTAATTAATTCAATTTTGTTACGTAATTATAAATTATTTTCTTTTCGTTATTGCTCTGTATTTACCACGGGTGTTAAGCTCTAACCATATAGAACACCAAAACAAATTTTATGACCAATAATCGAGCAAGCTCAACTTTGTGCAACAAATATTTCAGAAATGAGAGAGATTTTATGTAAGGCTATTCTTGTCGATTCAGCGTTCTGTTTTGCCATCAAGTGTATAAATTTATACAGTAACTAAATCGTTACTTTTGTCCATACATCTGGTGCCACTTGAGATGTTTACCGCAATTTTACACAATGACTCAAAGTTCACGTTTATCTATTCTGATGGCACCCAAGATCCTTATAGGCATATGTAAATTTGATTGGGATATTTTCATTTGATTGTCGAATCAAGTTTTTGTTTTTGTTTTTATTTATTTTTTAACAAACGATAGTGTTAACAAGTGAAATTGTTAAAAGTTAAGAAGAAAATGTCATATGCCAAAATTAATAAGTGAAATTGTTCAAAATGCATAAACATTCTTTTTCTCTGTGACTACGATAAAGACCATATGGGAAAATTAAGTTCTAAATGCTTTGGTCTTCCTTTTTATTGTTCTTTAATATCTTAATTAAGGGGGTGGGGCATGCGTATTATTAGAAATCCAGCGTGAACAACGAAGGTACAGCAGGCAGGCATGCCTGCCTCACTGGTGGTGAAGTGGTGGCGGTGATAGTGGCGAGCCAAGTATGTATGTATTAACAAACATGCACGAAGCAGACAAAGTGTTTAGCCATTGAAGCCAAGGGCCAACACCATGTGGATTCACGCCTTTAATGCACATGTTGAGAGGGCATCATGATAAATTGCCTCCAGACTACATCCAATATTAATACTTTGTTAAGAGCATCTTCAACAGTTTTTTTTTTTTCTTTTCAAAATACTCTCTGAATCTAGAGAGTGTAGGACAGTTTCTAAATTTAAAGACTCAACAGACAACTTTGCTATATATTGCCAGAGAGAAATTACAGAACTATATATTGCCAGAGAGAAATTACAGAACTATGTACAAGATTAGGTGTAATTTGGAAAAATCTTTTATTAGTGAGAGTAATTACGAATTCTATGTTTTGATTAATTTATAAACTACGAACACAGTTAATAAAATTGATAAACAATGGTCAATTTAATTGGTTTTTCTCCGTTCACGACTGTTTAAGACCGACCTAGAGATAGAAAGAGAGGTATATATACACTTGCGATTCTGTTAAAAAGAAATATTAGTGACGTACGTGATTGGTAACTTAATCGAGCAAATTCGATAATTAAACATATAAATATATATGTGATAAATGTCCAGATGAAATGTTTGTAGCTACATGCATATCTGTAGCATGTTGCTTCTTTCTTTTACTTTTTCTTTTTGTTTTGGTAGTTTAGCAATTAAGCTTGATGCATATTATTCTCTAACAAACACTCATCACACTTGTCGTGTTGACGCACTCCACTCTTACTACTCTCCCGCTTTGCACGCCTGAGAATTAGAAGCTGATTAATCAGTAGTTAATGGCTTATTATTATTGCTAATTAAGCTTTGATTTCAAGTGTGAATGCGAGGTTTAATTGCCGTGTGGCCAAAGCTGCTTCCTCTAAACGCGGCATTGACAATTATACTTGCCTAATATCTTAGTTTTGCTTTTACAATCATTGCTATACTCTTGTTTAAATGGACTGTTAAACGTGAAATGTAGGTTTACAGGTAATAAGAATTTGATATATGTAAGCTTAAAATGTACGCAGCAACAAGAATTTTGCTAGGGTATAGAGAGCGTAATTCTTGACAACAAAAAGCAAATTAAATAGTGGCTTGGTTAGCGATCCACTACTAATCACACCATGTATTTATACATTATATGACATGTAAGTTGGGTTTTATCCTAAAACTTCTCTGTGTCATTATGAGTGGAACCCTTAATTGTATAAACTAGTTTGTCATCAATTATCCAATGTGGGAATCTTGTACTATTCAACAATTTTTGGCCGTATATCCTCACTTTACATTGAGTAAAGTTTTTTGTCTAGCTGAATCAAAGCGATGCAAAGCTAAATGTGGTCGTATCTGAGCCGTACACTAATTCAGTATAGTTGATCTCTTTTTATGCCTTTTAGCTCGTGCATATACTAATTTAGATAGAGAAGAACTTCCTTGATAATTGGTTTTTGTATTGAGACACCTACTAACATAAGTCTTTGACAATAGAAAGTTTCTAATCTTTTCCATAAAAAGTAATTAGCTATGAACACACGCTTCTTCATCATGGTTTTTATACTTATTTTGGTTAAAGTATACCTAATAAACCGGCTTTGGATATTTCAGTTTATCAAGTTTAATAAAAGGAACTCTTTCACACGCAACAGAAGCTGCAGAATAATTCTCGATGGGGTTGCTTCCTTGAACATGTTTGAAGATTTTGGGGGCATGCTGTGAAGAAAAAAAAGAAGTTCAGAAGGATGTTTCTGTTTGATTGCGTGCAGGAAGTGTACAGAAAACCCTAGGTGGCAATGGCATCGTAAAAATAGGATAAGCAAATTCATTTCGTTAATTGTTACTTAGTGTTCCAAACCTATGGACCAACTAAATAGATATTAGGAAAATTAGGGCTAAAAGTTTTATGGGTTCTTGAAGATGCCCTAGTCAAATAATTGGACCAGAAATTTGTGCTAGTCAAGCATGTTAACTACCTTTGCAAATCGACAAAATTTTGAGTAGCTAGTTTTTTATTTTTTACTTAATATATACAGGCAATATTTAACATTAAATTTATTTAAATTACGAAAAATTGGAATTCAAATTTTGATGTAGGTGCATCGTGTTCCAGTCAATTTAATTAAGCCGAAGTTTATAAATTATTCCTTGATTTACCTTTTTCTTGGGTTAGAAATTAAAATTCGTTAATATTGCATATCAATAGAAATTGATCTGATAATTTATGGTGGAGATTCAAGAAAATAAAGTCAAGAGAAATGTGAAAGAAAGAAGACTGGAGACCATCTGATAGTACGTCATTATTCTCATTTAATTTTCCTAATTTTCACATTTGAGGTGTTAATTACATAATACTAATGTAATTGCCATGCTTTTCTTTATAATTATTTCGATGGCTCTGCAGTCGACTCTACACACAAAACCGATCTAAAATATTTGCTTCCTAGCTCGCTTCTCTTGACTCTATCTGTTTGCAGATTTTGAAGGGTACGCAGTGACAGTAGGCGAAAGATGGTCAAAAGAAACAAAGTATTAATTTGGTAATAAAAAGATTATCCACTAGCTACTACTATTTTATTGGTGTTTAATTTAGTTTATTTGAGTTTAGTGTTTATCTTTTTCTTAAAAAATTTGGTCAGAAACAGTAATATTGATTAGTCAAAATTTATTAGGGATGGCTGGCTATACGACCAATTGGATCACATTGGAATTTAAATCACATTTTCTTGTACTAAAATTGTTCAAATTTGGTGCAACATATGATATCCATTTCTGGTACCAAACTGTTATGCGTTGGACTCCATCAAATATGTGATGGTGTTCTAGGGGAAGGAAATGACGACATAGCTTCTCTAGTTTTACATTTCATTTTCATGGAAAATTAAAATTAAATAATAATTATACAAGTATGCATGCACCTACTGTAGGGTGAGATTTTTCAACGGAAAAGGATCATTGCCGGGTCAATTTTCTGGGGATCCCAGAAATTCCGTGATCGGAAACATCCATTGTATATCGTGAGATAAAAAATCATTTTAAAATTTAAAATTTAAAATTAAATATAAATAGTATCTAATGAAAACTGACCGCATAATGTATAATGAACGGTCATATTCATAGGATTCCCAGAAAAAGGATCTAGCGAGAATCCTTTTCCAGCAGCCACTTTTATCAATATTGTTACATATAAGAATTATAATACTACGAGAAAATGTGCATGGACTAAAAGTTTTCTCCTATTTGAAAACCATTCGCATGCAACGACTCAAAGACGAGTTGTATTGGGGTTCAAAGTTGCTAATTAATTTGGTGTAAATTATTTGCAGTTGGGAAAAACCGTTGTGCGTTGGGTCAGCTGCTGAGACACCCGTGAGCCGGTTTATGACATTGTATTTGGTCGTAGCCAATATATTAGGCACATGCTTCATGTACAGTTAAATTCAAAATTGACTTTGCATACTAATACCATATATCTAACCACAGATTCCTACTCAGTTTCCCAGAAAAGAAGGGGCAAAAAACCCACAGGTAAGAGAGATTTTTAAGTGTGTTCCAAACATGATTACATATGCTTAGAGATGGCGTTGAGGGAGCAAAAGGTGCAATTGTATAGGGCCCCCCAAAATTGTTTGGTATCTTATATTTATATGTAATAATGTTATATATTAAAAATACTTTTATTAGCACTTTAAAATCTTATAATGTACTTTTTATAAGTGTAATTTTTTTTCTTTCTAAATAAAAAAATTTGGAGTGCACAATGAGATAATAGGAGAGCCAAAACAACACCTTAAAAAACGATTTTCTTTTCAATTTTATTGTATAATAATGCTATATATTCAAGTGAAACTTTAAAGTTAGAGTTTTTTAAACTTTTTTTTTCTTTATTTGGTTGCTTAAGATTGAACTGTTTTTTATTATTTAGTGAAGATTATATTTGTAACTCTTTTTACTTATTTAATGACATTTGTAAACTTACAGTGAGTCCTACACGTTGTTTTGATTTATGTTATTATTTTATAGTACCAAAATATTGTCCTACTTTTTTTAAAATAAAAACTATCTTAAAAAGGGGCCCTTTTATAAATTTCGCACAGGGCTCTCGAAATCTCAGAGACGGCCTTGCATACGCCATATGTCATTATATAAGTGGAGAAATACTTTTAAAAAAAAACTTTCGTTCATTTGTATAATAATATATGGCATACTACCCTATATTCTGGGCATATTGAAAAATCTCTTGAGATATCTACAATTTCACTCTAAGTTTTAGCTTCCTTTTATCATAGTTTAATTGCTCCAAAGTATGACTGCCCTCAGTTGTTGGAACTTGGTAGCATTGGTTTTCAATAAAGTTCTTTATCTTATAATTACGTTATGACATTTAAAAGATATTTGATGCTTGTAGGTTTTCGTTTGCCAGTCGTTAACATCGATCAAAGTTGATATGGAAAAGGGCAGGTATAAAACACACCCACTTACAAAAAAGTAAAAAAGAAAAAAGAAACATTTCAAGAGACCAGAGTCTTATTTCCTCTTCTTTTGACAACATTTCTCCTTTGAACGGCATTTCCTCTTCCTCTTTCATTTCAAACTTTTGCACACATGATTTTTCTATCGTTGTTAGACAGAGTCATTTGTTTATGCCTTGCGGATTAATTCGCTTCTATTTCATTGGTTTGGGATAGCATGTTGTATAACAAAAACAATATAATAGTAATAAACAAAAATAAATTACAATTCGAATCGTTATGATTCGGGCAGTTTAGCGCACGTAATAGTTTGTTTTGTCTTTTTAAAATGAACATTTTGTTACTATAGAGTTATAAATGGTTACACTAACGTCCCTTTCATACAACGAACCATCAAATTAACTATTATCTTTTTACATGACATTCGATAGGCCTATTTTTTACTTACATGAACGTCATATTAGTGACATAAATCATTCCTACTTATATCTAAAAGGCTAAAGATTTCTTGAAAAAAGTTCTTATTTGATTGTCCGTATGGCATTTGTATCCATTAATTTGTCATCGATACTATATACAAGCAAAAGATGAAACGGCTAAGTGTTAAAAATAAAGTTAATTTGATAGATAGATTAACAGAGAGAACAATGGTGTACTAGTTCATAAGGTAGTAAATTGTCAATTCTCAAACGTTAGGGCCCAAAATGTTACTCAACCCAGACTACAGGGATACAACAATAATTAACCCAAAAAAATGGTACAACAAAATTATGACAGTGGCCCAAGTCCAAAGCTATAAATTAGCTGGGAAACTGGGGCTTAAGATAAGTTAGTTTGCTAGTCAAGTGAACTTCAAGGACCCAAGTATACTCCTCCATCCCAATCAAATTTGTAGAGGTCCATTGAACGGCAAGTTGGACTTGAATTTTGGTCACAGGAATGGTTCCTCAAAACTATTTGTTCATGCACTTCAAGTTTTCATACAGAGAATTTTGCAAACAAGATATTCCTCCTTCTTAGGCATTCATTGAGTGACCAAGAGTGCCATAAGAAAAGAGAGGGGGAACGTGGGAAATTGAGTGTTACAGGCCTGTCAAGTAGAAGCAGAACACGCTCAATAAGTTTTTATGTGTAATTCAAACTTTGTAACACATGTTATGTATGTTTTAATTAGTTAGTATCATGCATGGTAAGTCCAAAATTATGTTTTTCTATCATTTTTTTTTGAGAAAATAAGCATTCTGGTACGTTGTATAATATCTAGGTCATGATTGCCAATTTCCTTGCGCCTGCCATGCAATTAGAAGGTTCATAACTTGAGAATTGGGTTGGTGAGAAATCATGTGAACCAGAACCAGAACCAACAGTGGAGCCGTGGAGGCTCAGGCTTATACAGGTTACACTACGCAAACAAAACGTATACAATATATACAAGGTGCGGAAAGAGACATGAAGAAATTAAATGCAAGAAAAGCAGAAGAAGAAGAAGAAGAAGAAGAAAAAGGAAAATGGTTCAGAGTACTGAGAGGTTCAGAGACTCCTGCCTGGCCTTGGCTGAATAGATACATACATATATAATTACAGTATTACACAACCACAACTTTTGTATGGCACTCTTCGTCATCATCACCATCCGGCAGTATTACAAAACCACAACTTTTGTATGGCACTCTTCATCATCATCGTGTCGTTTGTTGTCCAGTGTCCACAGAATCACACTATTCACATATGTCAGAATGCTCTGTCATGAGAGAGAGAGAGAATCTTCTGGGGGAGGGTAAAGAGCAGAAAGAGGAGGGCCTAAAAAATAATCATTTCACTGCTTTCTGGGCAAAGGCACACTTGAGAATATTGTCCATGCATGAACTTGGGCCACAAACTTTTGTGGCATGGAGGTTTCTTCTAGACGCATCTTTTAATTAATATTGTAGCAAATATATATACACACACACTACTACCGTTAGGTTGGATTTGCATGGTTAGTTCCCATATCATAATTTCCTCAATCCACAGAATTAATTGGCATGTAAGTAAAGAAAAGAAAAATATCAAACCACTATAATTGCTCTAGATTTCTGATTCTTTCTTTTGGAATTCATGGTTAGAATACCCTCCTAAAAAGCTAAAAGTATCCATCTTTATCCACATATTTCTCCTTTGAATATCTCCCACTCCTATAGTTTTATTTTTGGTCCTACCCAGTACTTAAAATTATAAAAACCATACAAAATGGTTTCTGATACAAGTTCATATCAAATATTCTAAAACTTTCATCCCCACACTGAAAAACACTAGCCTAAAAGTATTATAATGAGATTCTCTTGTGTAAGTGATATATATCAAGTATACAATACTTATCATGTGACTTTCACTAGTAGAAGAAAACATTTGCGCAACCAAACTTTATGCGATAACATAAAACTCGTAACGCAAAACAGGTTAGCGTGACGAAGGTAACATTCTGTCACTCAAACCGGTCAAAAATAATATAATGGGACAAACATGTTGAACGACGCCATGTTTCGTGGCGCAAAAGTAGCTTAAGCGACAAAGAAAACTCATCGTCGTGCAAAGGTTCACAAAAAAACGTGCGAATGCTTGTATTTCTGGCACCAAAAAAGCTCGACCAATTTTTCGTCACACAAAGGTTCTGTCAGTTGTTTGGTCAAAGTGTTGAACGTGGTATTTACTCCATGGTTTTGCACGACGAGGGTTTCGTTGGGCAAAGTAGTCTGAATTCCTTTAAATAGCCAGTTTCGTTCTTTCTCTTCACAATTCAATCCGAAAACTCTTTACTTTCACTAAATAATTGTGACGACCCGTCCCTATTTTCTATATAATTTTCTCTCTGAGTGTGTAAAATGACGATTATACCCTGGTTACCTAAGTGACGTGGATGTGCATATGCAGTTTTACATTATTTTTATCACTAACCTTATTCACCAATTATTTTAGTTCCTATTTTCCCTAGCCTAATCAGATTATATCTCTCTTCTCTCTGCTCAATCAAGTACTCTCTCTCTCTCTCTCTCTCTCTTTCTTTTTCTCACACTTGAGACACCACCACAGTACAACCATCACCAAATCGTTACAGATTGAACCTGCAAATACCACCATTGTACTCATCTCGACCTCACGAACCCAGTCGTACCATCTGATTAACGAACGGATGAGTTTTAACTCGCCAACTCGGAAGCTCCGACTCGGTCGAGTTGGTATCATCGTGATCTCAACGAGATTTCAAGGTTTTAGGATGTGAGGAAGCCTCTACACAACTCCCTAAGGACCCTAGAGTAAGTTTGGAGTGAAGTTGACGTTGGAATAAGTGAGTTCAAGGAGTTTTAGTTTTGGCTAGAATTTTCGAGGGATTTTCATGCTGTTTTTCGTTTGATTTTGGACTTTTAAGAGGTATGAACTTGTTCTACTCCTCAAGAGCTTTAAATCCATATAAATTTCAGGGATTTTGGTTGAGAAATGAACTAGGTATTAAGATTTAAAGATTTTCCTAGAATCCGGCGAGTTTTCCCAGAAACCGGCGAACCAGACGGCGTGCCGAAGAAGCTGACCGGAGAAGACAAGGTATATTCTGTTAAAGTTAATAGAATATTCTAACGACGTCAGGTAACGCCGTTACCATTTAATGGAATATTCCTAACGTCCGTTAGGGTTTCCGTTGCGCATGCCATGCACGTGTCTGCGCGTATGGCCGTGGGTTGGACAGCATGTGAGGGTGCGTCTGGCTTCCTGCCGGCGAGTGGTTTTTACGTGCAGGTCTGTGACTTCAAGTAGAACATTTTCGTATATTCAAACCCTCCGTTTGAGCAAACTATGAGAAGTTATTCCTAGATTCTTGTGTATGTGCTATTTAACTAACTAAAAATAGTTGTTTCGCATATAGAGGAGACCTACTTTCACGTGTATGTTCACCTCCCGCACCACATGTTCGCCTTATATCCAAGTAGGTGCTAGCCTATCGTACATATTGCAAGAAGCAGTTTCGACTTGTAGGTGACCCACGATTTATCACTAGCCATCACATGATCGTAGCACTAGAGCGTACATATTTACACCCAGCCTATCGTACAGGTCACACTAGGTGACTCTGACTCGTGTGCTAGCATAGATTGATGAGCAATAGGTCCAGTCATACATGTCACATTAGGTGACTCCGACTGGCATGCTAGTTTAGATTGATTTTACACTTGGCTTACATTTACTATTGCTGGTCTAAAATATCGATGATATTGGAAATATCGATAGTCCAAAAACACGGAAATTTCGATGGAAATATCGGGATATTATCGATATCGATAAAAATTGAATAAAAACCACGGAAATTGTAAGAAAAACTTTGGAAATTTTTATTGAAACTTTGCAGGATGTTTATTTAGTCAATTATCTATTAGTTTATCACAAAAATTGGAAGGAAATGCATTGCATGATGGATTTAACTGATTTAAGTTGATTATATAGCGAGCTGACAAACATTGTGAGTGTGGAAAATATGTAGTAATTAATGAAAGAAGATTAAACACACCATAATCATTTATATATAATGAATTAGTACAATATTTTACACTTTATACATTGCATGGTAAGATACATGAGTGAATTAGTACAAGCCTTGCAGACATCTTATCGACCATATAAATATTACAGGCTGAATATGTAATCACAAACACATATGTAGCGAGTTGGATAAAGCTCAGGTGCGTGGTTGACAAAGGGAGGGGTTTGAATCCCCCTATGCTCAAGATTGAGACTTTTAAGCACTTTTCAAGTATTTTTGGGGGTTTCATCTCGCGATATTATCGATAATATCGCGATATATTACCCAAATAATGCATTAAAAATGCTGAAAATATCGTTCTCTATGCTTATGTTTTCATAGCTCTTGTACATTCATTTTCGTATTATGTAGTATTATTTTTTAGAAACTATACGGGTTTTACAGTGAGGGGTTATTACTTTTAGAAAAGAGAAATGTGTTTTCTAAAGCTTTGTTTTTGCCCACTCACCCTTCTATTTTTCGCCCCTCCAGGTCTTAGATATATGTCCTTCTTTGTGGCACACGAGGGTTAATCGCGCGGTTCTAACACTCCATAAATAATGTAGGGATATTTCCTCTCTTGTTGTGTATCTAGTACTTAATCAATTCGTCTGCACCTTTATGTTACCTATGCTCTGGACGGTTGTACTTCGAGTTTGACCACTTCCACATGTTTACTTATTTCTAGTTTAAATAAATTTTAATTTGGTTTTAATTTGTTCATTATTTTTAATTACTTCTTTTGCACTCTTGATTACGTCACTCTCACGTGATGACCAGCACGCCTCGACTTCAGTTGGGGTGTGTCAATTATTATTCCAATTTTTGTTTTTTTTTTTCGTACGCGATGGCGGACTATGGTGGTCCTTCGAGTTCAGGGCAAAGGTTCTGAGAAAGGTAATATGTACTAAATTTTGTTGGTTGTTTAATTAATTAAATATTTAAGTAGACTACTATAAGTTTTTATTTTGTTGATAGACAAAAAAAAGAAGAGAGATGTGACATGCGTTCGATACACTTCTTTAGCTAAGAGCTGTTACCAAATCACTTACGAAAAATTAGTAAGATATTAGAAGTTGGATATGGTGAACAAGTTTAGGAGCGACGTCGGGTTATTGGTGTGTGACAGATGCAGAGTGAATTATGAGTCTTGGAGAGACGTCCCCGAGGAGATAAAGACAGTCATGATCGATGCATTAGCAGTACATGTAAATTAGTAATTAGTTAAATAATAATTTAGTTCTTTACATTAAAATATAATAGTGATATGTATAATTTATTTATTTTTGCATATCAGCTTGATTGGGACATTGACAAAAGTGACGCAAATCTGATGAAGTGCATCGACGTCGTGTTCAAGTATCGTTTTCGGGAGTTGAAGTTTGATGTTGAATGTGACGCAAAGCGGCACGGAGTGGCTGGACCAGCGGACGATTAGAATAGTTTTTTTTTATTAGTCTATTTATGGTTTATTAAATAATGACACTGAATTATTATTAATTGGGAAGAATAAATTTATATGGACTGTATTTATTTTGTTTCGTTTCGAGAACAGATTTCTAAAATATTATAATATTGATATTATTTTGTTGAGAAACTGTTGTTGAGACAGAATAAAATAAATATTTTTAGTTAATCGCGCAAGGCTTTACACGACAAAACTTTTGTCGCTAATACCTTTGCGGGAATAGAATTTGTTGCACAAAAACATTGTGAAATAGTCGGTTAGCGTTTAAGGCGTCGTATTTACTGCGTATTACCACTTAATTATGTGACGAAATTTTGGTAGCGCATAACGTTAAGGGACGAGACTTCGTCGTGCAAAGTGATGGTCAGTGGCGTCGAAGTCGTGACATTTATTGCGTATTTATTTCGTACTTTGCACGACAAAGGTTTCATCTCTCAATGGTTATGCGCGACGAATGATTCGTCGTGTAAAGTGTTACGTGTTCTTTATAAGCACATATTGTTTTGCAATTTTCTTCACATTGTTTTGTTTATCTGATGGCTGATAATAGGGACAGTAGGAGAGCGACGGTTTGAGATCGAATGATGGAAAGAAAAAGCATGCCCACCTGGCCCCATGATATGACGCAATATGTTGAGTTTGCATATTTGATTTGTTTAACAATGCAGAACAATTGTCCTACTGCTGAGTGGCGTTCTTGAAAATTTGTGCCCGAGGATGTGAAGAAGGCAGTGATGGATCAACTATTAGTAAGTGTGACAAATGTTGAAAATAATTAATTTTGTGAAATTATTTTTTATATGTTGTAAATACTTATTTGCATATATGTGTAACAATGTAGCTATACTCTTGATGATACCAACGAAGAGTTAATGAAGTTGATGGAGGAGGTGTTGAAAATGGGTTACAAGTAGTGGTGTTATGATGTGGAAAGGAATGGAGGACCAGTGGAGTAGTTTTAAATTTGAATTTTTGAGGACAATATTTATTTTTAAGGTTTTATTTTAAGTTTTGTATTTGGACTTAATTAGCCTTTAATTCATGTTTTGTTGTTTAAATAATTGAATTGATTAATTTACTTTATTTAAGTTTTCTATTATTTTTAGAATAAATATTATAATTGACTAAGTCTTTGTAATTATGAAACTTACGTAAATATAGATTATAAAGATCTATGTTTACGTAAATTTCATAATTATAATGAATTACCTATTTGTTTGTCACTAGATATTTTGCGCGACGAAACATTCGACGCAATAAGTATGTGCGGGCGAATTACTTATTCGTCCCGCATATTTCCAACCGTGACAAAGTATTCGTCACGTAAAGGCTATTAAAAGCGCGATTAATTTACCGCGTAATTTCGAATCTATACGTTTTGAGCGACGAAACATTCGTCACGTAAGGGTCAAATCAAAGGGCGACGACTCCGGAGTCTTGCGTGACAAAGGTTTCGTTGCATAAGATTTTTACTCCAGACGGTCAGTTTTCTGAGTCAGAGGATTAAATGCTATTGAATCAGAGAATCAGTGCGACATTTGCTGAGGGATTTTGCGTGGCGAAGCTTTCATCGCACAAGGTGGCCTAAGTTCCTATAAATAACCAGTTTTGGTTTCCATATTTCTCAAATCTTTTTACGGATTACAATTCCAATTGTTATTCGAATTTAAGCACGATTGTCGACTCAAGTGCTCGTTTGTCGTAGAGGATGAAGGGTGAGAGTTTTGGAAAGGGTAATACCCACTAAGTTAATTATGGGTTTTCTATGCATTTTATACTTTGCTTTATTATTTTTAATATAATTTTTTTTAGTAGACAAGAAAAAAAAGAGAGTATGTGCTCGCGGTCCGATATAGTTTTGGAAGGAGCCGTTACCGAATCAATTATAAAGAATTGATTGGAAATCAGAAGTCGGATAAGTGCTACAAGTTTATGGGCGATATGCGGGTATTAGTGCGTAACAAATGCAATGTGGATTGGGAATCTTGGAGAGCCGTCCCTGAGGAGATAAAGACGCACTTGATCGATGAGTTAGAGCCTGATTGGGACATTGACCAAAGTGACCCAAATTTGATGAAGTGCATTGACAACTTATTCAAATTATCTTTCTGGGAGTGGAAGTTTGATGTTGAACATAAGGCAGAACTGAACCGAATACCAGAACCACCAGTGGTGGAATAGAATTTTATTTATGTTTAATTAAATAATAACATTTGGGTTTTAATTTTTATTTATGAACGTTACTTTTTAATATGCAATTTTAAAGTTTTTGTTAAATAAAATATTATTGTAATAAACGATTATATTAATTAAATATGCATGAATGTTTAATTAATTTAAACATTTGTAGATTTGTTCGGGTGTAATTTAATACTTTGTTTATTAAGTGTGTATGTGATTTAGAATGAATAAAGTAATAAATGAAAAAAAAGTATTTAAAAAAAATTATTAACAAATAGCGACCAAACTATTTTTTTGTCGCTTAAAGTGGAATTGCGCAACGCTACACCGTCATCGTGCAAAGGTTATCAGAAAATGCAGGAGTGGCCATGAGTTGGCGCCATATTGTGGAATGCATATGTTTTACGAGACGAATCTTCCGTCGAACAAGGTCGGTAAAAAAAGGTGGTAAAGGAGAACATATTTTTTGCCATGTATTTGAGTGCACAGATTTTGAGGGACGAATGCTTCGTCGCGCAAGAGTGTGAAATTTAATTCAACTTCCTAGACACAGAGAGGCAGAAACTACAAATTCATTGCAGCTTTGCCTCTCCTTCCTCAACTCACTGTCTCTCCTCTCCCTAGACCTGGCTGTTTTTGACATGACACGACACGAAAACGACACGAAAATAACGGGTTTCGGATCAACACGATAACTTATCGGGTGACCCGTTAATAACGCGTTCTTAATGGGTATACATGTGGGTAACCAGTTTTGACCCGTTAAGAAAAAATTTATTTTCATAATTTTAAAGTTTAATTACTAAAAGATTTATTATAAAATACAATAACCATATTAATATATACAATATATTCTATACTAAATATATAGTTTTGTATTATTATTCTATATAAGTTTAAAAAAAAAAGTTTTAGTTATTATTTATTTTTATTATGAGAATTCCTTATTATCATTACTAGGATAAATTTTACTTAACATGTTGTTGTCCAAAATTAAAACAAACTAATATAGTATATGTATAGGCAAGAACTAAGAAGACATACAATTTATATTTAACGTCGATTGCCATTTACGCTTTATTCTTCTTACTGAATTTCATTTTTAAAATTTTCATTTTTGAAAACATGATCATTTGGCAGATGTAAGAAAATGAACGGTTCAGATCTTTGGTATTACGTTTCGATATTTACGGTTAACTGAAATATGAGTCGATGTCATATAGTTTCTAGAAACTTTATAAACATCAAGCAGTATTTTCACTAAATGTAAAACTCTGAATATAATATCAACGATCCAAACCGTTCATCTTCCTGCATGCTCTAATAGATCAAGTTTTCAAAAAAGAAAATCTGAAAAAAAATAAAATTTGATGAGAACAATGAAGCGTAAATATAAACAACAATCAATGGTTAAATTTTGATCTATGATTTATATGATTATAGTGGCGAATTTCAAAGTTAAGCTCTTCATGAAAATTGTAAAGCTTGTCATTACGAGCATTTATATATATTTTCTATATTTTTTTTACACTTCTACATTAATTAAAAAACTATTAAAGACTTTAGGTAAGTGAAAATATACTTAAAAGAAAAATGCGTTTTTATGTTTTGGATTTGACAATATGGTATGTATATACTTATTTAGTATTATGTTTTTCAATTGATTATTTATTGGTTTAAAATATATTTCCCTTAACGGGTAACGGGTCGGGTCATATTACCTGTTAATATTATCGGGTCGATTTTGGGTCGGGTCATTTTACCCGTTTATTTTAATGGGTGTTACACTACACGACCCGTTAAGATATCGGGTATGACACGAAAATGACACGAACACGGAAAACACGACAAGAATGCCAGGTCTACCTCTCCCTTAGCTTGATCACTAGGTCTCGTGCTCTCGCTTTTCATCACCTATATATCATTTGGTAAGCAAATTTGTTTTCAGTAATTTTTTTTTTAAATTACACAATGAAACTAACAAAATTAAATTTGTTGTGTATAGGTTTTTTTTAACGATTATCGGTGATGAACGCATTATGAGGTATATTTTCTTCAACTATTTCATTAACATTAAATGTAGTTTATTTATATGTTTTTTTAGCATTTATGTGATACAATTTATTTGTATGCAAACATTTTTGTACGAAGTTAAGTATTAACTTCATGCGTTATTTTCATGAAAACTTAGTTTCCCGTTTGAGAATTAGTTGGTTTTTGTGCATGGATGTGAAAACATGACTGCGGTTTAATTAATTATTGAATTATCCCAATTTTTGGACAGTTTGGGAATGCACAGTTTTGTGTAATAGTTTGCAGTTCACAGATTAGATTTCTATAAGGAGAAATTTGGTAGCATGTCTGTACGTTCTTCGAGTGTTGCGTACATATTTAGTACATACATGCTGCACTTGAAGAACTGTAAGGATATGCTGTCAAATTTTTTCAATGTCGAAATCTAATCTGATAGAGCCGTAAAATACGACGTGTAGCCGTGCATTCCTGAATGGGATATGACCCTTATTGGAGGCATAAGGTGACATGTTATAATTGAAGTGTTTGTAACCATTGTGATTTTGTTTTTTTTTTTTGCAAGTGATATGGACAGACAGTGGATACAAAATCCTAACATATGTGCAGACGAATACTTGGATGGAATAAATCAGTTCATTGATTTCGCAATGGCACACAACTAGGGTTCACCCTAATCTGGTGTATGTGTAGGAACTGTAACAATTCAATGGTTGAGTATTATGAAAATGTTCGATACCATTTAGTAGAACATGGTATGATGGAGACATATACCACTTGGAATCATCATAGAGAATGATTAGTACATCATTCAGCTTCACATGTGACCCCATTAGTTGAGGCAGTTTAATCTTATGTTGATCTAAACGAACAAATTATGGATATCCTAGATGATGCTTTTCCAGACACCTCGACCAATTTTGATCAGGAAGGGGGAGATGACGTCCCTCGAAGCATGGATAGTGGAGCCTTTAATAATTATGAAAAATTATTAAAAAATGCCAAACAAGAATTATACTCTGGTTGCGAGGATTTTTCGGTATTGATGGCTATTGTGGAGTTGATGCGTGTAAAAATAATTTTGTATTGTTCTATAAGGAGAATGAAGCGCTAGATAAATGCCCTATATGCAAAGAGTCAAGGTTTAAAATGACAACTCAAAAGACACCGACGAAGATTCTATAAAAAGTTATGCGTTATCTTCCAATAAAGCCCAGGCCTCAGCGTTTGTATATGTCGGCGCATACTGCTAGCGACATGACATGGCATAAGGACAGATGGGTGGATGACGATTTGATGAGGCATCTAGCTGATGGTGATGCATGGAAAGAGTTTGATCGTTTGTACCCCGATTTTACGCGAGAGCTGTGAAACGTAAGATTGGGACTGGCCATATAAGGATTTAATCTGTTCGGGGTATTAAACCAAAACCACAACACTTGGCCAATCTTCGCAATTCCGTACAATTTGCTGCCTTGGAAATGCATGAAAAAAAAATATGATGATGACTATGTTGATAACTGAGGATTCGGGCAAGTCTATCGATGTTTATTTGTAGCCGTTGGTTAATGAGTTGAAAAATTTGTGGGAAAATGGAGTTCTGACATACGATAAATCACCTAGGTAGATGTTCACCTTGCAAGCAGTAGTGATGTGGACTATAAATGATTTTCCTACATATGTTATGATGTCTAGGTAGAGTACTAAGGTGCCATGCCCAGTTTGCAAGGAGGACACAATGTCTTCTTGGCACCGAGAAAGTTTGTTAACTAAGGCATCGTAGATGGTTGCTGTGGGACCATGCGTGGTGTCAGAACAAGATAACATTCTTCGACGGAACTAAGATTTAGCCAAGACCTAGAGAAAGGTCCGAAGAAAATATTTTAGCGTACTTGAATCGTTTGGATTTTGATCCGTTTGGTAAATCAGTAAATAAGACCAAACCAGACACATATCTAAATTGGACACACAAGAGTGTGTTGTTTGAGTTGCCGTATTGGTCCAAACTGAAATTGCGCCACAACCTTGATGTTATGCATGTTGAGAAGAACGTGTTTGATACACTGGTTGGAACTATATTAGACATCGAGGGAAAGACGAAGGACACGATCGAAGCTCGCATTGATTTGGAGCAAATGGAAATAAGGCCACGTTTATGGATGACGAAGGTGAGATAACCAGAAAGGGGTTAGCTTCTTTTTCAGTAAAATTGGAGAAGAGGAAAGAGTTTTTAAAGTTTCTTTCCTCTATAAAGTTTCCAGATGGGTATGATTCAAATATTGGATGATGTGTAAATGTTGGGGGTAAATTTTCTGGGTTTAAGACTCACAATTGTCATGTCATACTGCAACGCCTGTTCCCGATTAGTATTTGACACCTATTGCCAGAAGATGTGGTGAAGTCGATTTTATTGTTAGCGAGATTTTTTTTTCTCAATTATCTGCTAGGACATTGAAAAAGTCTGATGTACAACAATTATGCACTGACATTGTCGAAGTCCTATGCAAGTTTGAACAAATATTTCCTCCTTCTTTCTTCATAAGCATGATCCACGTGATGATTCACTTGCCATATGAGGTATTACTTGTCGAACCCGTCAACTATCTATGGATGTATCCAATTGAACGGTATAAAGTCCTTAGTCAATTGACGATTTAACTTATTTGAATCATCACAATTTTATTTTTACAGATTACTGGGTGAGTTAAAGAGGAGTGTAAGGAGCAGGGCGCAGCCTGAAGGATTAATTATGGAGGCTGGGGTGGCATTTGAGACGAATACATTTTGTGCTATGTACTTACAAGATGTTGAGACGGTGTTCAATTGACCACACCATAATAATGATGGTGGTGTGAGAAGGCAAAAACTATCTGTGTTTGCCTAAATCGCACGACCATTTGGCGAACCAGTATAAGGAGATTCGTTCACCAAAATGGACATGCAAGTAGCTCATTAGTTCGTACTTAACAATTGGGATGATATAATTGAGTACCTAGATGACCAAGAAGAGTTGATGAAGCAGGAACATCCTTCGCATTTATATGTTGTGAACAAGGATTAAAATATCGATAATATCGGTGAAATATCGCCGATATTATCGTTTTTCAGAGACACCGATATTTTCTCACGTATCCCCCTAATTATCGTCAAAATATCACGATATTATTGATAATATCGATAATATCGCGATATATTCGATATTATCGAAACAATCGTCGTGGCTCCGTCGTCGGAAAGGCAGCCGAGGCTGCGTCGTCGCAGCTGCCCAGATCTCTCTCTGCAATCCAGGCTCAGACCCAAGATCTGCGCCTCCGTTGTCTAAAATGAAAAATCCATTTTCTCCGGATCCCAAAACCCGCTCGGGTTTGAATCAAACCGTTTGATGGATTCCCTTGCCTGATGGTGATCGCCGGGAGGTGAGAAAGGGATGAGGAACGACGACATGGGTTTTGATAGACTCACCCACTACACTCGATCCTCATGAGCCCAACTTCATAGATGATGATCAGTTGGGTGGGTGGGTGTGGGTGGGGGTGGTTTCTCGGGTGGGGGTGCCGAGATCTAGGGGAAGGGAGAGATAACGGAGGGGGTCGGACAGGCGGAGAGTGAGCACTCGATCCTCCTGAGCCCAACGTCATAGATGATTATCAGTTGGGTGGATGGGTAGGGGTGGTTTCTCAGGTGGGGGTGCCGAGATCTAGCGGAAGGGAGGGATAACGGAGGAGGGCGGAGGGGGTCGGACAGGCGGAGAGTAAGAAATTTGAGAGAATATGGATGGAGAGAGAGAGAGAGAGGCGACTAAAAGGCAAAGTGGGAATAAAAGGGAAAGAGTCTGAGGGCAATAGGGATTTTGATAGGTTCTGAAGAAAGATGATGGGTTGGGATTTTTTGCATTTTTGGGAATTAAGTGGGACTCTTTCTTTGCAATTTTCTTAATGCCCATTTTGCATTTTGAAAATAAAATAAAATAAAATATTGTTTTCTATCACAATTTTACATAATTTAAGAGCATCTTCAATATAAATTTTAAATAAAATCCCCACAAACATATCATTCTTAAATAAAAAAAAAAAGGGTAATAAGTCACTCATGTATCTTACCATGCAATGTATAAAGTGTAAAATATTGTACTAATTCATTATATATAAATGATTATGGTGTGTTTAAACTTCTTTCATTAATTACTACATATTTTCTACACTCACAATGTTTGCCAGCTCGCTATATAATCAACTTAAATCAGTTATATCTATCATGCAATGCATTTCCTTCCAATTTTTTGTGATAAACTAATAGATAATTGACTAAATAAACATCCTGCAAAGTTTCAATAAAAATTTCCAAGTTTTTCTTACAATTTCCGTGGTTTCCATGTAATTTTTATCGATATCGATATTATCCCGATATTTCCATCGATATTTCCGTGTTTTCGGACTACCGATATTTTTGATATTACCGATATTTTCTTCCTTGGTTGTGAAGCATCGTGACTTGTTTCCTTGTTGGTTTCATGAATAAGTAAATTGTGTAAGTTTTTTTTTTTGTTGGTTTTGTCTTAAAATATAATTGCATGTCAGTTGTCTTAAATTTTGGTAAAACCAACATGTCAATTTTTTGGTATAATTAGGTGAAAAAACTGAAGGAAACCAATTCTCTCGCGTATACTGATGAATTATACAACTTGGCTATCAAACCTCTAAGCGTGGGACTGTACTCAAGGTGCGATATGAACGTTATAAAATTCTTGGGAGCTGACCGTGATGACAAGCTTTGTACTCAAAATAGCGGTGTACATGTCCTAAGAGCGGGATATATTGCAAACATTGATTTATATGGCAAACTAACAAGTGTGGTCCAATTGCTTTACCAAGACCGTTGCCAAGTCATCCTTTTAAGTGTCGTTGGTTCGATACAGATCCTAGTAGGAATGAGAGTGTTAAACGAGACGATGGTTTCCTTCCGGTGAACATTACCCGATGTTGGTACAGTGAAGACCCGTACATTTTGGCAATTATGGCCAAGAAAATTTTCACCATCAATGATCCAAAGGTCGTGAGGGGATGGAAAGTTGTTCAGAGGATTGTTCATAGAGGGGTGTATGATATTCCGGATTGAGGTCCTGACGACAACGACGATGATGAAACTTTGCCGACCAACTCCTAGAAACTTCGACACAAATTGGTGCAGAAACACTTCGGGATACTAATATTGTCCAAGAACCATTTTAGGTAGTTGGAGGTCCTCAAATCAAAATTCCTATAGACTCAATTACAATTGATCTTGGAAGTCTCCGAAGATACAATCCACTTGAGGGCGCGGATGATGTTCTTGATGTACCAACGGATGAGGATGAATTGGAGACTGAAAGTGATCAAAGTGAAGATAGTGATATTTATTGTACTGATGATGAGGATTAAGGACTTTTGACATATATGCAATGCAATTAAGTGTATTTAATTTTTTGTATATAAACAAATTTTGATTTATTAAATTTGTAATTGGATAAAGGATTAAAAAAACAAATTAAAGTCAATTCAAAGCGACGAACAAGTGAAAGTCGTCGCGCATAATGTAATAGCACGATAAAAACAAGAAAATTCATCGCTCAAGGTAGGTTTGCACGACGCAAGGGACGCATTCGTCGCATTTGACGGTTTGCGCGACGTAACTAGTTCAGTTCGTCGCACAAGGTCTTCAAAATTTCTCAAAATCAAAATATGGGCGCTTTTTTTTTTAAATGTTCATTAAACATTGAGTGACAAATGATGGTAAATCGTCACACAATACTGTATAGTGACAAAATGGGATAACTTCGTCGCTCTAGGTCCTTCAAAATTTCCAAATTAAAATGTAGGCGCATTTTCTTAAAAATGTTCATTAAATATTGCGTGATGAAATGTGCTATATTTGTCGTGCTTTTTACTTATACACGACAAGTGTTTTCCCTTTGTCGTGCATTGTTCTCAAATTAACTAAAAATAGGATAGTTTAAAAAAAAAAATTCATTAAAACTGAGCGATGAATGTGTTTGTCGGGCAAAGTCCTTCGGATTATTAGTTCCAGAGAGCCTTTTTCCTCTCATTTTCCAGAGCCTCTACTCACTCGAACTCAATCTCCCTACAACTCTCTCTCTCCCCCCTCGAACTCTCTCTCTCCCTGCAACTCTCTCTTCTTTGAGCTCTCTCTCCCTGCAACTCTTTCTCCCGCAAACTCTCTTTATCTTTCTCTCAACTATGAGGTAACTCTTTTTTTTTCTTCATTTGTTAATTATTATTTATGTACGGTTTTTGTGGATTGATTACATATTAGGGTATTAGGCATTAGGGGTTACAGATTTAGGGATTTTGTCAATTTGGGGATTTAGCATTGATCTCATTTTGGGGATTTATGGTTTATCTCAATTTGGAGATTTAAGGATTTCAAAATTGGGGATTTAGGGAGTTTAGAAATAGGGAATTTAGGGATTTCGAGATTTGGGGAGTAGGGCTCAGGTGGGCGTCAGGGATGGGTGGTGGGGGGGTAGGGGTTGGGTTGGGCTGGCGGTGCTTGAGTCATCGAGGGTTGGGTAGGGTTAAAATTTTAAATTTCATAATTTTTATGCAAATTTCATTTAATTTTCAATTTGTTAATATGTTAACAAATTTCATTTAAATTACTTAAATTTCTTAAGTTGTTAACCCTATAATTTCCTGTTTGAATTTTGTAAGTTTAGGGGTTTTTTTTTTATAATGTTAGGATTAAAATATTAGTGTTAGAGATTATTTTATAACTTCACAATTATAGGTTTAGAATTTTAGTTTAGACTTATTTTATATTTTGTAAGTTTGCTTGTTCATTTGTTAACTTTAAAATCATAGGTTTATAATTTTAGTTTAATTTTTCAATTTTAGAATTAAGATTTTAGTTGTAGGTATAATATTATTAATGTAGGGTTAAAAAAAAAAAGATTTGGATGAAGTATTATTTGTTGGGATTAATTTGTTAAATTTGTTAACTTAAACATTTGTTGGTTTACGCTTTTAATTTAATTTTACAAATTTAGGATTAATTTTTAGGTTGTAGGTATAAATTTGAATTTTTTTGTATTAATTAACTAATTCTAGGGTTGCTTTTCCAAGTTTATAAACTTTGTGTTACTTAAAGAATTATAAGGTTCAATTTTTACTCTTTAAATTTTAGGCTTTTGTATTGATTATATAAATTGGTATTAATAACATAGTTTTAAATGTTGGTTGTTCAATTTGATTTTGTAGATATTGTAGTTGATTTGGCAGCGTAGGTCAGTCAGTAGGTCCCATCCGACACCTCCTCCACCTACTAATACTGCCGCCACTACTCCACCAGCACTAGCCTCGACGTTGGAGGCCCAAACCACGATGTTGGCAGTGCCTGAGTCATTGACTTTTTCTATGACTCATCCATTACTGAGCGCTCGACGCTCTCATCGACGGCATTGGCCCATCGACGAGGGTGATGAGTCTGCATCGGCTTCCACCGCAGTAAGAGAGGGAGTCGACACAGGTAATACATTGTTTTCTCCAAAATTTTAATTCAATAAATTTAATATACTTTTATTCAGTTCCTCTATATGTGAATTGTTGTATACTTGTGTTGGTTGTGTTGTTTATTTGTTTGTAGGTTTTGGAAAATGTTGTATTTTTAGGGGAAGTTCTGTTGAATTTTTCATAGATTATTTAAACTGTTTTTACACTAACTTATTTCATTTTGCAGGTCATAAAAAAACTAAGGGTCCATGCAGACTCATGAGCACGTCACAGCTCACCCGCACCACCCAGGAGCATATAAAGATTTTGTAGGATGCTTGACATCGGGCAACAGTAACAAAGGAGCAGTACAATCGTTTAGTCCACGATGTTGGCTTCATTGTGTGTCACCACTGCCCCATGCAGTGGGAGCCTTGGAGACTTGTCCCATAGGAGACCAAGAACTCCATTCTTCATGAGCTATCGGTTAGTAAAGTTTTATTTTATTTTATTATTTTTTCATTATTTTGTAATTAAAGTTGTGAAATTTAATAACTGTTAACTTTGATTAATTTGTTTTGTATTTGCAGCATCACTATGACCTTGAGGACCTTGATGCCAATCAAGTCAAGTACATCCAATAACTTTTCACCAGCTGGTTCACTTAGTGGTACAGCGACCTCCACAAGTATTTATAAAGATTCAACGATTCGACTGACACTCTAGCACACGAGTGCCCCGCGGAGTTGGTGAAGCGCCCTAAAAATTGGGCCTGGCACTGCATCCATTTTTAGGATGAAAAATACTTGGTAAGTGAATATATAAATTATTATAGATTAATAATATTTTATTAATACTTCAATTCTGTTTATTAATTTGTTTTAATACTTTATAATTAATATTGGCACTAATACGATTCGTTTCTTTTTAACATAAAAGAGCCAAGGCTAACGCAATAAATAGGTCGAAGAAGAAGCTTCTCCACCACTCCAGCTCCCGATGCTTTTCATATAGGATGGAGGAGCGACGTCGGGTAACCACGTTTTTTCCAAAAAAAGTTATTACTCTTACTCTAAATTACATAACTAATAACTAATTTTTATTATTTTTAGTGCAGACGGGGTTGAAGTTTACGGAGATTAACACGTTCAAGGAAGTGTACGTGCAGCCAGGGGATGAATTCATAGAGGGGCTCCTATGTAAGTTTTTGTAATTTTTAAATTTATAATTCTTATTCATAGGCTACTATGATGGAAAGTGTCACAACCCGTCCCGAAATTCAGTTATCAGTGATGTAAAATGACAATTTTATCTTTGGACGGGAAAATTGTAGTGTGTATGTGTGACATATTGAGACTTAGAAGTTATTGTGTGGTTTTGGATTGGTGACCACGTGGATCACACACACACCACACTCACTCCCTCACTCTCCTTTCCCGTGCTCTCTCTCTCGCACACTCTCTCTTTCCTTCGAACTCGTACGGACAAACACCCAAAACCCTTGAAACTTCACAAATCGTGGTCAAAGTTGGCACCATTGTGTTCGTGAAGCTCAAACGAGTCGATTGGTACCCATTTCAGGTAAAGATACCTTCGAAAACCCTAGTTTTCATAACCCCCGATTTGTGCACTGTTCATGCACACATAATTATGGATGTTTTTGGAAATTTGAAGCTTGTAGGAAGTTTAGTAAGGTCCCAAGGAAGCTCGGAGTGCTTCATTTGAAGGTTTTGGATGTCGGGATCATGTGGACGAAGTTTGGCCGGTTTTTCTTGGAATTCTCTGGTGAGATCCCGTGACTTTTAGAACTTTAAATTAGTATGATTGTGTTCTCCAAGTTAAGAGCTTCATTTTGGTATTAATTGAGTGAAAAATGATGAAGAAACGAGTGAGAAATCAAAGTTCTAAAAATCCTCAATTTTCCAGCGACGGGGACGGTCGCTGGAGTCCTAAGTTTGAAGACGACGAAATATTCCATCAAGTCTGACGGAATATTCCAACGCCGTTAGTTAGATTTAACGGTAACAATTAGAAGTTAACGGAATATTCGCGGTATATACCTGACGGCGTTAGCTGACGCCGTCAGTGTGCCTGGCACATGGCCGCGCGTTGGGCGCGTATGGCCGTGCCATTGTTGGCGCGTGGGGGGCGCGTATGGCCGTGCCATGGTTGGCGCGTGAGGCTTCCAAAAATTTATCTAAAAATATGAGGATGATCATGAGGTTGTGTAGGCCACTGTAGTATGTTCATATACCCATTTTGAGCTTCGTATGGGAAGTTATTAGCTTGTTTTGCCTATGTGATTTAAAATAACGTTTTTATAGTTAATTCGCATATAGGTGAGACTTATCCCGAGGATGAGCGTATCCAAGGGCGACTCGGGGGCTATGACCCTTCGATATATGCGAGTGGGCTTTTGGTTTTCAATATATATTTATATACTCGATATTTTCCTAGGAATATGTGTTTTAAATGATAGTATGCCATAAATGCCATGCATATAAATTATAATTCAAGTATGAATTGGTATGTGATTTGTTATATATTTAATTGTGGTGTTGTGGACGCTCAGGTAAGCCCATGTAAGTTATGTTTGGTTATGTTTGGTTATATGAATCATCGATGATGTGATATGTGATTGAATAATGTTGAGCTCATAAAACTGCACTTAGGGTGATTGTGATTTAGCCATAGATATGGCACATGCCTGTTTATTATGTCACCTCCCGCACCATATGCTCATATTGGATCCAATTTAGGTGCACAGTCTTGTCGTACAAACCTTATTTATGGTTCCGACTCGTAGGTGACTAGTGATTTATCGTCCATCTATTATGTGAGAGTAGTATTGAGCATGATTGTATTACACCCATTATTGTCGTACAGACCTTTTCATTTAGTTCCGACTCTTGTGCAGTATATTGTCGTATAGGTCATAGTAGTGACTCCGGCTAGAGTGAGTTTGAGCTATGAATTCAGTCGTACAGACTACCACAATGATTCCGGCTAACATGTTATGTTTCTATGAAATTGTTTTTACCTGAATTGCTTACTCTGTTATATCTTGGCATGGCATACATATGAATATGATTATGTGAAGTATGAATTGAATTGATATGATTTCATATATATTTATGTATATGCTTATATCTTGATTCTGGGAAAAATTATACATGTTTTACAACGAGGGGTTAGATATGTTGTTAAATGAAATGGTTTTGTAAAACATTTGTTTTTGCCCACTCATGTTTTTTGTTTTGCGCCCCTCCAGGTTTTAAGTAAGCTTGCTGTTGGTGGCTTGAGGACGTCGGCAGTTCTGACCTATCTAAATAATAGTAGGACATTCCTGGTATTGTATAACTAGTACTTGTCCTACTGGATTGCACCTAGACTTATTATGCTCTGATTAGGAGTGTTTACTTTTGTAACTAACTCCTATCACTTCCTGTTTAGTAGTGCACTCTAGTAATTCGGTTTTTAATTATTCGTATATTTCTTATCTCTATTGCTTCAGCACTGTGCACATGGCTACGTTACTCTCCCGTGACGGCCATCATGCCTTGATCTCGGTCGGGGTGTGTCAGAAAGGAGCCAGGTTGTCCTTAAGGAAGTGGCTTCCCAGCTTACCCCTGACACCCCGATGGAAGATGCGCCCTTTCCTGAGGATACGGGTCTTCGTATCATGACCAAGGTATTAAATATCGGTAATATCAGAAATATCGGTAGTCCGAAACACGGAAATATCGATGGAAATATCGGGATAATATCGATATCGATAAAAATTATATGGAAACCACGGAAATTGTAAGAAAAACTTGGAAATTTTTATTGAAACTTTGCATGATGTTTATTTAGTTAATTATCTATTAGTTTATCACAAAAAATTGGAAGGAAATGCATTGCATGATGGATTTAACATTATCAAGTTGATTATATAGCGAGCTGACAAACATTGTGAGTGTAGAAAATATGTTGTAATTAATGAAAGAAGTTTAAACACACCATAATCATTTATATATAATGAATTAGTACAATATTTTACACTTTATACATTGCATGGTAAGATACATGAGTGATGTATCTTACCATGCAATGTTTTAATTCACTACTCTAATCAGAAATTTAAATTTTATTAAAAAAAACAAAGAAAAAGAAAAACAGGAGCAAATTGGAGGAGTTTTGCTCCTGTAAGCCTGTAGAATCGTGGTGGGATTGGGATGCAGAACTTTGGTTTTGTTGTGATGTATTTATAGTATACACATGTCAAACTGCATGCATCTCGAGAATTAAAAATAATAAACAATTATAAAGTGCATCTAGATATTTATAAGCTTGGCTGCTACACCACACACGCAACAGAGAGTCAGAGACTGAGCTCAGTCTCTATCTCGATCCTCCATTCTCTCTCTTCAGTTCTGAGTTCTGAGTCTTTTCCCTTGCTTCTCTCTTCTGAGTCTTCTCCCTTCTCTTCTATCTTCTCCCTTCTGCACCGAGGGTCCAAGACCCACATACACACACGCACACCCATCATCATCAGCAACCTCGTCTTTCTCCCTCTTCTTCTCGTCTCTGCAACTCGGTGAACTCCGGCGAGGCCGTGGGTGTCGACTCAATTTCCGAACACCTCCGACCGTTTCACGGCAAACTTCATGTATAAAAACGTTATTCTCGTCTTCTATTTCATTTTCATACCTAGATCGGAGTCTAGGGTCCTGTTTTACAGTTGGTCGGAGCTTCTACAGCTCCGGCGTTCTTCTCCGAGTATTCCCTTTCCGATATTTTCGATAATTTCGATAATATCGCGATAATATCGCAATATTATCAATATATCGCGATATTATCCCGAAAATCATTTGGATAGTGAAAAAAATTTTGGTTCCCCTAAAAATCGATAATATCGGCGATATATCGCCGATATTATCGGCATTTCGGACCATGATCATGACGAACACCTTCAACCAGAGACTCGGTCTTAGACCGGAGAAGGTGTATCAGGGTATAGGAAATGCCAACCATCGTGAGACGGGAGACTCCTCTTCCACCTCTACCTCGGGACAGGTCGCATCATTGACGAAGAAAGTAGCGGAACTCGAGCAGCAGGTGGTAGTCCAACATAAGCACATTGCGACGTAGTTTGCCCACATCGCGACCCAAGAAGCTCATATTGCTACCCAAGAATCTAAGATGGCCCAAATCATCACCGCGCTTCAACTGTCCAGTTTCAACATCCCCACTGCTACACCTCCTCTTAATACTTCAACCTCTTAGGCCCCAACCTAGCACAGCCGACCGTAGAAGTTGAATATGATGAATTTTTATTGTAGTTTGTTTTATTAAACATTTGCACATTTAAAATTTTTCCACACTTGTACATTAAATTAATATTCTTCTTTATCAATTTATGTTCTTAATTAAATTTAACCAAACAAAATTATTTTGTTTTGAAATTCATATTATAAACAATTTAAAAAAAAAAAAAAAGGTTTGCGCGACACAATAATTCGTCGTTGCGATGATGGATCTCTTCGTCACTCTGTTCTTGAGGCACGAAACCCTTTGTCCCTCTAATCTATATGCGACCAGTCCTGTTTTGTCGCGAATATAGATATGTGACAAATAATCTTCGTCCCTATTTGTTTTACGCGATGACCTCGTACTTTGTCGCGTAAGAAACCTTTGTCCCTTAAAACTTTATGTGACGAAGAATCTCTTTGTCGTTTCCGCCTTGCGCCACGAAACCTTTTGTCCCTCTAATCTTCATGCGACGAGTTTAGTTTCTTTGTGCCCACATATATATGCGACAAATTGTCTTTGCCCCTATTAATTTGATGCGACGATGTAGTTTTTCGTCGCGTATAACTGTTTGCGCGACGAAGTGTTTCTTTCGTCACACAATAACTTCCTTTACAAGCCTTGCGCAACCAACTTGGGGCGACAAAATTTTCGTCGTATATAATTTTAGGCAGCGAATTTCTTATTTATGCGACGATTTCTTGGTCGTCGCAATAACTATTTTATGTAGTAGTGTCTTGGAATGGTTGGATGGAGAATTTAATTATTAAGAGCATAAACTAATTCCAGTTGGATTCCTAGTATTTCCGCCCATATTAACCAAATAAGCCTATAAACTAATTCCCATTGGGTACCTAATTGTTTTGCCTCAAAACCTAATTAGCCTATAAACTAACTTCTATTGGGTGCCAAATTGTTTTACTAATATAACTAATTAGCTTTCCACCGACTACAGTACTGTTTAATTAAACTTGAAAACTAGGAACTAATCACATCTTAAATTAAGAATTTGGTTCCGCATTTGTACTTTTCCTTACTTTTTAATAGGTTGGCCCTTATTAATTAGCTTCGTTTTTCCTATTCGTAAATCACGCGGAAACATGGGAAAGATGCTTAAGCTACCACAGTTGTGGCCCTGACCATGTTTCTGATTCATTTCTTCATGCTTGATATTTATAAATTAAAGTTAGATGTACATAGCTTAATTTAGGACTAATTAGATAATCCAGTGACAGTCTTCTTGAACTATGACGCATGCTATCCTTCGATTGATTGTGTGCCGACACATAAAAACCTAATGGCTGTCATGATTAGGATTTTGTTTAAATGTCAAAACTTGGATGTGATCAAGGAAATGCAGTAGTAATCTTTCAAATAAAATTTACTTAATTAGACAGACAATACTCGGCATTGCATGGTGGTCATGTGCACTGTGTTAAGACTACCGATAACAGTGCTTCCAGATTTGCCACAAATGGCACATTATATTGGTGAGTTGTAAATGTGATCACCATTTAATTAGGTCTAAAGACAAAAGAACAAGTAGCTAGCTATGCTAATAAGATTGCAATCTGTATGCATATCTTCAACTTTAGGCATATATAAAAATCCTCCAACTTCAGTACTTGCTATATTGTCCCTCTGAGGTTGGCTCTGATATATAGATTTCGTTGTCATGGATATCATTTACATGTGCGTGAATAACCGGTTCATGTAAGTAACAATCATTGATTAGTCAGTTTTTTATTTTTAATTAATTAATTAATTTATTTATTTATTGATATCCTACTTGTACATGAATGATAACAGTCGTGGATTAATGTGAACTTTAAAATAGATTTAATACACAAAAGATTTAATAAACAGATCAACGACTTTCACTTATTCCCATTAATAGCTCATGCTTACATAAGTAATGATGATTATTTTGGTTAATGTAGGTCCTATAATATGTTTGATATATATGTCCACGACCATCAATTGCTCAAGATGACTACATGATATTCGTGCATGAGTGATTGAAAATCACATATGCGTACATCAATCAACGATTATCAATTTTTCACGTTGATATTATAGCAAAGTTCCTTTCCATTAGTATATGGACAATAGGCATCTCTAGAAGACCATGATATGATGATTTATTGAATGTAAGGGGTCTCTCCTCTCCACACAAATCGCGGGAAGTAATCTTTTGCCATATCAAAAGCATATATGCAAATGAGGGAGACAAGCATATCAAACAACTACCCAATTCATGTTCTAGGTCAAAGTAGGCAATCAAAAGAGCTAGGGGACCCGAGTTCCTTAAACTATAGTATATGACCACAAGCTTTGTGATATGATGTAAACATATTCTGTATAGATTCTGTTAATGCTTGTAACATTAGGCAATGCATGTAGGACCATTCCAAACCATCCGCGTGACGACAAGCTGTTGACTAATCCTTATCGAAGGACCCCCACCACACGGGGACTTTCTGCAAATTCAAACCCCCATAACCTTTGAGAAATTATATTCCATTAACCAGCTTAAAGTAGAAGGAATCAAGTGTTCTGTAAGGAACCCTAGTTTTTATTTCAGAATTTTTTTTTTGTTTAATTTTTATGCAGCATATAGTATTTGTAACGATACAACAGTCTGCACCATGTGTATTTTATTTATATATACTGAGGTAGAAAAGATATAAAGGGGGGGGGAGAGAGAGAGAGAGAGAGAGAGAGAGAGAGAGAGAGAGAGGATATGGAGGGCCTTGAAATCTGGTAGTGTGAGGCGTTTCTAAATTGTAAAAAAATCTAGCACTATCGTAGGGAAGTGCAGTTGGAGATAGGAATTTGATATATCCTAAGCCGAGTTTTATATATAATGAATATTCATGCTGATGTTCATGTTTATTTGGCCATTTCAAGAGGCAGAGGCACAAGATTTTTGACTTATAAGAAATTTACTGCTGTCAACCAGTCAAAAGTTAGTTTAGCTTAACATTTAGTAGTAAATAATAATGTAGAAAACAATACCATAGTGATATTGAATTGGTTAATACATGGCTCAACTACAACCAATTAAATTTCTGATTGATAATTTATGTTTAATTAGCTACAAGTTCATTTGCGATTGTTTATCTTAAAAGTATTTATGCTCACAAACAATGACAAAAACGCTTTATTATAAACACATTGATATTTTATTGAAATTCAAGTGCTTCTTGAAAAAATAATCTCCCTTAACGCACTTTTTTGGGTCATAAATGCCTTTAAATTTTTCTACCAAACACAGTCAAAGTATTTTGGATATTAGAAAGTGTTTTTTTTTTCTTGCCCTTCTACATACAATCTCAAACTTACCCTAACTAATTCTTGTAAGGAGTACGAAGTTTAAAAGGCTTGTACTCGAAGTCATGTATTTGATTCTTCCATCCACATGCTTGTATATCAAGAAAAAAAGGTAGTATTTTCTCAATATTTTTTACATCAATATAGTGATCCATGTGGTATCTGCTCATACCAATTCTTAAGCAATCTTAATTTCTCTCATCTTAGTATTTCAAGTCTGCCCTTTTTAGTCATTTCCATTGCGATATCCTCACTTTTCATACATGCATGCATGTATTGCTCTTACCTTTACTTTTGGCTAGTATCCAATAAAGAACAGTACGGGCATGGACATCTTCTGTTTTATCATTTCCTCAAAAACACCATTTGTAAAAGGATGAGGATCGTCGCTGTAAATATACTACTTTCTATTAGAAATTCTTAGTTTCTTCACATGGTAATGTGATTCCTTAAATATTGACGACCAAAAGATCATACAGATTGCCAAATACCAGCTACATGTGTCTGCAAATTGTGCTAAGAACTCATAGGATTTGTTATATACATTTTTATACACACAAAATTTTTGATTGATTTTTTGTCTGAAGCTGTAATTAAATATGTTTGTACCATACTTGACCAATCCCGAAACTAATGAGCACCGGTCAACGTTATACCGTCAAGGACCCAGAAGAGCTTCCCTTCAACCAGGAGGCCAATCACAATGCGACACGTGTCGACATCAGAAGCCAATCACAGCGCGACACGTGTCAACATCAGAAGCCAATCACAACACGACACGTGTCAATGTTAGAACAAAACTAAAAACTCTCTTCTATAAATAGGGATCATTCTCACACAATAATCTCTAATGTCATTTTGTACTAAACTATTCACTAGAACTCACGAAATGAGAGCTTGAACCTATGTATTTGTGTAAACCTTTCACAATTAATGAGAACTCCTCTACTCCGTGGACGTAGCCGATCTGGGTGAACCATGTACATCTTGTGTTTGCTTCCCTGTCCCTATTCATTTACGTACTTATCTTCACTAGTGATCGAAGCAACCAAGCGAAGGTCACAAACCTGACACTTTCTGTTGTACCAAAGTCCTCGCTGATTTTGTGCATCAACAAAATACACAGCTTACAATATAATATTCTTCTCATGATATATAAAAAAGAAGATATAACATTACTTTCTGATAACATTATTCCAAACACAAACATTGATGACTCAGATTACAATATCACGATATGAAAATTTGTATGACGAGATAAGTCTGATGGTAGAACATCACATTACTCTACTTATATACGCACGTAGTTTCATTGAATATGACCTTGGCGTGAAACCTATCAGAGACTGAGTTGATTCCTTTAATCTTTTGCTCACATGGAACTTAGTTGGTAGCACCTGCGTGAACATGTATACAAATGAAACACACTATCAAGACCCCAAAAGAAATATTAAAATACAAGTGGGATGGTAGAATAATTCCTCAAGAGATGGAAATTCTATATATAATTAACATCTTACAAATCCAAAAATATATATTTTCCTAGTGATCAGTTGGTATTTCTCTTACTTGGTTGTAACAGTCCCCAAGTTAATTTGGATCTCCATTTCCCACATAAAAGTTTAATTTTTATCACAATTTCTTTTATAAAGTTTTTGTATTTTACATGAAAAATGTTAGGGAGACTACATTTGTATAATACATGTCACATCAATTAATGAATTTTTATCACTATCCAATTAGATGAATTGATTAATAGACATGACTTATACATATCACTTGCCATATTATGTGGTATGTAAATACGTGGTTTCCCTATCATTACTCATTTTAAATTTGGGAGAGACCATACTTGAACCGTAACTTGTAAACCACATGATGTTGCAGTTGATCATTGGATTTTTCTTTGAATCATTAGAGAACGAATCCAACCACCAGCCACCACACCATTTGATCTACAAGATATGGTCTAAAAATATGATATCCCTAACATTTTCTATTAAATTGATTTTTTTTTTCATTTAAATATCAACTCTACAAAAACTTTTAGCTAAACTAAATTATGTAAATATGTTTAGTTTAGGTACAAATAAAAAAGTCAATCAAAAGAATTCAATAACTACTATTGTAATTCAAAATGATTATATGATTGCTACTCAATCCTATCACGTTCTCCAATCCAGCAATAAATTTTTTCAGTCTTAAGGTCACTTTCCAACAATGACTTGAAAAACTTCCTGTCACGTTCTTCAACCGAACAATAAATTTTTTCAGTCTCAAGATCACTATCCAACAATGACTTGAAAAAATGTTAGTAATTTTCTCATAAATTCTCAAAATTTGTTTACATAACAAACATAATTGAAGATAAAAAAATTCGCACATATTGCTAGTTTTTTACATCAATGTTGAACAATGACATGAAATTTGTCGTACATTGCTAAAAATCGATTTAACGATCACACATTGTCTCACAAATTCTCTCTCGATATGTTCCTTAAGAAATCCAATTTGTTCGGATTTTTCTCCCAACTAAAGAACAGATCTCGGCGGAATTGTCGCATATGGATTTGAGCACAATTTTGCATAGCCTACTTGTTTCTCGAGAAGAGTTGGGAAACATGCTCAATTTCATTTAGCGTGGTGCTATCCCTACATCTCTTTTTAACTTTCACACACCCTCTTAAGTTCCTACCATTAGATCGAATGAATTAAAAAAGACTAAAGGACAAAAATTAACATAGAAGTGTGTGAAATATAATAAAGGATTTGCGAATAGCACCACCTTTTAATTAATTTAATTAAATAGTTGATCCAACTCCTTATTGTTTGAAGAAACACTTCGCTTCCAATTTGGTATTTTTCCATGAAAAGCAAACATGAGATAATAAATCTAGTCTTTCACTTAAATTTTGAATAATTGTACCGAATTCGACGAATTAACTAAAAACAAAATAAGAAACCAAACTCAATCATTATTAAAGGTATCTACAAGTAACCTATAAATCATACATAAGTTCTTTGGCACTCATATTTCTTCTTAGGGCGCGTTTACGTAAGGGTAATAGGAATCAAGAAACGGAATTGAATTTCGATTACGGCTTACACCGGAGTTAACTAACGTGAGAGGAATAAAAAATCGTGTGGGGCCCAGTTGAATTCCGGAATCACACTCCGGAATTTCCCGGAGTCGGATTCTCTAGCAACAGGTGGTAATTGAATTCCTTGTATTGCTGTCCTCCAGGAATTAGACTTTTGTTCCTAAATTACCCTCTAAATTCGTCTTCTGCAAATCCACCCAAATTGGGAGGTCGCATGGGTGGTGGGAGGACATGTGAATATGGGAGGCAGTGGGAGGATCTGTGAATATGGGAGGTTGTGGGGGCTGGGGAAGAAGAGGATATGGAGGATTGGAGAGCGTGGAGGACCTGTGAGTATGATGGGTGGTGGGAAGGGCTGTGCGGGCTGGGAAAGAAGAAGGCAGCAAGGATGAAACGAAGAGGCGTGGGAGACTGGGGGTGCTCTGGAAGAAGGTGAAGAAAAGATGGGGATGAGAGGAAACGGAGAGGCATGAGAGGTCGACTGGGGGCTATGTGGAAGAAGGTGCAGGAAAGATGGGGATAAGAGGATGGGAGGAAGAAAATTCAAGTTTGTAAAGATAAATTTAATTTTATATAAATAAACTTAATTTTCAATAATTATAGCATAAAAATCATTTATTTTCAACAAGGACAATTTAGTATTTACATTACTTGGAACAAGGGCATTTTAGTAATCATACTGATTTATATTCCGATTCTGCTGAATTAGTAAACAGCTTTATGAAATTTTATTCCAATTCTAGACAGTTTTAGTAAACAACTTCAACAGGAATCCGATTCTGATTCCACCTCATTTCATTTCCTCCTCAATTCAATTCCTCCTAATTTGATTGCGGATTAGTAAACACGCCATTAAGCTTTCATTCACTAATCCATTAGAGGCTCTTTAGCTCACGCCACACCAGTTTTCCAAAACTTTGATATTGTTCGCATTGCAGGACAAACTTGTAATTTACTTAACTTATATGTGCAAAGCACCCCCTGGAATTGAGAATTTAAATAACAAGATAAGTATATAATTAATTTCCAATTAGCAAGATAAGTATAATCCATTCTCATTTTTTTTGGTACAACAACAAAGAACTTGTTTGGATGTGCTTTTGAAATGACTGAAAGCGCTTTTAGTGAAAATATTTTTAGAACCAATCATTAGTAAATATGCAAGTAAATCCTGAAAAAGCACTTAAAATGCTTCTTGGAAGAAGCACATAATTGATGCTTTTTGCAGAAAGCACTTAAAGTGCTTTTGAAACCCAAAAATATTTTTTCTAAAAACGCTTTCATTCATTTTAAAAGCACATCCAAACGACCCCAAAGCCTTTTTCCATTAATTAAGTGGGGTTAGCGGTATGAATCCTAGAATGCCATTCTGTATTTTTTGGTAAAGTGTGAAAATTTATTTCCATTTAATTAAAAGACATTTTTAGTTGTCTAACAAAATAAAGTTTAGCCAAATTAAATAGTGACATGTAACAAGCTACCTTTAGAACATGACCATTGGATTTCTAATGCAATCACCATCACATTCACCATGAACACCAACTCATGATGAACAAAAGAAATTGTATCATATAGACATGAACACATAAAGAAAATTGTATGGTATGGATACACCATGACGGACCACACACATCCACTATTTTTGGTAAAGTGTGAAAATTTATTTCCATTTAATTAAAAGAAATTTTTAGTTGTCTAACAACATAAAGTTTATCCAAATTAAATAGTGACATGTAACAAGCTACCTTTAGAACATGACCATTGAATTTCTAATGCAATCACCATCACATTCACCATGAACACCAACGCATGATGAACAAAAGAAATTGTATGATATAGACATGAACGCATAAAGAAAATTGTATGGTACGGATACACCGTGCCACTATGCAAGTTATGGCCTTTGCGGGTTTAGTTTTAGGGCGCAAGGGTCATTTAATAAAGAGGAGTCCGCGTTATGGGGGCAGCAAAAAAAGCAGAGAGAGTTGTCAGTTTTGGCGTGCTTTACTGTGCAAGGTGGTGAGTGAACGAGCGAGGTAAGTGAGTGAGTGTGTTAATTATGCAACCCCCAAACTCAATGAATCTCTCTCTCTACCTTTTTTTCTCATTAAAATTAAAGTGGGGCAAAACTGAAAAGAACGGGAAAAGGAAAAACATTTTCTGCGTACTAAAAGGAAAAGTGGTAGTATACTCCTTAGTAAGGTCTAAAATATCGATATTATTTTGATATTTTTATTGAAATTTCTGTATTTTTAAATTACTGATATTTTCGATATCATCGATATTTTAGACCTTGATAGGAACTCTATGTGGTACTAAGTCACTCATGTATTTTACCATGCAATGTATAAATGGTAAAATATTGTACTAATTCTCTATATATAAATGATTATGGTGTGTTTAAACTTCTTTCATTAATTACTACATATTTTCTACACTCACAATATTTGCCAGCTCGCTATATAATTAACTTAAATCAGTTAAATCCATCATTTAATGCATTTCCTTCCAATTTTTTTTTGTGATAAACTAATAGATAATTGACTAAATAAACATCCTGCAAAGTTTCAATAAAAATTTTCAAGTTTTTCTTACAATTTCCGTGGTTTTTATTTAATTTTTATCGATATCGATAATATCCTGACATTTCTATCGAAATTTCTGTATTTTTGGACTATCGATATTTCTGATATCATCGACATTTTATAACTTGCTCCTGATGATTGAATCATGCATTTGGTATTGTCAAGTTTGCTTTTTTCGCACTTGGGTAGTTTTATTTCAGTATTTTGGGAGATGGGGAAACTTTAGATTTTGGAACTCAGTAGTACTCAACAGCTGGGTGCTTTTGAGTTTCGTGTTATCTTTTTTTTTTTGCCCTTTTGGTTTTTGTTTTCCTGACTTGCGTGAAGTTTGTTTGGTGGTGGGTTTGGTTCTCAAGACTTGAATGCTTGTGCAGCAGCAGCAGCATACAAAAGCCTCGCCCTTTGGTCTCTTGTTACTGTTCCTCTGAGCGCTGAAAACTCCTCCTGATTCCTCAAGCAAAAAACTTGAATAGATGGCGTAAGATTTTGGGTGAGTCCCTCTCTCTCTCTCTCTCTCCACTTTCTGTGGTTCTGGTTTTTCTTTTGGGTTTTTAGGCTTGGTGTTGGCTGATTGCACTCAAACATGAACTGGGTTTTTTTCGGTTTTCAAATTGCAAGTGGGTGATATTTGTTGGTAGTTTTTGTATAGCTCTGTAGATTTGATGAAATGGGGTCTTGGTTTTTGTGAGGTTTTACACGGGGAGTGGATTTTGGGGGGTCTTTCCTTTTGATTATTTCCCTATTTCTTTATGCCCTTTGAGATTCTTTGCTTATTTCTTCATGTGGGGTTTTAAAGCTTTGTACTTTAGCAGCATAATATATGATCTTTTGCCTCGTTATTTAACTAGATTTTCCATGATAATATTCTGGTAGATTCCTCAGATTTGAGCCCAATTTTGTAATGATTTTATTTTTGTTGGTAAGTTGATGTTTGGTTGTCCATTACTATAATAACTTTATATTTTGTGTGTGATCTTTTGCTCATTTATTCCCATGCTTTGCCCAAATAAAAAGAGATGCTTGTTGTCTACCGTTTTGGTGGTTTCTTCAACTGATACCGAGATGCTGTTTCAGTTGCAGGTTTTCAAACTTGAAGGGTAAAAAAATAATCTAGAAAATAGGTGTTGTTGATGTGTACATGTTAGGTTTGGAACTTGAAGCTTTAAAGGCGTCCAAAGAGGTCTTGGTGGCATGAATCTTTAATTAGCTTTTAAAAAAGGAAAACAAAGAAACAGAGTAATCAGAAGAGAAAGATTAAGAAATAGTGGGGGAGTGTGGTGGAGTCAGATTTGTGCTTGTGAGTGTCTCTGGTGTATGATAATTGTTTAGTGTTTAAGAGTCTGTTGGTTATGTCCCCTCCGCTGACTTGGTGCGCCCGGACTCCTTGGGCTTTGCCGCCGACCAAGGAAACACCCTCTTCTTTGGCTCTCTTGCCATTCAAGAGAACCTTTTCTTAAATAATTGCACAAACCCCATCTTCTCTTTCCCTTTCTTTCTCTCTCTTAGACTGCCTTGGTCCCTGTCAAGATTCGGTCATACCCCGCCTTTCATAGATATAACCTCCCCCCACTCTTTGAGATCCTTCTTTTCTCTCTTGGAGCTCAGGAAGTTGGATTCTCTGGTCCCCACTTGTGGAGTCTTCCTTTCCATTTCGAGCAACTCTTCCTCGATAGAGATGCATTCTTATTGGGTTTGTGTGGTGGTCTTGGTGTGAAGTATTTGATCAAGCAGTGGGGTAGTTTTGTTTCAAGGAAGTAGAGGAGCAGACCGTTGGTTGTCAAGATGAAGTTTATGAAACTTGGATCGAAGCCGGATTCTTTTCAAACTGATGAAAATAATGTTAGGTGAGATCTTGTATCCCCTTCTTTGTAAACTGTGTTCTACCTCTTACCTCAGTTATTCATTTGAATCATGTTTTTCGCTATTGTGTTTCATGCATAGTAATTCCGATTGCATAAACCTCAAAGTATGGTTCCTTTGCATAACTTTTAAATGGTTTTCTGTTAATTAGAGAATTTTGGGTATTTCCTCTCATGGACAATGCCTATGACCACTAAGTTTTAGTAACAATCTTGGTTTTTAAAATTGGGCTGTAAGTTTTTCCTTTTTTCGATTCTCGTCATTTCCCCACACTCTTGATTAAAATGATTCTTGTTCTATGACTTGGTATCAAACTTGCTGACACTTTATTTTTTTCTTTTTTGGTTCACGAAAACTTAGTTCTCTTTCTGCGGCCTCCTCAAGAAAACCTTTATTGAATCTCTCAGTGTGTCACTTGGTTTATGATCAATTCTTTTGGAATCTCTGAATCATTGACATTATCAAATCTGAGCTGTTGTCAATCTAGTATTTATTGGTGCTATTGTAGCTCTTATTAGTAGATCACCACACATCATTTGTTATTCACATCTACATAAACTATTGTTTGTTAATTTAAGGATGCAAGAGGCTGTGAGCTTATAAGTTATACTAAACCAGGATAATATTGTAAGAAATGACAAAGTTGTGTCTAATGTAAACAAAATGTAGAAATGCTAATCAAATTAAATCTCTTGCTAAAGCGATGTTATAATAAAAGAAAGATGGATGCAGGGTATGAGTTGTATTTTTGTATAATGAGGTCGCTGCACCATAGCCTATCAGTCTTTTGAATGAGGGATTTTCAAGCCAATCTTAAATCCTATAGGAGAAATTTTTGGGTTTCCGGAAAGAAAATGTTTCGAAAAGAAAAAAAAGGTTGATTTCCAATTGCTCATTGCGAGTTCTTAATGTGTTAGTATGCAGGTCTTCTTATTAGTACTCTTTTATATTCAGAGTCCTTACTAACACTACAAAAATATTCTTATATGCAAGGTATGTCGCAACTGATTTGGCAACAGACATCATTGTTAATGTTGGAGATTCAAAGTTTTACCTACATAAGGTAATCATCTGGTCCATTTTTCTGTGTATGGTATCTTGTATCAGGATTGCCAATAACTGTTTCCTCTTGTATTTTTCATTTCTTGGTGAAATAAACAGGTCCCCAGTTACTTTTCATGTTACATTTTCAAGTGGAGGGATCTATAGCCGAGAATTTTTTATAGTACTCATGTTTTAAAGCAACCAGAACAAATCCAGATACGTTTAGCTATAATGATTATGATATTGATAAAAGAGGTGTAATGCTTATAAGCAATTTGCATGTGCTCAACTTGTTTCATATAAATAAACTGAACACTTACGGGATATGACTAGTTAACATTAATTAAGGACCACTTTGTTGATACTCGACAAATTCCTTATCACTTGAGGAATTATTATTATTTTCCAGAGACCAACGGAGCATTGATAAATATAGATGCTGATCTTTATAGATATAGCTTTTAAATTCAATAGATGCTAGAGTCTTGGCAAACTTATCTCGATTCTCAAGACAACTCTTTTCATTTTCAAATTTTATGTGAAAATCTGCTGTATATCTACAGATACATGTTTTGTGATACTGATCAAAGTAATAATGTTTTATGCAGTTTCCTCTTCTATCAAAGAGTGCCCGCTTACAGAAGTGGGTTGCAAACTCTAATGAATCAAACACTGGTGAAATTTACATTTCTGACATTCCTGGTGGCCCTGCTGCCTTTGAGATATGTGCGAAGTTTTGTTATGGCATGACTGTCACCCTCAATGCTTACAATGTTGTTGTGTCTCGCTGTGCTGCTGAGTATCTGGGGATGCATGAGTCTATCGAGAAAGGAAATCTCATATACAAGATTGATGTCTTCCTTAGCTCTAGCATTTTCCGGAGCTGGAAGGATTCCATTATTGTTCTTCAGACTACGAAGTCTCTTTTACCAATATCTGAGGAACTGAAGTTGGTCAGCCATGGCATTGACTCTATCGCTACTAAGGCCTGCATGGATATTTCAAAAGTTGACTGGTCCTATACCTATAACCGGAAGAAGATCCAAGAGGAAAATGGGAATGATCCAAATTGGAATGGTGTAAGAAATCGTCCAGTTCCAAAAGACTGGTGGGTTGAAGAATTGTGTGAGCTTGAGATTGATTTATACAAGCGTGTTCTAGCAAATATTAAAACCAAAGGGGTACTATCTGGTGAAGTAATAGGAGAGGCCTTGAAAGCTTATGCTTACAGAAGGCTGCCAGGTTTCAGCAAAGGTATGATCCAGGGTGGAGATATGACAAAGCATCGATCAGCAGTGGATGCAATTGTCTGGCTGTTGCCTGAAGAGAAAGGCACTGTCTCTTGTAGTTTCTTGCTCAAAATGTTGAAAGCAGCTATATTTGTGGATTCTGGAGACACGACTAAGGGAGAGCTGGTAAGGAGAATAGGGCAGCAACTGGAGGAGGCTTCTGTAAATGATCTTATGATACGAGCAGCGGAAGGAGAACCAATAGTTTATGATGTTACTGTAGTCCAAAAAATAGTAGAAGAGTTTCTAAGGCAAGGTCAAAGTCCAGAGATTGAATCACTAGAAGAGGGCAATCAACTTCAGGAAGTGAGAAGGCCAGGAATTTTGTCGGATGCTTCCAAGCTGATGGTGGCAAAACTGATAGATGGGTATCTTGCTGAAATATCAAAGGATCCCAACCTCCCCTTGTCGAAGTTTGTTGATCTTGCGGAGATGGTGAGAGGTTTCTCTCTACCTTCTCATGATGGACTTTACCGAGCCATTGACATGTACCTTAAGGTAAGGGCTATTGTACATTTTATTTGATTGACGAAAAGTTGGTGCCTTCCATGATGTCATGCAAGTTTTTCATGTTACGGTGCAAACAAGTGGCTTCCAATTTTCTGTTCTGTTGTATTTTAGTCGATGCTGGAATATGTTCATGCCATAAAATTTTTGTTTTCCAGTGTGCGTCTGTGATGTATCTTGTTAGTGTTGGAGGGGATATGCGTTTCACACTTTGGCCATATTTGTTGCAGGAGCACCCAGGGATCAGCAAGAGTGAGAGGAAGAGGATTTGCAAGCTGATGGACTGCAAAAAGCTGTCAGTTGATGCGTGCATGCATGCGGTGCAAAATGAGAGACTCCCGTTGCGTGTAGTTGTGCAAGTACTCTTATTTGAACAAGTCAGGGCTGCTGCTTCATCAGGCAACAGCACTCCAGACCTACCTAAAGGAATGAAGGATTTAAACAGTGGGTCCCATGGGAGCTCAAGATCTGCAACAACCAACACGGAGGAGGATTGGGATGCAGTAGCGTCGGCTGAGGAGCTTAGGGCCCTAAAGGGAGAGCTAGCTTCGTTAAGGCTGAGCAGCAGTGTGGGAGCGTGCAACAGGAACGGAGACGGCAAAAGCAGTGTTGACAAGGCGGCAGTAAGTAAAATGAGAGGGTTGCTCAAGTCGAAGAAGAAGATTTTTGCAAAGCTTTGGTCAAGCAAAGGGGTACAAGGTGAGAACAGTGGCTCCGATTCATCCGAGAGTCTTGGTTCTGCTAATCCTGAAGAGGCGAAATCCACACATTCCAGAAATAGGAGGCATTCGGTTTCTTAGTAGAACTAATTGACAAGCAAATAGGTTGGGAATTTTCGAGTTTCTCCTGATCTTTTATGATCTTAGCAACTAAAAAGAAAAACTGGTTGTGTATTACCTGAGCAAAAGTGGAGTACATATAGTTTGGAAGAAGGGTTTTTGTTGTACTTGCAGAAAAATTCAGGGGCTGTGAGAAAATGAGAGATTTAGCTAAAGAATTTAACTGCGGTGGTGATCCAATTGTCAAGAGTTCCAACTCTCATACGTAATTGTGCTCGTCAAATCTTTTGTTAGATATTTTTGCATGGTATATGACTTGTCTTGCAAGAAAAGCATTTCTCTATCTATATCTAGGGTTTAGAGGTCGCACTTGGTGCGATGGCAAGTGCCTTCGCCCATGAGCGGTAGGTCTCGGGTTCGAGACTTGGGAGCAGCCTCTCCATAAATGGGGGTAAGGCTAGCCGACATTCACCTCTTCCAGACCCTGCGTAAAGTGGGAGCCTTGTGCACTGGGTACGACCTTTATATCTAGGGTTTAGAGGTTGGCTTGATCTGGCAAGTCATATCCTAATCTAAGAAGATGAAAAGAGTCTTTCTACAATGTGATGCTAACGCAGTTTGTAGCACAGTTGTAGCTGTTAGGTTGACACGGTCGCAAACACAGTTACATTTAATCAAAATCCGTTTGATTGATGAGTTCACGCTTCTATTATAGGATTAGATTAATTAAAAGTCGTCATTTTTCTCTTGTCGGATTAGATTAATCAATCGTGTTTGCGTTCATTGCAGATGTGCAATAAAACACTCTTGCCACTGCTATCTTGCATTATGTTGAAACTACAAGATTGGAAACTAATTACAAAATTTGCCATGTGCTCTGTTCCGCTGCCAGCATCCGCTCTCCTCGCGGTGCAATTACTCAACCATGCTGTTCCACTCGGCGTCCAAAGAGTGCTTCACCTCTTGCTCAACGGCCAAAGGAACCTGGATTCCAGGGGCCTCAACAAAGCCCTCGCCATCACCTATATAAAGTCTTCTTTCCTTTTCCTCACTGATAATTGACACCTGCTACTACTCTGCATCAATCAATTCTAGCCCGAATGGGGTGGATCCTGGATCTCAAGCACTTTATCAATTTACCTCTGAGAAACGCCAGAACTCCCCACAATGTTAAGCTTTTTCTCGGTTTTAAGAACTTTTGGAGTCTTCACCATGTCTCTCCCATCCTTGGCTGCCCTTGCATCAACCAATGCTAAATCCGAAATATGGGTGGTTGGAGCAGTGGTCTACATGACATCCCTTCCATGCTCTCTGAGCCTTTCTGGAGCAATAAGCCACTTCCAGTTATGATGATCAACTGGAATGACCTTAAGGCCTTGTTAATCAGCTGAGGATGGCACTGAAAATACCTTCTAAATCACTATTACATCGAAGACAGACGGAGGGAATATTTCAAACTCGGGGCCCAAAAATGTCACCCTCCCATTCACCTTCGACAACCAAGACATCTTTGTACCAGCATTTGTCATGGCGAGGCAAGTCAGAGATGTAGGCAGGCCATCTAACACTTGCCCGAGATTGAAAGAACGAATGAGGATTGACACTCTTCCACATGGTGTAAAGCATACGAAATTCTAGGATACCGAGGTCTGCTCCATACCACTTGTTCAAGAGTTCGAAGCAGGTGATAATGCAAAAGGATGCAAGCGTAAGGTTGCAGATGCCAACCATGTAGCAATTCAAGACTTGTTTCAGAAAAGGGGAAAGAGGAAATTTTAGCCCCAAATCCAAGTACCAAGGGTGAATCCTGGTACATGGACGTTCAGGGTTAGAAGGGGTAGGCAAGGCAGTTCCGACGTTGTGGCTAGCTTCCCACCGAACGGTGCATCAATCAGAAAATGCTGGCAACTGTGAGCAAAGGTTTCTCCTTCTTCCTCGCTGCGTACTCTGGCCATCGGGGGCTCATATTGAGAGAGATTAATGAATCGAAGAGAGAAAGGTTGAAGAAGCAAAGTAATCCATAAAAGTATCTAAACTTTTTCCTGAGTAAAAGATTTGGGAGTTTTGGCAAGGACAAAGAAGGAGATCCGAAGATGTTTATCAAGATTGACGTGCGTTGCAAGTAATCACACTCCTAAGAGGATACAATATTTATTTTCTAGATCTCCTCTGGATTATCTCGGTTTCATGCAAATTCCTTAACCTAAAAGGTCTCATTCTTGACTGGTGTAAAACCAGTCATCTAGGGTTCATCTCTAGTAACGTATTTATCGTACACTTATTCTCTTGCCTACTGCTTGAGTCTCATAATATTGCTTACTAACTTGACTATCGGAAAATCTTTGACCAACACACATCCCCCCATCTTTGGCTGTTAACGATTGTTTGTTCTTATACAAGTAAACAAATTTGTGCATCTTCCACCACATGCGGCAGTGCTCGAATTTAGTTCCAACACCATACCTTGACATTTCGAGTATGTCATGTCATACCATAATCAATATGGGATCCACTTATTTATTCACTTTATAGGTCTTTTTTAGTACACATTTTCAAGGTCTTAGTAAACGCATAAATAAGAATGATAACTATTTCTTACAATTTCCTTCCTTTCAATCAAACATGCCCTTAATCCATAAGATACATTATATTTAATGTATAATATATGCAGTATAGTTACTGCGCATCTTCCTAAGAAATACATTTTGCTTATTTTCAAGTGAATTGTTAATGACGGCCAATCTCTGTTTGAGTCGAGAGAAACCTTTATCTTAGCCAAATTGATTACTTTCATGCATAGAGATACTTGATTACCTAGGCTAGCTAGGATGAGAAAAAGCTTTAACACTTCTCATTTTTAAGGACGTCTATTCAATTGAGATTTTGAAGGATTTTAGTTTTTTTAATGATTATAGGGGTATTTAATTAGGATTTTAAGTGATTCATTAAAATTCAACCTATATTCAATCAAGATTTTAAGATAGATTATTAAAATTCTTAGAAATTCAGGTGTATTCAATTAGGATTTTAAAGAAGTTTATAAAAATCTAGGTGTATTCAATTAGGAATTTGTTTTAAGGAATTTGAGGGGGGTGTATTTAATTGGAATTCTGAGAGAGTTTTAGGGAACTAATAATTTCTAGGGTATTCAATTTGGAATTTAAAAGACTTCATAAAAGTTTAGGTGTATTCAATTGAGATTTCTAGAGACTTTTTAAAATTTTCTATAAATCTACCACTTAGTACTACGGTTTAGTGATATTCTTCTTCATTTGTAAGTGAGAGGTCTTAGGTTTGATTATCGCCAAACCCGAATTTGAAGCACAATATTGCTAGCCCATTGTGAGACTAAGCCTACCCTCTCCCCTTTAGTGTAGATAATATCAATTGTTTAAAAAAAAAAAATCCTATAAATCGGTGTATTCAATTGTGACTTTTTGAAAGTCTCTAAAAATTTAGGTGTATTGGAAAATGAATTGAATTTGAAGAAATTTGTGAATTGGTGGATTTCAAAGTGAGATCTGTAGAAATTTTGAGCAACTATGTGTGCTGCTCTCTCCTCTCCAGAGATGGCATATTCTCCTCCAAAAACAGAGCAGCTTGAAGGTAAAACTTTTTACCTTGTACATGTTTTCTCATGATTTTTCTTGTTTGGATACTACAATCTTGTTCTAGGGTTAGGGTTTTCTAGTTTAGGGTTTATTAGGATTTGAAACCCTATTATTGAATATGCGTGTGGGTTTATGATTTGGTGTTTTGTTGAAATATTTTGTGCTTTTGATTGTCAAAAGATCAACTGGAATCCACAAACATGGTTTTGGGGTCCATTGTTCATTGCCTGCCATGTCCCTTTAGTCTCGTATTCCAGTATCGCTCCATTATTTGTTTCATTGCCTTCTTTTTTATGAAGCAGTTTTTTAAAACTTGGCCTAATTTTTTTGTTTCTGTTTGCAAGGAATGTGTTTGTTTATCATGCTTTTAGCATCCGTTGATTTTATGTCAAATAAGGGTGAGATTTTAGCATTCGATCAAAATGTCAATGTAACTAGGGTGAGACTTGACTGGTCTGTTGTTCAATTTATTTTGTTCAATTTGTCTTCTTTGCAATCCTATGCATGTAGTTTAGTCTTTATTTGTGCATTGATTCGTTATATAGAAGATGTATGACTAATAAAATAATTATAATGTATCATCTAATATTATAAATGGGAGATTCACAACAAGAAAAGGGAAAATGAAACTATAATCAATGTCCGTGGAAGAGAACAACATGTTGTTGCAACGACTTGTTCAGGTCGTAAAAAAATGGATGGCCTGATGCTAATGGCATAATAAGCAAGCAAACTATAGAGCCAAAATTGTTCTCGTGCTCAATGAAAAACTTGGGTGTCAAAAAACTCAAGATCATGTTAATTAAGAACCATATGAAAACTTTGAGGGGTCGATATCAATCAATGTCAACTTTTTAGGCATAGTTTTCGATTTGGTTGGGACCCCGTCACAAAGAAGTTCACGGCTAGTTATGAAGTATGGGAAGGCTTCCTTAGGGAGAGTTATTTTTCTTATAGAATATATTATTTACATGATGATATTTCACTTTTATAGATTTTGTATTTTAACAATTTTATTATGTTACTACCTCGATTTTATTTTGTATTTGAACAATTTAAATTTCGATTCACAATTTTTAAGTTAACACCTCCATTTCCAATTAAAACACAAGCAGAGTTTGTGTTAGGTTGTGCAGAGTTGCACAACCTTCTTCGCAAGGAGTGTCGTTCTGATGAATTTCCAATTGAATTAGAAGACGATAAATATGAAGATGAAGAAAATGACGATGAACCAAGTAATCACACTCAAGAGCAACAAACGACAGATTGAGAGCTGGTATCGCTACAAATATGTGGACAAATGCGTGAATGATAGGATTCAAAGATGAGAAATAGAGGGAATTATTTGATTTTACAGGGTTTTTTTTTTTTAATTTCTATTCTTAATCTCTCGGATTTTAGGATGGTGGTAGAATAAGAGGCTTGAGGACCATTGGCATATGTTAAGTTTGAAAAATGTTTATTTTTCTTGTTCAAAAGAACTGTTTGGTAAAATTCCATTCGGCTAGTAATTTTATTGATTGAGTTGAGCAAAATTTGCAGGTTGGTCTCTATTTCTTACATGTAAGTCAATTTGTTAAAATTTGTCAAGCCCATAAGCAATGTTTGCAGTAGGTGGTTCGTTTATGTTGGAGTAATATTAGAAAATATGAAAATAATAAAAGAATTTCAATGAAAGTATTCATAAAGAAAATCACAACATCAATTATGTATGAGACTAGTATAAACAATTAGAGATAAAGTTAGAAAAACTGACAAACTTGGAGATTGAGGCTTGCATAAATGCAATGTCCTAAAGATAGAATTTCGCCCATACTCTTGTGCTTGTAGTTCGATTGGCATCTTTCTCCCAGGATTCAACAATCTATAATCCGAAGTCAAAGCACTTCAATCTTCGGATTCTGGCAAACTTTATATATTCTGTACTCTCAAGACACGACTCGGAATTTGACACACGAATCATTTGAGAAACAAAATGGGGAAACCCTATTTCTCAAGAGTAAAAATTAACTCTAATTTTCTATATGTAATACCAATGATTTCATAGGTTTATATAGAATCCAACTTCTACTTATTAAAGAGATGTAACTTTTCATCTTTAAGTATACATCACTTATCAAGGGAATACACCTAAACAACATAACCTTTCTAAGAAATTGGTTAACACTATTTTTCATTCAATTATTAAAATTATATATTACACTATTTCATATTATAATATATAATTTCTAACAATCCCCCACATGAATGAAAAATTAGGAAGAATTTGAGAGTACAGGCGGACAGGAGATGCATCGGGAGAGGTGTCTTTTGGACTTAAACCTACCCTAGTGAATACTTATCGGGTTTACTTGGTGACGCAGTGGATGTAGAAGATCTTGAACTGTTCACCGCAACAGTAAACCGAGACAATAAGCAACACACATCACTAATCCTAATATATTACGGTTCATACGGTTGTGTTCATTTTGATCCTGAACAAATCCCGGATTCATGAGAGCTTTAGAGAATTTAGCCATCTCATTCTCATAGAAGCGACCCATTTCTACTCTCACATAGGTGACCATTGATTAATAATAGTCTGCTCTATTCCTCTTATTTATAAGATATCATTGTCATTAAGTATAAATATACACCCTAAAACTTCTGCAAACAACACACTTCTTCCATCATAGGAATGAGGTATATAGTGTGTTAACTTCTTTGAATCATGCCCAACTAGTTTGCCTATTGAACTTAGACCATGGGATCTCCAATCAACTAAGTTAGGTTTCCGCCCGGCTAATTCATTAGTTATGTTTGGCTTTAGCCTCATTCCCCTCGATGATCAACTTACTCTCTAGTCAAACCTTTAATATTTGGTACCATTTAGGTTGACTATCTTTAATGGTGTGCACAATCCATCTTATGAAATTATATTTCATACGAGAGTAGTTGTTTGACATTATTTGAAATGTCAAGTCCTCAAAATTATATTAGGACTTAATTACTAAGTAATTTGCTAAAACTAAGCACTTGGGTAAACTCCCCCACATTTAAGGTATTTGTAAGAAGATCTCTAATCTTGTCATACCTTAAACAAGTACTCATTACAAGAGATGACATCTTAAATGTCGTTCAATTAGCAAATTACTTTTAACCAACCCCCACAATTCTTTCATAATTTTAGTTTCTTTTAATGCTATCATTAAATCGATCACATTTTCCACCTTAAGAAGTAAGGAATAGCTAAGATAGACTCTATCTATCTTTTTAGGCCTTCATGCCTCACTAGAAATTATGAGAAACTCACTTCTTGACTTTCATTCTTTCTTTACTATGACCAACATGCATGACCCAATGGCCATGTCCATTCATATGCTTACTTAATAAGCATGATCTTGTCTAATTCAACTATGCATGCTTACTCAATAAGCCTCTTTTGTAGTGTCTCGTCATTCCTTTTATGAAAGACCCCCACACTTTAACTTATTGGTGGCCATGACATTTCCCTCTTCTCGGAAATGCACACTTATTTAGAGCAGCATGAAAGTATGTCCACTTTTATTGAGGTCGATACGCTGACTATCCAAACACTGACGTTGTTTCTCGTTTAAATAATTGCAAGGCTTCTCAATCATGGCCTCTTTGTATGTCTATCTGCTAAACCAAATTCCAGTGCCTTTTCATCAGATGATGCCAAGCGGTGCATCGTCTCAACTACCCCAAAGACACAATTCGGTGAAAGAGGAAAGACTTTTTTTTTTGTTTTTTGTTAATCATAGTGGCTATAACAAGGATGCAGACCACATCTTTCCTCGTGGCAAATAACGGTCAAAATTGTTCTCGTCTTGCACACTCACATTTTCCATGCGTAGGCTTGTAAGTTGGCCAACTCATTGCCTTGTGATGACTATCACTCACGAATTGATGATTGTGATCATGTTACATCAGAACATCTATATGCATGAAGCACCGCTTTCAAGCATTTGTGGACGTCTTTTGGTTCTGCAACAGACATCTTATGATGGCACTGCGATCTAGAGTAACATACATCCAAAACAAAACGACTTAATTTTCGTTTCGAAATAGAATGGCCGTTCATAAGGATTGCATCATTGCTTTATTGAATTGCCCTGCTTGCTCCAGTGGATGTTCACAGAACCTAAAATATCAAAGCTCTTCCTAGACAACACCATCTCTATAAGCCAATAGTTGCAGTCTGGAAAAGAACTAAATGATGCAGACAAAGTGATCGTGCCTTTCTGCCAATTTAAAAAAACCGCCAATCTTGTCCTTTGGTCCTCTACATCCAACCTTGGAAATTTAATCATTTTCCATTTGAAAGAGAGATTGTCTTTAGGCAGGACCAAGGATCTCTTTAGTTCCATGCTTCGAATCGTTGCATCTGTTAAATCGATATGGAACACGAGACTGTGCATTCACAGAACGGTGTGAACACCATGTATATCACTTCACTTACCATCAACCATGGCCCAAATTTTAATGCATGAGTTAGTTAACAAATCCAAAAAAAATATAAGTTTAAATTTAAACAAATAAGTATATACACACAACACGTTATTTCACGAACAGTTATGAGTCTGATGCACCACCGTTTGCATCTTTAGCATAAAGATGATATAAAGATGATATTAAAAACCTTTTACAGTTTGGACAGTAACTTCCATATAGTGGCTTTTCACACATGCAACAAAACAAACAGATGCCACTCATACAACACCATTGATATCTTTGGTTAGTCTGAAAAGGATCAAATTCATAATCACACCATTTTTGTAAAAACGCAATGGTTACTGTCTGGCAAAAGACCCATAATTCATCATGACCTTCGAATGTTTTGGAAAGATGGCATCTCTTGCCTTCATGCATCTGTTCTCATATAATCATATACTTTTCATATTTTCTAATTATTGAATAAGTGTTTCTATCTTTAGATTGTTGGAGCAATATTAGAAAATATGAAAATAATAAAAGAATTTCAATGAAAGTATTCATAAAGAAAATCACAACATCAATTATGTATGAGATTAATATAAACAATTAGAGATAAAGTTAGAAAAACTGACAAACTTGGAGATTGAGGCTTGCATAAATGCAATGGCCTAAAGATAGAATTTCGTCTCTACTCTTGTGCTTGTAGTTCGATAGGCATCCATCTCTCAGGATTCAACAATCTATAATCCGAAGTCAAAACACTTCAATCTTCGGACTCTAGTGAACTTTATATATTCTGTACTCTCAAGACACGACTCGGAATTTAACACACGAATCATTTGAGAAACAAAGTGGGGAAACCCTATTTCTCAAGAGTAAAAATTAACTCTAATTTTCTATATGTAATACCAATGATTTCATGGGTTTATATAGAATCCAACTTCTACTTATTAAAGAGATGTAACTTTTCATCTATAAGTATACATCACTTATCAAGGGAATACACCTAAACAACATAACATTTCTAAGAAATTGGTTAACACTATTTTTCATTCAATTATTAAAATTATATATTACACTATTTCATATTATAATATATAATTTCTAACAGCTCACATTCAAGGCCAGCAGTGGCACCAACATTTGTGACTGGTGATAACCCCAGTTAAAATATATTTTGTAAGCAGAAGCTAGATGCGTATTCATGTGTTGTGATTGGGTTATTATTTTGCTTCTTCCTTTTGCCTTTGGGACAACCCAATTGTACCAATCAATTTGGCTTTTCTTGAAATAAAATAATCACTATGATTTCATGGGAATTCAAACAAATCTTTTGAAATCCATGAATAGACTCTTTGAAATTCTCTAAGCCCATGTAATCTCACAATTCATGTGAATTCTATGAAACTTAACTCAAAATCCTTGGAAATTGATTTTTTTTCCCTTTCAGATTCTCTCAAATTCCATGAAATTAAATTCTCTAAAACTCTCTCAAAATTCAAATTGAATACTCCCACATTAGAAAGTTGAGGAATTTAGGGAATTTGAGAGATTTTGTATTGTATTTTTAGCATTCACAAATCTCTCATTTTCACTGAGATTTCGAGGGAATTGAATCAAAATTTTACTTGAATTCTCTACAAATCAATTAAACTCCATCAAAATCCATGGATTTATAGATCCATTAAAATTCCTCAAAATTTCAATTGAATACATTCTATTCTTTTTCAGTATAAAACAAAATTAACATACTAGACAGTTAATTTGTATATAATTTGTTAATAATTTAGTAACTTAGAGTATACTACGTTTTATATACATATTTTTGAAAGAAAAAAAACTTATTTTCCATGAATGATTCACTAAAATACATTCATTTTTAAGATTAACTCTACTATACACTTAAATATACATGTGTATGTACTCGTCTTCACACTTAATAGTTAATACACACAATTTCCATACTTTTTCTAACAAGATATAAAATTTACGTATTCTACAAATTTTTAATATATTATTAAACAAATGAAAATGGTAAACACTTTAAATAAATAAATTTTAAAATTTAAAATAATGGTTGATTTTTCATATTATTTTTGGAAAATGTTTTCTATGCTATATGTAGTATTAAATGCTACAAGTATTAGATTATTGATTTTATTGGAGTCCTGTGAATCCAGGGCATCTAATGCCCATAGCTTTTAATGCTACATGACACCAAATAATACATTTATGTATTTTTCACGTACTATATGCCTCTTGTGTTTATTATTTTTTATTTTTTGAACAAACGTTATTATCTATACTGAAGGGAGGGAGTGGACTTAGCCTCATAATGAGTTAATAATAAGGTGTTTCATATGCATCTTGTGTTTTACTGGTAATATCGCTACTCAAAACTAGACTAAAGAGAGGGGAAGGTACATAAAACGCAATGGATGGAATAAGAAGGACCTATTTAATCATTATTCCAGGTAAAACCTAGCAAATCATGCAAAGTTGCAAGTATTTTATTTTAGAATAATACTAGGGGCTAGTTTGATATTGTCGTACTTAAAAAATTAAAAAAAAAAACTGTTTCTGTTGTATTGTGCAAATAAACTGCTGTAAAATAAAGTTGTTGAGTGTTTCGTAATACTTTTTTTGGAAAAGTGCTTTTAGGAAAAAAAAGAAAAAAAAAAGGTGTTTGAGTATTTGGTAAACTTTTATATAAATTGTTGTGAATATGTCAAATGACTTAAAAAGATATGGTATTTAATATGATATAATAATTGTCAAGAGAATAATGTAGAGACAAAGATTATAATTTTGCAAAACATGTGAGTTATGTTTGCCATTTGAAAATTTCATTATGTGGGCACACATTATTATGCTTTGAAAAAAAAAACAAACATTTTTTTAGAAGCATAATAGACCCTACTTCTATTTCTCTACGCTTTTTTAACTGTCATTGGCAGCAGTTTAAAAAAAACTTTTTTTAAAGAGAAATTGACAGAAATAACTCATTTTCTTAATTTTGGAACTAAAATAGGACAAATCGGTCATTCACATGCCATGTACACCATCCACAAACTCAAAATTACTTAAATAACCACAAATAAATTCTAAAAACTCTCAGCTCATTGCATATGCGTGTCATGCAGTAACTTTTTAGCATTCATATATGTGAGCATGTCATATGCGTGTCATGTACATACAGTAACTTTTTAGCATTCATCTATTTTTTTTTTTGGTCGATGGGAATTTTTATAACAAAGTCCAGAAGGACAAATTACAAAGACTCTGCAGGTGAAAGTGAGAAATAAAAATAGCCCCCAAAAAAAGGGGTCGGTACAGACAGGACACCACATATGCACACAATGCATCAGTAAAGGTTCCTATCTATACCTAAGGCAAAAATTACATAGGAGCCCAAAAGCTAAGGCCCAAAAGTGACCACACAAAAACGCCTAATAACCCTAAACATAGCTTCCCTAGCCACGTACACGGCCAAAACAGTGAAGACAGCCAGCAGACCAAAAAACCAAGAAGAACCACCGCATGGAGCACATCTCAAACCCATCATAGTTACAGTGTCGAGGAAAAGGTGCCAAACCTGCAGATCCAATGAAACCACATCAATACCAATCGCCACGTTTCTAGTCCTTAGCCAATACCAAGTACACAATGGGCAACTAAATACCTAGAACCAAGCAGTCACAAAAAAGGTCATGTGGTGTAAACACCATTCTGAAGAGATACCAGACCTTTGTAGGGGTGACAACATAAAGTTGTCTTTGACCGGAGAGAAGTACGAAAGAAGCAGCAAGTAAGTGTTGAGGTGAGATCCACCAAATTTGGAATTTGATTCGAAGTTCTGGAAGATCTTGAGCGCAGAGCCCTAAATCATAGCCCAAAGGCTCCAAATCAGATTACCATGATCCATGGGCAAACATCCCGGAGATAGTACTCCATCCACACCACCCATAGATGGTGGGTTGCTCCACCGTTCCTTGATAGGAAACGAGGCTACCGCAGGTGCGGAGAAAGACAAAAGACCTAAAGATCATGCTTCATCCACTCCTTCCTGTTGGATATATGTCAACAATCTATGATAATTTTATATATGCTAATAAATAATAAATACGAATAAATATTGAACAGAGTATGAACAACAAAATAATTTAAAACACAAAGATTGAAGATCGAGGCTTGCGTACCGCAATGTCCTTGAAACAGAAATTCGTCTCTACTCAGTGCTTGTAGTTCTACGGACGTCTGCTTCACCAGGATTCAACGATCAAGTTAGAATTCCAGTACCGGAAAACTTAACTTCTGGCGAACTTCTGTGTGGTTCTTTCAGAAAGGATGTTTGAGATTGTAGAAGAAGAATATTGATTTTCTGTATACTAAATGCCATGCAGATGGATGTATACATAATAGAAGGATGCTTGTTCGCAACAGGTATGAGAATGGGATGTGTCTGTTGGGAGACATCTTCTCCAAAGGGGTGTTTTGCTCTATGTTCTTTCTGAACTCTTTAGACTTCATCTAAAATGATGAGTCTGTTGGTAAAAAATATATAATTAATTAAATTCGAAATTAATTAAAAATAATTAATTAAATCAGAAAATAATTAATTAAATAATTTAATTATTAAAGCCCGAGCCCAAGAGCCCCAAGGCCCAAGACCCATCTTTTGATAATTAATTATATATATATATATTAATTATAATTAATTACCAATTAATTAGTGCACCCCAAGGCCCAACCCCAAGAGTGAGCCCAATTTTATTCTTTAGGCCTATTACTCCAATCACTTTCTATAAAGGACAAAGCCTTATAAAGTGATAAAATCTTTTGGGAATGGCCAATGTGGGACAAAGAAATTTCTACTCAAACTATTCAAATTTCCAACACTTCCAGAGAACAATTGTAGATCCCCAAATTCCAAAAGGAAAAGGGAAGCCATTGTAGGTGTTGGGCAAGAAGAGAAGGTTAAAGAGACGGAGGAGGAGGAGGAAAACATGTTTGAAAAGGTTGCTGCCACCGACCCCAAGCAGAAGCTAGAGGCCGGCGGCAGGAATAAGACGACGACATTCCCTAAATCATTCACTAAACACACAGAAGAAGACGACGAGCCCTATAAATGAGTCATTTTCTGTAAGAAATTGTCTTTTCCAATGACATTCCCTCTTCCCAAACTGTTGACGACGAGCCCGAATCCGACGAAATCAACGGAGAAGAAGACAAAGGGATATAATGGGATTTCGAATTTGGGGTTTCGGATTTGGATGGGATTTCACAAAATACAATGAGATTTTGCAAAATACAACTAGATGGACCCATATGGGTTTTGAATGAGATTTCAAATTTGGGGAAGAAGATGATGATTTGAGAAGAAATCTCCAACTTGAGCAATAGCCTCATTCGCCATTTCCCCACGATTTGGTGGTTAGGGTTCTTTGAGATAGGAATTGGGCGAGAGAGATTTTCGGAGAAAGATGAAAATGCTGATTGGGTTGGAAGAAATAATCTATTTATATACGAGGGCAATTATGTCATTTTAAGGATAGGAAAAATCCAATTTCTGTTCTATTGTTGTGCATGTCGTATGCATGTTCTGTGCATATTCGAAAAATCCTATTTTGGTTCCAAGATTAAGAAAATAGGTTATTTATGTCAATTTTTCCTTTCTAAAAGTATTACAATCCCAAATCAACCCTAATTCTGACACACGAATTTCAAGGATATATAATTTTCATTATTATTTGTTAAAAAATTAATAGCTAGAATGATAGGGAACCATTGACGCAAAAGTCAATCACTCCTGCATAAAAGAAACCGCTCAAAACCTGAAGTCACTCTTACAAGCCACCCACAATCTTGGAAATAATCGTCATCATCACATTCACATTAGCTTTCTCCGGAACCCATTTTCCACATCTGGATTTCGTTTCTTTGAGGTGACAAATTTTCAGTTAAAAACAAGAAGAAAAATCACAGATAAGGTTAAAGGTCACATACTGTGTGCCGCGGCTAGCAGTTATCCATGATATATTACTAAATTACGCAGATATTTGCTTAAAATAAGTTGCTGTTAACTTCCTTTAGTTGTATTCAAATCGATAGGGTTTGTATGTTTGTGCGCTTTGTTTCTGACAAAGACAACTCAATGCACACACACAGGCTTGGTATACGGCTCACAGGGGGAATAAAAGACAGGCCATGCATGAAACCAAGTTTATCTTTACCTGTGGAGCGTACATTACGAAGGATTTGCCGTCACAAGAGTACAATCCCAAGTAATCACAATGTGTTTTATTTGCTAAACCTGAATTCTTTTTATTTGAAGGAAAACCGACCCTTAAAAGATTAAACTATTTAATTAAACCCGAAGAGTAATGCTAGGTAGACTAAATTTTGAAAATAAATGATGTGTCACCAATAAGAAATAAACACATTAATTAACACTTAAGTAATAATCCAATCATCGATTTTCATGTCATTTAGTTTACAAAAACATTTAGTGCATTACCCTTAACCCGAATGGTCGGCATAGGTGAGTAAGAACAAGTCGTAATTTCCGATGTCCTAGGTTTAAACCTTCACAGAATCGGGTGTAAACGCATGAGTTTACTTAACATTTGTCGTTTGCAAATGATTGATTACACATATCTAGATTTTATCTTAAAGCCTTGTAGTTGCTTATAGATCTGGATCATCAGGGTTATTCTTTCTGTCATCGAAAAAAAAAAAGGTTTTAGTCAGATAATATTATATTTAGCGATTACATTACGTTTCTCACTCATCCGAAATCCAATAAAGTGAGATTTATTCATCCAAGTGGGTTTTAACTTTACGTTTATAAAGATATAATCGCCAAATGTGGTAAACATTACTCTTTATTGACGCACCTTTCCCTATCATGATAAAGAGAGCTTCACCATTTGATTGTGAAACTAATTGATGAAAGATTCTAAAATTTAAAAAGTGCAGCTCTAAGAATCTCAATATATAGAGAGCTTCACAAAAAAAAGGTTTTGAGATTATGCGGGCAAAACTAAAAGTAAAATGTAAATTATGGGAGACTTCTTAAAGTTCAAATAGTTAAAGAACATTCATATATTAGCTGAAATTCATGTCTTGAATTCTCCCGAAAAGTATGTGTGTCCTTCTAGCTCACAGAAGGGACGTTTTGGAATAGCTTCAATCGCAAATGGAAACATCCTATACCACATCCTTGTCTTTCAATTAATCTTATGAATCCACTTTTTGGCATCGTATGTACGGCCAAGTGATGTTCCATCATTCTTGTAACTTTTGTCCATTAATTTTCTTCAATTAATTCGATTTGACGACTGGAAATCAAAAGAGGTGTGTGAGAAGTAAAAACGAGAGTGTGGATAGCACCACCCACAATATGTACCACCATAGTCCATAATGACCGGAGCGGCCTTACATTCGGAAGCATGTGAAATCCAAATCAAAGTGAGCTGTGAAAATTTAATTGTATTGGAATCCCATTCTCCACAAACTTCATTTTGTTGGAACATCACTTAATTAACAATAAATTAAACATATTTTATGTGAGATTAGATAATGAATTGTGGTCCTAATAAGATAAATATATGCCACCTACCCGAGTCGCGACTATAACTTCAATGCCTTTACTTTGTCTATATCGTCATCGTTATCATTAGTCCCATGCGTGCCACTTTCTTCCCAACTTCTGCGCCTTGTAAATATAGCCACTCACTAACTCTTTAAGTGAAATTAACTTGTCTAAATCATTCGTCTAATAAAATACATATATGATTATGTATAATAATGTTCTTTTACTTATCATATTGTATAACATCTTATTTTTTCGAATTATTTTTGTTTGGGTTAAAACTTGAACTTTGGACTTGAAAGGGAGTTAGCCCAAAAGGAGGTCCAGAAGAAAGGAAGCCCGAGGCTCAGCCAAATCCCAGAAGGCGGAAGAGGCCTTTTTCCCGACTAAGTGCATATCACTCAAGCCACCTGCTCACCTATCTAGGGGTCAAGTGGTGTAGACTAGCCAGCTAATCAGCCCAAAAGTACTTTACAATGGCAGGACAAGTAAAAAGCTAATGAGTCACTACCCTTCAGAGGCATTCGGGCAAGATCAATACTGCAAGCAGCCAAGCTAAATCGTCTATAAAAGGAGAAAGAAAAATCAGAGATGAGGACACTCAATCAAACAAACAAATACACAAACTCTGCTCAAACCAGATTTGCATACGAAGCTGTAGTCAGCACCAAGCCTTCATCCTTTTCGGGATCAATCTTCACCAGAAAAGCCTTTGTAAAAGCTCTACTACCCTGTTTAAATCTTGATGTAGTATCAATTCTCTCCTATAAACTCATCTCCCAATCTCCCCTTCTAGCCTTCAAACCCTTTGTAAATCACAAAGAGAGGAAGTTGCAAGACGATCAGCCTTGCCCGACAAGGTGAAACCTTGCCCAACCTCCTTTGTTTTAGTCGTTTCATTTATAAATCTAGTAATATGATGTATATTTCCATCTCCATCCAAGTTATTTCTAGCCAATTTATGATTAAAAGATTTCTAAGTTCTAACCATTCGGGCAGACAAGATTGATCAATTAAAAGTCCTTGGTCTCAAGGCATAAAAAAGAACTTTATGTGAACTTAACCCATCCACGATAGTCCTTGATAACAAGAAGTCTGAAGTTACTTGGGGCGCAAGCAATTAGCCTATTTTCTTAGTTTTACTTCTGTTATATCATGATTACCACAGAACGCTTGCGTATATAATTAATTCTGATGGGAAGCCTCAAGGCCTACACCTAAGGCCCGACAAAGGCACCTCTCTGAATTCGTTCTGCTCTGCGGGCTCGGGCGATTAAAGTATAACGGTTGTAATACTTCCGCAACAATGAAACAACCAATATATGTTCGAGTACTTGGTTAAATCTGGTTAGAAGCCTCAAGGCCTACACCTAAGGCTCCACAAAGGCACCTGTCAGAATTAACTTGGTCTCTCGGGCATATATAATCAAACAACTGAACATCGGTTTTACATCTGTCATGCTAAAGATGGCAGTGGCACGCCTGAATACTTAAACTTAATTTTGATTGCGAGCCTCAAGGCCTACACCTAAGGCCCTACAAAGGTACCTTTCAGAATTAACTCTGTCCTTCTCTTACAGCCCACCAATAAGTAGAAGCCTAACAGACGATATCAACCGGTGCCAACCTCTCGGGGAGCTGTGTGCTCGTTGGCCAGGAAACATCCCCACTGGATATTCCTCCAGACGAACAATTTTAATATGGAAAATTAATCACATAGAGTCTAATTTTATTGCTTGTTTACCTAAAGTTACTCTTGAAAATTATTTGGATTTCTAACTTACGGAATCAAAATACTGATTCCACAATACAATTCATAATCTAATGCACATTCATTTTCTCCTTATTCTTGACTTCCTCATTTCATAACTTCCGACCTATTCCAAATAAGTAATGATGTCATCAACAGGAAGAAGAAAAATTAATCTAATTAATTAATTATGTGATTCTTTGAAGAATTTTCTTAAATTTAGTCAAAATAATACAATGTGAACCTTCTATTTATAGTAATTAAGTATAAAATGTGATACCCTTTTGTCCTGTAAAGGGATTATTTTTCTTTGAAAAAAGAAAGGAAGAGAGAAAGTCATGGATTCTTCTACCATTAGTTGCAAAAGCAATAATGGATAGTTGCTAGAATGCACATTTACACCCAACTTAATTGGCTGTCAAATTCAATACAAGTAGACTCCTCACTCCCTTGTATGTTCTAAATAATGCTTAACTAGAGATGGTAATCATCCCAGTAGCACTAACTTTTGGCTGGAGGGTTCACATATATTGTAACCATGGTATAAAATATCGATGATATCGGAAATATCGGTAGTCCAAAAATATGGAAATTTCGATGGAAATATCGGGATATTATCAATATCGATAAAAATTGAATAAAAACCACGGAAATTGTAAGAAAAACTTGGAAATTTTTATTGAAACTTTGGAGAATGTTTATTTAGTCAATTATCTATTAGTTTATCAAAAAAAATTAGAAGGAAATGCATTACATGATGAATTTAACTGATTTAAGTTGATTATACAGCGAGCTGGCAAACACTATGAGTGTAGAAAATATGTAGTAATTAATGAAAAAAGGATTAAACACACCATAATCATTTATATATAATGATTTACTACAATATTTTACACTTTATACATTGCATGATAAGATACATGAGTGATTTAGTACCACATAAAGTTCTTATGAGGTTCAAAATTTTCACTATCTTCATCATCTCTATGTGTAGAGTAAGTTTATTGTGAAGAGTATTCATCAAATGATAAATCCCCAAAATAGTTTTGCATGTAATTGTTAACATGCCACTCATATAAATATAAATATTTTAGCATATTATCACTAAAACATAAGTGATATATGGTGGTTACAGTGTTGGAGGAGTAAAATGGGAGGGGTTCAAATCCCCTTTGTGTTTTTTTTCCTCCCTTTTTCCCCGTTTTTTTCTTCTTTTTTTTTTTTCCTTCCTTTACATCGATATTTTCGATATTTTAGCGATATTACACCGATATTTTGACAAAATATTGTTGAAGTGTGAGCGAAATTATCAACATCGATATTTTCCGATATTATCGTTGATATTGTCGATATTTTTTACGATATGTATATGGATATGTTCCGAAATATAACCTTTTCAGTTGATGAACTCCTTGGTTTGTTGGAATTTTGTTGAGGCAATTTGCTCCAAGCCTCCAACCAAAAGAAAAAGAAAAAAACACTAAACATATGGGTAATGCTAAGAAGACTAAATTTGAAGACAAAATTAGCAAACTAAATGATGTGTCACCAATAAAAATGAACATGTTTATCAATACTTAAGTAATAAACCAACCATCAACTTCCATGTCTTTTAATTTCTAAAATTTAGTCTCCCTAGCATTACTCTAAACATATTTTAGTCTTGCATGCAAGAGTCGCATGAGTAGTACGAGAGATTTTTCAATGTGACCGGTAAAAGGGGTGGTACACCACATGTCACTATAGAAATGGTGGAATATGTGTGCTAAAAACTTAAAAACTTAAAAAATAAAAATTTTCACCACACCTATTAAAACACATGATGTACCACTTGTCCTCTCGTCACAATTAAAAATTTCTTGAATAGTACAAGCTACAGTACAACCAGAAACAACCAGTAATAGAAAGAAACAGAAAAAGAATCTGGTCACAGATGTTAGATAATATCCATGCAGAGGTACATCCAACGGTGGAAGAATGAAATTATGTGAACTAAACCGTTGTGCGGAGACCCGCAACCGTCCCTCACCAAGTTCCTTGGAAGTTTGGAACCAACCCAAAAACCCTCGATTATACAGTCGAGTCAACCATGTACACAACTTTACCTCCTATAACTTAACCTTAGTTAATCAAATCAAATGCTGGTTGATATCACGAATTACTCCTCGGGCACGATAATGAATAACTACCCTCCCCATATTTCTTTTTAAATTTTAAAAGCTAATTTAATATATACGCCAGGTCTTACAATAAGATAACACTTCCCACTCTCATTCTCTATATATATACAAGTCATGATGCAAATTACAACGCCCTCCCACATTTCCAATATTACTTAAACGCAGGCTAGTCCCTGAGGGTTAGATCATCTAGTCCTGTTGTTGTCGTCGACGTCGTCGTCCAACATCAGAGTTCGATCTGTTAAAATATATTAATGCGTGAAAAATGAGTTGCAATGGATGCCGAGTTCTAAGAAAGGGTTGCAGTGATAACTGCATCCTTAGGCAATGCCTACAATGGATGGAAGATCCCCAAGCTCAAGCCCACGCCACCGTTTTTGTGGCCAAGTTCTTTGGACGCGCCGGCCTCTTCTCCTTCATCAACGCCGTCTCTGAGTCCCAACGACCCGGTATAGATAACATTTTTGGCTATCAAATCAAAATCAAAGTATGTGCATACGGTATTGGTTGAGACGTCCACACTGTAATATGTTGTTTTTGCATGATGATCAATCAACGATGCAAAAATAGTAAATATGGAGTGTGGACGTCTGATTGCGGCCTATATATATATATATATATAAACAAATTCTAAAGATATCTAAGATCGCTGATGAGGATTACGTTTTGTTGCTTTTAGCTTTGTTTCAGTCGTTATTATTTGAGGCGGTGGGGCGGACTATGAATCCGGTAAATGGGGCGACGGGCCTTCTTTTGAGTGGGAAGTGGGAGGTGTGCCAGGCGGCGATGGAGACTGTGTTACGTGGCGGCTCGTTGGAGCCACTTCCCGAGTATAGTCGTGACATCCATTATGTTCGTGAACATCAGGTTCGAGAAGTACAAAGGCAGTCTACCAAGAAGAAGAGGCCTAATTTTGATGTCAATGGTAATGATGATTACGTGGAGAATTTCCGATCGCCCGATCTCAATCTTAGCTTGACATCTGCAACTGGGTTGACGTCGAGGACGAAACGTAGGGATTGTAGAGCGGCAACGCCGTCAGTTGAAGACTCGGAAACGACGACGTTGAGGAGTTCTTCACCGGAGAATAATTGTACTGCTGGTAATTTAGAGAGAACAAAGCTTCTGAGGTTATTCATTTGAAACTTTTTTCTCTTTTTTGTAGTTGCCGAGTAAATAATGCGGGGAAGAAAATATTTCCACAAATTATTAAAAAATATTGGGTTGTATAAGCATGAAAGCACTCTTGTATTGCTTTGATTTTTGACCCTTTAAAGATTTAATCAGAAAAAAATTCTTTTATTTTACCATGCATGTTTTGTTTTGACTTGGAAATTAAATGGAAAATAAATCTTGTATATTAATTGTCAATATTCACTCCTTTTTTAGGCAATCAATGTGCAAATTGCATATTCAGAGGCCATGATTTCAAGATGAAATACATGCACGGACATCTGTGATTGTTTAATGTGTAAGGGTTGTCTTAGTTTTAGTGATGGAAAATTGAAAGTAATCGGGTAGGCATTGGCCTTTGAGTAGTAATGGTTGGCCTTTGAGTAGCTTCAAGAGGCACATTTACACTTTTACAGAATACACACACACGTATATATCATAATATATGAACTGTATAATCTAATCTAGTGATTCCAAACAATTAGGCATGCGCCTGCGGACGTAGTGTTACAAGTTCATTAAAATGTAACGATGTTTTAAATTTGACCAGCAATTGATACTATTAAGTCTTGCAACATAAGGGCATTCTTATTGACGTGTATAACGTGAAGCTTAATAACGCTGAGTGTTTATACATGCAAGCCTTCATTAGGATATAAAACCGTTTGTGCAACGCATGTACTTTCGTCGCACAACGTTAAAAAACGTTACCTGAAAATTAGCTCAACAAAACCTTCATCACACACCAACTGTCACACAAGGGCAGTGAAATCAAGGTTTGCGTGACGAAGAGACAATTTGCATCGCGCAAAAGGTCTTTACGCGACGACAGCACCTATGTTGCACAAAAGGTCTTTGTATGACGACAGCACCTACGTCGCGCAAAAGGTCTTTGCAGGACGACAGTACCTGCGTCGCATAAAAAGTCTTTGCGCAATGCTTGTTACTTTTTTGTCGTGCAAACCCTTTTTTTTTTTTTTGACAAAATATTTTTTATTTAAGTTTTTGTAAATATTGTAATTAAATTATAAACAATAATTAATAAACCAATGGAAATATGCTTTTTGGTAAAATTTTCACTGAGCATTGGTTAAATAATATTTTGTATTATCATTAATAAAAACAAACGTATATAAGATTAATGTGGTACAGCCAATGCATTCATTACAAACCTAAGATATGTGTTTGAACATAACACAAGTCCTCAAACTCCGAAAATACAAACTTGAATTCTTTCGAAGACGTGCAAATAAAAGCATCTTCCCTTTTGTACATATAATGTATGTAGCTCCTTCATCACTCCATATAACTCCTTCATGTATCTCTCTACTTCATGCAGCTCGCTACAATTTATGTAGCTCCTTCATCACTCCTCATATCTCACTACACCAAAACCACACAACCACAAGTTTAATTATGATACAAATATCAGAACAATTCAAAAAATATATATGTGTCTGTCTGTCAAAACAAATGTCAAATTAAAGATGATAGGTTGCATGCCAGGCATGTCCTTATCTTATCATTATCTATGGAATGCATCAATTTTAGATCACAATTTCATGGCAGCCATTTTTCAAAATGACAAAATTATTTTATTTTCAACACGTCTGTGTGGTCGCAAATACTTGTATGGCTGTCGAATATACTTTCCCAATGACCACATCTAGTTTTTGCGATGATTTTCTTACGACCAAAACATTATGTCGAAAAATGATTTTCCAACAGTAAAATGTTGTTTACAAGAGCGCACAATCGTTGCAATTACAATTACCGACAATTAAGAATTGTCGAAAATACGCACAAAAATATATTTGTGAGGGTCAAGAGTCGTTGGAATTATACATTTCCGTTGATCCTACTTCATCGGCAAAAATAAAAGGATAAAAATACAATTTTTTTTAATTTAATAATATTTTCACTGCCAATTTTTATTGAAAGAATTGTTTTATATTAATAATCATATATTCAACTACATATACAAAAAAATCAATGTAAATTTTTTACAAGTACTTGTTACAATCCTATGAGATGTCTTATAACGCTAGTTTTTCCATGTCCACTTTAACCAACTGTCAAGGAGTTCGAATGTAGTGCTACGAACATTGATCCACAATTATTATCTTTATTTGCAAAAAAAAAAAAAAAAAAAAAAAAGAAAAAAAGATAACTTATATCAAGCACAATATAATTGTCCATTGGCAAGAAACTCAAACAATGAAAATCTGAAATAAACATAAGCTCTAATGAACATAATTTTAGCTCAAGGTGTGAGCAAAGCAACCACCAATCTATACCAAGAAATCCACCAAAAATCAAACCAAGAAATCGAATCGAGAAATTTGTTTATTACCTTCTGTGAGCTTTGGCAAGGAAGAGCTTGACGATCTCATCAGTGGATGTGGCGAGAAGTGCATCCAAATAGATGCCCCTGTACTCACTAGCATTGTACTCTGAGCTTCCACCCTTCCCTATCAAACTACCAACCTTATGAACATGACATAACAACTTGAATACCAACCTTATCAACATGACATAACAACTTGACTACCAAATAGATGCCATCATGTTACCGCTTCCAATATTTTCAGGCTCGAGATTAGAAGAATAATTCCTTGAGTGATTATATGATGCATTAAAGCCAGGCCCAAAGCCCCGATGAGCAATAGGGTTAACTTGTGCAGGTATACTAGTTACGTGACTCGATCCCCCTGAAAGTTTGGTAGCACCAAAGTTATCTACATCTACCTTAGGGTTATCCTGAAGACAACCTGAAACAGACAGAAGTGCTTTCTTCACAGATGAAAAGTCTCTTGTTATTTGCATATCAAACCAACAGGAATATAGCCCTGAGTAATGCATTAGCACAACAAAACCAAAACATGTTATTTGCATCCCCACAGTAGGTAAGCATACTCCCCTCATAATGTTAACAATCATTGTCCTGTTTGTAGTTATTAACCCTTTTCTCTACCCTTAGGCAGGTTTTGAGTTAAAGTCCTACCATCTTTACTTGGATGAAAACATCTAATAATGGAAATCATGTCTCTATAGTTTTACCGAAAATTCATAATGTGGTCTTCCTCATTTATGCATATTTTTAATAAGATATGAAGAGCACTCGCTGACATACCTAGTACATCATTGTAATCAGAAGAACTACGATGGGACATACACATCACACCAAGTCATTATGCAAACATGACGAGGCTAATCACTCAAAGAAATTCATTTCTTCAGATTAAGATACTAAACCAATAACTTTGAAATAAGCTACCTAAAAAGCACACAATTACAAAGTACCAACATTTCTATCATCTCCAATGCAAGTAAACGAAAGCAATCTAAACAAAAAAAAAAAGAAGCATTCTTTACCTGAATCAACTCATCTGCAGGGGATGCACACGACGGAATATGGTCTATGGGCAAAATCCTAACGTGGGCTCCACTCTCCTGCCTAATCTTCTCCACAATCTTGCCCCCTCTTTAAGCACACAACCAATCTGGTTGCTCATCACCATCACAACCTACAACACACCGAGCCACCTCCGCCACTATTACCCTTTTCTACTTCACCGGCGTTGTCCTATGCCGCCTTCCTGAAAACCCTTACCAAGGCTTACTGGGCAATAGATAAACAAATCAATGGAGTGAGCGACGAAGGTGAGAAAGAGAGCGAAACCAAGGCTGAATTTATAATGTTTTCAACGAAATTGGGGAAATTTGCTCCAAAAACAAAGCTTTTTATGCAGTTTTGAAGAGACAAATACATATCAATCTAGAAAAGTTAGAACCAAAGTTTACCCAAATTATAGGTTGTGGAGTGCGGATGTGCAGGTGGATGACTGTAAGAGGCAAGTACCTGCAAATTCAAAACCAAATTTATAAAGAAAAATGATAAAAATATGAAAAACATTCAACCTTAGAACATTGGCTGAAAAACGGTGGTCTCGTGAGTCTAGGAGATGAGGATTAGGTGTGGATTTGAGTTTTGTTGGAAATGATCTCTTGGGTTCTTGAATTTTCGGTGGTGGGCAGCAAGCGACATGGAGAGGAGGCCATGGATTGCGATAGAGCAAAGGCGAGAAAGAAGCTGCGAGAGATTTTAAGAAATGAAGGATGGAGGCTAGGGTTTTGTGTCTGAAAGAGGAAAGGCAGAGAAGTTGTGAGAGAGAAATGAAAATGAGGAGGGAGCGCTAAATGGCATTCTCTTTGGAAATACAGTTTAGTTTTTGGGCGCCATGCCAAAATTTTGGCAGCCCACCAAAAACACTTTTATAATTTAATTGCTAGATTAAATTCAACAGTAAGGATTTAATCTCACATATGTAAGATTAAATCTTACGGCTATTATTGTAGTTAAGATTTTAATATTTTTTTAATTAATGTAAAAGTACAAAAAAATATACAAATGCTCGTAATATCAAGCTCGACAACTTTTGTGAAGAGGTCAATTCTGAAATTTGTCACTATAATCTCATAAATCATAGATTAAAATTTAACCGTTGTTGTAGAAGTGCAAAAAATGTGTGTGTGTGTGTGTGTGTGTAACCTATAAGAGTACGATGAATGAATTCGATCTTCAATTTAAAATATTTGCACTAGTGGATACCACAAAATATTATGTTCTACTTAATGGAAGTATAAAATAAACTCCAAGCGTTTGTTGAATCTATCGTTTTGAAGGAATACACATTCTACAAAACTAGTTTCAATGATCCAACCATCAAACTTGTCTGTTTATGTGACAGCTCGTCCCTAAAAATTATGGTTTTTATAATTTTAATGCGTGAAATTACGGAAATGCCTTACGGGCAAAGCGTGATTTTTCGAGGACGTATGTGATTCTCGTATATTTTGTCATGTTTCTTGACATATTCGGATACAGCTAGATCTTACGGACGCGTAGGCACAGGTAGAAGTGATTTTGGAGTTACGGTTAAAGTTTTATTTTGAGTTATGAACCCGAAAGTATTTGGAATGAAATACTATTTTAATTATTTTACACTATATTTTTTATTATTACTAATTGAATTATAGAATATTGGTGTGTGGGTGTGGGGGAAGTAGAAAAAACAAAAAAGAAAGAAAACAGGGGAGAAGAAGAGGGAACATGAGAGAAAAGGAGAGAGTGGCCGAATGGGGAGAAGAGAGAGGAAGGAGGAGATCCAATCAGAAACAAGAGAAGGGAGAGAAGGGAGAGAGGTGTGACCATACCGGATCCCATCGACCCGCACACCCAACCCGTTCGACCCGGTTAGATTCCAGTGGTTCCTAGCCAATATTCAGGCGAATTTCACCCAAATATCACCGGTAATCACCCCCATACCCCTTCTCCTTCATCATTCATTCAAGATTGGACGGAAATTGGACCAAATTATAGCGTTTTATGGCGGGATACCCAAAAGCTTCTATGGTGGAAATCCGCCATTTTTGAATGAATTACAATCAATATCCACCACCATTAGATTTCCCTTGAGGCCAAGAACAATGCCCAATCATTGGTTGGAGCGTCAGAGTCAAATTGAGGACGAATCAAGAACACCCATTTCGAGGGTTCCCGGCGGGTTCGAGGCAAATTGGAGCCTTTCCAGGCCAAATTGGACTTGGCCACAAGTATAAAGTTTGCTCTGCTCTTTGAGATCTTCATTTTTGTAATTTTTGAGAATTTTTAGAAATAGTTGAGTTTTTTCGACGAGCCAAGGCCACCAGCCGACCGCCACCCGCGGCGGCTGGTGCGGCGACGCACAGCCAGGGAGCCATGTTTGTGTTTTTATATGAATTCCATATTCTAATTATGATTTTGAGATATAATTGATGTGGTTTGAATATTAATACAATTGTAGTATATGTTGGATTAAATGAATATATTCAAATTTGGTTTGAACCTTGGAAATGTGAATTACGAATGGCTTGATCCCTGTTTAAGGTACGTAGGCAGTCTAACGAGATGTTAGATGCATCCATACAATAATTGAGACAAAAGCCTTGTTTGGGAAATTGGGCAATGTTAAGGAAATTGGTAAAAAGGTAAGTTTTAGTTTTATGATTTGATGGGTAATTATTGGTCATAAGTCATGTGTGGTTGATTGTTGGTCATGAATCATGTGAGTTTTAACTTTATGTTTTGGTAGTTAATAGTTAGTACGCGGTAATATATATTTGGAAATACTATGAAATGGTTGAGTTTTAGATTGCATCATGGCATATTCATATGTATATTACTTGAACTTAATCATTGTGGATGCTTTGAAGTGCGAAGAGGAACGCAGGACGCACAAGTAAGTTCAGGTGAATTTATGGTGTTAATGGAAATGGTTGAGTTATGTCATGACTATAGTTATGTTTTAGGCAATTTCGACATTATCCTACAGGTTGCAATAATAGGCAACTCCGATATTGTCGTACAGTTTGCCCATAAGTCGTCAATGTCATATGAGATGCAGCTAGAACTCATAAACCTGCACCCCGGTGTTCATACTCTCAGTCGAAGATAGGGCCTAGCCTTCACTTCGTTCATCTCCCGCACCACACGCTCACCTTGGATTCCAAGGTTAGTGCCAGCTTATCGTACATACCACATTAGATGGTTCCAACTCGTAGGTGACTTGCGATACTTCGCATAGCCCTCATGTGATCGTAGCACTTGAGCATATTCATTTACACCTAGCCAGTCGTACAGACCACTAGAGGTGGTTCCGACTGACTTGTGTGCAGAGATATGTGATAAGTTATGGATTCAGTTGTACAGACCACTAGAGGTGGTTCCGACTCTTGTATAGGGATATTTGATGAGCTATAGGCCCAACCGTACAGGTCATGTTAGGTGACTCCGGTTGGCATACCATTTCATATTGATTTAATTCACCTGATTTACTTATTCTTTGCTGAGATGTTTGATATGGCATAGTGTGGTTTTGTTGAATATGGTTTGAGATGTAGATATATATATATATATATATGCATGCTATTTTTCTGGGAAGGTATACATGGTTTATGGCGAGGGGTTATTATTTGAGAAGAGGAATGATGTTTTCAAAAGCTTTGTTTTCGCCACTCACAAGTTCTAATTTGCACTCCTCCAGGTTCTAGTAGCAAAGTTTCTGTATCAACAAGGATTCGTGGCACTTTCTAGTGTAGCTGTCTTCTTATGATGGTATAATCATTCTCTTACCTTATTGTACTTTACTTGTGCTTTGTATCGCGTGTGAATGGGTTCATGCCTGCTCACCAATGCACTCTGGTATTTAGGCACTTTTAGGTTCAAATGTATTCACATTTTTTTATCATCACATTTTTTTGGCTTCGTCACCTTCTAGGTGTCGGCCAGCACAGCTCGATTCAGAGTCCTAGTGGATATTCTAGGTTGGGGTGTGTTAGTATATGTTTTGAGATCACATATGCCAAAAATCACAAAAAACAAACATTCAAAGATCAAGTAACGGGGCAAAAATTTTCGACGGTTATAAACGGAAAATCACGATTTAACGGTTATTTTAACTCCGATTTTGATGTTGTTTTTCAACTATACTCCTTGACCCTATATGAATACAGTGAATGAACTCGATCTTCAATTTAAAATATTTACACTAGTGGATACCACAAAATCTTATGTTATACTTAATGAAAGTATAAATAAGCTCCTAAGTGTTAGTGAATATATTATTTTGATGGGATATGCATTCTACGAAACTACTTTTAACGATCCAACCATCAAACATGTTTGTATATACTTTGAGATCGCATATGTCAAAAATTGCAAAAAACAAACATTCAGAGATCAAATAACGGGACAAAACTTTTCGACGATTATAAACAAAAAATCACGATTGAACAGTTATTTTAACTTTGATTTTAATGTTTTTTTTTACAGCCACACTCCTTGACCCTATATGAATACAATGAATGAACTCAATCTTCAATTTAAAATATTCACACTAGTGGATACCACAAAATCTTATGTTATACTTAATGAAAGTATAAATAAACTCTTAAGTGTTAGTGAATCTATTGTTTTTATAGGATACATATTTTACGAAACTAGTTTCAACGATCCAACCGTCAAACATGTTTATATATACTTCAAGATCGCATACGCCAAAAATCGAAAAAAACAAACATTCAGAGATCAAGTAACGGGACAAAACTTTTCGATTGTTATAAATAAAAAATCACGATTTACAGTTATTTTAACTCCAATTTTGATGGTTTTTTTACAGCGACACTCCCTGACCCTATATGAATACAATGAATGAACTTGATCTTCAATTTAAAATATTTATACTAGTGGATACTACAAAATCTTATGTTGTACTTAATGAAAGTATAAATAAACTCTTAAGTGTTAGTGAATCTATTGTTTTGATGGGATACGGATTCTACGAAACTAATTTCAACGATCCAACTGTTAAACTTGTTTGTATATGCTTCGAGATCGCATACACCAATAATCGCAAAGAAAAAAAAACATTCAAAGACCAAGTAACGGGACAAAACTTTTCGACGGTTATAAACGAAAAATCATGATTTAATGGATATTTTAACTCTGATTTTGATAATTTTTTTACAGCTACACTCCTTGATCCTATATGAATACAATGAACTATTTCAATCATCAATTTAAAATATTTACACAAGTAGACTACAAAAACCCTTTACGCGACGCAGTTTGTTCGTTGTGCAAGCACGCTTTGCGTGACGCATTGGTTGGTATGTCGTGCAAACAGCCTTTGTGTAACACATTGGTTACTGCATCGCACAAAGTATGTTTGCGCAACGACCCCATTGTGATGTCGGGCAAGTTATATTTAAAAAAAAAATATTATTATAAAATTTACTAAAAATGTGACTTTACTCCTTTCAAATTCTTTTTTTTTTTACATAAAACACAATAATATATTTTTCTAACAAAACCCTGATCCGAACTACAATAATAAATTTAAAGTTACTTAATAAATATATATATTGTTGATGCACAAAACCGGAGGGGTCTTGGAACAGCGTAAATCTGACCGTGAATCCGCAAGAAAGTAAATAACATAAGATGTATCGCGGTTCACCCCAATGTTTGGGCTACGTCTACACTGATATTGTATTTCTCTGAGATGTTGAAGAGGATAGAGAGAGCTTCTCTGTGAGGATGAGAGCTCTGAGAGGGTGATGGTATGGCCTAAGAATTGGCCTCCCTTAATGAAAAGAGTGAGGGGTCCTTTTATAGAATAAGGGCTCCTCACTTAATTACATATTTGCCCCTTCATTTATTACATAATTACATTTGAGTCTCCTGAGTGTTTATATGAGATCTAAATACGGAAGCCCTAAGTATGGTATAAACAGTAGTCCCCCAAGTCTTCAGTCAAAAGAGTCTTATGGCTGGAGACTTGAAATTCAGTCCATGTGTGGGCCGAAGTAACTAGATGTCGTTTAAGACTGATACTCGATATGAGGCGGTGCTCAATCTGAAATGATGTTTAACTAGAAGTAGCACATGTTGCAAGGCTGCTCGGCTTGTGGCTTATGTTGCCTTGGTTGGCTCAGCTTGTGGCGTTGAAGGTGAAAGAGTCCCTTTTATAGAATAAAGGCTCGCTCCTTAATACATAAATGATGGGCTAGAGTTGATGCTCGCAGCGAGGCGGTTGCTCAGCAGGCGGCGATGCTCTCTAATGATGGTGAGGGAGTCCTTTTTATAGAATAAGGGATCGCTCCTCAAAACATAAGTGATGGGTTAGGAGTGATGCTCGCGGCGAGGCGGTTACTCAGGAGGCGGTGATGCTCTCTAATGATGGTGATGGAGTCCCTTTTATAGAATAAGGGTTCGCTCCTCAGTACATAAATAATGGGCTAAGTCCCCCAAGTATTTTTCATGAGGCCCAGTTGAGGCCCAATATATGGTACATAATGTAGTCCCCCAAGTCTTCGGTCAATAGAGTATGTTGGCTGGAGACTTCAAATCGACTCCATGTATGGGCCGAAGTGGCGGTTGTTCAGATGCGGTATTTGTATACCCTGCACTAAAGCTTTGTAGGTGAAGCTTTGCAAGTGAAGCTTTGAAGCTAGAGCTCTGTAAATGAAGCTTTCGAAGTTGGAGCTTTTGTAAATGAAGCTTTTGAAGCTAGAGTTATGTAAATGAAGCTTTCGAAACTAGAGCTTTGTAAATGAGGCTTTTGAAGCTAGAGCTTTTGTAAATGAAGCTTTTGAAGCTAGAGCTCTGCAAATGAAGCTTTTGAAGCTAGATTGACATGAGTGATGCTCATAAATGTTTATGTTGATTGACATGAGTGATGCTCTTGATGTTGACATGAGTGATGCTTATGAATGTTAACATGAGTGATGCTCATGAATGTTGACATGAATGATAGTCATGAATGTTTATGTATGATTGACATGAGTGATGCTCATGAATGTTTATGTATGTTTGACATGAGTGATGCTCATGTATAATTTTGGAGTACTGGACGTACTTTTGATCACCTGGTTGGTGATAATAGCGGCAGGCTGCCGAATAATTTTGGAGTACTGGGCATACTTTTGATCACCTGGTTGGTAGTAATAGCGGCAGGCTGCCGAATAATTTTTTTTGTAGCACTGGACGTACTTTTGATCACCTGGTTGATGATAATAGAGGACCTGGTTCTTTTGGGCATATGGGCTTTCGCCCTCCACATAACATTTCAACCCATTATTTTGGGCTTGCCGTTTTTTTTTTTTATTACCCTCTGATAGGGTTTATACAGATGTCTCTGAAAGATAAGAAAAATAAATTACATCCATAGTTCAAACAGAGACGTTGTTAAGTTAAAGTAAGGAAAGTAAATCACATCATTCTGGTGGGGTGTTTATTCCTTACTTTTGCAGTGTCCCCATGTGCTTTCGCAGAGAAAAGCCTCCCTTTTGCTTTCTGCTTTTTCTCGGTTTTTTTTTTTTTTTTTTTTTGCTTTGCTTTTGCTTTTCTGCTTTGCTTTTGTTTTTCTGCTTTGCTTTTGCTTTCCCATGTGCTCTCGCAGAGCAAAGTTTCCCCTTATTCCTTGCTTTTGCATGTGGGTGGTCGACAGCGCGCCCTCTTTTTAGACAATGGAGTGGGCAGCCATGCTTGCTTTCTACTTCCTGTCCATTATTCTCATATCGAAATAGCTTAGTTTCTCAGCCTCCTTCTTTAGCAGAACCAAAGCAGGGCGCTTAACTTCAGCGTCAAGATGGAAAAGTTTTTGCCACCTTAGGATCTACAGTTTGGTAAAATGACACCTCATTTTCAAGTCTTGAAACAGCAACAAGCTTGTCACTCTCAGGACCCACCAAAGAGTTGAGGTAGCCCAAGATGACTTTGATTTTAGCAGTCAATATGCGTTCCGCATCCTCCAATGTGGTCACGTTTTGGTACCAGGTCCAATCTTCTTCTTAATTCAGGTTACAATCTCATTCTTAGTCCTTTGGCCTGCTAAGGCTTGTGAACGCCATCAATGAAGAAGAAGATAGTCGGGAAACCCTCGATGCCGTACTCCTGCGACAACTCGTTCTCCTCCATGGCGTCGACCTTGGCCAAAATTACATCTTCCCCCTTGAGCTCGGTATCTGCCTTCGCGTATTCCGATTTCACGGCCTGGAAGTGTTTTCACCACGGTGCGGCGCGTAGAACTCGACCATGACGAACCTGTTCTTCTTCACCACATCGTTGAAATTCACCGCCTTCAAAATGGCAACGTCCTTCTCATCCACCTCCGGCTCCTTGTACGAGTACTCATGATCGCCGCCCTCGTCAAAATCGGAGTAGTTCTCGAGATCGTTGTAATTTCCCTCGTCGTAGTGATCTGGATCTGGATAGTGCGGCGTGTCGTCGCCGTGGTCGGTGGGCTCCTCTAGGAAGCTGAGATCCTCATCGTCGTTGTCGATGGGGTGCGATTCCTTGCAAAAAATCGAGTGGGAGAAGAAGAGGAGAGCGTTGAGTGCGAACGCAAGAACGAGTCAACTCACCATTTTTGCTGGTATCTCTTATAATATACCATATCGTTCCTTACGTAAATAATAGCTTAGAGAGAAAGAGAGGAAGGGAGAGAGAGAGGTTATGGGATTTTGTATTGCAGTTGCAGAGAGAGAGACTGAGTGAGAGAGGAGGTGGCTCCGTGGGTTATCTGGGAAAGCTTTGGGTTTCTGGGTTTTTGCAGATTCATGGCAGAGGTGAAAAAAATGAAAGAGAACTGACACAAATTTTCGTATCGATTCCCACAGACGGCGCCAAATGTTGATGCACAAAACCGGAGGGGTCTTGGAACAACGTAAATCCGATCGTGAATCCATAAGAAAGTAAATAACACAAGATGTATCATGGTTCACCCCAATGTTTGGGCTACGTCCACACTAATACTGTATTTCTCTAAGATGTTGAAGAGGATAAAGAGAGCTTCTTTGTGAGGATGAGTGCTCTGAGAGGGTGAAGGTATGGCCTAAGAATTGGCCTCCCTTAATGAGGAGAGTGAGGGGTCCTTTTATAGAATAAGGGCTCCTCACTTATTACATATTTGCCCATTCATTTATTACATAATTATATTTGAGTCCCCCGAGTGTTTATATGAGATCTAAATACGGAGGCCCTAAGTATGGTATAAACATATACCATTCAATTTCTTAAGTGTTATAACAAAATAAATAAATTTAAAGCTACATAATAAATATATATACCATTGAACTTGATGGGATACGCATTCTACGAAACTAGTTTCAACGATCGAACCGTCAAACTTGTTTGTATACTCTTCGAGATCGCATACGCCAAAAATCGAAAAAAAAAATCAGAGATCAAGTAATGGAACAAAACTTTTCGACGATTATAAACGAAAAATCACAATTTAAGGTTATTTTAACTCTGATTTTGATGAGTTTTTACAACTACATTCCTTGATCTTATACGAATACAATGAACTAATTTGATCGTCAATTTAAAATATTTACACAAGTGGACCACAAAAACCCTTTGCACGGCGCAGTTTGTTCGCCGCGCAAACACCTTTTACGTGACACATTGGTTTGTGCGTCGTGCAAACGGCCTTTGCGGAACTCATTGGTTTCTGCATTGCGCAAAATATGTTTGCGCAACGACCCCATTGTGACGTTGCACAAGTTATATATAAAAAAAAATTATTATAAAATTTACTGAAAAATGTGACCTTACTCCTTTCAAATTCTTTTTTTTTTTTACATAAAACACAATAATATATTTTTCTAACAAAAACCCGTTCCGAACTACAATAATAAATTTAAAGCTACTTAGTAAACATATATACCATTCAATTTCTTAAGTGCTATAACAAAATAAATAAATTTAAAGCTACTTAATAAATATATATACCATTGAACTTGATGAGATACGCATTCTAAGAAACTAGTTTCAACAATCAAACCATCAGACTTGTTTATTTAGACTTTGAGATCGTATACGCCAAAAATCGAAAAAAAAAACACATTTAGAGATCAAGTAATGGGACAAAACTTTTATACAGTTATAAACAAAAAATCATGATTTAACGGTAGTTTTAACTCGGATTTTGATGATTTTTTATTGCTACACTCCTTGACTCTATATGAATACATTGAACGAATTTGATCTTCAATTTAAAATATTTACACTAGTGGATACTACAAAATCTTAAGGAAGAAATAATTTAGTTTTGGAACCATTCATTAAGGTTTACAAAAGGTGATTAAAGTTATTTGCCTCTAGAAATTTTAGTATTCTAGGGGAGTATAATTATATAGGGAGTATAATCATTGTCATAAAGTGCCTTAAATCTTCACACTTTATCTTGCCCTTCACTTTGTCTTGCCATGATAAAATGGGGAAGAAAAAACATGCAAAAACCTTGCGGTAAATGTGGTAATTTCATATATTCTATTCCCTAACCCATGATAAAATTTCACTTTGTTTCTTGCCAAAATTTTATTTATTTAATTTTTTTTTTTTGTAGGAGTTGTTACTTGGTCTTCTCCTGTTGATTAATGTTCTTTTGAGTGTGGGATTGTGTGATTTTAGTTGTAGGTTTTTGGGAATATTTTGTCAAGGAAAGCCAAATGGGGAGATTATGAAGTCTAGCTTTAGTTATTTGGCTTTCCGTGTCAAATTGTGTAAATATTACCACACAAGCTCTTAGATTGTCTCTGGTTTTTTACAACTCTAATATGGGTTCATCTTGCTGGATATTGAGTCCAAAGGCTTTGATCAAAGACAATGTATCATCCCAAAAGGTTTGATCATTCATATACATTTCATGCATAAACCTATGTTCCTTTTGTCTAGTCTTGTTGTCTAGTCAGAAAGTCACTGTTGTCCAGATGTCTGGACACGCTTTTTAAGTCAGCCCACATGGATTTTCTAACAGCTTTGTTCTAAGTTGAAATCTCAGCCTTAGGTTTGCTCAGATTGAGCTCTACATCGACAAGTGTCTTTTATCCTTGTTTGGATAGAAAATCTGGCAGCTCCAATGTTAAAACCCTAGCTACCTTCCTTGTCTCTTTGGCTAGAACATTTTATTGTCTTCAAAAATTGAGTTTGAGCTTTGTGCCTTCTCGTCTAGTTGCCCAACCACAAAACTGTTCTTCTGCATTTTACTTTAAGATCGATATGTATCTAGGTTGCATTAGTTGTTAAGTTTTATGTTGTATTCTTGATCTAGTTTGTGAATTGTTTTTGCAATTAGAGCAAGTTGTGATTATAGTCGGTTCTTCCTTCAAATGTTTGATTGCAGAATATGACTGTCCATCATCATCATATCATTTACATTGATCATCTTGGTTCTCGATGCCAGAAGGTGATGAGCTTAGGAGGAGCTGCCACTTCGTGAAGATTGTAGGAGTTCATTTCATGTAAGGCAAAGCTGCACAAAGGTAAAGCTGCTCCATGGATAAAGATCTATGAATTGAGCTTGTGTGGTCTTTGTATGAACCTTTGTTTACATTAGTGGATTAGATTCAGTGGTGAGTCACTAGTTTTTTAACCCAGAGATGGGTTTTTTCGGCCAAAAACATCTTGTGTTGATTATTGTGTTTATTAGCTTTTATACTTCAATAATTCTAGATGATATGTGTTCACCATAACCTATCCTTGCAACTAAGATAATCAACATTAGAATCTATATTGAAGTATATTTAAGTTAGTTGGGATGTCCTCAGTATTTCAGGGTTTTATATTGATTGTTTCCGCTATTATTAATCTAATCGTTTGAACTTAGTTGACTGGTGTTGCTGACTAGTCAGACAAGTACATATACAGATTTTTAGTGCAGGTTAATCCACCTGGTATCTATATCAACTTGGTCGACCCAATCTTAGCCACTGGCCTGAAAGATACTAATTAGGTCGAGAATCGTGGTACTCAAGTCAACCCACTCGGCCCAATCTATTATTTCAGGCCCAAACATTGCCATATTGCTTCTGAAACTCTCAACCATAGACACTTAGGTTGAAGGTTTTTAAAAATCAAATATTCTTTAAATTGCCCACTTTCTTGCATTAAATGCCTCAATTCCAATTTACACTCAAATTTTGCCTCGACTGATATGTTTTTCCTTTCTTATGCCACACGTCAGGCTCATATGATGGCTCTTCGAATTTGGCTACTCACACACCACTATTTTCCAGACAATTTAATCAACCAAAGGTCCAGTCTGAATAATCACCAATCCCTTAGTTGGATCGTGCAGTGTGAAATTCAGTCTATGACATTTCAATTTCCCTAGCTGCAATGATTGAAAAACAGACCCCAAGACTTCTTGATTTCTTCCAAGGCTAAACAAATTTTATCTGTGCCAGCCTTGGCCATATGAAATCCAAAATCCCTTATCTCATTTTGAGTTCAAAAACCTAGAACACTAAACCTTGAAACTTTTCAATTTCTTCCGCCTCACTATTTATTCTTTCTTAATCATAATGGCTCTTAATCAACTCAGCTTTGATTTATGTGAGAAACTCTCTATCGTGCTTAAATTAGCTAAACGTTCCACTAATTACTTCGTCACTAGACCTTTCATTGCTTCAAAACCTTTTACTCAAATCCTAGATCTATGTTTCACAGGTATAGTCCTTGAGGCATAACCAATCTTCTTGAATAATTTTAAAAAAGGCAACGATTGGTTGAAATGAGAATTCGCCGAGCATCAAGTTGCTTGGCCATCAGTTCCCACAACCTAGGCTAATTGAGATGAAAGAATGGAAAGATTCTTTAGCGATTCTTGGAAATGACTAGGCATCTATGATGCCATCAAACTCTCAACTATCAAGATCGTCGTGGATCGGAAACTTCTGATTGCTGCCATTAAATTTAGGTGCCTGACTTTTAATATGATAATCCTACCCCCTGGCCCTATGGCACCCAAGGTGTTGGATATTACCGCATTTCTTGGCACCACTTTAACCTATTCATCAATTGACATCTCTCTGTTGTCACAAACACGTGAGACTAGTGCGAAAACCCTCTTTGACAATAAAGCACTAGAAATTTTATAGACCAAAGACAATAACAAAAACTGGCAGCAAAAACACATTACCAAGCTTGTAAAATATTTCCTTAGTTACAAGACCTTACTTGACAATATTGCTGGAAAAGATGATAGATAACTGAAAACAAGGGAACATGAAACATTCCTTTTCTATGGTACAAGTTCATTTTCTTCCCAAAATACATCAAATGCTTAATCGAAAACATGTATGTGGCAGAAGCATTGGTGAATGGCCAAGAACTTGCCCTTAACCCCTAAATCCTTTCACATATTTTTCGGTGCCTTCATGACGTTGTTGTGGAAGGGATGGAATCACACCAACATGGCCCACTCTAGTTTTTCCAATGATGGCTCCAGTCTTACTTTCAGGCCTTTCGACTAGCCAGTCCACTTTTTCAAGCTGATACAGCCATGGGGTTCCAGTTAGCACAACTTAAACCGACAAGTCGTCATGCAACAGAAACATTTGGTCATTTGTTCACTACCACGAAATCTAAAGGGGCGAGTGGACAGTCTATTGCTCAAGGCCATATGCCTATTACTTTCAGTTTGTAGCCTTTCTCTAGGATAAATAGACAAATGCCGAACTCTAACTAATATGGGGTTCATTTCTCCTTATGCGTGATGTCTCTTTTGCAGGCAAACTATGGAGCTCAGGGTTTGAATTGTACATACTGAACTTCTTTGCCTATCAACTTGGCTATTACGAAGCTAGTCCAATTTCGTTGGTTTCCCCATGTAATAGTCTTGGTCGTTCCAGGTAAAGCCCGATAGTAGTCAATTTTCTAAAGACAAAACAAATCTCAAGGACCAATGTTCAAGGGCTTGAGCTTGGCCATGCTCCCACCATGTAGGTAATGTTCATCTTTTCACAGAATGGTGGACACAATACCTTGGTGATCTATTCGGAGCTCTTGTTGCAGAAATATCAACCAACAATCTACAAGAATGGTCATTCCAAAAGTCTAGAGATGGTATGTTTGACCAACCTTTATTCTTTTGGTCATTATTCCTGCTATTAATCCTACTCATTAAACTATGATAGGCAATTCGCAAAAAAAAATGCCCAAGCGTCATTCTCCAATGGCAAGTCAAAGCACTTTGTGCCGAAAAAGGCCCATTGATCCCTCATTTGCTCTCCTCCCTTCGAATGCGAAAGGAACCGAGGAAACAAAAGCAACCTCGTCATTCAAACGTCATGAACTAGTACCCAAACGACAAAGGCCATCGGCTCGGCCGAATCAAAACTTGACAATAAATATTTTGGATAAACAAGGCATCTGGCCAAATCGCACTGATCAATAAATTGGCCCGCTATCTAATCCCTTCTCATTCCAAGTCGAGACCATTACTACTCCCCATATGATTTCTCAGAGAGATCAACTTTTGTAAAATGAAGCCTCACTAGAGGGTGCCTCATTGCCAGGGAATAAAGGACACCAATCTCCTTTGTTTGTGTTTTCAGCAATTTACTATTTCCTTTGGACGTTTATACTTCTTGCTAGTTCATCCTAGATGACCAGCACTTCTAAGACATCACAAGATCCTAATGCTCTACTCATCCTCAAAGAGATAGTAAGCTGCTTAGATAAAGATGCCATCAATGGTGCATATCTCGACCTGGTTGGAAATACTTGCATGACCTACTAATCAAAAAAGTCCATAAATCAGAAGACATGAACCATCTTCTAGCCTTGCTAGAGAAAACTAAGTTTTTTTCTGAAAGTTCAAAGCTCTGCAGGCTGGAAAGGAACTTGACCAAGCTTTGAACCAGCATAATGCCGTTTCGTGACTCTTGAGATGACCTCTTTAGGTGAAAAAGTTAGAAACTCTTCACCAACTGAGACGATAACCAACCAACTAGAAGCGGTGTTGTTCACTTGTCCGAACTGAAGATACTCCTAAATCACCTGGTTCTACGGCTCCAGTGCAATTCATTTATCCAAATTGAAGGTGTCACTGGCTGCAAACACAATGATGTGCACTTATCAAAATTGAAGATGTGTTGAAAGGGAAGTTAGGATAGTTAGTGTTTTTCTCAAATGTGTGAGAAGAGTTTCACGTAGAGCGAGAGTTTTTTGCGTAGTGTGTTTTGAGTTTTTTTGTTGAGTTGAAGGGGGCTTCAATGTTGCAAAGCCAGCCTATACTTAATCTCTTCACATTCCTATCTTCACAAGGACTCGGTCGAACTGATCATATTCATGGACTACAAGCCAATTAGCCTAAAGGATACTCATTGGACCGAGAATCGATGTCCTCATGTCAACCCATCTTGGCCCAAGCTATTATTTCTGGCCCAATCAACAATGTAGGAGGTAGATTTTCGATATAGAATATGATGTTTTGTAACTTGTAAAAGATAAGTCAATAAAAATATAGTCTTCAATTTCTAGCCGTCTCGGCAATTCTCATTATTTGTTTTTTTATTACTTAAATAATATTCGTAATTTATATTTGTTTGTCCGTTTGATACTCTGATTTTCAAATATCAATTATGAAAATAATCCAAAACACTAGAGCGTAAAATATAGTTAAACCTAAAATGCAATAGAATAGAAGTTAGAACAAGAACCGAATTTAATATATTTGTAATGAAAAAAATATAATCATATTTGAGCATGTTGTATAACAAATAACAAACGAAACATATTCAAAGCTAATAAGTACCTAATTAAGTGTATGTGAGGCAGTTAAGCAAGTCTCGAATTTTTTAGATCGGATTCGAAATGTGCAAATTCATTACAATTCTATCAAATGCTTTTATGAGTGTTTTGAATTTCAATATTTTGATTTCGAAATTGAATCGGACGAAATATTTTAAAACTTTTCAGCTCATAGTCGGTTGGAAATAGTATTTTCTTATCCAAATTGCACCCCTTATACGAGGTTTTAAAACCGACAGTTTCAGTTTGTCTTTTGTAGGAGAAGGGCTAGGAGTCCAAAATAGCTAATGAGGCAATTGGGTGTTAATGGTGGCCGTCACATGATCACATCCGCGTGTGCTGGAACTTTAACGTGGGCTGTCGTTGACCCGAATAGTCAAACTAAGTCAAACGTCTTCTTCCCAGATGACTCCTATCCTCCCATTGGAAGCTTTGTGAGCACGGTGGTTAGCATGTGGGTGATCTCGAGCCTGGGATACGACGAGGTCAGTTGGTGCATTGGCTTAATTAATAGTCATAAAGAGGAATGATAGGATCAGTCGCGTATGATCGTTTAAGTTAATCACAATCATTCTTACTTGATCTCACAAACATGAATAATTAAGATCAACTCATACGCGCGACATATAATGATGGCATTGGCAAAATAACGAATGAACGAGCAAAATAAGAGGCACGTAGAGAGGGTAGAAGGAAGAATTACCACAAACTACTTAAGTGTAATTAGCAGAACATTACATATATACACACATACATTTCCTTTTGGCCCAAAGGAAAGAAAAGAGTGCTTGTATACAGCTAATTAGTGAGAGGAAAAAAAACCCTTTTCTATATTCTTCAGATACAAAGACACATGAGACGAGATACTTGACGCAGAAGACCACAAACAGGTTCCAAAAATGCCAAATGCCAATGTCGGAAGCCAAAACTAGCTACTTGATCGATCCTTATTACCTCTGCTGCCTCCACCCGGTGGAAAAGGAAAGGTTCGTGTAATGTGTTAGCATTAGGAGTGAGTAGTCAAATAAGATCAGTTCTACACGCGTGTTGTCAGGCTTCGGATAGTTGGTACACGTTGCAATTGTATTATATGTGTTCTCAAGCTACAATCCTTGACCTATTACATTGGATACGAAAGCAATTCAAAAACCAGGTGGATAAATGTGAGAGATTGGAAGGAGAACCAAAATGAAAACTATGGGCAGATTACCTGCATGGCGGATAATGTGGACAAAAAATCTTTGCATTGTTCAAGCACAACCCGTTCTGTTGCAGTAACCTTCATAAGTTCACACAACAAGGAATTCATTTCCTCCACCTGTAAAAGGGAAAGTGCTTCAGAAACTTCCTTAAAACAGTTTCGACTTCTTTGCAGATTGTTAAGCTATTCATAAAGAGGTTACAAAGACACATCTACCAGGAATCAATAGACAACATGCATAGAGGCTAGGTGACATGCCAGAATCAAACCTCACATGCTGTCAAAAAACAAGAGTGATCCGGCTGGGGGTGTGGACGCCAATAACTTGCTATCAGATCAGGAAGCGACTGTTGTAGCTCAATCCAATTGCCTACGTTTTGTAATCTAAAAAACAACATAAATGACCTAGGTGTTGCAATGGAGAAGAGACTTTTAATGGCTTTATTTAATAAGAAATTTGGTTTAGGTCAATAATAATTTCATATTTCGGCATAGGTCAATGGTCATTTCATTTTCTAGCATAGGTCAACTGCAACAATTTTCCTCTTCAACTAATATTTCGGCATAGGTCTGGTCACTTCATTTTCTAGCATAGGTCAACTGAAACAATTTTCCTCTTCAACTAAGGTACTAAAAAAAATTTTCGTCTCCAACAAAAGGCAATACCACTTGCTAAACTTTCTTCATTGACCTAAAAAGCACAAAATGTTGATTGACTCAATCCTAATGTTGAGAAAATTTAGTGACCTCAATCAAATTACCCCTTTAGCTAAAAGGATATTATACCTCAATACCATTTTGTTTCACCAAAATGCAAAACTTGGTTATAACCTGGGCTAATGTTCAGAAACAGTGACTTATTAATCACCATTTTACTTCTAAACTTAGAACTTATAAGCAAATGAACCTACTTTAGGACCAGGATGTTAATGTTATGTTTTTGTGAAATGTTTTACATGAACAGTGACATCAACCAAGGAAAGTAAGATTCAAGAGAGACAAATAGATTACCTTTGACGAAAGATAGCATATCGAGGATACCATTGTCTGCATCACATCAGCTGCTGAACCCACAGCTTCTTTCAGATTTTGAAAGTCAACCTAGCATAAAATGAGCATTGTCAGTCTTTTGAACAGTAATGGCTCCTTTAGTCCCTTGATGTGCCCTTGATTAAATTAAGGGTAAAAAGAAGCCACATACTATTGCTTTTCCCACAACTGGAAGACGGAGAGTACTGGCCTGCAAAGCTTCAGTTGCTCCTAGCAAAGAACTAAAGTGATCTTTTTCCAGAAGACCCCATTCTTCCAAACAACTAATCTACATTCACCAACCACAACAAAACTTCATTCATTATCAAGGACAGGATAAATAACAAAAAAAACAGTAGATGCCTTAAAAAAAAAGAGGCTGTATGTATTTAATAAAACACTCGCAAAATCATGGTGTGACTATATTATATAGCTATCATAGGTTTACCAAGTGTATTCAGTTGTAATATTAACAAGAAAATAATTTGGTACAAAAGAAATAGTATTTCATGATAACATACAAACTCAGGTAGATAAGCTTTATTTGGAAAGACAATAACTATTATACATGCAGACACGCGCCCACAGGGAACATCCCTGAGGAACTTCGGATGCTCCTTCATCAGCACCTACATTGACAGTAGTGGGTTGAGTTATTTTTGTCCTTCTGCATTCGATGGACCAGATTTGAGATTGACATTTCAAACTCTGTAGCTCTGGCAAGAATGCAAGGTCTAGAGCATATAAGCATCATTTAATGGCAATCAATTGAGGCTAACGGGACCTCAACCAAGGTTAATGTTAGTAATTATGCAAGCCCTTGTTATCCCAAAACAGTCTAGTCTCCCTTCTTTCTGATATTTCACATTGCCTTTGCAGACGATATTTGCATGTCTTCCTACAAAAGATTTCAAGATGTAGCACACTGTCTTGACAGAAAACATATTATTTCACTAATAACTTTCCCTCTTCTATAGTATGCCCCAACTCCTAAACACCTCTGTTTTTACCGGAAATAAGCTCCTCTTATATGAGAGACCTAATTGACCCTAAGCTAGCCAGAAGTAAAGTTCATCAACAGGCGTTTTACAATAAAAGGTCTTGAGTAACAAAAAAAAATAAGATAACACCCTCTACCATCACCAATGTCAATAAAGAATAACTCATTCCCATTACAATGAGCATACATCCTTAGGAATACTATTATGATTATAAAATTATAAAAACAAGAGCATTTTTTAGAAATTTTGATCCTCCTGCTTGGTTATCAGAAATCTGGAAGCTAACACATACAAAAAGGTTCCATATAAACACCAAGTTAGCTCTAACCAAACAGCTACTTCATGTAGTAGGAAAAAGAAACTTGGACTTGGCGGATGATTCTTTTCAAAATTATTCCTTTTATTGGATGCCTAAATACAAAGCATTGAACTTGCACTAATCAAGGTACAAGTTAGTAAGGATTTATTAGAGGCAATCTTATCAACACTGTCTTGATAGTGCTTTTTGGACATCCGCACAGATTAACGAAAGAAAGAGAGTGGCACTAATCCAGAAGGGGGAAAAGTTCTAACAAGGAGACAACAAAGTGGAAGACAGGTTTTGGTTGATTGAAGGCCAGCCAGCAGAAAACTTAGTTACATCTCAGAAACATGAATCTATTAGAGAAATGAGTTTAGCATTAGAAAAAAATTTGCCACCAGCACCATATTATGTACTATTACATTGCGGATGCCAGTCAATGACATATGTTAGATTGGAGCAGAAAGTAAGTGCTATCAAGATAATTAATCTCTGAAACTTACTTGTCCTCTGAGGATGGAAGTTAACTTCAATTTTTGCCTCAACAAGAGTAACTTGATCTTTTTGAGTGTGACAGAATGTCGGAGCTCTGAAGTTGTTACCCATGCATTCCACATGTTTTTCTGGCACCCAAGAAAATGCAAATTTAGATAAGATAATTTACATAAACAGTAACCAACCTGACCATTTTGCAACTAACTTATTTCATCAAAAGACACATGCAAACTGTCAAAAAAAAAAAAAAAATCAAAACCAGACACAACGTAAAAAGTCACTTTGTATATATGGATGGTTCATATAGAAACAAAGAAATCACCAAATGTAAGTGAAAAAGCATACTGGCTTGTAGAATCTTACATTCAGCCAAGATCAAACATTTGAAAAGTTCAAACTTTCAGACAAGTTGAAGTAAAAAAAGTTACAGAAAAGAAAAATACTTCAACATGTAAGGGTATGAGCAGCATTTTCAAACAAACGTACAAGAAACCATAAAATTGGCAGACAGATAATTAGACGAGGGACCTAATCCAAAAGAGAACCAAAGACAAAATAAAAAATGAAAACTGTAGAAGTTATTCTAATAAATATAATGTGATGAGGGCAAAGGACAGAGATCTAAATTTCCAAAATCAAACCATTTCAAAAATAGATCACACTTTATTGGTTTCTAAATTGAGTTGAGATGCAATATGACAGATGCCCATTAATTTGATACATTAACTTCACTTTTCTCACATGAATCATACAGTTCTTATCATCCCTCTTTAAATGTATCTGCTTTACATACATAAACCAGCATCAATCACTTCCGAACGAGTTCTCAGCATCAACAAGAACTGGTGCATAGGAAACTATTAAAAACAACCCCATAACCTTATTCTCCGCTCCTAATATTGAGTCTTCAATTCCACAGTGACTTTTACAAGAATGAAGTAATCAAGTGAGACATTCTCCGAAACCAAAATTATTAACAAGACATTGGTTCTAAATTGGTTTGCATGACCATGCCAAGAAGTAAAGCTTATAATGTCTTGCATAACAAATCATCAGGTAAGTGCTTCATTTGACTTCATCATACAGAATTTTTTTCAAGTTTCACTGTATAAGAAAGCACTTGGGAAACTGACGCCATGAGTTCAGATATTTATTTGATGTGAATTTAGAATATGAATCAATCTAGTCAAAAGTACTAAAAACACCAATGAAGCCCTAAAACATGACAATACTCCAATTAACGGAGTCTATGAAACTGAAAGAGAAAAGAATTCTTCAATGCATCCAAGGCAAAGCCATCCATGGTTTTTATCTCCATTCTAGACAAATTGGTCAATAAAAATCACTTCAAAGACTTCACAGATCACCTTTCGATTTTCACTTTCCGAAACTATTCACTCCACAAGCTCCCAATTGCAGCCGCACAGTTTTTTTTTCTTTTAAGTAATAACCAATGACAGTGACACCCTTCATTTAAGATTTGCCTTGTGTTACCCAGACTCCATCTGTATTAATATTACATATCCTTTTATTTGTATCTCCCATGCTTAATTAAAGCTCAGAAATGAACTAATATAATGGCACGCTCAAGCTGAACAAAGAGACATCCTCTTCAAGAAGAAAAAGGAAAAATAAAAAAAAACCAAAAGGAACCTGCCACAAAATAATTAAGCTGAAAGAGAAGTTAGCCTTCTCATTGTAATTATTAGGGAAACGAACCACTAGTCAGAAGTATATACAATGTTGAGAGTGTGTATATACAATGTTGAGAGTGTAAATACCACATTGGGGAATCAAACCCTTGCCAAACAGTTTAAATGATCTGGGCATTTCTCTCCTAATGCCAATTGGCTTTGGGTTAAATGCTCACATTCTAATCTGGTACCAAACCAGGGTACCATATGTTAAGCCAAACAGCCCACGTCACCTAATATGTGTTGTCCACGTCCTAGACTTGAAGACCCCACACTTGCGGGGGTGTGCTTGAGAGTGTGAATTTCACATGGGGGAATTAAAGCCTTGCCTAAAGTTTAATGACTTAAGCCTCTCCCTCCTATTCCCAGTTGGTTTGGGTTGGATGCTTTCACATTCTAATATGGAATACATAGACCACAAACATCAACCATACTAAGTAGATAGTTGCCAATTGGTTTTTAATTGGATGCTCACATTCTAATATGGAATACATAGACCACAAACATCAACCGTGCTACTTAGATAGAAATGGATATTAGTACATAACGAGGTGAAGCATACATGGATAACAATATATAGGAGTCATATGACCATCCAACAAAAAAACAAATTCATGGACAAACACTACTGAAATAAAAAGATAGAAAGCAATGCAATTTATAGCACTGAGATCATACCTCGGCATTTCGTCTCTGCACCATGAAGGTAGCATCTGATCTTGCATTTACAAACCGCCATTGCAGATAACGGTTATACAGAAGCCTGAGCATGTGTGCATCAACAATCCTATCTTCCCCCATCTTCCCTCTCCGAGTATCAACAGAAAAACTAAGGATTGAAGGTGCAGGACCAGAATAACTCCTATTCAAGGTACTTTCAACACTACTTCTCCGAGAAGGACTATAACCCCTTGATGGTGACATTGATGAAGAAGTCCAAAGCTTACCCGGCGAAGCAGGCCTAGTTGGTCCCCTAGTGGGGGAAGCCATTGTCCGGGGAGATGATGATAATGGGACATCACCATTAAGCCTTTTCGATTGAGATTGAACGAATTTTGCCCCTGCTCTAGACACAGGGCTTGTTGATAAAGGCGAACCAGGACCCTGCAACCGCCTCAACCGGCTATTAGTCTCCTGCCAAAACCTTGCTGACACTGCAATGCCACGGGGTAAGGTTCGACCCTTTTCGGCACCACCAGCATCCTGCACACCTGAAGTGCTACCAGAAGAAACACTGTCTGTATCAGAAGCAGTGAGATCAGACGGCACAGAGGATTCATGGGCAGAATTAGCATCTGGGTTTTGCCTAGCATCCTTCAAAAGCTCAGCATTCCCCAAATCCAAGCTCAATCTACCATCGAAAGACGCTCTTCTGCTCTCATCAATCATGGATTGCTGCAGTGCTCGACCCACAATCCCAGATCCAATCCCACTGAGCTTCCTGTTGTCCGAACTGCAGTCCATGCTCCTGGACAAGTTATTAGTCCCACCCGAGCTCAACTGTCTAGTCCTGGCCGGCCACCGGTGCTGATCAGACGGCTTAGAATTCTCAGCTTGATCTCCTCTCACAGGGGTCGACCGGCGTCTCTCAGGCGTGGCCTTCCTCGCGGCAGTCCCACTCGGCGAGGCTGGAGTCTTAGTCTTGCTAATCGGAAGCGAAAAGGCCTCACCTTGGAACGAAACCGACAAGCTCCGAGTGGAAGTGACCAAAAGCCGAGTTGCAGCAGAGACTTCGGAACCGGCATTGCTCACCCGAGCCTCGGGGAGGCCAGCGGAGGTCCGAGGAGTAATGGGTCGCCGCCGGTCCGCCGATTGAGCCCGTTTCTGAGCCGGAACGGGGGTCGAGTTCGAAGCCGAGTTTATGGACCTTGAGAGCAACGGAGATTGGCATCTTCTGGAAGACGCAGAGGACGAGACCGTAGAAGTCGAGGTCGAGGTCGAAGAAGAAGAAGGCGAAGGAGACATGTATTTCGACGAGACTTGGCGGCCTCTGGGTCGCCTCTGAACGAAGCCATTGTCTTTCTCTGAAGGTAAGAGAGGAGGCCTTGATGGGTTTTGGAGATGGGGCCGTGAGCGGTGGTTCGATGAGGTTTTGGGGTTCGGCGGCGGGTCTGTCGAAGCTGCTTCGGAAATGGCAACCACCATCATAGGGACAGTTCAAATCCTCCTCACATTGCCTCTCAGAGAATGAATTTTTGTGAACCCACCATGTAAATTCCCCAAATATAGCAATGCAGATTTATAAAGTTGCAGGAGAAGGGTAAATTCTGAGAGGAAAAGCAGTGAGCTTTGCTATCTCTGAGTTGTGGGTTGAGAGAGAGAGAGAGAGAGAGTAGGTAAGGGGAGAGGTGAGATTTGGGAGTGTATGAGAGAGTATGGTGGAGTGAGTGTGCGTCCGGGAGAAAAATGAGAGAGTTGAGGAGGTGGGGCTTTTTCTTTTCCGGGTTTGGGAAATTTTTTTCTGAGAAACTTTGGAGGGACGTTAACGTTATGTGTTTATGTTCATTTAATTACGTTTTAGACTTTTTATTTTTTATTGATTTTTATGAGTACAATTTTCTCCACATGTGAGATTTATGGGATTTTGTTCAAGGCCAAAATTTTCGAAATTGGTTTTTTTTTTTTTTATACAACGATATTAGTTGCTCGTCGAAATTTGTATGGTATGATTACTCATTGTTGCTTTAGAATTTGTGGTTTCAATTTTGTTAGTTTTACTTATGGGGTTTACTTCTACTATTCTAGACCACCTCTTTGAAGATAATAATTCTTAGTATTTTATTGGGGCGGGACACTCATTTTCTCTTTGATTGGGTTGAAATTCTCGTTAAGATTTTTATTGAGGTCCATTATATACATCATATCTTCAATAATGAACGTATTATTTTCGTTTGCAATGAATATTGTACCTTTTTTCAAAAAAAAAAAAAAAAAAAAACTCACAAACATGATAAATTGGTGTAAAGGATCCTTCATTTGCACCCGATGCCTTTAATTCTACTAAACAAAACCTCCCATAGTTATTCATGGAACTGCACAAAATAATTAGTTAGTAATAGTATCTAATTCTACTCTATTTGTGGAGCAAAATAAGTTTCATAATGGTCAATTAATAATAATGTATAATGATTATATAGTTGCACAATCCTCTATATGTGGTAAATACATACAAATAGGAATGAGCTAGCTAACCTCCATGAAAACAGCATTCAAGCAAAAAACAAAGTGGTTGATGACATCAATTAATGATCCTTAAACTTAAGCTAAAGGATGACCAAATTGCAGTGTGTCATTTTTGCAAGCTAAGTCATTTAACCCATTCTAATTATATTGCATTAGTTTTGTATAGAGAGAGAGAGAGAGAGAGAGATGCCACATCATTTTCAGTCACTCTCAGTTTTTATAGTTATGCCCTTGCTTTCAACATATTCCCTCTCTTCTTATAAACCCTAGACTTTTCTGTGGGTAAATATTGATATCCCAAATCACCACTGCATTAGATCTCAGAAGAAATTGGATGGTCCAGAGGAAAATTAGTTAATAACTTGTGGTTAAATTATCCCATCTACCTAATAATTTCCCTTTCAAGTGAAAAAGCAACAAACAAAATATGAACAGTGTAACCAACTTTTCTCTCATCTTCAAGAACTGCTATTTCACATTCGCTTTCTTCTCATTTAAAATAAATTAGCACTAGTTGATACAATCCTAAAATGATAAAGTGGAATGAAGTTACTCTACCTAAAAGATAGAGATTGCAAGATGCAGCTCCATCTCAACCAATTCCAAAAAGAGAACCTAGCCATATAAATCAATACGAAGATAGAGACGTTGAAGCACAATTTTCTACGGATAGGATGGCTAGATTAAGCGTTGGTTTCTCAATTAAACGTTGATTCTTTAAACGCGCCAAGACCCCTCTTTTCGAACAAATGCGTTTAGAAGGCGAACAACAAGGTCAAACTCTTATGAGCAAGATCATGAGAGAATTGTTCTTGAAGGTCTTAGGCAAACTCGTGCAGAAGTTCAAATCCCGTTATATAAGGTAGAATCCTTAGAAAGTATTGCTCCGTTAAGAAACCCCCCTTAACCCAAACCATCATGGTCAGATGTTGAATTTAACGTCTGTGTCATACCTAAGTTTGAAATTGATAAAAAAAAATCATGAAATAGATTATAGTGTGAAGAACACTAAAAAGAGAATGGTTTAAGAAAACTTATAGTTGTGGAAAACACGCATTCCTTCATAAAAGCTCATTTTCAATTTATGAAATGGAAGTCCTTGAATATGCGTACAAGTGTTGTTGAAAAAGCCTTCAAAACTTATGTCACTAAAGAGGGAAAAGAAGAAGAGGCAATCCACCCGCCAGAAAAGAATAAGTGAATCAAAAAGGAACCACTCCATATAAAGAAGTACCTAATGTACAACAGGATAGTCAAACAACTACCACTTTTTTAAATGATGGAGTTTCTGCTCTTATACAACAAAATAATTACACCATCATTTTTCTCCAATCCTTTGGAAGGCAAACATCTAGAATTTGATAATTCATGAAAAGATAGCGATCCTCTTAATTCTGAAAAATGGGAGCCTAGGGAACCAAGGTGGATGGGTTCGACTTCTAGTTCCATTGATAACAAGAAGAAAAAAGAAGATAAACACGGCCAAGCTTTGTTTAAAAGGAAAACTAATGAAAAAGGCTTGAAAACTTTGAGTTTTAATGATAAGGACAAAATAAAGGGTAAAGTGAATAGTACCAGGATTGACTTTTTAGTGTAAAAATGTGGTTTTTCGTTAAAGTGAACAGTACCGGATGCTTTTCGTTAAAGTTCCCTTGTTTAAACCATCATATCTTCCTAACTTAAAAGATTCGGTGATCGTTGAAAGTTTGAAACCCAACTCCCAAATTTAGAAGAGCAATCTACTGAGACAGTGCCTAAACCGGGACTATAGGATAAAATTTGGTAGAAAAGTTGAAGGAACAACTCTAATAAAAAATTCTTATCTAAGGCCATCACCAATATATTTATAATTTGAAGAAAATGACATGGATGATAAAGTCTAGTATGATGGAAAATCAATTGTTGGAACATGATGGACATACTGAATATCAAATAGTCAATACCATGAGGCATATGATGAAGTTCTCATATGCGAGTAAGTTGAATGGAAATTGTGATAAGGGAATTGCTCAGGCCATAGTTGCAGGATTTATAGGTCAACTGTTACATCTCACATCGTCCAAGGGAGTGGATCATCTAAGCCTTATATGTATATTATCATCTCTACCTAGCACGAGGCCTTTTGAGAGCTCACTGGCTTCGGGTTCCATCGGAACTCCGAAGTTAAGCAAGTTCGCGCGAGAGCAATCCCATGATGGGTGATCCATTGGGAAGTTCTTGTATGAGTTCCCAGAAACAAAACCGTGAGGGCGTGGTCGGGGCTCAAAACGGACAATATCGTGTTATGGAAAAGTTGAGCCCGGGATGTGGTGGAGGCCTGGGCCAGGATGTGACATCAACTTTGTGGATGGTGAGATTTCCATCTAGCGATCAAGCAAAAGAACAAATATTTGCAGCTACAAGTGTAGTAGGAGACAGGAGACTATAATGGTGAACCAATATACCAAGAAGATGCAGTTAACACTCTAATATATTACTATTATCCCCCATTTTGTTGGAACTATTGAGCTCCAACAAGACTGATTTGGAGACCTCCTGATGAATCTAAAGTGTCCAACTTTGTCTCATTTTAGATGGTCCAAATATGCGTTTTATGCTAAGGTATTCACTAGGCCAGATTGCTATGCTGATTTTTGGAAAGAGAAATTTCTTTCTGGATTGTCTTCTTTTTTTCTTTTTTTTTTAAAGGTGTGCAGTAGAATTAAGAGTAAATTTGGTGGAGTTATACCTGATGATAGGTATTACCTACGGAGAAATAACTTCTGAAGTTTGTGCTGAAGGGTTAGGACTTTTGGGAAAAGAAAACCCCTTATTTGCTACAAATGTGGAAGAATAGGACTACAAAACTGAATGTAGGATAAAAGATACGATCGATATTCTTACTCTAGTTATGAAAACTAATATAGTTTGGGTGTGTAGCTATATGCAGAATTATTTAGGCCACGAAGCCATTAACCCTAAAAGCCTTTTGGCTTTTGTTCAAGAAGTTAAGTTGCATTTGGTAACTTTGCTGTAGTTTGCTAAGGCCTTTTGAGATTGTCCATGGAAGAACATCACGTCTGTTCGTAAACGTTTAGGCTCGAAATGATTTAATTACAAACACAACAATATATATTGGATCAAGGACGCATATTTTTTGGCATACATGTTGACACACTTTCTTAGGGCTCACTCCATAATTGTTTTTTCAATGATCCAACCGTTTATCATTCATACTGACACACCCCGTCCCGAAGGAGGGCATGCTGGCCGTCACGTGAGAGTGACGTAACCATTTGCACAGTACGGAAGCTTTAAAGATACAATTTATAATTTGATACACCCGAAGGTGAGTCCTAATTTTGTCCAATCTGTCAGAACACCGTCGAATTCCTCGTAGTCACCACACCTTTGTGATTCCTGAACCTGGAGGGGCGCAAAACCAAAATTGAGTGGGTCAGTAAAACAATTCTTTTCCAAATCCAAACATTTCTCAAAACGTTGTAACCCCTCTCCGTAAAACCTGTATACTTTCCCAGAAATGTAAAATATAAATATACATATATATTCTCAAACTTCATTTTTTACTATCTCAACATTTTTCTTTATCAATCATGCCATGCCATGTCTAATTCAACAGTTAAGTATGGATGCATCAACAATAATCATATCAGGTGCAAGAAAGTAATCAACCGGAGGCCCTCTAATAGCCCTGCACGGTTGAACCTAGAGCTCAAAATCTATCACTCTCACACTCTGCCGGAGTCACTCCGCGTGACCTGTCCGGCCTTCTGCACATAAGTTACGCTCTAGTGCTTCTCATAAATCATCTGTGCACATAATCTAAGGTCACCCACCAGTCGGAATCTCACTAACACTCTCGCGACTGGCCTGTCGTACCCACTCCGCGTGGACTGTACGACTAGCATCTACTTGGATCCAAGACGAGCGTGCGATGCGGTGAATACTATAAGCACTAAACTATGGTGCAGGATTTGAGCTCAATATACATCAACATCATCATAACAGAAATAAATACTCACATGTGCGTCCACCGCACCATTTCATACATATGCATCATAAATCAATTCTTACCCGTGCGTCCACCGCACCAATTCATGCATATGCATCATAAATCAATTCTTACCTGTGCGTCCACCGCACTAATTCATACATATGCATCATATATTAATTCATGCATGGCATTTCAACTCACATTTCTATATACTTTTCATATCAATTCTATGCATGGTATTTCACTTCCCGTTTTTCCACATAACTCATATGCATTTCATTTTAAACATATTTTCATTTCAATTCAATTTCTGGGAAACGTCAAGTATATATATATACGGAAAACAAAACTGCCCACTCACAGAATACATCGACGTCTCGTAAGTCCCTGAGCATCCCTTGGCCATGCCCGATGCCCGCATAAACCTCACCTATACAAGAGTAACCAATTTGACGTTATTTAACGCCTAACCCAAATCTTAGTTAATAACTCCTCATATAATGCTCAAATTGGGTATATGAATATACCACCGTGACCTACACAACCTCAGGATCATCCCCATATTTTTAAAATAATTTTTGGAGTCCTCACGCGCCCCCACGCGCCTGACGTGGCACGGACCTACGCGCCCCCACGCACGGCCACGTGTCGTGTACACTGACGGCACAGTAAACGGCAGTTAGGGAATATTCCGTTAAATCCTAGCATATTCCGTTAATAATTAACGGCGTCAGTCAACGCCGTTAGCATATTCCGTCAAAACTGACGGAATATTCCCTGTCTTCTCCGGCGATTCGCCGGTCGCCGGCGACTGTTCGCCGGTTTCTGGAAAAATTTCAAACTTGCTATTCTCCTTCGTTTTTCATCCATTTTTCACGTAGATTATACCAAATTGAAGCCCTAAACATCTACTATCACGTTGGACTAGTTTTAGGGTCTAAAAACAACGGGATCAAACTTTCAAAAATTCAAGAAATCGGCCTACCTTCGAACTAGGTGATCTCGACGTCCAATTCATGCCAACGAAGCACTCCGAGCTTCCTTGGGACTTCCTTAAGCTCACTGTGAGCTTGGTTTCACCTAAAACAAAGTCAATTCGAAGATCATGAACAGTGTTCTTCACGGGAACTTTGAAACTAGGGTTTTCCGAAGCAAAACTTACCTGAAATGGATACCATCGTGATCGTGGAGGTTCCAGGAGTTTGATGGTGGTCTTAACTCCGTCGTTGGTGGAAGTTTAAGGTGGTTTTGTGGTGGTCCGTGTGAGTTCGAAGGAGAGGGAGAGAGAACTGAGAGTTTCGTGAGGGAGGAGAGAGAGAGACAGTATGCAGAAAATAGGGAGAGGATTGAGGGATGTGGGGATCCCTCGTGGTCCTTTTCCAATCCCCGACTCCAAACCACAAAATTTTAACCTAAAAATCTAAGTTCCATCCTTAATAAATTCCATTTTATTTTCAAAACTTAGGAACCTAGATAATTAACAACTTGAGCTTCTCATACTTAGTATTTCTTAAGGGCAATTTCGTCCATTCACAGCCACGAATGTAATATTTTGGAACGGGCTGTGACACATACACCGTCATTGACTCCTTGCAAAAACTTAGACAAATAAAAAACCATTAAAACATTTATTTATAGTGAAGAAAATAGATGAATAAACATTAAAACAACTATCACTAAATTTGACGATCATATCCTTTCATTTTTTGGTGATTTTTTTACAGAGATGATCTTTGAAGAAAGATCAATAAAATAGATGGTTAGATAGTTGATATATTTTATGGAGTGGGCTCTAAGTAAGTGTGTCCTATAATACACACACACACACACACACACACACACATATATATATAATTAATTCAAAAGCACTTTTAGTTAGCTTTTTATTGGTCAAAATTTCTTTTAATTATGTAAAAATACCTTGTGTTAAAAAACACTTTTAGCCTTTTGAAAAACATTCCAAAACAAATCGTAATTTTACTCCATTGTTACCTTCTCTGAACACCTCCCACTCTCTGTTTTATATATATATATATATATAGAAAATGTAGCACATTTGTAATATTATTTTTGAAAATTTTTATGAAAAGGATTTGAGCTAAGTTTATTTTAATAAAAAAAATCATGCAATAACTTTATTTAATTAAAAACACTTAAATTTTAATGAAAACCCCTTAAATTTTAATAAAAATGACAAAAAACTTAAATTTTAATGAAAAAGACGTAATTTTAATATTTAAAAAAATGACGCGCGAACCCACACGTTCTCACACAAACTGTTTATGAAATTTTCTACACTGTTTATGAAACTTAACGGTACTACATTGTTTATGAAACTTACGACACTGTTTATGAAACTTACTACATTGTTTATGAAAACTTACGACACTGTTTATAAAACTTACTACATTGTCTATGAAACTTAACGGTACTACACTGTTTATGAAATTTAATGGTGCTGCACTATTTATGAAATTTAACAGTACTACACTATTTATGAAACTTAACGGTACTACATTCTTCTCTCTCCTCGAATTTTCTTGGAACATTCTAACCTTCCAAACACATTTTCTTCTTCTAATTTTCTTTGTATCTCTTCAATTTCTTAACTTTCTACACCAATTACATAATTTTATTCTATTTTCCGCCCATCTGCGGCTTCCTCTTCTTCTCCACCTACAATCTTAACTTTCTGCACCACGTGTTATTATATAAGTGGTAGGAAATTTTATTTTTTAACACAAGAATCTCATCACTTGTATAGAGACGTGGTGTATCACTCCGTATCCCGAGCACATTGAAAAATCTTTTGTCATCTTGAATACTATTGGGAAACAACACCATAAAAATAAAACTGGGAAAATCTAATTCAATTTGAAGTCTTTCTCTTATTCTAAGCAAAATAATAAATAAATAAATAATAATAATAATAATGTCTTAATGATAGCTGACAATGAGGAGAAACACAGTGTGGAAATGGGGGGTGGATTGGGGTGTATGCGCGCCAGAGCATGTGGTGTTTTTTATTTATATATTATTTTGTCCATTATCATTAAATAAAATCTGTGGTTGATTTTTTATTAAAATGCAAGGATTTGAAACCTTTTTAATTAGTTTCCTATTATTTTTTTATTCCAAGCATGGACTTCGTCATCTACTCAATAAAAATGATGAAAATACTCATGTCATATTTGATGCATTATTTTGGATTGCTTTTCAAGTTTCTCGTTTGAGGGGTATTTTTGTCCAATTATTTTTTATGAAGCTTGTGACACCAAAAAACATTGTTCATTAGGCCATTGGCTTTATATATAAAGATACTAAGAGGGGTTTGTAACTTTAGCATATTGAATTTTTTTTATTTGAATACACAGGATATTGGAAAAAGAATCAAACACATAATTTCGAGTGCGTGAATAAACACTCTTAACTACTTGAACTACAAGTCTTATAATACAAATCTGTTAAGAACCCCTTATCACCCTATATTATGGATTCACCAATTATGGAATGACATCTTTTGGTTTTAGTTAAGGCTAATATATGTCCTGAAATGATGATAGCTTTGGATTTTTGTTGCAGCCATGTGCCTTAAGGTACACTCCAGTTGAATAATTAGTTTAAAAGTAACACACCCACTAGATGTTTGTTTAATTGTGTATTAGTTAGTTTGTTTTGAAAGTGATTATAAACTAGAAGAATGATTTTGTCTGCACCACCCCCATAGATTTTCAATAACATTGCTTCTCCTTTCCTCTCCAACCCCACAATGAAACGAGTGTGACCATTTCTTTTCCAAATTAAAAAAAAAATGTGACTAATTTTACCCTAAAATACGAATGTGATGAGTACGAGCTGTGCAAGTCATTAAGTTAGAGATAATATCAGTGTTGGAGTAGTTAGTAGTGGGACGTCGTTGGGTGACCTATATGCAATCTTAACATTCTATAGTTTTATAATCCAAGGTGAAGGGGAGTTTTGACGTCGATTGGAACATTTTTCACCATTAAGAAGAGATAAACCATTAGAACAAGTGCGGTTAAGGTGCATGGCTTTTGGATTGGCAATGGTGAGTATTAATGAGATTGAGTAATCGAATGACTTGCAGAAACTTTTACCTGAATGATAGCTAGAGAATTGATTGATGTTGAAAAAAGGCATCTGGAAAAGAGGATTTGGAAAATAACTTGGAGGAGAAGAAATTTTAGTTAAGTGGGTTGGTGAAGTAGATTATTATGCAGGTACTTACTTTTGTGCTTTTTTAGTTTAGGTGATCTTCTCAAGCATTGAAGATGTTGTAATGCACAAAGTAGTTCAGGAGTTGGGATACAAAATATGATGCTAATACAAGGATCAAAATACAAGTTATGAATTGGCAAATTATAGTTCTAGTGGTTGATCATTGTTTTCCAAGAGTCCCCGCCGATTACGATCACAATGTAAAACAGAAGCATGAGGAATAGACACATGCAAGTCTGATAACAACTGAAGTATCCACACAACTTCAAGAGTGGTAGTTGTCATAGTCCCATACTCTGCCTCTGTGGAGGGCCAAGAGACGGTATGTTGTTTTTTGGACCAAGAAGAATAACAAAACCAGAAATTGATCTCCTATCTCAAATCTAAAGTACCAATTTGAAAATGAGTATCAAAATCCATGTTGCCCTTTCGATATCTAAGAATCCTTTTATGTCACGCTCCGGATCCAGGTCTTAAGAAATAAACAAATAAAAGAAAGCCAATTGTGTGAAAATAATTCCTCTTATAAAATTAACCAAAAATTCTTTACAAGGTTACAAAGAAATAATAAAACTCTTATTTCTTACAATAACAAGAACAGCTCAAGCCTCCTTTCCAATTTCATCTCATCTTGCCTACCCTTTTGAATTGCCTAGTTCATATACCTGCAAAATATAGTTAGGATGAGCTTGAAAAGCTCAGTAGGGACTTATACCTTCACATATATAATTGACAAAATTCAATTATCAATGAATACTTAAAAACACATATGAAATGATATGCATGTCCTATATCATACATTTTACCATGATAGTTGTGATATGTAATGCTCAACTTTACAAACTAAACCCGTTCCCAAAACATCCCAACCCCATTATTTTGTTAGTCGTCCTGTCTAACTTTTTGTTGCCAGTTCCAAATTACCCGATAAATAACCCGTGCACTTTAAGTTGACCTGAGACCTGATACATCCAACACTCTAGCTCAACTACGCAAAAGATCTTAACCACTACCATAATTCCATAATTTCATCAACAACAACTTGGCACATTCTCGTATCATGTGTAGTTCACAAAATCATGTATAGGCAGTTCGTCGTCATTCCGTAAATGATATCCCTATACAATGCATAGTTGAATATCAGAGTGCGTAACGAACAAGACTAACAAAATAATAAGAATATTATTAAACAAATGAGAATGCCGGAATGGCTACAAAACCCTAAGAGGCTACATTGTGACTAACATATTATTCTACGAGCTACAAAGCATCATATATATAGAGAACTAACCTAACCCTAATAAGCAAGAACAAAACCTTAATACTAATGGGCTAAGCCCAAATTCAAACAATAAAATAATCCTAAATTCCAACACCCCGGTCAAACTCATGGCGGTACAAGTCATGAGTTTGCCAACAAGCAGATGCGGATGCAAGCTACGTTAGGCGGACACGACAAGGCAAGCTCTGTTTCGCGGACACGACAAGGCAAGCTCTGTTAGGCGGACACGACAAGGCAAGCAAGCGAGCAATCAAGCAAGTAAACGAACAATCCAGACAAACAAGCAAATTCGGGTGGTCACAAGTTCAAGCACTCGAACAATTATTGTGGTGGGCAACAACAAACACTATATGGCGCAACCTTTCTTAAAAACAATCAGATATAGCTTAACAGGCCCTTCAACCAGTAGGCCTCAAACACAAGTGGCCCAACAAACATGTAATTTTCTTCTTTCCCAACAACTTTGAAATACAGCAACCATAATCATTCTTCAAACCATGGCAATAATGTTGGCACAATATCCTCAACAGTTTCTTCAAACAAACTTTCTGGATTTAACCTGATGGTGACGCGGTGTGGATATGACTAGATTCAACGAGTTGATTCAAGCAGCAGCAACGGTTGTTCATTATGCGAGTGCAGTAGCACACATGTTCCAGCTGAGGCAACAAGTCACCAGATTTGACGATCTGAGTTCGATGGCAGGTGGTGGTGCGTGGAATCGATGCGGGTCCAGCGGATTCGAGACTACTGAAAGGTGAAGGTGTGGTGCAAATATGGGTGTACGAGTACTGTTCAGGTGGACGGGAGTCACAGCGGGGGTGGTCGTGTTGTCTCCAGCGCAACGAGGCTCTGGAAGCTCGACTCCAGTGACTAGGCTTCAAATTTCTCATCTTCTACATACTTCTTTTTTTCCTTTTTTTAATAGAAACACAAATCCTAAACAACTTCTAGGCACCACAATAAAGCAAACCGACAACAAAGAAGCGGAAGAGATAAGGGAGTGACGGACAGACCGATACCAGACACAAGCAAATTAAATCCCGAAGATTGAAACTGCTCTAATACTAAGTTGAATATCAGAGTGCGCAACGAACAAGACTAACAAAATAATAAAAATATTATTAAACAAATGAGAATGTCAGAACGACTACAAAACCCTAAGAGGCTACATTGTGACTAACATATTATTCTACGAGCTACAAAACATTATATATATAAAGAACTAACATAACCCTAATAAGCAAGAAAACAAAATCCTAATACTAATGGGCTAAGTCCAAATTCAAACAATAAAATAATCCTAAATTCCAACATAAATCATAAACAATAATTATTTATGTATCCAAAGCTAGAACGTAACTCCAAGTCATTGCCACATTCATCAAGCACTTTGATCCAGCTCGTGTGTGACATTGTGATAAGATTCATAAAAAATAGTTTATCAATTAAACTGTGATATGTTCCTCGATCGACAAGTAGGACAGGTTTCTATGGTCCAAGTTCATCAAATAAGCTAGCTAGTCGTATATACAATATGGTTTATCAATCCTCTCCCCTAAGCTTGAAATGATATTTAATATCCTCAAAGTTCTTTAAGAGTAGCTACCATTGGAAGGGACATTGGATGGATGTTGTGACACAAGCAACACCAAAAATCGTAAATCTCCCGGTTATTAATACTATTGTTCAAAATTTAAACACAAATTCTAGTTTGTATAGTCTTGCATCACTACTTTACATCCATTCTCAACCATCTTATATAGAATGCTAACCTAATGCATCTTTCGGGTCAAGGAAGCATTTACACGGTGGCTCAAAGAGGACAAATTTTTCATTGTGCTCAGAAACACGAGTGATACATCATGTGTTATTATATAAGTAGTTGAAATTTTTATTTATTTTGTTAATTTTTTTATTACAAGTATCTCACCACTCATATAGATAGTGTATCATCTCATGTTTCGTGCACATAAAAAATCTCTCATCAAAGAGGTCAAAGGTCAATCGTATTACCGTATAAGCATTTCCATAGCATTTCTAGATGACAATAAAAATTGGAGTGTAGTTGAACTTCCAAGGGGTAAAAAGGTTGTGGGCAGTAGATGGATTTACAAGACCAAGTTTCACTCAAATGGGTCAACTGAAAGACACAAGGTTAGATTGGTGGCTTGAGGGTTTACTTAAACTTTTGGGGTTGATTACTAGAAGACATTTGATCCAGATGCCAAAATGAACACCGTAAGGGTTCTCTTGTCAATGGCTGTCAACCATGAGTGGCCATTGTATCAAATGGATGAAAAAAAATTCCTTTTTACATAGAGATCTTGAAGAAAAAATGAAATTGTAGCAATGATTCATTAACTTTAACTCAACTGGAGTAATGGTCCCTTAACTAAAAATTTATGGTCATTGGTCCCCTAACTCGTCAAAACGTGCAGCTATGGTCCTTTTTGTCAACTTCGTTACAACTTCCTTCAAAATAAATCATGTGTTATGCACGAGAGGCTGAATGAAGAGGTAAATATGGAAAACCAAATGAGAAAAATTTGTTGCACTGGTCCCTCAACTTTAACTCAATTGGAGAAATGGTCACTCAACTTTAACCCAATTTGAGCAATGATCCCTCAACTTGAACCCAAATGTAGCAATGGTCCTTCCAACATGACTTATTTTGACGGAGTTCATGAAAATGACGATAGCGATACGTTTTGATGAGTTAAGGGACCAATGGTCATGAATATTTAGCTGAGGGACCATTGCTCCAATAGAATTTAAGTTGATAAACCATTGCTACAATTTTCTTTGAAGAAAAAGTATACATGAATTACCTCCTGGTCATCAACATAGTATAGTAAGTAAATCATCCGGGAAATCTTTTCATCTTACATTACCTAACTAATATGGAACTTAAAGTTGATAATTTACCCCTACAGTGTTCCAAGATCCCAAATAATTAAGTCTGAGAAATGAACCACAATACACAATGATCAAATGACTGTTAAGAGCTGCTAACGTCTTAGAGTTGTTTTTCATACCCAACAATAATCCTCAATAAATCTTCGAACATGTAACAAAATCATATCATTGTCTATACCTGTGTTCTAGTCCGTATTCCATACCAATATTTAGGCCATACATTAGTAGCACAGTTGAGCTAACCATTTCATTTGGTGTCCTGTTTGTTTCGCTTCATATCCTAGATTGTATAAAATTCGAGACAATTTCTTGCGGTTGAAGAGATTTAAGTTTTGAAAGGGTTGAAGCCAAACTCAAGTGGGCGGTGATCTTCTTTCTCTCCTTGTGAGAGACTTTCTCTCTGCTTGAGAGACCTTTCTCACCACCGCTTATGTGAGGGTTCCACTTTCGATCAACTCCGATGCCACTGACCCTAGTTGTTGTTAGGGTCAGTGGTTGTGCTTTCTCTGTTATGTTGTCTTCCTTGTTGCTGTTTTTCCCTTGCTCTCCTTTGCAATCTGCCCATTTCTTCATACCCCAATTGGTGTTACTCCTTGCTCATCTCTGCTCCGATCTACAGCCACTTCATAACCGCGGTTTGTTGCGATTGTGAAATCCCGTTCCTGGATTTCATTATAATAATCTACGTATTGGTATTATAGAGATTTTATATTATTTTTCGGGAAATTAATTATTTAAAATTCATAGACCATTCGAGTTCACAATTTATATTGTTGAATAGATATCGAGATCACAAATGCATAGGCGAAAGACGTTTGCGAATTTGGATTATAACGGTATAGTTACGGACATTTGAAGTTGTTGCTAAAAAAAATGAAAACAGAAGAAAAAGCCACAGGAGTGGCCAAAAGAGAGAAGGAAAGAAAAGCCACAGGGTGGCGAGAGAAAAGAAGAAGAACAAAAAAAAAAAAAAAAAAGGCAGAGGGGGTCTGATTCTAACCCGTTTTGGGGCGAATTAGATCTGTTAACCCGCAAACTTGATCCGCTCATATCTCCTTCATCCGATCTCCGTTTTGGGTGATCTTGGTGTCCATGGAAAGCTCTTGACGAGCCCTACATCTCTGCAGTATTAGATTTCCCATTTTCTTATCCATTTTCCAGTTCGAGGCAGCAAAGTTCCATGGGTTTCCGGCGATTTTATTATTTTTCCAGTGATTTCGGCAACCATTTCTTTCGAGTGAGGTATTAAACTTCATCTACTCTTCATAATCTTCATGATGGTATGCTTGGTTTGTGCTTTCGTATTTGTTTTAGAGTTGGGTATTTAGAACCCTAGAAACCCGGTTTTTCCCCAATGAATTTGGATGGTTTCTGGTTAGAATTTGTCGTTGGCCTAGTTGTGAATAATGTTTCCCTTGTTGAGCTCTAGGTACCACGTAAATTTGAGCCTTTTTGGTTAAGGTTGAAAATTTGGGTTTTCAAACCCTTCACCATGGCTACCATCGCGTGTGGCGGTGCGTGGGACCGTCCACAAGTGTTGTCTAAGCACTAAATACCTTCTAGTGACCCTATGAACCTATGTCTAGCTCGGTTTCCCAAAATTCAATTGTTTGATGTGGTGATCAAATTGGACCACCATTTGTTTGTATGATTGACGACAATCCGATCGTTGGATCGTCGTATCAGTTGTTGGACCTTTGAGAACTTACGGATTGGAAATCCGATGTGAGGATCTTCCAATTTGAATAACCTTAGATTGTTGATCTTAATGGACCTACCTTATCGATAGTTGACGTTCTAGTCAACATGCTATACTCTAAAGTGTCGTTTATCTCTAGTTTGTTGTTGAGGCTTGATGGAACTTAGTTGGCTCATCACGATGGCGTGCCATTCTCGGTTGACGTGTGTCTCGATATATGTATTAGTGGCATCATATTGAGTTATACTTGTTAATTAAATATGCTTTCTATTGTAGTGTTATTTTATTTTTAGCATCGATCTATGTTTATTAATTGTGATTCGACTGTAGCTTGGAAACGTTTATGAAATGTGGTTAGATATGTATGATCAGTATGATGTGTATGATTGTTATTAGGATGATGTGTTATTTTTTTTGTATGATTATTACCCTCTAATGGGGTTATACAGATGTCTCCGAATGATAAGAAAAATAAATCACATCGTTCAAAAATAAATCTAACCCTCTGCTCAATGGGTCACGCCCATAATTCCCTATTCTGCATGCCATCACCACCGCAATTATGTCTGATTTTTTTATCTGTTTTTGCTTTCTACTTTTGCTTTTGTTTTTCTGATTTGCTTTTGCTTTCCTGCTTTTGCTTTTGTTTTTCTGCTTTTGCTTTTGTTTTTCTGCTTTGCTTTTGTTTTTTTTGCTTTGCTTTTGCTTTTCCACTGCACTCTCCATGTCTCTTCACCTGACAGACAAAAGGAATCATGATAGAATAATAATAATAAGAAATTTATCTTTTGCTTTTCTTGATCTCCCCGCTCATTCTATGTCCACCCAAGGTCATCTTTTGCTTTCTCAGAAAATATTTCACATGGCTACCACCCTGCAAAGAAGATGCAAGGCATGGGCCATTGAGCTCTTTGAGTTATTGCTTGTTGTCCCAATATGCTGCCGTTGACGGAGGGGAAGTCGCGCTTGTTGTTGAGCATGTGCGTAACAGCCGCCACTGTCAGGTTGTTCATCACAAGACCATCGTCCACGGCCGAGCATGAAGTCTTTCCGTCCACGGATCTCAGGCTAAACGGCTTGAACAAGCCCGGAGTGGATGACGTGGCCACAGACGGCAAAGTAACTTGATTTAATCTCATTGTTTTCTTCTTAACTCAACATGTAAATGGAAACTCAGTCTCCCAACTCCGTTGCACGTGCACAAGATATAGCTTTAGCTCGTAGTCACATGACTTGTTGCTCGCAAAGTGCAGCAACGTCGAACCTCCAGACCGGACAGAGAAAACAGCATTCCAGATCTCAGTGAAAACCCTGATAATAATGCCATGGTTGCAGGGAGAGTTAAGCTGCAGGAAACAGTTGAGAAGCTCCCGGAGATCGTCTTTGGAGTATATCTCGTTCTCTAGTATCTTCTGTAACATCGAGTGTCGAAGGGAACGGAGAAGTCGGGTCGGGTCGGGTCGGGTCGGTGTAATTGTTTGACCCGAGGCAAACGCTCATGGTCTTGCCTTGAGCGAGAAAGACCCCCTCATAATAAGATGACAACCCGTTGACGTAGTCTCCGGTGGTGTTTCTCTCTGCAACTCGTCGGAGTCCTGCAGTGGACTTCTCTTTTGCTATTAGCCCAGACAACGACGGAAAACTCGTCAGAAAGTCCAGGCACGACTGAGTTCGTGGTTCTCGAGTTTTGGATCCGAGTTTGCGAACACGAAAGTCACGGTCGTGTTGTGTTTGAGGAGCAGATTGAGATGGTGGTAGGTTTGGAGGCTCGAGGGCGGCAGAGAGAATTAGAATAAAGCGGTCGGAAAGCTCGGTGTCGACCACCTGTTCGAAAAATTTACGCAGAGACTTGGTGTTGAACTCGTGGTTAGAGACTTGGCGCTGGAACTTCTAGTTATCTCCATCGATGTTGAAAATGCCATCGCCGAAGAGGTCAGTTCGAATCCAGGTGCTCTTTGTCCTTTTTGGTAGTTGGGGAAGTTGGTCTTCAGGATATGCTGAACAACGGTAGGATTGGCGGTGATGAATCCGTGGTGCATGAGGCGGGTGAGTGGCCGTTCACAGTTGAAGCCTAAGTGGTTAACACTGGAGGAGTTGGTGGTGTAGCTGAAGAGGAGCTTGGGGTCAGAGGAAAGAGAGCCTCAACATACTGTCTATCATTGCTGCAGATTCTAGAGAGAGAAAGCTTAGTTTAGAGAGAGCTTTTCTGAATCTGGAGTTTTTAGAGAGAGAAAGTAAGAGGGAGGGACGAGCGGTTTTGTGTTTGTGGGGGTTTTTTGGAAAAGCCCAACGAGGGAGGTTCTGGGTTTCTGCAGATTCATAGTGGAGTGTGGTGAGGTCTCACGGTGGTGAGATGAAAATTGAGAGAGAACCGACATAGTTTTTTGTGTCGATTCCCACAGACGGCACCAAATGTTGATGCACAAAACCAGAGGTCTTGGAACAACGTAAATCCAACCGTGAATCTACAAGAAATGTAAAGAACACAAGATGTATCGTGGTTCACCCCAATGTTTGGGCTACGTCCACACTGATATTGTATTTCTTTGTTTGTAAGATGATTGTAAGGGTGAGAGCCCTTGGAATATGAGGGTGAGAGCCCTTGGAATATGACAGTGAGGCCTTGCTCTGGTCTCAGAGCTTGAGGATTGTGAGGGTGATGAGGTCCTTTTATAGACTAAGGGTTCTTCCCCTTTTTACATATTTGCCCATTCATTTATTACATAATTACATTTGAGTCCCCCGAGTATTTATACGAGATCTAAATGCAGAGGCCCTAAGTATGGTACAAACAAAAATATTATATGTTTATTTATGGGGTTATTTTTTAATTTGTTAATGTCCACATGGAGCGATATGACATGTGACGTTCAATCAGTATTCACGTAAGAGCCACATCACGAGTTAAAGGAAGTTTTTACGAAAAAACTTAACAGATGTATGAAAGTGTCACAATTCTCATTTTAAGTACGATACTGGAATGAAAAAAAAAAAAAAAAAACACTTGATGTATGAAAGTTCGAAAACCACAATAATTTAAAGCAGTAAAGTGAGAATTATCCTTTTAAATATATGCAAGACATGAATTCTTTCAATTTCAATGCAAACAAAGGTTAGTCTATTCCCTATGCGTTTGATGCTGCATACAAGTTTTGTGGAAGCGGATTTGTTTATGATATAATTCTACACTCGAATTTACTAAAGCACATTTCTTAGGACAGCAAGATAAACAAGTATAGAGTGCCTATGATAGTCTGCAAATACATAAAGAAAACTACCATCGACAATCCCAGAAAAATTCATGCGCACACATTTCTTTAATTAGGACGACATATTTAGAGTGCTTATAATGAAGTTTGGTAAACGGATCATGTTTGTCAAATCTTATCTATCTTAATGGACCGTGTCGTGTTAAACTCGTTATCTGAAAAAAAAAAAAAAAAAAAACTTTAACTAATAACTCAATATTGACCCAATAAGTTAAAGAATCTTGTTGTTCATGTCCAGTTAACAAGTCACGCAAGAAATTAACAAGCTTAATGTCTAAATCTGGCAAATAATATATTATCGAGTTCTTAACAAGTGACTTGACAATGACCCAACTCGTTGATTCGAAACCTGTTATTTTCGTAACATTTCTTGTCAAGTTAACGAGTGATTCAAAAAAATTGACGAGCCTGCTTTTAACATCCCATACAAACTCTTTTAACATGTCAAAAAAAATAAACCATTTCACAATGGAATTTTTTTAACATCCAATGATCTACCACCGGGTTCGCTAGTTAATCAAACATTTTATGGGCAAAGTCTATAGACCACATACCATTTTTTCAATTTCAGTTCTCATAGCATTCATTTATCGACCACTACAAATCTTGACAAAATCTACAAAATATTTCAAATTTCAAACAAATAATCTGGCAAGAAAATGTTCAATCATCTTAGCACGGTTGACAGATAACTAATTGTGGTGGAGGCAATCATAGAAGCTATGAATTCTGATCCGTACCGACAACACAACAAAAACCGATGACATGAATAAACAAACACTTAAAACTTATCTGCAAGTGAAGCAAGTGCCAGGGGTAATCCTCTGGCAAATCCTCATAAGTCGCCTCAAGCTTCCGATCTGGTGAAGCAACTTTAGTCTGCATCATAACTAACATAGCGAGAACATGGTACATCGGCTTCAAAACAAACACTACAGATAGATAGTGGATGACACACTGCCAGCCAGTTTCACGTTCACTTTTTCTGTTCGACATTCGATTGATTGTTAAGCAAGAACTTATTCGGACCCAAGGAATGCTAAGCAAGAACGAGATATATACATGTCACTTGAGATAACCAAGACGAGGACGAGAGAAACATCAAACAGCCACAAGAAAGAGGACATAAATCAAACTTTAATTCATTAATAACACAGTATTCTTAGTCTGACGACCAATTCAAGTTCAACAGCAGATCAACTAAAAAAAAAATATTTCTTAAAAGTTGAGGAGAACTCAGAAACCAATACTACTCTTCTTGGTCCAAAACATCGAGTCCTGGAATGTTGAATGTCTGCCATTTAACGGTACTGCAACCATAAAGTTTGAAAAATGAAACCAGATTACATAGTGGAAATGGTGAAAGCTCAGCTCCGTAAATGGAATCATAAAATGATCGGTGGCAAAGGGTTCTCGAAGCCTTTACCTTAATGAAGCCGATCTCCTTGGCATTGCTGCGGAAGCACTGCCTGCAGCACATGAGGCCGTACTTCCTGATCAACCCATGAGGGTTTCCACACACGCGACTGCACAAAGGAACCAAAGCAAGCATACTCAACACCCGAATACAAAACAATGCATCGAATCGGAACTCAATCCCAAATGTAGATACACAAACAACGTTCAAAGCAGAAAAACACAATCTTTTCAGAATCTGAAAAGGTAGCAGTAACACAGATACATCGCAATAAACTAACAAAGAAATAGAAAAATGAGTCACCAGGTGCGGGATCCAGGGCCGTAGTTCTTAGGGTGAGAATTCCAGACGTTTGAGTGCCCCATGATTTAGTCGGCGGAAGCAGAAGCTATGGCGGTACCAGCTGATTCACTCGGGGGCCGTTTAGGACGAGGAGGAATTTTGCTTTGCAGTTGGTATATATAGTAGGGAGAGAGTCAAAACCCTAGCCTTCAGAATGCTCCGGGGTTATCTGGGCGGGTCAGAGCTCGGGCAACCCAAATTTAAACAATCCGAACCGGCCCTTGTAGTTGTAGACGAATGGTCTACTTACAAATGGTCGACAATCCGAAACTGAGGGATTTTTTTCACTTTCGTCCTTAAAACATATTTGGTTTTTTTTTAATCCAAAATGGTCCTTAAATTTGCATAACTCTTCATTTGGATCTTTGAGATTTGAAATCGATAAAATTTGTTCATTAGTTTGTCCACAATCAATCATTTTGCTCATTTCGTGAAAAATCTTCATTAAATAAGAATAAAATGACAAAAATACCTTTAATTTTTTGTCAAATCATTTTCGTCTATTGTTTATTAAATTGCAGATAGTTTTGTCATTCAAATCTTTATTTAACATAACTATTCAGGAATGACCATAATGATAGATGGTAGGCAATCTCACAGACCACTTGTATTGATTTCAAATTTCAGAGACCAAGGTGAAGAGTTATACAAATTTCACAGATCATTTTGGCTAAAAAGCCAACATATTTTATCCAAAATTTGTCAATTAAACTCTTGAGTTGAGGCCAATTAAAGACTTTCATTACAAAAGTGGACATAAAGTTTAGATCCTTAAAAATTGAAAACCTGTCCAATTCAAACCTATTGGAATGGGTTTTTCTTCCTTCTCAGATCAACGTTTGCTTGAGAAGAGTTGAGAACCGATTAATATAGTTTATTATTTTGATTGCAATAATTGATAAGTTGCTTAAATTCGAACTAATCCAATGGGGTTTCCTAAATCACTCTATCTCTCTATAACTAATGCATTTACATTGTCGATTATTGATTGTCCGTCTTAAAAATCCTCAAATAGATAGTCTGATGAAATGTGCAGCTTTACCATAACCCCTAGCCAAGTCATACAATGTCCATAAGAGTTAGGCATGTGATCAGGGAGAAATTATGTGGTCCAGCAACTGGACCACGTTTTTGTGCGACTCTAGACACAAAATTCACTCACGTACTCCACCCCCAAATTTGTCATGCTCACTCTAACCCACTTTTGACCCCACCTTCCTTTCACAACCCTCCTAATTTGACTTCATTATGGAAGACCTTCTCGTGATCGAGCATATCAACTTTTGTAGCAAACACCATTATTTCCTCATTAAAAACACTTCTAAACAGCTTTGTAGACATCGAAATTTCGGTAAAATAAATGTTGATCAATAATTAAAATTTCAACGTTTATGTGTCATATAAATTTTACACATAACATGTGACTATATGAAAAATCAAAATAAATCGGAAAAGTCATCAAACAGGACACGTGTCAACACCTAGCAGAAATGATTTATTTCATCTGATTATTTAAATCCAAGAAAATCAAGTTTTAGAATTCTATAAATAGGAGGCCAAGACATTCATTTTTGGACACCAATTCATAACCAATTCACCTCACACCCCAACCTTGAAGCTTTGAAACTCCAAAGCTCCCAAGCAAATCCCGAAGAATCAAGAAAGCTTTCTTCGTTCTTCGTCAAATCCTCATTCAAAAGCAAGCCCCCCATGGCCCTTGAAGAAAGTGTTCATCATTCATCATTCGTTCATCCCTAGATCAAGCCCCGACGGCCCTTTGGATCAACGACGTCAACAAATCTGCACAATTGTTTATCCCAAGATCAAGCCCAACGACCCTTTGGATCAACAACATCAAATCCACCCGTTACAAAGATAGAATCAGAGGCTAAATTTGTAGAAGAGATTGTAACCCCTAAATCATCAATACAAATATTATTTTGTACACGTGTTCTTGTCTCGTTCATCGCAGGAATTTCCGTGTTTACAAATTTAGCACGCCCAGTGGGATAATCTCTACCTCTCATCTCTATCTTTGAATCCGCAAAAGCACAAATGGCATCAAATAAGGCTTAAGTTGTTCTCGCAGCCAATGCAAGGAACAAGAGCATCATCACCGCATGTGGTGTCACTTCGGGCGTCATAACTCGAAGCAAGGCAAGAGCTCTTTCTGCTGCCTCTTCTACCCCTACATCAACTCCGCTAAAGGAACAAGAGCACCCGAGGCACGAACCTGTGATTACCCTGGCCTCGCTAAGGGCGCCAAGGAAGGAAAGCCCAAGGAAGTACTCTGGTTCCACTCTTTCCGATGTCAACTCAAGAGGCAGCTCAGCCATGCAAGTCATGACTATTGGAGCTACTTCAATAGATGAGCAGCTGGCTCATATGAATGAAGCGATCGCAAGGCTAACACGGATTGTGGAAGAAAAAGACCAGCAAATCGCCGCACTCGTCAACCAACTAGATGTAAAGCTCGACGTGAAAATCAAGCAAGGGGATGATTCAGTAAAGAAAGAAAACGACGAGGATGAAGGGCCTCCGGTGGAGAAAATCGATGTGAAGCCGGAACCAGGCCAAGCAACGGCACTCACGGGACCTCTTTCTATCCAACAGCTGCAAGAGATGATCGCCAGCACCATTAAGGCACATTATGAAGGAAGTTCACATGACTCCGTACTATACTCAAAACCCTACTCCAAGAAAATTGACGCTTTGAAGATGCCAAAGGGTTATCAGCCACCAAAGTTCATGCAGTTCGATGGAAAAGGAAACCCGAAGCAACATGTCGCCCATTTCATTGAGACTTGCAACAACGCGGGGACAGAAGGAGATTACCTCGCTAAGCAGTTTGTACGCTCGTTGAAAGGAAATGCCTTTAAGTGGTACACGGACCTAGAGCCTGAATCCATCAATAGTTGGGAGCAATTGGAAAAGGAATTCCTCAACCGCTTCTACAGCACCCGCCGCACCGTGAGCATGTTAGAGATGACAAGCACGAAGCAATAGAGGGATGAGTCAGTCGTGGACTACATCAACCGATGGCGCAATCTGAGCCTCGACTGCAAGGACAGGCTCTCGGAGATCTCTTCGATCGAGATGTGCGTCCAAGGTATGCAATGGGGGTTACACTATATCCTTCAAGGCATCAAACCACGGACATTTGAAGAGTTAGCCACCCGTGCCCATGACATGGAGCTAAGTATTGCCCATCACGGGAAGAAAGAGCCGATCACCGACTTCAAGAAGGATAAAGTGTTCTCCCCAAATGTAGACAAAACTGGGAAGAAACCCCCTAAGGAAGCGTTCACCGTCAGCACTGCGCCCGTCAAGACCGCCTCCGCGCCTATCAAGATCTCCTCCAAAACCAAAGCAAATGAGATAAAGAAAAGTGAGCCTCCTCGCACCCAAGAAAGGTACAAAAGCACCTTGAGGGAATTGGAGCAGAAGGTATACCCTTTTCCTGACTCAGACATGGATGCAATGTTAGACGACTTGCTAGAAAAGAAGGTAATCGAGCTACCCGAATGCAAGCGGCCTGAAGAAATGAATCGCATAAACGATCCTAAATACTGCAAGTACCATCGAATTGTGAGCCATCATGTGGGTAAATGCTTCATCCTCAAAGAGCTCATCATGAAGCTAGCACAACAAGGGCGAATCAAGCTCGACCTCGAAGACACGGTCGCAACACATACTATTACAATTGCATTTGGATCTTTCGATCCCATGCCTCTCCAAGCAGCACCTGACCATTCCTATCAATGCTCAAGTTGCACGATACCTTCTGCGCAACCATCGCCGGGGGTAAACGAACAAGATGCACATACCGATGATGAAGAATGATGGACATTGGTGACCTACAAAAAAACAAGGAAACCAAAACCACAAGCCATAAGACAGAAGGTGGAACAAGTGAGAAAGCACCATCGCCGCAACAGTAGGAAGCCCAAAAGAAACGTAAAAGTTGATAAGCCAACGTATGCTGGGGAACCTATGGAGCAAGAGCCACGCATTCCTGTCTCATTGCACGAGTACTTCCCAAATGACTTCTTCCAACAGTGCACTATCGCTGCATGCCACATGGTCGAAGTAGAAATAGAAGAACCTTCAAAAGGCAAAAATATCACCACTGAGGGAGAAAAAACTCTCACGCTCGAAGAAGGTCTGCCAACACACTTTAGCATTGAGGAAACGCTACAATTACCAAAGAAGATGCGAATAGCATTAGCAGCGATCTTGGAAAGTCCCAATGACCACGAAGTGCAAGAAAGCAAGAACGAAGGCTTCAAGCTTCGGTCACATGAATGTGCCACATGTTGTGCCATCGAGGATGCAATCCATTTCACCAACGAAGACTTGCTGCTAGGATCCAAGCCTCACAACCGTCCTCTCTTCGTCTCTGGGTACGTAAGGGAGCACAAAGTCAACCGCATGCTTGTGGATGGTGGATCAGCCATAAACATCATGCCAAAGTCAATAATGACTACAATCGGCATCAAGGCGGATGAACTGTCCCTAAGTCGTCTACTAATCCAAGGTTTTAATCAAGGAGGACAAAAAGCGATGGGCATGATCCGAGTGGAGATGACTATTGGTGAACTCAAGTCAAGCACGATATTCCACGTGATTGATGCAAGAACTTCTTACGGCTTGCTCTTAGGAATGCCTTAGATCCATGCAAATGGAGTAGTACCGTCCACCCTTCACCAATGCTTGAAATTCTACCGAGAATGAGTGAAGGTGATCTATGGCGACACCAAACCATTCATCGAAGCCGAATCACATTTCGCAGACGCCAAGTTCTACATGGATGAAGACATAGTGATCGAAGCTCTTCCAAAAGAGATCAAATCCACGGGCAAAGTAACACCTAAAAAACAGGAGTGGCAAGCCATGCCCAAGAAGCAAGAAAAAGAAGCCATGTCGTCTTCAAGCAAGAACGATGATGAGCTTGCTAAACATGCAACAACCAAAGGGAGTAGGACGCCCTCAAATGGACTAAACACACCCATTTTCCAATACATCCCGATGTCAAGAAGAAAGAATGGTCAATCCCCATTCGAAACTGAAGCAAGCAAAGCCGATGCACAACGGTACATGGATAATGTAAAGTTGCTCAAGACGAATGTTGTTTACCTCTGACACAGCTAAGCAACGCTAAGGTTGCAAGATTACCACAAGGCTTCGTAAAAGCTCTACCAAAGGGGGTGGAACCAAGCTTTCTCCCAACCAAGAGGACCGAATAAGGTTTTAATCCAAACGCCTACAAACTCATGTCAAAAGCTGGGTACGACTTCGCTTTTTCTTCGAATCTTGGGAAGAAGGTTTCAAACGCTGTCAACAATAAAGAACGTGACCTCACTGAGACTCAAAAGAAGTTGAAGAAGCATGGTTACAGAGTTGACAATGACAAAGCTGGACTTGGCTTCCCACCAAATGCACTCGTGAAGATTTCAAGCAAAGCAAAAAATGCTAGCACTCAACACATCAGCGTGAGCATCGAACAAGATCAAGAGGAGCCTAAGTCCGCCCCTCGGACGTCAGTCTTCGATATGATGAATCGTTCAAGACCCAGAACGTCAGCACTAGATCGCATTGGTGGTCAAAACCGAACCTCCGTCTTCAAAAGGCTTACCAGGCCAACATCCCAAAGCTTTGTTTTTGAAAGGTTGTCAAAACCTAAGAAGCAAAGGAACACGGCTAGCTCTCCTCCTCGTCAGTCAGCTTTGGAAAGACTTGAAGACAACATGAAGTTTTCTGGAAATAGGGAAACAACATCAAAGGAAGAAAAGCTTGACAGGCTAGCAGAAAAAGGCGATATTCGAAGCTCAATTCTTTCAAGGATGAAGCGCCAAGCAACTTTGAAGGTTGACACAAATGGACCACTGAAAGTAAAAAGGCGCACCATCATCCACACCGGCCAATCTTCACGCCAACAAATCCAAAAAGACAAAGGATATGAAATCCCTCAGGAAGACGTCACTTTTGGCTCTTTCGACTCAAAGTATTCACCTCGAACGTTGGGGGCATGCTCCAAGCCAAGTGATGAAGAAGGATGGACTCATGTCACTCCGAAGAAACGGCACAAGAAGCACATGTCTTCTCCACAAGTGCACCAATCGGAAAATGGGCCAAGCAACTTTCGTCAACCTCCAAAGCAATGTGAAAGTGTTGAAGATGAGGAAATTTTGACACAAAGATCGACCATGCGCGATCTCTTATTCCTCAGAAATTATTCAGCCACTCGGTCAAGGCTCATTACTATAAAGATTGTTAGGAACTCCTCTCCAAGCAGCAGCCGTCTCTTCCACAAGTTCACCAATGGGAAAGGGGGCAAAGCAGCTCCTGTCAACCTCCAGAACAATGTGAAAGTGTTGGAGATAACGAAACTTTGACACAAAGATCATCCATTCCCATCGCAATGCGTGCCCTCTTCCCAGAAGACTTCTTCAACTACTCGGTCAAGGCTCCTTGCTATGAAGATTGCGAGGGACTCTCCCGGATCGCTTAACAAACCGACACCAAACGCTCCTTGTCCGCACGAGCATAAAAGGGGACAACAAACGCTCATGGCCCACAAGAGGATAAACTGTGTATGGCAAAATCATCATCAAAATCATCATCAAAATCATTGCTAAATTCATCGTTCATTTGAACTACGTTTCGACTTGATCTCTTCTTTGGAAGGGTACGTAGGTAACTCGAGCATTCAATTTCGAGTTCAGTCACATTCAAAAAAAAAAAAGGCTTTATTAAAGTATCATTGATGAAGGTCAATCTTATTACAAATTTATTTGCAATTTTCTTTGTACAAAATTAAATTACAGTTTCTTTGAAAAAAAAATGAATACATATGTTATTATGTATTTATAAAAAATAAAAAAAAGAAAAAGAAAAAGAGAAACAAATATATATATATATATATATATGGACCCCAAAGCAACACCAGACCCAATCTGTGGCAAGCCCATCAAAAGAAGCCGTCCCGTTGAAAAAATAAAATAAAATAAAATACCGAAGGCAGCCCACTCAGCAGCCTTGTCGATATCAACATCGTCAAAAACAAAAATTGGGTCTTCTCCCTCCAAATCCAGGCCGAAGCCCATGCTAGGCCATGTCCCTCCAAAGACACGGGCCTCAATCTTTCTGCTAGGTCCAGTTGGATCTCCCATCACACCACATCTTCTTCCCATGCTCATCCTCTCACCTTCTCCGAGATCCTTCTTCAACGCCGTGAGAACAACAGCCGCAGCAGCTCAACACCCTACACAACCTCAATCTTCTTCCTCTCATGAAAGTGGTAGAGTCACCCACAAACAAAAGGAAGACCTGCAGACGCACAAGATCTGGATTCAGAAGCACTCATCCGCCAACAAGCCCACCACAGGCCACGAGTCGGCCCAGTACCCCTAGCTTGATCAAATTCTAGCGATTTGAGCCGTCCGATTTGACGACTTTGATTCCCCTGTTCCCGTCCAAATCCGGATTATACGCGATTAAGTCGCCTCTCAGAGAGAAGGTTAAGAACGAACCCTAAATCCGCAGCACCTGAAGCTGCTGCGTTTTGGTAGGATCTCCGTTAGGTTTTGTAGCACTGCAAATGTCTTTGGAAAATTGACAGCTGCTGTCAACCACCATGGCTTCGAAAGTTTCATGAGAGTTTCGATGCCAAGCTCCTTCTCCCTTTTTGCCCAACAAGAACGTCATGGGGGCCTTCTGCCTGCCGCAACTTTCGATATGGCTGCCGTAAGTTTTCAAGGTGACCAGCCATGGTACACCACGACCTCCACCGCCAGCAACTCGATACTTGAGTCATTCACAGCCCACAACAAGCACAACAAAGAGTCGTCGTCGTCGTCTCGAGTCTAAGATCAAATCTTGTTTCCCGATCACGTGTTTCTCATTGTGCCCAATCGGTTCCGCCACTCATACCAAGGACAAGACCTCACCACTAAACCCAACCCACAACTTCAAGCTTCATACTCTCCGTCTTGAACCGACGCACTTGGCGTTTTAAAATGTGCTTGATAGCAGTCAGAAGCCAGATCTCGAACCCATCATTTGCGCCGTCTCCAAGCCTCGAAACCTTTGCTGCGCCCGGTGGATTAGCGCATATGCAAAGATAGAGACCTTGTTTTCTTCTGGATTTGGATTTTGGTGAGGGTTCAGTAACTTTGAGGGGTTGGAGTCCATGTGAGTCACTGCTACGAGGTGCTGAAAGAGAATGAAGTTAGGCCTGGAACCGCTTGTCGTGCTACCTCTGGTTGACGTGAAGATGTGCTGTTGCGAGTTCAAATAGGGCGGCATCTTAAAATCCAAACAGCTAGTTCAAGCGAAACTGTGGGTTGCTGGGTTCCTCTTCTTGCAGCTTTCTGTGGAACATCCTCATCACCAACCCTAAAGGTCTTGATGAGTAATTTTTCCCCACTGAGTTGAGTGAACAGAAGAAGACGACAGCACTGGTTTTGACTTTCGAGAAAGATAACTCATGGCGGGATCCTCTTCTACGTTACGATGCAGTCATAGCAAGTTCTCTGTTTTGGGAATTAGAAAAGTAGGCTTAGAGTGTCTCAATGAAAAAAAAAAAAAAAAAAAACATTGTAAGCAACTCTGTGCAGTCGTGGAGCATAAGTGGTGACGGTGGAACTTCTTCCTCTATCTCCTCGCCTTCTCCTTCAGCCCTCAACGCACTTCCGTCTGTGCCCTCCATGCTCATGTATCCAAGCATGCGAGTCCCTTATCTTCACTTTGGCCACCATGATCAAAATCGACAAAGAAACTTCAATAACCGCCGTCAAACGACTAGCCGGTCATAAAGCTCGACGCCTTACACTCTGCCTCAAGCTCTAGCTGCTTCTGCACCTCCGTCATGGCTGCTGCCTTTGAATGTGATTGACAAAACCAAAGTTTGTCAACTCACACCCAAATACCTCCTTCATCTTCTTACCTCTGCTGCTGCATTTGAATCGAAAAAATAAAAAAACTTCAACGACCGCTGTCAAACGACTAGCTGATCGTGAAGCTCGACACTTTGCACCGCCTCAGTACCTCCAACTTCTCATTTCCCGCTGCAGGTGGCCGCCCTTCGTCCGATGCTGCGCACATATATATATATATATATATATATATATATATATATATATATATCATAAAAAAAATTAAAATAAATAAAAAAAAATAAAAAAAATCTGTGCAGTGACGATTCAAGGCAACAAGCAACGCAATGGCTGAAGCTGTGTAATGAGTGTACAAGCAAATGAGCAATCCCATATATGTATAAATAATGGTCTTCTGAGAAGCAAATGAAATGCGGTGACTATTCAAATGCAGGTCCGTGACTGTGCAGTCCATGATGATCTTTCAAGCATCACTGACCAACATAAGCAAAAGAATGTGATAAGGTGACTGTGCAAATTGTGCAAACGACCACCCATGCCTGGAAAAGATAAACCAAAATGAGAGGTGATGGGATGGTGCATTGGGAAAATATGATTGTGTACAAAAAGAAAGTGCCAACTAAAAGAAAGTGCCAGCTACAAAGTGCAAACTAAAAGAAAGTGCCAGCTACCCTAAATGGTGCACTGGGAAAATATGATTATGTACAAAAAGAAAGTGCCAACTAAAAAAAAGTGTCAGCTACTGTTAAATAATAAATATATAAAAAAAGGGAGCCTTCACAAATGTCACTTATGCGAAGCCTCAGTACTTGAAGCCTTAGTACTCGGCGGAACCCTGGAAGAGGGAGGCACTGGAGATGGATTATTTGGAGCCTCAATACTTGGTCGAACTCTAGATGACGAAGGCAAAAGGTGTCTCTAGAATACATCCACAAATCTCCGATTGTCACTTTGAATCCGACCTTCGAAGTCCAGCAACTGATCAAGCTTCCTCTTCATGCTCGTCGAATAATTATTTGCAAGCACATGCAACTCTCTATTATCGTGCTTGAGCTGTCTGATCACTTGATTGAAAGCTGCCACCTCGGCTGTCAATGATTCAACTTGGTGAGTTCGAACAAGTAAGCGTTGACCCATGTTGGAAACAGAGTTCGCACACTGGACATTGAGAGCCTGGGACTCTCGAACAGCTAACTCATCAGACCGTCGTGAAAGTATCCTATTATATTTAGGAGTGATGAGGTTCTTAGCTACAACCGTAGTTGTTGCCGCATCCCTCATTACAGAGTCTTTAACTGTAAAAGGGCCATTAGGAGATGAGAAGGACGGGCGCTATATATTACCCTGACGCGGTGCACCTGCGTCACTGCTGAGACTCAAATCTAAGCAAATGTTAGACGGGTTAGCCATTTCCAAAAAGATGGTAAAAGAAAATGGTTGAAATGAGTAAAATCTCAGAAATACAGCAAAGACAATTGTCAAAGGCGGGCAATCTTCAAAGTGTGCATGTTGAATGCAATTGACACCTCTTTAAAAAGAAGAGGCAACACAACCACTTGTTCACAAAAAAAAAAAAAAAAAATCGAAGAGACGCCACTCTCGAAATTTCAAAACCCGGATTTTCCTGCGTAAAATCCGTCAACACTTTTCAGACGCAGTTTCAGCTTTTGGCTATCACGTGCAACTTTGCCAGAGAGCACTGACAAAGTTGAAAACGTGTGGAGTCCATCATACCCACCTACCCGACTTTTGGCCGACAAAGCATGGGAGACAAGGCCACGTCCACCCTGCCACTTGCTGTTGGGAGCTCACCATATAATTCGACCTCCATCCTCTATAACAAGACACACATCCAACTTCTCTTCTTCCTTGCCGAATGCATCCGCAACCAAAACTCAGTTTTCTTCCTCCCTGAAAATACAAACGCCTAACTCTTCTTCATTGCCAAGAATACATCTTCAACTAAAACCTCTTGACACACTCAGTTTTCTTCCTCCCTGGAAACGCCTCTTCAACCAAGTCACACCGGAGCAAATGTATCTCATATCACTGGGGTTGAGAGCAAGAGTATCTCATAGCATGCTTTCTCCCTGTCCTTTCCTTTGTCATTGTTCTTACCTACAAAGACAAGGATAAAGAAAGCAATATGTTGGAACCTCCACTCAAGCTCCTGGTAAGGAACCGACTGCTTGGAACCATTCCTGATTGCTCACCTAGCACTGCTCTCGAAGTACCCATTATCTCAACATCTTATGTTTCTAGAGAAGATACCACATCTGCTGGGAGAACAGAAGAGGCGAGTGAAAATGATGCATCGAAGCATATGGAGACAAGCTCAACAAATACATGTGCTGATCATCCGCTACTTCTTCAAAAGCAAAAGTATCTCATATCATCGGGGTTGAAAGCAAAGGTATCTCATATCATGCTTTTTCCCTATCATTTCCTTTGCCCTTGTTCTTGCCTGCAGAACAAGGAGAAAGGAAGCAATCAGTTGGAACCTGAAATTAAACGTCCGATCAGGAACTGATTGCCCGGAACCTTTGCCTGGTTGCTTACCTAGCGTTACTCTTGAGTACTCATCTTCAACTGTTGACGAATCTCAAATTTCCTCAGCAAATATTTAAAAAACAGTTGATATGGTGTTGGCTTTTTACACTGAAGCTGCCAAGCATGCATGGATGAGTGGCTGAAAAGTGATGCTCTGAAGGACCATTTAAAGGCAAAAGGTTGCACACCACTTCGGCTAGGCGAAAGAAAAAAGCAAAGAAAAAAAAAACGCAGCACGATGAGTCAGAACAAATCATTATGGCAGAACACCCTTCTCGGCAGAACTGCATAATCCAGACGGATGGGTCTAAGTCAAATCCAAGCCTGCCATCGTTGCTATAATCAAAGAGCTTGAGAAGCTTCAACAACCTTTCGCTGGCACTATCGCCAAAGAGCAAAGTCTCGAAAATCCTTAAAGATCAAGTCACCAACTGGAAGAAGTGCCCATCACTCTTGAAGATCATATCGTTGACCAAACTGCTCAGGTGTGAATTAGAAAGATTGAACAAAGAAACAGGTCATCACCTTCACCTTATGACTGCTTGCCATGTGTTCGAGTCAACCTTCAAGAATCAAAGTCTCAACAGCCTTTAAAGAAGCTTCCAGCCAAAGTCAAGATCAAGTCTCGACAACCCTTAAAGAAATCACAAGTCCAATTCAAGATCAAGTGTCCACCACCCTTGAATCAAATCCAGTTCAAGAATAAGTCGGTGGAAAATCTTTTGGAGGAAACCAAAAAATCCTCCAACCCAGTTCAAGAATAAGCCTGTGGAAAGTCAACAATTGGAGGAAACCAGAAAATCCTCCAACCCAGTTCAAGAATAAGCCTGTGGAAGGTCAACAATTGGAGGAAACCAGAAACTCCTCCGAACCAGTTTAAGATCAAAGCTGTGGAAAGTCAACAAGACAAAATACGTGCCGATTCACCCACTACCAAAGTAAAAGATCATCTACCACATGAAGCTCCTTGTGGTCTAATTTCAACCTTCAAGATCAAGCCTTAACGGCCTTTGAAGAAATTACCAACCTAGTTCAAAATCAAGCCTCAACGGCCCTTGGATCAACATCTGCAGTAAAGGACTTTAAAACGCATCTTCTACACATGACAAGCACATGTATACGACGCGCCTTAAAGTGGGGGCATTTGTAGACATCGAAATTTCGGTAAAATAAATGTTGATCAATAATTAAAATTTCAACGTTTATGTGTCATATAAATTTTACACATAACATGTGACTAAACGAAAAATCAAAATAAATCGAAAAAGTCATCAATTAGAACACGTGTCAACACCTGGCAGAAATGATTTATTTCATCTGATTATTTAAATCCAAGAAAATCAAGTTTTGGAATTCTATAAATAGGAGGCCAAGGCATTCATTTTTGGACACCAATTCATAACCAATTCACCTCACACCACAACCTTGAAGCTTTGAAACTCCAAAGCTCCCAAGCAAATCCCGAAGAATCAAGAAAGCTCTCTTCGTTCTTCGTCAAATCCTCATTCAAAAGCAAGCCCCCCACGGCCCTTGAAGAAAGTTTTCATCATTCATCATCCGTTCATCCCTAGATCAAGCCCCGACGGCCCTTTGGATCAACGACGTCAACAAATCCGCACAATTGTTTATCCCAAGATCAAGCCCAACGGCCCTTTGGATCAACAACATCAAATCCACCCGTTACAAAGATAGAATCAGAGGCTAAATTTGTAGAAGAGATTGTAACCCCTAAATCATCAATACAAATATTATTTTGTACACGTGTGCTTGTCTCGTTCATCACAGGAATTTCCGTGTTTACAAGCTTAAGGACTAACTTGAGTAGAAAAAAGATATTTAAGGATCAAATATCAAGACCAAAAGTTATTCTAAAACTTCAAGGTGCAAATGTGTAATGAATGTTCTTATTCCCACCTCATTGTCTTATCTTCCCGCTCAATTTTTAATGAAAATTTTTGTGAAATCCTGTTCTTGGATTTCACTATTGCAAACTACGTATTTGTATTAAGGAGATTTTATATTATTTTTGGGAATTTATATTAACTTTAAATTTTAATTAAACTAATTACGAAGTTTGAATTTTGGTCAGTAATCATTAAAAAATCATGGACTTTACGGGATCACACTAAGTATAATTGGATAGAGTTTGATCCTACGAGCACATATGCAAAAACTGTTTGCGAATCGGACTTGAAATGAAGAAATTAGAGACGTTTTAGTGTTTGAAAAAAAAAAAAATATATATATATATATATATATATATATATATATATATAATCTCTACTAATTAATAAAACACTCATTGTTAACCAAAACCCTATGAAATTACCAGTTTAACTCTCTAATTAAAACAGAATATGAATAAGAAATATGGGGTAGAAATGTAATTTCATACAACCAAATTTTGCTTTTTTTTTTCAAAGCCTCACATACATGTAATCCTAACATATCTCTAATTAAAAAAATTAAAATAAAAAAATAAAACTTCCCACTCTCACATTCTCTTTCACTCTCTTCCTCTCTCCTTCTATTTCAAAACAAAAATAAAAAAATTTCTTACACACTTTGTGTGTGCCCATATGCTAGTAATAATAATAATAAATAAAATGATTAGAAGCTGCCAGGTGGCAGCAAGAGAAAGGGGAAAATGAGAGATGCGAGAGAGAAAATAAGGGAGAGGGTGACCAATCAGAAAGAGAAAAAAGGAGGGAAAGGAGAGAAGGAGAAAAAATAGCCAAATCAGGTCGTCTCTTCTAGTAAATCATGCCCAATCATCAGTTGGAGAGTCGGGGTTCGATTTGGCAGCGATTCAAAGAACACCTAATTCTAGAGTTTCGACGGATCGAGGTGAATTCAAGAGTCTTCCCGGCCGAAATGGACTTTGGCCCAGGTACGAAAATTGTTCCTCTCATTGAGTTGTACATTTTTGCAAAATTTGGTGAATTTTAGAGTTTGTCGGAATTTGAGGTTTCCTTCACCGAAAACCACCACCCGCGGTGGTGCATGGTCAGTGGGCCATTGTTGCCTTTTTAAGTAAAATTCAACATTCTAATTTCATTTTTGATATCCCTTTGGTGTGGTTCGATAGTTTGAATCTAGTATTAAATATTACCGCCACTTGATCATTATATGATTCGATGATCTGACCGTTGGATCGTTACCAAACCTTAATACGTTATAGTATGTAATATTTGAGGACCATATGAACTGACAGATTAGGAATCCGATGTACGGATCTTCCCAAATTGAATTTCTAAGTTTGTTAAACCAAACGTTGATAGCAACCAAATTCTAGCAATTGGCGGAGATCTGACTGTTGGATCGTTCCAAAATTTTAGAATATTGTTCTAGAAGATAAATGAGACCCTTGGGAAATTACGGATCGGAAATCCATGGACGAATGTTCCAGATTGACTTGTATAGGGTTGTGTACCCCACTGTTTACAGAGACTCGACTTTTGGTCAATATGCTATGAATTGATCTTAAATATTACTAGAGACTATGTAGGACTCAGTGGGCCTATATTGGTTAGTGAGTTATCCCAGATAGTATATACATCGGTTTACGTGTATGGGACGTCATATTGTGTTATATATGTGTTTATTTATCTTCTTGATAATATGAATGATATGTATGTTAACTGTTATGACATTGTGAGCCTAAAATCCTATTAGAAGTGTTCTGTAGAACATATAGGCTTGTGTGACATGGTAGTTAGTGATTAGCAGGAATTGAGAGTGTAAGTGATTACGATGTAAATCATAGATGTTAAGATAAAGGTAAGTGCATTGTGTGTTGATCTAATTGCACCATGTAGCAGAGGTACATGGATGGTCCTGCTTGGTATATCCATGATAGGGGACCATACGTATTTCAGGGGTGATAATGCTTGGTATATTCGCGATGGATGATCACCGCATGCACGATTAGACTATGCTTATGGTTCTGTTTGGTATTTCCTTGATGGGGGACCATATGCATTCTAGGAGTGATCATGCTTGGTATATCTGCGAATGGTGTTCACTACCTAGAGCTATAGGATACAGTCTTGCTTGGTATATCCACAATAGGGGACTGTTAGGGGTGATCATGCTTGGTATATCTGCGATGAGGGACTATACGTATTCTATGAGTGATCATGCTTGGTATATCCGTGATGGGTGATCACTACCTAGAATTAGGATGTGGTCTTGCTTGGTATATTTGCGATGGGGGACCATACGTATTCAGGGGTGATCATGCTTGGTATATCCATGATGGGTGATCACTGCCTATACGGTGAGATTATGCCTATGGTTCTGCTTGGTATATTCGCAATGGGGGACCGTACGCATTCTAAGGGTGATGAGGATTAGTTGTACTTGGTACATTTCAATAGGCAATTATATTTTGGTTGGATTCGTTGAGTGGTCCGAAATCCCTACTCTTGCTCATTTCCATAAAGTTAGTCCGACCCTAGATTCGAGTGAATGGGGATTAACCACACTAGATCTTGTGAATATAAATGAAATTTACCATGTTATTACTTATAATCCAAGTAGGGAATTATGTAGAGTTCTTTAATTAAATTCATGAAATGATATGTTATTTCATTAATTGATTAATGTAGTCAGACGTTAATATCATGCATCTTTGATTCATGGAATTGATTAATTGACGTGATTGTGGAGTGACGTTGGATATGATTGTTATTATTATGAATAGATTAGTAAATCAATGTGGTTTGAGAATAATACTATGCTTCGTTGGTTATTTAATATGTTACACATTGTGGATTGAGGTATCATGTTGAAAACATAGTGATTTATATGATGGATGGAATGAGAATCTGGAATGTCATATGTGGGTTTGTTATGCAGCTTTAGATCTAGTAATTTCGTGGTTGTCGAGTTCTAATAAATGATTGAGGAATGCTATGCTTTTCTACTTGAATGTACTATGATAAACGTCAGAGTGTAGTGAATGGTGAACTACGAATGACTTGATCCCTTTTTAGGGTACATAGGGAGTCTAACGAGGAGGTTAGATGCAGCCATAAAGTATATGAAAATTACTACGCAATTTGAATCTTGAATTATGCTTTGTACATATCTCGGAGGCGGAGTTTGTTGGATTTACAGATACTTGGTGACGTCACGTGTCGATCTTGGATGTATGTCGGGATTGGGGCGTAACAATTTTTAATTACAAGTTCACCCATTTGTAAAATGACTGATAAAGACCTTTCGAGATATATAATAAAAATAGGATAGGAGCAATTCTAACTCCCGCCATCTTTTTGCTTTATCTTTTTAAAAAAATTAAAAGGTTGGGCGAGATTCTAACTCCAGCCCTTTATTCATAAACGATTTATCTTCTCTTAAACCCTCATCTTTCTATCTCCTTTCACATAAAGAAAGTAAAAAGAAAATGAACTTAGAACATGACGGTTTCATTAAGAGGTAGAAGATGACGTTTCCATGGAAGATATATAAGATGACATTTCCATTGAAGAGATATAAGATGATGTTTCCATTGAAGAGATGGAAAATGATGTTTTCATTGAATTGGTAGAAGACAGCTTAACAATGAAAGAGGTAGGAAATCCAACGGCTACAATAATTATAACTTTAGAGGGACCACCTTGTTTGTAGCCGTTGAATTTTGATCCAATGGTCCGTGTTGTCTGGTCAGGAGGATCTCGAGGCATTGCCTCGGAGAGGATCCAATTCCGTAGGAAACAATGTTTCTATTGAAAAGGTAGAATATGTCGTTTTCATTGAAGATGTAAGAAAAACATTTTAAAATCATATATATGTTGTAAAATCGACTGTGGGTGCAGTGGAATAAATGAAACAAGACACAAAATTTACGAGGTTCCTCTACAGTCAGTGTGACTGGAGTACGTCCTCGGGGCAGCAGTGGTGCTTTCATTATAATTTGAAATAATAGGAGTACAAAGATAACTCTCTCTATTATCTCCTCTCATCTTCCTCTATTCTCTCTCTTCCTCTTCCTTCCTTCCTCTCTTTCTTTCCCGTGAACTCCTAACTACCTTGGTGTTGTGCGGGCTTTGTATATATATAGAAAATAGGAATCGTATGAAGCAAGTTTTGGTAGACAATGGAAGGGCCACTTGCCCATTATTTAATTCTCATGAGCGGACATCCACTGTTCTACAACAATATATATATTTCAACTTTTTCATGTCTACTTATGCATGTTCATGATATTTATCTCGAAAAATAAACAAAAATTAGTACAATCTTGTTCGCACAGATTTTATTTACCTTTCCATTGAAGTTGGTAATCAATTGAAATTTGATTACAAAATTGATTAGATAATTCAATTGAATGAAGACTTCTCCGTATGAAAAAAACAAAGATAATTAGGAAATTAGTCTCATTTCAACCAGGACTCATCAACAAAGTTGTCGTTCTTATTCCTTTTTTCATTCTTTTTTATTTTTATGTAATCCTATTATTACATTTTCTCCTTGCAGGTAAATGAATCTGGTAGAAATTTAGCATCTACATATATAGTGGACTCTACTAGTGAATTTATCACAAATAAGGTAGGATATAGTAAACCATGGTCTTTAGAAGGGACTACCCTGTACATTGCTCGTATACTACAGTTCATATCCATTCTAGGATTTACTGTCATAACTAGAGAGACCGTGAAGCTTGATGAAAATTAAAGTCGGTGGGGTGCTTGTCCACAATTTATAATTATCTATGTGTTGATTGATCTATTGTAAGACTTGTTTGCAATTTAAGCTTCAAGACGTTTTCTTTAATTTGTATTAGGTCTCTGGAAAAAAAGTACGTGATGTAAAACTTTTTTCTTAATACGAAACAATCATGTATTTTTCTTATGTTATTATGAAACAATTATGTAAATTTTTTTGTGTTTGATGAAACAGATGAAATTCTCATGATCATGTCCTTTATTTTAATTTTATATGTTATTTGTTATACTCTTTTTTCTAAGAGACAAGTTTATAACTTTAGATTTATATTAGAGATTATTTGAGGAATAATTGTGAGTGGGAAAATATCATTTCAATTTGGCCTAATCGGATAAATGGTCCCCGTGGTCATAAGGTATTCGGATGATAGCCCCTGTGGTAAAAAAATTCGGATTTAAACTCCTGTGGTCTAAATCTGTTAGGATTTATGCCCTTCTGTTAAATAATGCTGATGTGGCTGCCACATATATGCCACGTGGCTGCCAAATGTCTGCCACGTGGCAAAAATAATAATTTTTAAATTTTTTTTTTAAAACCTGAATTTTTACAAAAAAAAAAAAAAAAACCCAGATATGCAAGAAGAAGAAGAAGAAGAAGAAGAAGAAGAAGGAAAAGGGAGAGGGAGGAGGGTCGCGCGGGGAGAGGGCTTCGGCGAGGGGGGAGCTGGTCTTCGGCGGGAAGAAGAAGAAGAAGAAGAAGAAGGAAGAGGGAGAGGGAGGAGTCGCGCGGGGAGACCGGCGGGAAGAAGAAGAAGAAGGAAGAAGGAGAGGGAGGAGGGTCGCGCGGGGAGAGGGCTCCGGCGGGGGGGGGGGGGAGCTGGTCTCCGGCGGGAAGAAGAAGAAGAAGAAGTCCGGCGCGGGGGGGGGGGGGGGGAACGGGCGGAGGGCGGGGGGAGCTTCTGGGTTTTTTTTTTTTTTTTTGTAAAAATTCAGGTTTTTAAAAAAAAAAAAATTATTATTTTTGCCATGTGGCAGACATTTGGCAGCCACGTGGCATATATGTGGCAGTCACGTCAACATTATTTAACAGAAGAGCATAAATCCTAACAGACTTAGACCACAGGGGTTTAAATCCGAATTTTTTTACCACAGGGGCTATCATCCGAATACTTTATGACCACGGGGACTATTTATCGGATTAGGCCTTTCAATTTTTTAACCTTTATAGTGAGGGAGATTATAATATGGGTGAAAAAATAGGATGAAAATTTTGTAATTAACCCCAGATATGGGGTGGGATTATAATATAGTGTGAGTCCAGCAGCTCCCTTGTAATTAACCCAAGGTAATACATAAACCGCGGCCTGGGAGTAAAAATTTTGCAGAAGTCCCCAACTTTGTCCAGAGTGAGACTCTCTCGGTGTTCATCCATGGCAGCCCAAGCTGGTTCTTCTTCTGCGCAGGTAAAATCGATCACTTTACGCTTTGGCTGAACCCGAAATCTTGATTATTTTGAAATTTAAAACAAAGGGTTATTGTCAATTATGTGAATCAGGAGGACCAATTTCTAGAAAACGAGGAAGATTTATTTTATGGAGCTGAATCGGGTTGGGTCGAGGCCCGAACATCTTGCGATCACCTTGCTTCCCTGTCGTCTGATCTCGCTCACATTCCCACTCCTGATACTGCCTGCAACAGGTTCCTATTCAATTCTTCTTCTTCTTTTTTTGGTCAATTCATTCAAATCTTTTTTAATTGTGTGTTGTTGGATTCGTGCCAATCTTACCCAGTTCTTGATTCAGCTTTTGATCACTGAATATTTTTACTTAGCATATACATAATCCATCTCCTTAAGGTTGAGGGTCTGCTTTCTCAATTTGTATGGTGTTTCTGAAACATATGGATGAATGCTACTATTGATTGTCATAAGATTTGCAAAAATAAGATAAAAGTTATATAATTCTTACCCACAAGGAATCTTACATTCTTTTTTTATCGGTTAGCGGAGGGAGTTGCATCGTTATTCTTAGCTAATTGTTTCGGTTGGCGGAGGGAGTTGCATCGTTATTCTTAGCTAATTGTTTCGGTTGGCGGAGGGAACTGCATTGTTATTCCTAGCTAATTGTTGGAAGTGTGCTGATCGAGGTGCCTCATCTACAGCACAACGATCTGCTAGTTTAAATCAACTGTAGTTTGTGTACATCATACAAGATCATATCACCAATTTGTTTTTTTGTACCGTGGTTGCTTAGTTGTGATAGGAATCGAAAGCAATCTTGGCCTAGTTCGAAAGCAATCATTCTTTATGCTTCTGTTTATTGTAAGTGCCATTGATTGAAAGAGAACTTCAAACGAAAGAACATTTTAAGTTTTCTAATTCAATAGAATCTTCGAGTTGTTGAATTACAAAGATCTGTAGAATGCTTCGGTTGATTCTTTATGCTTTACGTTGTCCGAGTGCCTGATTCCTGAATCATGCCTAGCATCTTACATCTGCGGAACAATTTTCGTTTATACTAGATGCCAGCATCCCAATGAGAACTGGTTATGTTTGTGCTGTAAGGACGTCCTCTGCAGCCGCTTTGTGAACAAGCACATGCTCCAGCATTACCAGCAGTCTAACCATTGTCTTGCTCTCAGCTATAGGTACAATTACCAATCCTTTCTTCTTAGGCATCCTCAAGTCTTTTTCTTTACTTCTATATAGTCTAATTTCTTACAAATTCCTCTTCTGTCTTGGTTTACATTTCGTGCAGTGACCTATCTGTCTGGTGTTTCTCCTGTGATGCATATTTAGATGCGCAACTGATCCCACAACTGCGGCCTGTATATGAAACTGCCTACATTCTGAAATTCGGCGAGGCGCCACCATTCCGTACGGTTTAATAGCAGACATGGGACATAATCTAACTGTGTTTATATCTGGCGGGGCATGTCACAGTACTCTTCTCAGAGTCAACCTTCGTTTTGTTTGCTTATGTTTTCTTATTTGAAAGAGCAGATGGTATCAGATGATCTTCATTACACAAAGCTTGTAATTTATCTGGACGTGTAAAGTTATCAAGCTCGATGAATATCGCTTTGTCTGACTCTTTCCGCATCACGGCATGATAATAGCAGGAAGGATTTTGCTTATGAATATCAATATAAAAATTATCTGCAAATCATGAAATTCTTTATACGAAAGTTGATTACAATCAATGATTTCTGCAAGAATAGCATCAACCCTAATCATTCAAATCTACTCCAGAAAGTACTTAATAATATGTGTTGTCACCAAAACTTCCGGTAATTCCTAACAGATCGCAAGCACGCTGTTCGCACTCTAACTTGCCCCACCGTGCATCAACTCGTTCACAGGGGAAAATCGGTTTGTTAATGCTGTATCAATATCTCCACATATTAGATCTCAACGAATATAATTTACAACATTATCAGGCTTCTCAGATTACAGAACCAGAACAGTGGAAGATTTCTGCAGAACGTACCTTCTGTTAACCGTATTATGCACATGACATAGCCATTGGGAGAACTCGGCATGTGATCCAGCCTGTACAGGATTTGATCTGCCAAACATGCACCAAATATACATCTATAAGTTCAAAAGTATACTAAACGAGCATCTGGAGATTGTACGAGTGCAGCATTTGAATCTCACATTTAGATATTTGATACGAAATTACCCTATGACGTAGTTGAGAACTCCGGGACACTAGAGAAAAACGAAGATGATGAGTAAAAGATGAAATTGTGAACCTCAGAATTTCTTGAAAGTGATCTGCACATTCCTTGCAGGGGTACATTCGTGATAATATTGACATCTGCATGGTAAATGCAACCAACATGAGCTGCTCAGACTGCCTACTCCAGTTCTTGCACATTGTGTAATATCCGTTTCACCAGTAAACAATATATTATCTCAAGGCTCCTTGTGATATTCCAACGTAGAAAAAAAAAAAACAGGACATGTATTACAAATAAAAGGTCGTACCCAGTGCACAAGGCTCCCGCTTTACGCAGGGTCTAGGAGAGGTGAATGTCGGCTAGCCTTACCCCCATTTATGGAGAGGCTGCTCTCAAGTCTCGAACCCGAGACCTACCGCTTATGGGCGAAGGCACTTGCCATCGCACCAAGTGCAACCTCTAGGACATGTATTACAAATGAAAACTTAAAAACTGAATTGCAAAACGACAAACATTTTTCGGTCTACATCATCCTACCTTGAATTCTGACGAGAATCCGTCCAAAAGAATTAAGGATTTAGTGTGCATATATTTTTATAAATCTTCAGTCTGGAGTGCCAGAAATTAATTGTGTGCACGAGAGAGAGAGAGTAGAGAGTAAATTACCAATTCCTTTACATCCTTCTTCTGTTGCCTTGTCGGTTTATCTGGATACTAAAATTTTGAAAAAATCTTACCGAAGTTAATCCACATTAAACAACTTAATTACATGAAGCATAATATATCATTGTGATCAAGTGCAGAAGAAGCAGTTACACAAAAGTTATTTTCTGCCAAACAGTTTTTTTTAGCAAGTAATGTGGCAATTATACTTCGTCAAACATTGCAAAACAATTACTAAACAAACTATTTCCTTTACCTGAGCAGCAAGAGTGTGAAGAAAAGTCCAAGTAGATCTTCCAAGCTCTTCTTTCGTCAAAGGAGCAGCAGATTTTACCTGAACATAAGAAATTGATTGAAATGTAAGAACAATGCGCTTTTGTGTTGGAATTCTAAGTAGGTTTTGACAGAAAAAATGGAATGAAAATATCATAGAGCCTAACTGTGATATTGGTCCATAAACAAACCCAAACTGCATGCATTCTCCGAAAAAACCACATCTTTCGCTTAACCTATACAACTAATGATGATAATAACAATAAAAGAACACTTCCAATTTAAAGGGCTACAAGTTAAACAGCATGTTCAAAAGCCACTTAGTATTACGGTCTAGTGATTTTTTTTTTGTTCACTTATAAGTGAGAGGTCTTAGGTTCGATTCTTGCCAAAGGTGAATTTAAACCACATTATTGTTAACTCATTGTGAGGCTAAGCCCACCCCCACCCCCTTAGTGTAGATAATATCACTTGTAAAAAAAAGGGCAGGTCAAACCACATTACCCATGGCAACAAATGAGCCAATCTACGTTGCTGGAAAGCAAAGACAAAACCTCACCAGAACCCTAAATATCCACACACAATCCACCGAATGATACTCCAACTAAAACATACTTAAATGGGATTTCACTCTTTAGACTCTCTTTCAGGACTTTTATCAAACAGTTTGCGAACTACCCATCTCTCTAGCAAAGATCACAAACAAGGAAACCCAATAAAGGCTGCGTCTTTAAGAATCAAAACGCTGCAAAATCAGTGAGCGTACCGGATACCAACGACCAAGATTACCTTTTTCGTGCTGAGGATGTCTTTGGCTTCGGGATGATCGGCGGAGCCATTGTCTGACCAGGCTACCACTCTGGAGGAGGAGGAGGAAGAGGCGGAGAGAAGGCTTTTTTGGGCGGTGGGTGATGGCTTGTGAGGTTGGGCTATGAGATTATAGAGTTGGGTTTGAATCGAATTGGAGACTTTTGAAAAAGTTTGAAACAGGGCATGGAATGGATGCTCCGACATCTTCACAGACATGGCAATGTTTGGCGGGAAATAAGGTTGATCTTATTGTTTGTAGGCTTTTTCTTTCAGCTCTTTTTTGGTGGGTTCCCTTTTTTTTTTTTTTTTTTTTTGTTCGCCAACCTTATTTTTCTTCTAAATACAACGATATTGGAGTTGCGAATTTATACAAACCATATGGTAGGTTTTTGGTTTCCCATATAATCGATGTAAAAACTTAATTAACGCGCTTAGTACTGCTACTTATGAGAAAATGACTAAACGAATTGATAATAACAACAATTATTTCGTTCAACTACATTATTAGTTTGAGTGCTAAATCAACTCAAATTGGATAGCCATTTGTATTTCTTTCTTGAACAATGAAAGTTAAAAAAAATTGAGCATATGTGTGTCAATATTGTTGAAATATAAGATGTTTGTTTATTTGTTGACCACGAATATAAAAGTTATGATGATGTAGAAGAGTCAAACCGCATAGGGTAGTTAATTTGTATCAAATATCGAACTCAATTCAAATGTTAAAGCATCATGAATTAAATATAAAACTTCTACTCACAAGTAAAGATGAAAATAAAACGTAGTGCTAATTGGTGAAGGTGGTAATGAAATTGATACATTCACATTCTAATTATGCTATTTTGTTAAAATAACTTATATTGAACGAGTACACCACTACGTGACATTTCTACTAATAAAATACACATATTTATGTTATTAATACAAAACGCTACCATGATCATGTGATCATGTCATGTAAGTCTTCTCTTTCTTTGGGGTCTATGCCTCTTCGTTTAGGAGGAGAAATTTTTTCATTGTGACGGAAACACTAGTGATACACCACGTACTTTTATATAAGTGATAAGAAATTTTATTTTTTAACACACAAATCTCACAATTTGTATAATAACACATGATGTACTACTTCGTGTGCCGATCATACTAAAAAATCTCTCGCTTAAGAGGGCCCAACAATACATCAACATAACTCACGTTGGGAAAGGATCCTCGCTGGATCTTTTCCTAAGGATCTTAGGGATTCCGTGATCTCACCCGTTCATCGTATATCATGCGATCAGAAATCATTTCAAAATTCAAAATTTAATATTAAATATAAATAATATATAATACAAACTGATCATAACGATATACGATAAAAAAGATCACGAAATCTTTAGAATTTCTAGAAAAAAGATCAGGCGAGGATCATTTTCCACTCACGTTTGGAGCCAAACACCAAATGTTCATCACTCATCGTCACGCACCGTATCTTCCCTCCCTTGCCATATTCTTTACGCAATCCTAGACAATGGCGTTTGGAGCCAGGGACCCACCCTACAGCTCTCGTACCGCATGCAACGCATCCAAAGTCAAACATTGACTTGGCCCGAATCAAGAGAAAAAAATCATCTTCGGATCTTTTCCTTTAAAATTTACAGTTTAAGTGATCTGAGCTTTTAAAATTTGATCAAACAGTAATAAATTATTATAATTTTTAAATTTTATTTACTAATTTCTTTATTTTTTTTACCGTTAAATTAAATTTCAAAGATCCAGATCATTTTATCGTGCGCTTTGAAGCAAGATATCCGGAGAGGATTCCCAAATCAAGGACCACATTTTCATCATGACTCCAATCTGCCATGGTTGATTTCCCAGAAGCAGAACAGAAGAGAATATACGGATCCGAAACCTCACCTGTGAAAAGCATGCAAAACCCAGATTGGAAAATCCATCAATACAGGTACTTTTTCCTGAGAAAAATCAAATCCAACTTCTTTATCTGATTGTTTTTAGTTATGGGTTTTGGTAGAATTGTAATCAGATCCAAATTGTAGGCAAAACCCAGCTCATTGAATCAATTAAAGTGGTTTGAGATTGGGTGAGTTCAAGTATTTCCCCTCTGCTGTATGTGGATGGCTGAAGAGGGAATAATGGTCAGTGAATCCAAGAACGCACCTGCAAAAACAAGTCCAAAGCTGACACTGTTGCCTCTCATAGCTTTAATTTTCTATGAGGTTTCTGGCGGTCCTTTTGGAGTGGAGGATTCCGTCAGGGCCGGTGGCGGCCCTCTTCTGTCTCTGCTTGGTTTCTTAGTGTTTCCTTTGCTTTGGAGCATCCCAGAAGCTTTAGTGACGGCTGAGCTGGCCACAAGCTTCCCGGAAAATGGCGGATATGTGCTTTGGATATCAGCAGCTTTTGGTCCTTTCTGGGGTTTCCAGGAGGGTTTCTGGAAATGGTTTAGTGGGGTTATGGACAATGCTCTTTACCCTGTCCTGTTCCTCGATTACTTGAAGCATTCGTTTCCTATTTTTAACCGGATGGTTGCTCGAATTCCAGCTCTTTTAGGGATAACTTTCTCATTGACTTACTTGAATTACCGCGGATTGCATATTGTCGGGTTCTCTGCTGTTTCCCTTGCAGTTTTCTCCCTTTGCCCATTTGTTGTAATGGCGATTATCTCAATTCCAAGGATAAGGGTTAAGCAGTGGCTAGTTGTAGATTTTAAGAAAGTGGAATGGAGGGGATACTTCAATAGCATGTTTTGGAATCTGAATTATTGGGATAAGGCAAGTACACTTGCAGGGGAGGTCGAAAATCCCAGTAAGACTTTTCCGAAGGCGCTTCTTGGGGCTGTAGTTGTGGTTGTTTCTTCGTATTTGATTCCGCTTCTTGCCGGAACTGGAGCTTTAAACTCTGCATCTAGTGAGTGGACTGATGGGTATTTTGCACAAGTTGGGATGTTGATAGGTGGCGTCTGGCTTAAGTGGTGGATTCAAGCCGCTGCTGCAATGTCTAACATGGGGTTGTTTGAAGCAGAAATGAGTAGTGATGCTTTTCAACTTCTTGGGATGAGTGAGATGGGAATGCTTCCTGCGATATTTGCTTCAAGGTTTGCATTTTCGTACACTTTCGCTCCCTTCACTGGTTCAGTTTTAGCCAATCCGCTGTTTTCGAACATCGCAATTGCAACCTCCTGTTTTGAAGGATCCTTCTGTAAAGAAAACGACCTTTTACTTACAAATTTAGTTGGATGCACAGTGGATGAGCGCTGAGCTGATTGTTTTCTTTAACTCTTATCTTGTAGGTCAAAGTATGGAACACCTACCATTAGCATTTTGTGCTCTGCTACCGGAGTTATCTTCTTGTCGTGGATGAGCTTTCAAGAAATCTTGGAATTTCTTAATTTCTTATACGCCATAGGAATGCTTCTGGAGTTCGCAGCTTTTATTAAACTGAGAGTGAAGAAGCCAGACCTTCATAGACCGTACAAAGTTCCCTTCGAAACATTCGGAGCAACAATGCTTTGCCTGCCCCCTGCATTGTTACTTGTTCTTGTTATGTGCTTGGCTTCTCTGAAGACTTTCTTTGTAAGTGGTGCTGTAATTATCTTTGGGGTTTTGTTGTACCTTCTTTTAGTTCAAGCAAAGGATAGAAAGTGGGTGCGTTTCGATGGAGAACAACCTGCTGAGACTCCCATTCACTGTCCGGATGGCCATTCCGCGGTTTCACACTTGCATGAAGAAGGTGCAGACGAGGCTGCAGTCGGCCTGCTCACAGACTTGTCATCGGTTGATACAGAACAAGAGTCCTCCAAGTTAAGGTCCGAAGAAGAAGCCTTGAAGTTAGAGTAGCTGTAAATCTCTATATATTTTGAAGCTTTACGATTGCATGAGTCAAAGCACGATGCGTAAACCAATATAATGTGTATTTAATTAGTGCAATCGGTGTGTAATACAATGAAAAAAACAATGTGTCAAGTTGCATATTGTATTTGGTTTAGACTTTAAGAGAAGACTTGGGGCACATAACATTTTCTAAGGAAACTGAATTTGAGATTGAACTTTATATTAATGTTGGCATTCCGGGATGCAAAATATAAAAACCCGTCGCGGAAAATTGTAAGTCAAATTAGTTGAATATCAAAGTGCGCAACGAACAAAATTACAAAATAAAATGAATATTATTAAACAAATGAGAATGCCGAAACGGCTACAGAATCCCAAGAGGCTACATTATGAATGATTTATTTCTCAAACTAAATTACAAGCTCTATTTATAGAGAATCAAACCTAAGAAATCCTAACTCGGATGGGTTATGCCCAAATCCTACACTAACAAGCAAAACCCAAATACTAAAATAAACCTAAATACTAATATTTTCCAACAAAATTAGTGTAAGCAATATGTATAAACAACTTTTTACGCCGACTACAATAAAAGATCAGAATCTGAACTTTAAAATTTCCCTTTTCCTGTGAAGATTAATAAGTGGTAATACATCCTCAAACTTGAAGAACTATGAGTGTCGTCTTCCCCCCACGTAAATAAAAAACAAAAGCTGATAGAAGAAACCCTTCTTGAATCAAGACGATGTTTCACGTACGTAGCATGGTTCTTTTCTTGAAGGACAAGAAACTTGACATCAATCCACAAAACTCTTTAATCAATGTGACTTCCAGGATATATATATATATGTGTGTGTGTGTGTGTGTGTCATTGCCTCCGTTGGTGGAAATTTGATCCTGGTTATAGTTGAAGGAATGGATTTTAATGTAAAACTTGAAGAACTATTCAGAACAGGGAGGGGCTCTTCAACCCTCAATATGGATTTTGATACACACACACACGTTTACACACACTGAATTATTACTGGCGAATAAGAGGGGCTATCAAGACATCATTATTAAGAGTGATGCACTCCAGATTGTCACTGCATTGTGCAATGTCCTTGCCAATGGATCCTTAATTGGTAACATTTAAGGACGGAGCCAACGAAGGCTCACTGAGGGCATATGACCCCACTTAAGTGATTTGTTTGTTAAGTTGCAGATTACAATTATATAATACGCACGTATTATTTTTGAAGAAAATATATGTTCCTAGTATCCAACATACTTTCATACTGCATACTCCATATCAAATATTATATGAGCAAAAGTGCTCTTGTTCTGTCATTCAAACCGAAAAACCTCACTCTTGCGTAATTATGTGTTAATATTTTTCTTATCACTTTGCCGCTTTTCACTACTACACTGAAATTTTTGTAACATTAGAATTGTGATACATTATCATTTGAAATCATCCCTATTTTCATATTGGTTATAAGTCATACTATACTAAGGTTTTTTTAATTCATTTTCAGGTTGCCCCCACTAAAAGAAAATTCTAGCTCCATCTCTGGTAACATCGTGGAAGATTCCAAAGCATTTTTGTCCACAATCACTGAAGCTACTGCTGCCTATACACGCCAGAATAATGAAGCTGCTCACCGTCTCTCGCTCACTATCTAGCAACTGTTTGTGGTTCGAGGAACCACCAGACGTTATAACTGATGTTCTGTTTGCTGAGAGCAATGTCTAAGTTTTTGTTGCTGTTTTGGATCATCATTTTGTACTGAACCTTATATCAATGAACTATCAATGAACTAATATCGTTGCTTTCAACCAAAAAAAAAAAAAACACTTGCTTCTCTTTAAATTCGAGTTAGTTGCTTCTTGCCTTGAAATTGATCATCCGTGTACCTACAGACCTATATATTGGCAGATTAGCATGGGACCGTGTAGTGCAATTGTAGCTTCATATTTGAATCGTTGTCCATATGATATGAATATACATACTGGGACATAAGCATTAAGGGTTACGCTCTATTAAATCAATGTTTATAGCAATAATAAAGGCATAAGAAATCGATATTTAAACTTCAATGTTCTGATGATTTTTTTTTTTTTTAACAAGCGATATTATATAGAGGTGGTTCGGTATGTGATCCCAAACCGAAAATGGAATCCTGAATTCCAAATCGAAAATTTTCAGGACAGGAATTTGAAGACCAATACCAAACAAAAATTTCAGTATTCCCAATTTTCGGGATTCCCAAAATATTTTCGGTATTTTGAGACGGTTTGGTATTCCTAAATTTCATACAAATTGAAATAGCAATCATCCATACCAAATTAAATTAACATGCAACCAAAATAAAATAAGTAACAAATCCAAAAGCAAAAAAATAAGTTACAAACTAAATATGTTTGAAAACTGTAACATCCCACATCGCTCAGGGGAGTGGATCCTGTAAGCCTTATATGTATATTCTCATATCTACCTAACACGAGGCCTTTTGGGAGCTCACTGGCTTCAGGTTCCATCGGAACTTCGAAGTTAAGCGAGTTCGTGCGAGAGCAATCCCATGATGGATGACCCACTAGGAAATTCTCGTGTGAGTTCTCAGAAACAAAACCGTGAGGGCGTGGTCGGGGCCCAAAACGGACAATATCGTACTACGGTGGAGTCGAGCCCGGGATGTGGTGGGGGCCTGGGTCGGGATGTGACAATTTGGTATCAGAGCCAATCCCTGGCCGGATGTGTGCCGACGAGGACGTCGGAGCCCTAAGGGGGATGGATTGTAACATCCCACATTACCCAGGGAAGTGGATCATGTAAGCCTTATATGCATATTTCCATATCTACCTAGCACAAGATTTTTTGGGAGCTCACTGGTTTCAGATTCCATCGGAACTTCGAAGTTAAGTGAGTTCACGCAAGAGCAATGTCATGATGGGTGACCAATTGGGAAGTTCTCGTGTGAGTTTCCAGAAACAAAACTGTGAAGGCGTGGTCGGGGCCCAAAGCGGACAATATCGTGCTACGGCGGAGTCGAGCGTGGGATGTGGTAGGGGCCCAAGCCAGGATGTGACAAAAACTAACAATACAATTTTTTGTTTTCGTGTTGAAGAATTAGACACATTTGTCGGAGGTTCGTGCCAGCAGATGTGATGATAAAGGGGCTATGGTTACTACTTGTAGACCACACCAATTATATTGCTACTAGTAGTTAGCAACAATTCAAATGTATAATATATATATATATATATATATATATATATATATATATATATATATTATTTATTTATTTTCGGTTCGGCATGGGATTACCAAAAGATGGAGTAGGCAATACCAAATCTTGTACCAAAATTTTGGGATCAGTTCAGTATTTCATCTAGAAAATTTTGGAAATTTTGGTTTGGGGATTGGGATTTTTTTTGGTTTGGTTCGGGATTTTTGGGATTTTTCCCAGTCCTATTATCTACATTAAGGGAGAGGGGTTGGGCTTAGCCTCACACTAGTGATAATATGTTTCAAATTTGCCTTTGGCGAAAATCGAACATAAGACTTCTTACTTATAAGTGAGAAAGAATACCACTAAATCGTAGTACTAAGTGGCCTAAGACCCTTTATTAACAAGTGAAGAGAAATAATACTAGATTGTAGTACTAAGTGGCATGTCCTGATGATTAAATAGATGTATTTGAGGATTTTTGGTTAGTCTTCCGTACAATTTATTGTTAAGAAAAAGCTCATTATGAGTTTATCTTATGCGAAAATTTTCAGTTTTACGACGGTTACAAACTTGAGAAATTTGGATAACTAGCCATATTTTGTACCACTAAATGATTTTTAGCCTACTTTTTATTATTCTTACAAATTTAACCAAAAATTCATACAAAAGTTCTAAATTGCCTCCTCTCTTCTCCCTTGTCTCTTCCCCCTCTTTCCTAGCTCCCACACCACCCGTCTCTTCTCCCAAATCCACCACCACTGCCGCACCCACTACGACTAATGCCAGTCTCAGGTATTGAATTATGGACTGCAAATTCTTTCATTCTCCCATCTTCCCTATACGGCCTTACGACTACTCTTTAACATTCATGTATATCACAAAAACCTTCTTTTCCGGAAGCTCGTATTCGATTATTTAAAATTGGATTTGTAGCATCTTGACAAGCCTGGGAAAGCCTTCTATGTAGTAAGGTCGATTTATGCGAAAAAGGAAACATATGCTTACATTGCTAACACCAGACAATAATGGGGCAATCTTCTCGCTACTCCTTTTGTTTTTCTACATATTTTTTCATTCCAACGCACATATTGCCTTGCATCAGTTTTGAGAGCCTAATTGGATTTGGGAGCAGAAACGGTGTGGTGGTGGGGCTGTGGTGGACTGGTGGGAGTCAAAGAGAGGGGGAAGATAGTTAAGATACAAGGGAGAAGGGAGGGGTAATGTAGAACTTTTGCATGCATTTTTGGTTAAATTTGTAAGAATAATAAAAAGTAGGCTACAAATCATTTTGTGGTACAAAATATGGTTAGTTATCCAAATTCCCCTACAAACTTTTACCACATCCAAAAATGAGCGCAAGCAAACAGCCCCTAACCAAGTCTTCTTCACATCCGAGTTCCCAAACTCAGAAAAACGCACGTTGTTTTTCAGAAAAGAAGGTTCGGAAGGAAAGCACACAAAGCCCTTTACTTGTTAGTCCCTGTTTGGTCTGTCCTTGTTATAACAAGAACAGAAATATCTCCCAAATTGAAAACACAAACCAAAAGCACCAAAAAACACACTACAACTCTCACAGGTTCCATCCAACCTCACCCACGCTCGACTCAGGTGCTCTCTCTCTCTCTCTCTCATCCTTCTTTGGTCAATTTGCTTCTTGGGTTTTCAATTCACTCCAAAATCTCAACTGGGCTTCTTTCATTTAGTAAATTGTTGCTCAAATCTGTTAATTTTGTTTGCGTTTTTGCTTCTGCTAATATTTCTTGCTACATTTTGAATTTCAGGAAGATATTGTGATCTATATAATGTTTTTTTTTTTTTTTTTTTTTTGTAATTTTTTGTGAGCTCTTGAATGGTCAACGTTTGGTTCCCAATGATTTCTTTCTTTCTAATTTTAGTAATTTGATCAAAATTTTATATCCCTTATTCAATTTGATTGAGAAATTGGGAAATTTGCTTCTGATGCTGTAATTCTGGTGAATATACAGGTGAAAGCATTGTCTGAAAATTACGGTTTTAGGTTTTCGATTGAAGATCATGTGTTCTGTGATCTGGGTTTTGTTGGAGAATTCGAGGATTCGATGAGGATCTGGTTTTGGTGAATTCTGGGAAGTGGAGTGGGGGGAAAATGGTGCCCAATCAGAGCTATTCTCGTATCGACACTTTGGAGCTGAAAGCTCTAATTATCCAAAAGATTGGGCATCAGAGAGCTGGCAAATACTTTGATCTGATGAGAAGATTGTTTAGTTCGAAGATTAGTAAGTGCGAATTTGACAAGTTTTGCAATCGGATTATTGGGAGGGAAAATGCCAATCTTCATAACCTGCTTATTAAGTCAATCCTCAAGAATGCCTGCCTCGCGAAAGTTCCGCCCTTGACCAGTGTTCGGAAAAAGGGAAGTACCCGTAATGTTAAAGTAGCAAATGGTTATCAGAAGGATGGTCTTCACTCGATTAATGCAGATGCATTTTCTCCATCCCCTCACAATATCCTGTCTCCAGTTAATCGAGAACGCAAGTTTCAGGACCGCCCAAGTCCTTTGAGGCCAAATGGAAAGTCCCAACATTTTTCCAAAGCACAAGAGCAGCAAAGTGCTACTGAATTGCTTTCTCTTGGAAGCAGGCCGCCTGTTGAAGTTGCCTCTGTAGAAGATGGAGAAGAGGTCGAACAGGATGCAGGAAGCCCTGCTATTCAAAGTAGAAGCCCAGTAACAGCTCCTCTCGGAATATATTTGGGTGGATCACGTAAAGCTCTTCCTAATGTATCAGTATGTAGCACTTACCACCCTTTGACCTGTCAAAACAGTGGTGAGCTACCTGATGCCAGATCATTAAGAAGTCGTTTGGAGCGGAAGTTGGAGAAGGAGGGTATTACTGTCGCTGTAGACTGTGCTAACCTCTTGAATAATGGATTGGATGCTTATCTGAAGAGGTTAATGGAACCTTGTATTCGGCTAGCCGGGACAAGACATGGCAGTGATCACTTAAAACAACTAGGTGGTTCATATCCGTACAACAGTGGTTCAAATGGAATGTTGATTGGGAGACATATGCAAAGAGAAACAAAATCTACTTATGCAACCATGTCAGATTTTTCTGCATCAGTGGAGCTAAATCCCAAAATGCTTGGTGTAGATTGGCCCATACAGCTCGAGAAGATTGTCTTGCGTGCATCTGAAGAGTGAGCAAAACCTTATACACAATCAGCAATTGATGAGATCGTGAGCCATGAAATTGCACCCTCATTTACTTACAGTTCAGTGTTTAGAGTCAATTCTTTAACCTTATCGACTTTTAGCCTTTGCCTGTTTACGGAGTTTTTGAAGCATTGGAATAGGGAATAAGTTGTAGATTATGTGAGAAATTTTGGGTTTAGGTTGCGTTTAGATGTAGGCTTGATAATTGTTGGGGCATGTTAATATGATAGTATGTAAACTTTTCGATACAAGCAGGACATCAAAAGTGTGAAGAATTTTTCGCACAATTCTTCAACGGAAAATGTTTCAGCTCCCTTGTTTATTATTACCATGTTATGAGAAAATGCGTTATTCAGCGTTCAAATTATTGCGGTTGGAAAAATAACATACTACATAATTTACTTTTCTTGCTTATGTTTTTTTAACTTGTGTTTTTGATTAATCTCAACTTGAGTTTGTATCGCATTAATCTCAACCAAGGTTGAATTAATCCGACCATGTAGGTTACGTAGTTCTTACTTCTATGTCCATTGCTGCTTGGTCAAACTTGTATCATTGCTCCTCTCAGCTTTTCAGCAAGGCTCTTCATCGGCATTGCGTTGGTTGAGGGATTGCTTCAATTTCTTCTTCTCGAGGAACGCTCATCGAAAAGTGATTGCAAGCTCGTTGTGTTTTGTAGCAGGTGAGGTTTTGAATATCAAGCATATTAAACTGTTCGAAGTAAGCTGTAACATCACTGGTAGCTCATGATTCGTTGCCTTATATATAAATCATGCATCTCTTTGAATGTGTTGCTTAGAAACCATGTTTCCCAACTCAGATTATGGGACCTTTCCCTTCGAAGGCGCTTGTTAATTCTTAGGAATGAATATCTGCTGTCTATGATGATTAATCTGATCTATGCTAAGATCTTCTGGTTATCTGTTTGTTTGTTATTTAGAAGAACTTTTCGGCAACAAAATCGGGTAAGAATCCATCTGCTGTCTGAATCTTCTGTCCTGTGGTCATTCCACGTCTGTATAGGCACCGTCTTTCTTCTCTAAACTTGTATCGCACTGTCGATTTGCTTCTAAATTTTTATTTTGTCGAGTTTCCTCCTTGAACTATATGGTTAATTTCCCCCCTCCGCTCATGTTTAATCACATTCTATCCAATTTTCCGTCAAAAAAGGTCACATGCCGGTCATAGGTGTTATTTTTGCTTTCTTAATGTTCTCTGTTAGTCCATCTAGTTTTCCGTCTAAAAAAGTCTCGTGTTGGTTATAAAAGTTATTTGTTATGTTTTCTCTCTCGAAATGCAACAATCTCAACGAAAGTTGGATAATATGTGGGAATACATGACTGTAGAGGGGAAATATGTCTAAAAAACTTAAGAAATCGGTTGTGGCTTCAATGCTACTATCATTCCCGTGTCATTCAATGCCACGTAGTATCGAAGAAATTTCCAAGGGAATCAGCAGTAGACTACGAGTTAAGCAGAGGAAACGGCAATATTATCATTACTTGGTCTCCATATCTTCCCATCTCATTCCATTAACCCCATGGTTTTAGTTTTACAGTCCTGAAAGCAAATCTGCTGAGGACTGTATTCAGGTTTTGGGTTTCTTTTAGCTCCAGTTGTATGAAGAATCAGAAACTCACCAAAGACCAACCGGAAAAACGCCTTTCGTCATGTCTGTCGACCTGTTCTGAAAACCTTTAATTGCTTGCCCTAGATCCTTGTCATGCATAATATCAGCTGACAGAGCGGGAAGACCAATGTAATGTCCAACCGAAGTTTTGAATCCTACAGTCGTTTGTTTCAGACCAAACAAACTCGTAATTGATACTTCCACCGTCTTCAACAACCTACTGCTTTATACAAAACCCTCAAAGTTTCCCAACAACATAAATACATAATGTCTGAATGTTTTACACGTATGGTGAAAAACACGATCTAAATGTAATTACCAATGAATCTAATTCATAAATAGTGTAGCTCATTCTAGAATTCATAAAGAGAGCGAGATTCATGGCCTGCGCTTCAACCATGGTTCGGCCGTGGATGTCATGCCTGCGTTTCTGCAAAGGCATCCAGAAGGTTCACCGTGTAAGGCATCACAAGCAACTTCCAAGCAGGTTTTGTTGAGACATGTCTAAATCTTGAAGATGAGACTAGTAAAAAGAATAGGCGCCTACAGTCAATCAGCTAGGACGTTGTGCCTGCTTTCTCCAGGCCTGCCATGTACGTGATGTAAATGGTCCACAGATACGAAAATCCATTGCTCACTAATGGCTGTTCAATATGTGAGCATCAGAAACAAAGTTCACAAGTTAGTTTCCAGATCCTGTCAAATATGCAGGTTTAACCCGTGTTTTGTATTCTCAATTTCACGTAAATCCAAAATCCAAAAAAAATTTGATAAAGGCCAAGACAAAAGAAAGACTTCCACGTACCTGTAAATGGACAGGAATGAATCTGAATGTGATAAAATCACATATTGGCCAGTACATAACGCCATTTAACAATGTAGGGAACAAGTCTCGCTGTAGGCGGGCAACAATTTCTCCACCATTTTCACCTGGAATTGGCAATCATGGTAACAACTTATTAGACCATATGACATTAATATGAAGCACCAACGGTATCACACATCTCTCCGCAGGCACAACTTCACTCTAATTTGCAAACTTCACAGAGGTAAATTTCTTAATCAGCAACTAAAGGTTTTCTTTGAAGAATCAATTAACATAGAGAGGTGTTTATACACATTCATTATGCATCAAAGTCTTGCCTACAAACAGGGGTTGTGTCCCCAAAGTTTCAAATGTCGAAAATCTCAAGATTGAAACTCAGTACATCTAGACCATTTTTATAGTCAACTATAACTGGACTTGCACAATATGTTTACAAAAATCCGCTACTTTCAGTTTCAGCATCCTATGATGAACTCTTCATCAAAGTGATGCTCAAGTATATGAACCGGAGAGCCAATTACCAAAGGAACTTGCTACTACGAAGTGTAGCAGGCTCAATCACGATTTTGTCACCGAATAAAATCTAAAAGAACCTAGTTCACAATCATTGACAAATTAGTCTAAGTTCCACCTAATTCAACCCCGGAAGCTTCAACTTTCTTAAACAAAGTTATACCCAAAATTTAACACACCACACACCATTCATCATAAACACTTGCAAAAATACAATATTTCGACAAAATCAAACATACAAGCATCATTCATCATAAAAATTGTGTCATTAAGAGAGAAGCTTTATGCATACCTTGTAGACAAGCATTCAAGGAGAAGAAAGCAAACGTCATTGTAGGTCCAAAAAGCACCTGCCCCATTGCCATTTTCTTCAATGTCGAAAACATATCCCGTTTTGGGTAAGATTTCGACATGAAATTGAACCAGAAATGCAGCGACGGACCCAAAACCAGCATCCCATATCCAGCCATGCGCGCAGTCCTTACAAGATCATAAGATTCTGAAAGGGATGATTTTGCTAATGTCTGATAAAGATCATTACTTCATTAGATACAAGAGCCAAACTGACGAAATGGGTAACTACAAAATTCCCAAAAGTGAAGATATAACTACAGTTCGACCCACCTGGGAGGACAAATCGGCGGCGGTGTAAATAAGCGCCGCGGTGACACTCTTGGTCAAAACGGGGCGGGACTGGATCATACCCAGGTACCATCCCACGAACCCAAGCTTGGAGACCGACGGCGCTTCGACGGAGGACTTGGCGGAGGAGAAGGCGGAGGAGAAGACAGAGGGGGACAGGTCGTAGTCTCTGGCTTTGCGGAAGACATGAGGGAAGCGGAGGTAGCCTTTGGAGTGGGTTTGCGTTTGGGTTTGGAGCAGCTTCGGGTCTCCGATCGGGTCGGTGATGGAGTTCTTCTGTAACAGGCGGGAGAGGTTGGTGCTCCGGCGTAAAGCGGCCGTCATGGTGGCGGATGTTGGTTTTTTTGGCCGCGGAGCCTGTGAAGCTGAGACGTGGGGGTTTTAGGGAGAGAGGGGGTTTTAACAAAAAGGGAAGAGGGACGTGTGGGGAGTTATATAGGGAGTGACGTTTTGGTAAATTTGTTGGCAAGTTTGGGGAGTTTGTTTTAAATATTAGAAATTATTTGGGTTCAAATCTCAATTCTGTTTGCTCGACTCTATAAATCAAGTTTGTACTCGCCTTCCTGGCCTAGAGTTTTATTTTTATTATTATTATTATTTTTTGTATTTTTATGAACATTGTGCAATATTATGTTGATGTACATTTGTGATTCTCGCTCATTGTCAAACTTCTTCCACTCTTTTAGTGATTGGAGAAACTGCTTAAGAATATGTAAATGTTTATGAGATTTGAGAGTGGATATGAGTAGACTTGTTCTTTCATTGGGGCGAGCTAAACTTTTTAAGTAATACGTTTAGTGATTGAATTAAGCTGATTATGAAAAACAATTTTAATTTACGATGAAATAGAAAAATTCTAGTCAATCTTGATTCGATGTTTTGAATATAAGATATAGTTACGATATTTATTAAGAATAAATATAAAAACACTTCTAAAATAAATTATTACTTTTTTATTATCGAAAACCCCGCAAGACAAAATATAATTTTCACATCATGTAAATTTTAAGTCAATGATAAATCATATTGGTAAATGTTCAAATTATTTGCACCCAGAAAATATTATGGCCTCTCTTTGGTCATTCATGAAACGTAACAGTTGTTCACCCACCTATCCACCCTTAAATGGGGCTAACTCCTCGTTATCTCCTCAATTTAAAAAAACAAAAAACAAACCAAGCATGCATTCTTCTCGCGGACTCCCTCCTAGCTCTAGCTTCCAAAATTCCCAATTAGTTATTTGTATCTCAATGATCTGATACCTCCAATGGGTGGAGGAGGTGGATGTGGACATGGAGGACGAGAGGGAGGAAGCTTTTGATGAGGCGGTGGGAATTCTTGAAGCAGAGCGAGCAAGAAGGGAGTCGGCAAGATATTTAGTCAACAAAGAATGACAGAGACAAACGATAATGAAGGAGTTAATTCAAGAGAGTAAATATTTTAGTAAATTTGATTGTAAATAAGGATTTTGGCAAATACGATTAGCAGAAGAATCAATTGAGTGTACATCTTTTACTTGTCCAGAATGACATTTTGAGTGGCTAGTTATGTCATTTGGACTTAAAAATGCTCCTTCAATCTTTCAAAGAAAGATTGATCAAATTTTCAAAAAATATGATAATTTTTGTAGTGTTTATGTAGATGATATTTTAGTACATAGTAAAAATAAAAATGAACATAGGAACTATTTAGAGATAGTATTACAAGAATTTATCAATAATGGAATTGTGATTAGCAAAAATAAAATAGCATTAAAAAAGTAAGATATAGAATTTTTAGGAATGTATATCAAGTCAGGTACAATACAATTACAAGATCATATAGCCAAAACGGTGTTAGAATTTCCAAACAAATTAGAAGATAAGAAACAGTTACAAGCATTTTTAGGATTGTTAAATTATGCAAGAAATTTAATCCCTGATTTAGGAAGAAAAATATCAGTATTACATAGTAAAACTAGCAAAATAGGACAAAAATATTGTAATAGTGAAGATATTAAATTAGTTCAAAATATAAAAGAAGAAATTACTAAACTTAAGCCATTAACATTACCATTAGATGATAGTTACAAGATAGTTGAAACAGATGCTTCATCCTTAGGATGGGTAGGTATATTATACCAGAAAAAGCATAAGGAGTCTCCAAAGTCTGATGAGCAAGTTTGTAGATATTCATCAGGAAAATTTAGTGATGTACAGTCAAGATTACCATCAACAGATTTAGAAATTTTAGGAATAATTAACTCACTTGAAGTATTCTCTTTATTTTTACATAATGAAGTATTTACAATTAGAACAGATTGTCAAAATATAGTTTCTCATTATAACAAGATACATGCTAATAAACAGGCAGACCGAAGATGGGTTAATTTTGTTGATTCAATTACAGGAAATGATTTTAAACCAATTTTTGAACATATAAAAGGTAATGACAATACATTAGCCGATATCTTATCAAGATTAATTTGTTGAACATGTATGGAATATCGTGGACCATCATCCTCAAATAGCACAAGACCACAAGGCAGAAAAGCACATTTCAGTAGCATAATGATGCACCATCAACCTCCACCATTTAGTGGATTCCAAAATAGCATAAGCAGACCAGCATCACCACCAGTACCTACTTTCAACTTTAATGGCAATATTGTTGAAGGAATCAGAAATCCAACTCTGAGATATAGGTCAAGAGCACCAGGACTTTCTGATAGGCAACATGTTCTCTTAGATAATTTTTGGAATATCCAAATCAAACAACCAAGCATGAGGCTAGGTCATGAAAAATTAATTAGAACCTTAGAACAAGAGTTTGATAGTTTTAACTTCAATTTCCATCAAAGCCAGCAATATATTCATTCTCTTGAACACAAACTCCAAGCCATTTCTAGAGACAATGAGTCATTACTTAGTAAGTTTACCAAAATGAACCAAGAACTTCAATCTCTTAGAATGCAGCAAAAGGCAAGTGACACCTTGAAAAGAAAATTGAAAATAGGTTTAGAAATTGATCAAACATAAGAATAAAGGAAAAGAGGTTATTGAACCCATAGAACAAAAGGCTAATGAGCCCATAGAAGAAATTAAGATTGAGCTCTTAGAAGAAGACATTGAAATGGAGCAACATCAAAATAATGAGCAGCATCAGATTCTGAGTGACAAAGAAAAACAAGAAAAATATGAAAGTTTTCTTAGGAATATATCTTCAGACTTAATATTAGATGATATTTTATTAAAAGAAATTTCAAAAGAAAAATTAAGAATAATGCCACTAGATATGCAAAATGAGATCCTGAGCAGAGCATCAAAGTCCATGAAAGAGTTACAATTATAGTTACAATGCACTTTGTATTAGTCCATCTTTGATCTAAAACCAATGATGGATATTATTACAAAGATGTATCCACCATGTCTTTGTGATAGTACAGAGAATTGTATTTGTAAACTAAAGGTTAACATAGCTGTGGGCATGATTAACATGAGAGATTTTATACCATGACATTTTAGTTATGAGCATCAGAAAAAGCATAATGTTGTAGAAGTTACCCTAGCCTTACTATTAGAGTTTGGCTATCTTGATAAAATATTCATTAACCATATCTCCCAATTAGAAAGATGGAAAGAAATTTGCATAAGTTTTATTAGTAGTCCTCCAGATTGGTATGTACATATGCATAAGGAGAAAGCTAGGCATATAAATATGATTAATGAAAAGTCATTTAGAATATCCCCTATCTCCTCACATAGGTGAACTCCTTCATATGAAAATATTCTAAAATTTCGAAGGATCCAAATGCTAGCCTTAGATGATTTTGAAGATTTTAGGTATGATATGGTATTAGTAGCAGAAGAAGAAAAAATGTATATTTACAGCAAGACAATGATCAATTATCAGCCCTATTGGAAGCCTTAAAATTTCAAAGAAGAAACATCAGAAATGTACTACAAAGTAAAAGAAGATAGAGAGAGAGAGATGCAGAGCTGGTAGAAGGAAATGAACAGTACTGGAACCATTTGACAGAAGAAGAGCTACATAACATCGACAATATGATGGAAGCTTGAAGAGCTGACAACAAATTAGCAAAAGTAGCATAAGATGAATAGCATTATGCAAAATAATGTATTGTTACACAAAAATATCAACATCATTGTGGACCCCGCTACAATAATGAAATAGCAACAATAATGAAATAATGGCATAAAAGTAAATAAAGAAAAGAGTTTGACCCATTATAGACTTTTCATACATAAAATGTTCTTTTGATTAAGAATGAATAGTGGAAAGTCTTTTTTATTAGAACTCCATTTTTTATGTACAATATGAATTACTGTGTTATTATATTACTTATTCATATCGTTTTGCATTTTGAACTAGCAATGACACGAGATGAATATAAATTGGTAAATCCGAACACAACCCATGTGGCTCATCCAGCTCTTGCTTAGGGTGAAAATTATGAGGACAAGATTTTGTTACCCTAATACAAGCGATATTGAGGAAGAAACATTTGAACTTGGGACTTACAATGTAAGAAAGAATATTCTTAACCAACTAAGCTACAAACCTTGCCAAAACGCTTTTAAACAATACAAGTATTGGTTTTTGTATTATATAGCCTCAGCAGCTGCTTTGCTTTACAGAAACTCTGCCAAAAGTTATACTGTGGCTTCGTACAAATGAATACGAGGGATAATAGTGATGGTTCCAATCTCACAATCATTTTATTTTTGCTTGCAATTGTGTTTTCTTTCATATCCATACATTAAGGGTGTACTGTTTTCAGATACATAACATAATTAGAGATACGATGCTGCTTCTTTATCATACAATGTTTACTGTCTCTTTAACGGATGATCTGCGAATTCCATCCTCTTCTTCAGCACCCAAAGTCGTAGGATACCAGCCCTTTCAGCTCGGGGCCGTTAAGTCTGTTGTTTTCAAAACTGAAACAGAACATCAGGATGCAAACACGTTAGAACTAGCAAGATTCGTAAATGAGTAATTTAGTTTCTGAAAAGAACTTGATATAACTACTTCTGTAAAATAATCTTGAGTGGAGTTTGAGATTTTAGTTTATGAGTATTCATTCAAATCATCATGCTTACCACACTCCAGACTCACTCTAAGACTAACTATCGATTAGCGATATAAATATATAACTGCAACATTAAAATTATCCAAACTCATTAAGACCATGTCTAGGCGAGCGTTTACCATCTATCTGGTCTCATTATCTTGGACCTGAATGCGATGGCCATGGTTTTAATGTATATTTGGTTTTCTCAGAGAGCATCTAAAATGCGTAATGCTTATTAGACACACAACACATTTTCAATGGCCACATTCGACGAAGGCTGAAGCAATAGCCTCCCCCGGATGGCTAAACCTATCATATCAACCAACTATGAAACTCAAAACTCATTTATAAATACTTTGTTTCTTCAGGCAATGATTGGTTCCTGTAAGTTAGCAAAATGGAAGCAACAAGCAATGTTAGGTCACTTTGTTATGTAACCCGGTGCCTACTGCACATGATTGAGAGGATCAAAGCTAGGAGAGTGACAGAAGTGATACCTTTCCGTTGGGAAAGCCCCAAATGGACCATCAACTGGAATTGTTCCACACAGATCGTTGTTAGAAACATCACTGCCACAATAAAATCGCATAAGAAAACTGCTAGTAAGACAGTACATACCAAACAAATCATCTTAGAAACAACAATATACTCAGACTTCAGATTTTTCGTTTCCAGTTCTCTGAAAATTAGGACTTACAAAACTTTGAGGTCAGAGAGGCCAACGAGTTTCCTCGGGATAGATCCCGTTAGTTTGTTGTTGTTAAGCCGCCTGCGTATCAATTTAATCATATTCAATACAAATTAGTTACAATCTGTGAAAGACAGTCAATGTTGAAAAGTTATGGAAACTCGATCTAAAAGTACTTACAGAAATCTGAGTGACTTCAAATTGGCGAAAGATTTCGGGATTTCTCCTTCAAACCTGTTGTCATACAAATCCATGCTAACAAGGCTTTTCAAGCTCCCCAACTCCTCTGGGATTTTACCACTTATGTCGTTTCTATAAAGTTCCCTGAAATTAAAAAAAAATCACTCAATCAATTCTGACTTCTCCAATATGTTCATCAAGTCAAAATTTGATCAATCTTTTTTCCACAATCACTTAATCAGGTTTAATAAGTGAAATTTCTACAATTCTAAAAGTTCAAAACAGTACAAACATGGAAACTTTTTCTTTCCTAGATTTTCTGAGCAACCAAACACAGCATAAGAAAAAACTTGGTATGAGAAGAGGAAGCATACAAGTACTGCAGGTGCTTCAGCTGCCCAAGTTCTGGCCCCAAACTCCCAGAAATGTTAGAGTTACCCAAATCCCTGAAATCCAAAACAAGAAAGTTAATCGAGCCAATTAAAAAAAAAAAAACCCAAATCATGAAATCAAAATTTAAACAAACCCAGAAAAAAAGATTAAGAAACTAATAATCTTACAATCGGATGACATGGTTGTTGGAGTCACAGGTAACGTGGAACCAGGTGCAGGGATTGACCAGCGTTGGATCCCAGCTCTGCAGAACGTTGTTGACATCGTTGAATCTGCTTCTCAGGGCATGCAAAGCATTTCCTGAAAGAAAATTAAATCAGAAAAATACCAGGAAAAGAAATTGGAAGGTGAAAACTGACATGGGTTTTGGGGAATCATCCCGGATTCTGTCCCCTTAGAGTTTCTCAGCAACCAAACAGAGATTAACCCAGTGGAGGAAAAGGTGGGAAATTTGAAACGCAGAAGAGATATTATAAGATGGGTAGGAGGAGGAAGTACCTTCGGAGTTTGTGGAGAGCGCAGGAGAGAGAAAGAAGAGGAAGGTGAGAGAGAAAGGTAGTAAGGAGAGAGGAGCCATTGGAGAGAAATGAAAAAGCAGAGGAAATGGGAAGAGAGCTTTGAGAGGCAAGTAAACAAAACGAAAACAAAGAGAAAGAAGAGGAAGTGGGTTTGGTTCCAAAAGTAGTCAAGTCAAATATGATTTGTGGTGTGCGCTATGACTAGTATTATAATACTGTTTAAAGTCTTTTACAATTTTAGACTAGTAACATAGAGGTTCTGAGTTAGATTTTCATGTAACGAAATATCATTCGAGTCACGCTACGTGTAATTTTTGAAGAGATCATAAGAGATTTTACAAATGTGTAAAATTTTACGAATGAACCAACTCATAACATAATCAAAATTCTTAGTTAATGAATTTTTAGTTCAGAATCAAATGACTAATAATACAAGGATCATAAATTGCAATTTATGTTATGCTATGAGCGGATTCATAGTAGAGAAACTCCCAAAAATGTGACGGGCAATTGGAAGCAAGTGGGAAACTCATGCAATGGTCATGGCTGACTTGTGTACTACTGCGAAAGTCTGTGACTTGTGGAATGGGGAAGATGAGATGTCCTTGAAAGTTTGGAAACTTTGAATGCCTTGCCTGCCGCGTTGAGTGGGGTCCACATGACGGGAATCTGGGATATTGAGTGAGACCAAGTCCTAGCTGAGCTGGTGTCACTTTAGAAGATTAATTACATAAAATGAGTTTACCGATATCTAAAGTTTTTATTGAACAATGCATCATTATGTATAAGTTTTTCTTCGCATAAAAATACATTATTAAACCGAATGTCACGTAAGATTAGATGCTGTACTTCTTCGCATCTTCTCTTGGAAGAACCCTTATTGACAAGGGTGTGCGAACATAGGCTCTATTTAATTTGGGAGACTTTGGATGCGGTCCCTAGTTATGAATAGTCTTTGACTGAAACCTTGTTGGTTTTCAATTTTTGATCCAAGTCCCTGAAATTAATTGATAATTTATTTCTATGTACGTTACTATATTTTTTAAATTAAAAATTAAAATTTATAGTTGTTTATAGTAATGAGATTTTAAATAAAAAACCATAATTTGTGGGATTAAAAATATTAAAATATAAATATACTATTGTGTGTGTGTGTGTAAACATGGGTACATTCATAAAAAATAACCAAAAAATTATTGTATCAAAACATGGATACATTCTTCAAAATGGGTACATTTAGCAAAAATAAAAATGGGTACAAATAAATAAAAAAATATGGGTACAATACAAATAAAACTTTAAAAAATATGGGCACAAAAAGAAATTAATATATGGGTACAAATTAAAACTGAAAGGAAAATTGGTACAAATTAAAAAAGGGTTGCAAATTAAAAATGGGTACAAACTAAAAATAAAAATATATGATAAAAAATTTAGCCATAAATATAAATATACTAATTGTAATATTTTTAATATTAAATGAATATATTTAGAAATAAAAAATATTTTATTATTGAAATAATTAATGATATTATTAATACAAAGGACCTTGATAAAAAATTGAAAAGTAATAAGGTTTTAATCAATAGAGTAGTGAAAATAAGGATGAAAACCTAATTACTCCATTTAATTTTGTTGGTTGTTTTTATTTGATAAATAAAAATGCTCTGTAAAAAGTTAAAAGGTTGTGTAAAAATCAGTTTTCTATTGAAATCACAGTTTGAAGACTTTCTATTTCTAGTACGCAATGGTGTGTATAGTTGAATATTTGTTTATTGGATCATTGACCGCACATCTAATTACTCCATTGCATCATTTTGAAGTGCTTTTAGATGAAGCATTTTTTTTTGTTCCAAAATCACTAAAGTTTTTTTTCCGAGATTTATTTGTATTTTTACTAATAATTTATTCTAAAAACATTTTCAACCGAAGAGCTTTCAGCAATTGTAAAAACACTTTCAAATGAGTTAGTACAATTTTGCACAATTCAATATATATGAAGAAAAAATTAAACACACGCAAATGTAAAAGCATAAGTAGAAACTGTAATTTGAAGATAATTAGAAATAACTAGTTTCAACAGACACTTCAAGTATATTCCTTTTCCTTTTTGAGTAACTATATTTTTGAATGCTACATAACCCAAATTTACTATATTTGTCCACCTCTTTCACGTAAGAATCTCTTTACAAAAATAGAAATGTGACTTTCGCGCAATTTTTTACACACGTTTTTTTTACTTAAGCCATCGGATTGAATATATCAAACGGAAGCATTAAACAAAGGTGTGTAAGAGGCTAAAAAGGTGTGCAAAAATCATTTCCCTTCTTACGTCATGTTAACTTTCGCGTCACAAGTGTATACACTATATGTTGATATCAGTTTTGTTCTCTTAGATCTCATGGTTTAAGAAGATTGTAATCACCCACTATTTGATCCTCATAATAGGTGATAATTTAACTGTCGTACTTTCTTCTCTATCGTGGGATTAAACTAAAGGAGAATGAGCACATTTTTTTGGACGAAAGGGTCTAAGATGGACACAATGTGTTTTATATGCTCATTATCTTGACCGGCTAGAAAAATGAATTCCACTGTGAGAATTTGGAAAGAAAGAAAAAGATAATCGAGTTATAAAGCATTTTCCTTTTATAATTTATGGGTCACAAACTTAGAATATGTCTTTAAATAGCATATGATTTTAAGGACCAGTGTCCTTCCAGAAACACCTCTTCACTCAAAGGCTTGAGTAGAGTTGGACATTTCGTCTTTATTTGTTGGTTTGGTACTGCCCCTTGTTTTGAGCAAAGTTCCAATAAGTTTGCCTGACCGTGAGGTAAGGTGGGTGGTTTCAAAGACTGCCCTAAACCCTATTAGTGCGTTCAGTCAGATTGACCAACAATATAAATGTACCACTCCGTGTTACGGACACATTGAAAAACCTCTCACAACAAGGACCACAAGAGCTAGCTTCAGCCGCATTTGAGACAAACGGACACAACCATCTATTTTTATGGGTCCGACGGGTTCCCCATAGAAAACGGGGTATTGACAAAATACAATATGATCAATGACTATGAGATGCATGGTCTCAGCCAGGATAATCAATGTGATCTAACCACAAGGAATCATCAATGTGATCTCTTCTCTCTACCATGTTTTCCTTTTTTGGTCCTCCAATTATGTCACTCCTCAGCTTTAGTACTACCAAATTAGGGGGTCAAATGATCACGTTAGGTGTAGTAAATGATCGAAACGTACCGAAAAATTTGACAAAATCACCAAAGTGGGCCACATTGTGTAACTAAAGTAAAATTCCAATGAAAAAGAAATAAACAAAAGTGAAACTTGAATAGTTACTAACACTATATCTAGTGATATTTCTTTTAAAATAGAAGTTTTTAACGTTCGACTCTTGTAGTTTGTGCTTTTAGTTTAGGAAGTTTTAACGAAACATTCTCATGGTTGTAGTGCTGGTGTGATGGGCCTTTTCACTTTTTTTTTCTCTCTGGGCTGGTCTTGCTGAATCTGTAATTAGGGTTTTGGCCCAAAAAAGGGTAGAAGATGGAAATTTTCAGCTACAGAGAAAAATGGAGGAGGAGCCGAGGAGGGAGGGAAAGCACATAAACTAGAGACTGTTTCGTCGTATCAAGTTCTGATTGAAGCTTTCAGTCTCACCCAATTATACAGGTAACACCAAATTTCGAACAATTTGTCTGAAATTTTAATTGAGAAGACGCATTTGGGGGTTTTTTTTTCCTAAAGTTTATGAATTTATTTTATGGTGATTCAGTTCACTATAGCGTAGTTGTACGATTAATTGATTCGGAAAAGCCATACACTTTTAACTACAGATTGAAATTTCATGCTGGTTTGGTTCAATCCAGATGCTCAAATTGTTTTGCATTTGATTTTTTTTTCTGGGTTTTTTTTTTTATCAGTGCATTTGCATATCTAATTCAGCTTCAATTTCCTTCATTCTTTATGTTTTGGTTTGTGGGTATTTTGCAGGTACTGGGTATTTTTTCGGTTTTTTTGTTTTTTGACATGGCTGAGAGACAAGTGGTAGATCAGCAGCAGCAAAGTGATGCACAGATGCAATCTCCAACGGCTCCGAGGGAAGACATGGTTTCGTGTGTAATGGCGCTGGAGGCTGCTTTGCTTCCATGCTTGCCTGCTAAGGAGCTTCAAGCGATTGACCGCTCTCCCTTCCCCTCTCATCAGAGTTAGTACCAATCCCTAGCTCTACATGTCTTCTGAGGGTTTTTTCAAGCTATGTTGATTAAATGTATCTTTTTGGGTGCATTCATATTCGTTTCGATTGAATGTTTTAGCTCACTTTTACATTAATCAGCTTGGTGGTGATGTCTCAGGTCCGAATCAGATAACATCGAATGCGTTTTGTTGGCCCTAGGGGAGAATATTGTATATATATTAATATTAACATTAAACTGGTTAAACACACTAGGGTTTGGAGTTATTTGCATCAGCTTTGGCATAAGTTGTATTGCAACAGAGGAGTTGGGTGATTGGAAGAGAAGGATAGGTAGTTTATTCAAATTTGTGATGCATGGAGAACAATTGTTTGCTTGAAGACTCTTATTTTGTTTACGATTTAAGAACCATGGTTGAAATCAAATCTCAGATAACCAAGTGTCAGCGTTTGCTTTTTAGTTGGAAATAGCAATGGAGGAAGAACGAAGTTGAAGATGACATAATATAATTGTACCAGGTAGTAAAATTCATTCATGAGTGCCACAAGAGCTTCAATTCATATCTTATGATGGAAAAATTAGGTTCAAGAATACTGTCTGTACTTGAGATCCTTCTCTCAATGAAACTCTCTGTTCCTTTAATCTGATATTGTGTTGTTTCAGAATTATTCGTTATGGTTTTCGGTAAATCATGTGTACCCACCTGAAAAAAGTCATCTTTTTCATTGGCTACAAAATCCATGGATCTTTAATTTTACTTTTGTAACCAGGTTGACATGACCTGATGTTTGAGGTGCAAGTAGTCAAATGTATAAGGAGAGTTTGTTATTTCATCCATTTTATCGAACCTTATGACTGTCACTCTCTCTAAATTAGTGAACGAAGTTGAAGCATCTTTTCTAATCCACACAAAATGACGGTGCACCAAGGTTATTACCTTTCTCTTTTGCATTTCTCCTAATGGTGTTTATTTTGCCACTCCAGTTGATGTGGAGAGGCATGCCAGAGACTTCATGGAAGCTGCCAAAAAGCTTCAACTGTACTTCATCGGTCTGCAACGTGAGGATCAGCCAACGAAGGCTGAGCAACTAAGAAAGGTCATCTACAGACCATGTTGTTTAGCTTGTTGTTAGACTACCGATCAATGTTTCCTTAATGTATGCGCATTTTCATTTTTGCAGGAGATTGATGCAATGGAAGAGGAGTTGAGGATAAAGACTGAGATTATTAAGAAGCATGAAAGGTTGATCCAAGGGTGGAAAAAGGAGCTCAAAGACCAATTGGACAAGCACAACACTGAGCTTGAGAGGGTCTAGTGACTCGAGCAATACAATGGTAGTAATCTAACGGAATTCCGTTTGTTGGTCGATCATTTGGTAGCATCCGTAATGACCATCTCTCTGTGTTTTTTTAACATCTTTTGTAATTCAACTGTATCGTGTACAAATTATGATCAGTAAAGATTAAAAATGTTGATTCTACTGTCCATTTTGTTGCCAATGGTTCTTTCCTTGCTCTTTCAAAACTAGAACATGGTTGATGCGTCATCGACAATCAGTTATGGCAATGTCAGTAGTTTCGAGATCACGTACTTTCTAAAATTCAATCGGAACCAATGTTGATCGGTGTTTAGATGAAATCCAACCGTAGATTGGATGATCAGTGAGTGTATAGATGAAACTTGATTCTGTTGGTTTAATTTGGGGATCCAACTCCAATCTACCAAAATCAAAGAACCAAACAAATGATTTACCATTTTACATAGACAAATTTCATTCTCCCGTTGCAATACAAAATAGCGAAAGCCATAAGAAAATTACTGAACAGAAAATAAAGAGCACCATGGTTCACAAATTTCACATTGCATTTACTAATATCTCCTTCAGATCTTCCCTCCTTTTCTAATCGCCGGCTTTAATCTGAGAAAACCGTGTCTTGCCTCTTTTCCTCCTGTTCAGCTTTGATCCAAGCGGCCTACACAGAAATGGAAATACCCACGAAACAATCAGAATGTAAACTCTCTTTTTGCAGGAACAAAGCATTGCATTGCAAACAACACAATAAGTACAAGAAATGGAGAATTTACCTTATCACGTTCTAGTTTCGAAACATGTGGCCTCATGGAGTTTCCTAAGCTTAAACCACCCCATTGTTCTTGCAGTTCTTGGTCCCTTGCTTCTTTACGAGCCACAGAGAATTTAATTTGGTCTTCTGGTTGCTGAGCAGCAGCCGCCTTCTCTCTTGGTCTCAGGGAGTTTCCTAAGCTTAAACCTCCCCATTGTTCTTGCAGTTCTCTCTCCATTGCTTCTTTACGACTGACGGAGTATCTAACTTGGTCTTCTGGTTGCTGAGCAGCAGCATCCTTTTCTCTTTCGAGCCTTGATTTGTGTTTAATGAGAATTTGGTCCAAACCAAATGCTTCGTCTGCACGTGACTGCAGCTTTGCGTTACTTCTCTTCACTTCAGTTGCTTCTTCCTCTGCACAGAACTTTATCTTCTCTTTCTCCAGTCTGGAAACATGTTTTACCAAAACTTTGTCCAAGCTCTCACATTGGGAATCGCTGTTTCCTCCCTTTTTCTTTTCGAATTTATAATTGTCTTCCATTTCCAAAGCTTGCATTTTCTCCCTTTCCAACCTGTGCATTGGTTTGAGAAGGATCTTGTCTAGACTATCTTCAGTCTCTTTAGTTTCGGCCTTGTGAAGTGATTTTGTTTCACCTGCACTAGGTTTCACTTCTCCAATCTGCAGTGAAGCTTCAATTTCATTTTGCTCCATCGTAGAATTCTCTTCGACATCATTATTTAAGTCGATATTTTCTTTCCCCACCGATCCTTCCCCGGAACAAGAAGTAGCCTTTTCTTTTGGTTGTGCAACCGAAGTAGATGATTCAACTTTCTTCTTCAAATAAGGGAACCTAACTCCTTCATGTGGGTCAGCTTGCCTTCTGTTCTTTGCTTCTTGGACTTCCTTCTCAAGTCTTGAGACATGTTTCACTAAGAACTTATCAAGGCTGGGGAGTTCTGAGTCATTCTCTTTTTTGTGACTCATTGCAGATGTTTTCACAAAGTTCTTCTTGGCCGCCTCAACTTCCTTTTCAAGCTTCGAAGAATGTTTAATTAGTGTAATTGCCAAGTCAGGAATGGCTTCAGATGATATTTTGTTGCTCTGTGAATTCTTTTGAAGCATTTCAAATTCTCCTCTTGAATTTTTCTTCGCCTCTTCAATCTCCTTCTCAAACTTTGAACCATGCTTCAGAAGGATGCTTCCCAAGCCTGGAATGGTTTCTGAATTGGCCTTTTCGTCTGCAGTTCTGTTAGAATTCTCTGCAGTTCCTTCCTTCGACTTACTTCTATTCTTGGCTTCTTGCACTTCTCTTTCAAGCTTAGTCACGTGCTTAACCAAAAACTTGTCTAGACTTGGGAGTTCTGATACAGGTTGCTTCTTTCGGATCTGCCCATCTCTGAAGTACTCAGGCTTCGCCGCTGCTATTCTTTGTGGAAGGGTCTCAGCAGCAGAGCCGGGATCGTGCAGCTTGCTTTCCGCTAAGGCAGCATTTAAACCACAAGTAGCAACTATAGTGGCAAGAGAAGAGAGTTCATCTTCTTGCAAACATTGAAGTCTCTCGAGCATCATGTCTGCTATCTTTGCCATATTAAGCTTACCAAAAGACTGCCTTCTGTTTTTCCTCTGTCTTACCTCTAAATCTGGCATCTCGTTCTGATTCAAATCTTTGGAAATGATATTATCTTTCTGGGATAATGCTTCAAGTTCTGATCCAGATTCTGATTCACATTCTGAAGTAAACTCAGATAATTCATGATTAGTTTCAAGTTCAACTATATCAGTATCAGGGTTCTCACTAATCTTTCGAAGCAGTTCTTTAAATTCATCTTTATCAAAAGATGGGCAGTTTCCAAGCCGTACTAATGCAATCTTTACAGCTGCAGCTACTTCTTTATCCACCTCAAATGCAGTCTCAAAAGATGCTGTGACTGTGTGAGTAGTCGAACCTCCGCCATTAACAGTGGATGTTTCTATTTTACAGGGCTTCCGAGGGCAATTTGGCTTGTCATACATGATAACTCCCACGGCAGTTGCCTCTTCAAAAGCTTCAGCTGCAGCTTTATCTGCTTTCAACAGCTGGGCTTCAGCTTCTTTGCTTTGGATCCTGAAATGCAAAATACAAAAAGTTGTAATTACGAAGCTACCTCTTAAAGTTCAAATATTCATGTCTACAATGCATCCAACAATCACCTTGCTGCTTTAAGTATTCGACACCAAGATGCTTCCACCAATGCTGCTTTTCGTACCTCCATTGCTTTTTGTGCAGCTTCTTTTGCTGCCATTTTCTCCCTTAGGACTTTTGAGTAATGTGGATTAGAATCACCTAGAGTCTGATCGAGAGTTAAATTCATCCCATCTACTTCCTGTGAGAAGCCAATGATTCGGTATTTTGATTAACATGGAAATTAATCCAGATAAAATGCGGATGTTTGTTAAAGAGAGAAAGAGAAGCGAAACCTGCAGCATTTTGATCTTCCTCTTAAGATAGGAGTCCACTTTTTTCCGCGGAAACCAGTTCAGAGGAGAGGTTCTACGATGAGAAGGCTTCTTAATTTGTGCAGTGGATTTGTTAACAGAATTCAGCGTTGATAGGCTAGCCTCTTTCAAATTTCTATTCTGCAGTATTCAAACAATGAAGAAAAGAAGGATGTAAAACAAAACAAAACGAAAACAACAGGACTTCATAAAAAATCGCTATTTGGTCTCTAAATAAACACATAAGAACATCCAAACATAGAACACAAACACCAACTAGAAAGGCCAACATATTCAAATGTCAAGTTAAATAAACAAAAAAGCATGTTCAGCATCACAAAATGTAGATTAGGGTAGAGCCTACAAGGATTTTCCTGCATGAAAAAACAACTTCATCTCTTCTGCCAAACAAAAATTTATGTCTTTCTTAACAACATCCATGGTATGATTGTAATGACAAAGATATCTTATCAAGTGAAAGCCAAGTGAAATTAAGCAAATGAACGTAAAGATATTTGAATAAAAATAAAAATAAGGCTAAAACAGAATGCCTTGCTGGTGTCTAGGAATGGCTTCGATAGGACATTCGATTTAATGAATGTTGAATGAAAAAAGAATGCCAAGTTGCACATCTTCTCTGAGCGAAGGTAGAAGATGGATTAGCCATGAAGAAATCTTGTCCCACCCAATCCCCACCAAAAAGGTAGGATTACGATGGAGAATTTTCTTCATGGCCAATCCATCTTCTACCTTCACCTCGACAAAGTATGCAAGTGGGCATCCGTTTCTTCATTAAAGATTTAGTGAATTTAGTGAGTTATCCTAGGCCATACCAATCCGAGACACCAAACAAGGAGTAAATAGCCAAACTAAGTAAATATTTGGCAAAAAAAAACCCAAGTAAATATAACCAGAAATGGATAATTTATTGGTTTTCACTGAGGAAAAAACAACGATAATAAAAAATAACACTGGTTGGGGTCAAATTTTGAATTCACTAAAATTCAAACAAACAGCAATTTCTAGGGCTTTTAAATTCAATTGGCTTCAATCCCAACAATGAAGAAAAAACCCACAAGGGTTTAGGGTTCTAGATAACCAGCAATTAAAGTCCCAAATCAAAGCCGAACACGAGTCTTACATGCTAAAGATTCTAGGGTTTCAAATCCAAAAAAAAATTCAGTTCCAAACACAAAGGGCGAATTCGGTGGACAGAAACAATCGGATCCAAGAAAATGGAGCAAGTCTAAGACAGTAATGGAGTCTTGAATCCAAACGGGGAAGTCGGAAGAATTATACCTTGCCGATCTTGGGGCTGGCGGAGAACTGCTCGGCGGCGGCGTTTTCTTTGTTGTCTGAGTCAAGAACGGCGTCTTTAGCGCGGTGCTTGTCAGACACGGAGATGCAACCCAAGTCCAAGCAGCCGAGGTCCATGGCCAACGATCTCCGGGACGAACAGGGATCAAGAATCGGAGTCGAAACCGACGAGAATTTGAGCAGAAAATTATGAGATCAGGGAGAAGATTGAGAAATATATTTTGGCGTTTTTGTTTGGCGATTAGAAATGGATGTGAAGATTTTGGTTTTGGGATTGCGAAGAGGAGGGGTTTATTGTTTCGAAATGGGAAGTAGCCGTTACAGTCTACAGGGCGTGTCTTTTGGCCCCCAACGCCAACGGTCCTTTTAATATCAGCTTTACCTTAATCTGTCATTTATTTGTATTTGTGTGTGGTTGGATGTAGAACTGGCATTCGTGTCGTGTTTTCTGTATTCGTGTCGTTTTCGTGTCATACCTAATATCTTAACGGATCGTGTCGTGTAACACCCGTTAAAATAAACGGGTAAAATGACCTGACACGAAATCGACCCGATAATATTAACAGGTAATATGACCCAATAATAAGGAACTCTCATAATAAAAATAAATAATGACTAAAACTTTTTTTTTTAAACTTATATAGAATAATAATACAAAACTATATATTTAAAATAGAATATATTGTATATATAAATATGGCTATTGTATTTTATAATAAATCTTTTAATAATTAAACTTTAAAATTATCAAAATAATTTTTTTCTTAACAGGTCGAAACAGGTTACCCACATGTTACCGGCGTGTATACTCGTTAAGAACCCGTTATTAACAGGTTCTTAACAAGTCACCCGATAATGATCCGATAAGTCATCGTGTTGACCCAAAACTCGTTATTTTCGTGTCGTTTTCGTGTCGTGTTACCGTGTCATGTCAAAAACTACTAGGTCTAGTTGGATGTGGAGGAATCACACATTTAATCACAATTTTGTTTTTTGTTAATTGCATGAAATTTGAATGTATGATTTCTGATCTCGCACCACCCATCACGTCACGCCCCACTTGAGCTAAAACTCAAGGACGTAACAACTCTACTTTTGAGCTATAATACTTCATTCTAGTCTCGTTGATATGAGTCGAACACATCATAATATGGATGTTGGAGCGTACATCGATTTTTCAACATTTCACTCTTAAGACACTGTTGCAGCGGAAAAAAATTTGAATGATTTTATTATTTTTGAGCGACATATATAATTTCAGTAGAACGATAGCATTAGTGGGTTAAATAGTTATTTATTGGACCTATATCTATTTTTTTTAATGTTTTAATTGTCACTGAAATGCTTGGCAATCTCATTGATATGGTTTCACTACATCAAAATTTCGATTTTTTATGAACAACTCATGATTTAGAGTACACTAGCAAGTGTACCTACGCGTTGCTGCGAGGTTTGACACATTGTTGAAGATGCACAAACTCTTAAAAATATATGTGCCAAGAGTACATGATATTATATTCATGTTTTCGGATGTTCCTTAAAATCATGTGTAAGGAGTAGAAGTCAGCAAAATTGGGAATGTTAGTATATGCCTTAGCCATATGATGCTATTTATATTCACATATTACATGACAAAAATTGTGGATGTTGGTACGTAATACTCAAGGATTTTATTTCAAAAACTATGGTCATATCCTAGAGAGTGTTTTATGTTTACTTACGTACAAAGTTCAAAAAATAAAGTTTTGTTCGACTATAGTACCCAAATCCGTAACCCTGTTAATGGCGTCTTCTTTGTTTTGTACGACAACATTGAATTGAAAATTAAAAGAAAGGAAATTAAAATCACGTGGAAAGATCGAAAATAACCAAACCAACATCCAATTTAGTACATACCAAAGAAAAACATAAGCAAGAAACCATTTCCAACTCCGCAATCATTAATCAAACACATAATACAATCGCACATATACCCTTAATCATTTATCAAAATTGAATTACTTATAACCAACTTAGCATGTGGCTTAAATCCATATTATGCAATGTTTATAGGACATCGTTTTCTATTGGAGAGACATAATCCTTTGTTTAATCTCCAACCTTGTTTTAGGCATAAAAGATAAGTAGCTCCTAATTAGGCAGTGTTAAATCCTAGCTCATGCATAATTGAACAATAAAAGCGATAGTATGATGAAATTGAATTCCCCTAAATTCGAACTCAAACAAGCAATCTAAGGTTGTTCAATTCAAAATCAAATCAAAGTGCTTTTCATTACCTTATCTTTTTCCTTCTTTTTGATGCGTAGAGCTGCTTAAGATAAAGAATGGCATGTCAGAATGAAATATAATCATGTATTGTTAGTAAAATTCACGAATTGCCCCCCGAATCGGTGCAACTTTTGGTCATGACTCACCAGTAAAAGACTATCCTCATTCTAATTTGGTCTTTTCACCCTCATAGCTGTTGTGCGCAGGAAAAGAAGGAAGAAAGAGGTAAGCGTAGACATCAAATAACATTAATTAAGCAGTGCCTTTCTGCTGGCTTTTAGTAGAAAGTAATTTTACATTTAGGTTTTTCATTATTTAGCTCCAAAGCTACACAAACATACTTCTATAACAAATGCCATTGTTATTGACCCAAAAAAACCCAAGTGCCATGTTTTCAAGTTAAGCAGCACCCGATCATCGGCCTGTACATCCAAGAGCAATCCTAGTGCTGCCTACGGCAAGAGCACGGTTCACTGTTCCGCATTGACTACGCTATGGACGGTTGTAACCACCAGCTACCGAAACAACTCTTAGTCCATATCTTCTTGGTTTCTAATCCACTTTGTTGCAACCCACTTTTCCCCTTTGATCACCGGGCAGCTTCCGTGAAGAGATGTCTGCAATTTGCATATAATTTTAAGATGAGAGAACGCACCACCACAGACTCTTTGTTTAATCACCAGTAAGTCAGTAACAAGTCAGAAAAGAAGAAAACCGAAATGGCCATCCAATTTTCAAGCCCTAATTAGTTGTTGATCCTTTATATCTAATTACTGCCACCTCCCTCAAATAATATGTATGTGACAAAGATCAATTGTATAAACATTGGAAATTTGATTTAAGATATGATAAAGTAAATTACCGGATCAATTGTGCCGTTTGGAAACACTGAATAAAATAAAAGACCATCCCCTTGCCTGGGCATAATTTTTAAACCAATGCATTTCTTGTAATCATAGCTCGAACCCATCTCTGCACCGTTCTGCAAATTAAACAATAGGATGAGTACATGCAATATATACTACTTACATTTGAAAGAAATAGAAGACATATCGTAAATTTGCTAACCTACCTCATAAGGGAACATGGTTTCTCCACCTTCTTCTACATCGGATAGATACAACAAGAAGGAAGCAAACTGCAAAATTGAGTGTGATGTTGTGACAGTTAAGTATCAATGGTTCAATAAAGAAGCAAAAGCGATAAAACATTGACAGAAAGATGAAAGCATGAACTCAAAAAACAATTTGCAAATTCTGCTTGAACTATAATCATATATTTGTTTCACATATAGCTTTAGCCTGATGTAAAGGTTACGAGAGAAGGGTCTATAACAAATTCTCGTAAGTATAAGGGCAGAGATTGTGAAAGGCAAGGCTCAAATAAAATGGCAATTTCACCGTCATAGAATGATGGAAGGCTAGGTGCCTTGGTGATCAGAATAATGGATGATGCTACAAGTTTTCTAAGTTGTTCTTATTAAAGGGCTGAAGAAAAGAGAACTGAAATTGCAGCCATCCTTCAAGTTACTCAAATCAAGTACAGAAAGATGATGATAAAATGTTCAATATTTTGGATGTCAGTTCAAGGTGCTTCCCCCGATATTTTTGAAGCAACAGATGTACTCAAATGAAATAACAAGAAAAAAGAACTAACAGAAATATCATCTAATATCTATCCTTCGAAGACGGAATATAAAAAACCCATAAGTTGACAAACGCAACTGATTTCTTCAGAAGTAAAGAGGTTACTGTTCGTACAAATAAAAATTCATGTTGTGAATTTGACATAATGTTCAAGTAAGTCCATGAATATTGCTTATCAGGATACCACTATATAGATTATTGTCCGGTCCACAATTGTGATGAAAAATTGCTTAGTTCTTTTTTCACATATGTATATTTCTTTGGATGGTGGGGGTCATTATTAGGTGCATAAACAGGCAAACTATCATATCAAATATCAGGGATCTTCTAATTGGCAGGAAGAAATTCCCAGTAAAAAACAGGGTAGAAAATGATAACACCGATCAGAACCCTAAACATTTGCAGCAAGTATTGCATGAAGGAAATGCTAGTTAAGTGTGTACTCTTTGGCTTTTCTGTTGACCATATTCCGTTGGATTGAATGCATCATAATGTGAATCATACTTCTGGCCAATCTCATACCGCAAAACGTTGAATGCCTGCAATATGATGATATCGCCGCATTACTCAGATTAATTTAGAATTTTCCTGTAATGAAAGGTTAACATTATAAAAAATTTGTGAAACTAAAAACAGTATTAGATGCACTATTTTCTCTGTGCGAAAAGAAAATAAATGGTTTTTTTTGTAAAAACTGCTAATTGTAGCATTTAAAACCTATATGGACAATGAAAACCATCTGCTTAATGGCTTTGAAATTCCAATTTACACTTATGCCTACCCCGAAGAATACATCATTAAAAAAATACCTCGCCATGGACTCTTGGTAACATTGTAGCCCTGGCAATCTTTTCCTCAATAATATCCAGGACTCCGCTATCATCTTCTGATGCACTAATAAATGTGCCTGAACTATAATCAAGTATACACTGACAGTTAATTTCACAAGTGAAAAGAAAAAAAAAATCTTTGTAAAGTACCTTCAAACTAGCATATACAACACTGATCATCACCAAAAAGTCCAATCACTGGTGATTTATTGTGTGCTATATAAGATATCCAAAAATTCATACAACATATAACTTGATGAAAGATGATATGAGAATGTTATTGTAAAGAAAGTGAGGTGGCAAGGTCCTTTCAGCAATTATCTTCCAAAACTTTGTTGCCAGAAATTTTTCTTGTGATCGGGTTTCATGAAACTTTAAAGCTGATAATTCACAAACTTTACAAAGATGCAGGCCCTTAATAGTTGATGAGGGTAAATTAAAAAGAAGACATATCCAAAATTAGATTCCTCTTCCCAATCCCGTCTTGATATACTTGCAAATAAGCTATTCTAGCATAACTATTGAAATTGTTAATGGTAGTTTGATAAAACATAAAACATGAACTCATGATATTGTAGTTCACTTAGCAAATTACAGAACAAAACATGTACTGACTCCTGAGATTAGTACTAGGAGAATAGCATATAATCTCAACTTATTAAATACGTACAAAAAAGTTCTGTCTGGAGAAAATAATCATATTAATGCATTATCTAATGCATATCACAGTATTATGATGACCCCATCATATCACCCTTGTACCCACTTGTCAAAACAGTATGAGGTCATTTTCTTGTACGAATTTGGATCACGGGTTTCAATAAAATTCGAGGATGACAAACTTATATGGAATAAGATGAATCATGTAGACAATCTTTCCACCATTCGTCTCCAACAGTGATAACATAGAGTAAATGGAACCGCCTTGCTTATCATGGAAAATCACTATAAATAACAAATTTGGAAAGAAAACGTGACGAGTGAACACAACTAAAGATTATACTTTTTGATAATGAAGATGCTTATGGATTGTGCAACAATGGAGTAATAATTGAAAAGCTGTTCTTCCCTAGAGTTTTATGATTACCAAAACGTAACTTATCCAACAGCTGGGATTAGTTTGCCCCGTTCTCTTTCCTCCCTTACATTTTCAATCATTCTACTCTTTCTAAACAACAATAGCCATAATTGCAAAACACAAGATTCAAAATTTCTGATTGACAAACCACATTATAATTTTTACATATTCAACTGCTCACCGTATCTAGACAATAAGCAACACGAAAAACGAAAGAAAAAGATACCTTGTTCGAGTCCCCTTTGTGCTCTCAGCAGTCTCTCCCTTTCGCAATGCCAGTGTGGACGGCCGGAGCTTCGTCTTCGCCATCTCAATCACGCTTTCGCATTGCTCGGCAGTTGCAAATCTCGGAAAATACAGAGCCCGCGGTCTCCAACTCAAAACCTGCAGGATTCAATTCAACAATGTCACCAAAAACCCAATAAAAACCCAAAACCCCAATTGATCGAATGAAGCAAAAAAAATGCGATTACTGATCACCTGGAATGGAATGGACTGAATAAAGCTGTCTCCGGTGTCGCCCGGCATCATTGGACCGTGATCTTCGTCGTCTTCGGATTCCAGAGTTCTGGAGACGGAGCGAGGGACGGAGGCATGGGAGAGGAGGGTGGAGATGAATAAACCGGCGAAGAAGAAGAGGGAGCAAAGGAGGAAGACGGTGGGTAAGCCCAACTTTGCTCTGGAGCTCTTTGCTTTCACTTTCATGGCGATTTTTCACATTTATTGAGCTGATTTGTTTCTTTCTTTGTTTTGCTTGTGTTTTCGTTCAAAGGTGAGCTGCGAGCGTCATGGGCTCTTGGGTCCTCGTCTTGACTGAAGCCCTCTACCTTCACTGGGCTATTTCGCTCTACAGTTCGACCTTTTGGTTTATTGTAGTTTTGTAGTTTTTGTAAAAGTCTAGTTTGTTTGGTTGTGTTTTTGAAAGAGCCAAAGTGCTTCTTAATAATTAAAAGCGCTTCAATTTTTTTAAAAATAGTCGTTTGGAAAATATTTTAAAAGTATTTTTAGTTTGAAGTAGAAGTACTAATAAGCATTTTTTAGAAGCAACTTCCTAAACGTGCTATGCAGAGAAAACAAGGGAAGCACTTTGCCCCATTTAATGACATTTTTTCAATTCCAAAATTATACTTACTTTTTAATTTGTAATATTTAAAATACCATTACACTTAAAAAAACATTAAAATGGCCATCACTAATGGAAGCACTATGCAAAAATTATTGAGAATTATAATGAAAGTGCTTTTTCATTTGACAACCAAACACTCTATTTAATATAAAAGCGCTTCTATACAATACAAAACCACTTAGTTGGTTGCATATCAAACAACAAAATTGCTTCCTTCATAGAAGCGCTACTAAAAGTGCAACAATCAAAAAGTGCGAGTGAGTAAAAGCGCTTTATAGAGTAACATCCAAACGAGCCCTAAAAAAATGACCACTTTGGTTCGCTAGATTGGTAGGGATAAACAGAAGGTTTTTATTTTTTATTTTTTTTGGTCAAACAACTAATTTCACTAAAGATAAAACACACTAATATAAAGTAAGGCTATTCTGAAGACAATCCACAACACAGTAAAAGTGCGGCCCATTACAAAAGTAAGGGAAACAAGCACTAAAAGTGAGCCCAAAATAAAGCCTAAACCAAAAGCCCTAGATCTGGACATAAGAATCAACCGCTTCCAATAGTTGCACCACCATTGCCAAACCACCGCCACTGGTAAGAAGAACCAACAAATTGAAATGGTGAACGGAAAATGGGGGTGGACAAGCCCCTGCGCAAAATGCGCTTCCATAATCCTACCAAATAGTGTGAAATGCACTTTAGCAACCACAAAAACCCAAAGCATGCCTCCAACCGAACCATGGATGAAGAACATGAAAGGTAGAATAACCGAACCAAGTGGGCAGAAGCTCGTGGCTAGGAATAACAATATGGGGAGGAAAAAGCATAAAACTCAGATCTGCAACAAGATTGCCAAACGTTGAGACAAAACTCAAGGAAAATGAGACAAGCTCAAAGAAAAACAACCAGAAAACCAAGGGCCAAAGAAAAAGAAAAGGAAGAAGATAGGGTTTAGGGAAGAAAGAGAAGGGGAAAAAGGAAGGAGGAGATGGGGTTGCTACCGACCTCACCCAAGAGGAAGGGCCAGCGGCTGAAGGTGAGATTGATTTAGAGGTTCTAGGTTTGGGGAAGGGGGAGCGACGCACTTCAGGGGATAAACAGAAGCTTGACTCCTCAATTTAGGCATGGCAACAATTCGGGAAGTAAAGGCCATATCCATCTCTAAAACTACAAAAAATAATTATATTCAAAATCGTAAATTATCGGAGATTATTCATAATCATACTCACTAAGTAACAAGTTCCCCATCAACTAATAGTTGTATCCATATTCGTAAATGCAAAAATTATTCGTTCAACTGATATTATAATTGAAACTGATTCTAATTCTATCATTAAATACCCATCTCTCGTGTTTGAGTAAGAATGAACCTTCTTGAAATTATGTGGGAGCTTAGACGCTTTCATGCTAATGAGTCAAAGGCAAAACAACTCCTCTTTATCCTTGTCGAGGGCTATGCGTCCTAGACATTCAGTTGATAGTGAGATTTCTATTTTGTTATCCACACTTCCTAGATAGGTTGAGTTGCAGAGCCAGGCTCCAATAAAGGGCTTACATCTTAGCCTATTGGTAGCCCGCCCAATGTTAGCATTCATATTGATTCTCATCCCTGGCCTTGGAAGGTGGATACCACTCGCCTTACCCTAAAGTCACAAAGAAAGAAACATTAGTTCTTAGCACAAGCAATAAGTAAATTACCTTTGTAAACGTCACAACCGATGGCCTAAATCATCAAAAACATAACAATACTTTCTAGAGGTGTTCATGATAAGCCAAATATGATAGAAAAGTATGGTAAATTGGCCCATGAAAATGGAAAGGATGCATGAAAAAAGCAAAATCAACAGCCATTATGGGAAAACACAAAACAAATTATCAAATATACATATGTTAAATTTCAGGTAGACGAGCCATGGGCTCACTCTAACAACCGTCCCAGACATTTAGTTGATAGTGAGATTTCTATTTCGTTATCCACACTTCCTAGATAGGTTGAGCTGTAGAGCCAGGCTCCAATAAAGGGCTTACATCTTAGCCTATTGGTAGCCCGCCCAATGTTAGCATTTAGATTGATTCTCATCCCTGTCCTTGGAAGGTGGATACCACCTACCTTGCCCTAAAGTCACAAAGAAAGAAACATTAGTTCTTAGCACAAGCAATAAGTAAATTACCTTTGTAAACGTCACAACCGATGGCCTAAATCATCAAAAACATAACAATACTTTCGGGAGGTGTTCATGATAAGCCAAATATGATAGAAAATTATGGTAAATTGGCCCATGAAAAAGGACAGGATGCATGAAAAAAGAAAAATCAACAGCCATTACGGGATAACACAAAACAAATTATCAAATAATACATATGTTAAATTTCTGGTAGACGAGCCATGGGCTTACTCTAACAACACCGATACTGTCCCCACTTGGCCACCTACTCAATCCATTAGGTGTGTGATTTTAATACAAAAGGCCTCAGTGTTTGTTAGAGTGGTGTAATTCTATATAAAGGGCTTGTTCTCAAGCCTCTTGGCAAATGTGGGATAGAGGAATTCTAACACTCCCCCGCACATGAGACCTCATTTTATGGGTCACACGTGAAGTTCCACACATCGGCAACCACGTGGAGCCAAGCCGGGGCTCACCTGTTCGCACAGGGCCAATGGGGACCCACCTGTTCACACAGGATCTCTTGGCCTACGTAGAGCCAAGTTGGGGCTCACCCATTTGTGCAGGCTCAAAAGGGACCCACCCATTTGGCAGTATGGGCTCGTACCTTGGCTCTGATACCATCTTAAATTTCAGGTAGACGAGCCATGGGCCCACTCCAACAACACCGATACTGTCCCTACTTGGCACCTGCTCAATCCGTCAGGAGTGGGGTTTTAATACAAAAGACCTCGGTGTTAGTTAGAGTGGGGTAATTCTATTTAAAAGATTTGTTCTCAAGCCTTCTGGTCGTTGTGGGATAGAGGAATTCTAACAACATATATGCATATACAATATTATTTTATATTATTCAGAGAGAGTCCGGGGACGAATATCTAAGGTAAAGATATATAACTACACCATTATTTACCTGGTAATGATATATATATATATATTATATGACACTTTATGATAATGATATATAATATAGATTGAAACTTAAGAGTGTGTCACTTTATTTCCAATAATTGCTGGAATAAACCTTTAGCTAACAAAATATATACCATTCCTCTGCTGATGTTTGATAGGGATGATTCCATTTGTTGGGGCTTGAATGACAATGGAAGATTTAATGTTAAATCTGCGACCTGGCTCTAAAATAATGTAACGAATGATGTTCGGTTGCCTTTTTATTCTGGAAAGACTGCAAACTCGTTATCGACTTCATAAACATATCAATTCCATTTATCCTACTAATCCCATGTGTAATGTGTGTTGGAGCAATAATAGAAAATATGAGAAATAACAATATAATTCCAATGATAATAATCATAAAGAAATTTCACAACATCAATTATATATGAGATTAATATAAACAACTAGAGAGAAAGTTAGAATAACTGACAAACTTGGAGATTGAGGCTTGCATAAATGCAATGTCCTAAAGATAGAATTTCGCTCATACTCTTGTGCTTGTAGTTCGGTAGGCGTCCATCTCCCAGGATTCCACAATCTATAATCCGAAGTCAAAGCACTTCAATCTTCGGACTCTGGCGAACTTTATATATTCCGTACTCTCAAGACACGACTCGGAATTTGACACATGAATCATTTGAGAAACAGAGTGGGGAAACCCTATTTCTCAAGAGTAAAAATTAACTCTAATTTTCTATATATAATACCAATGGTTTCATGGGTTTATATAGAATCCAACTTCTACTTATTAAAGAGATGTAACTTTTCACTATAAGTATACATCACTTATCAAGGGAATATCACTTAAACAACATAACCTTTCTAAGAAATTGGTTAACACTATTTTTCATTCAATTATTAAAATTATATATTACAATATTTCATATTATAATATATCATTTCCAACAATCCCCCACATGAATGAAAAATTAGGAAGAATTTGAGAGTACAGGCGGACAAGAGATGCATCGAGAGAGGTGTCTTTTGGACTTGAACCTACCCTAGTGAATACTTATCGGATTTACTTGGTGACGCAGTGAATATAAAATCTTGAACTGTTCACCGCAGTAGTAAACCGAGACAATAAGCAACACACATCACTAATCCTAATATATTACGGTTCATACGGTTGTGTTTATTTTGGTCCTGAACAAATCCCGGATTCATGAAAGCTTTAGAGAATTTAGCCATCTTATTCTCATAGAAGCGACCCACTTCTACTCTCACATAGGTGACCACTGATTAAGAATAGTATGCTCTATTCCTCTTATTTATAAGATATCAATGTCATTAAGTATAAATATACAACCTAAAACGTCTGCAGACAACACACTTCTTCCATCATAGGAATGAGGTATATAGTGTGTTAACTTCTTTGAATCATGCCCAACCAGTTTGCCTATTGAACTTAGACCATGGGATCTCCAATCAACTAAGTTAGGTTTCCGCTTGGCTAATTCATTAGTTATGTTCTCGATGATCAACTTACTCTCTAGTCTAACCTTTAATAATTGGATCCACTACTAAGTTGACTATTTTTAATGGTGTGCACAATCCATCTTATGAAATTGTATTTCATATAAGAGTAGTTGTTTGACATTGTTTGAAATGTCAAGTCCTTAAATTATATTAGGACTTAATTACAATGTAATTTGCTAACACTTGGGTAAACTCCCCCACATTTAAGGTATTTGTAAGAAGGTCTCTAACCTTGCCATACCTTAAACAAGTTATCCATAATAAGAGATATTGCTTATTATCTCTTTTAAATGCAAATTACTCTTCCTAATTTAGACATTGTTCTTTGCCTTATTTGACAAGCCATCATAATACATGCATTATCATTCATATGCTTACTTAATAAACATCATTAGGTATAATACATTTTTCCAAATATCCCACATTTTAGTGTCTAGTCTTTTCTTTTCTCAAAGACCCCCACACTTCCAATGTAGGATATTTGAAAAAATGTATTATACCTGATGATGTTTATTAAGTAAGCATATGAATGATAATGCATGTATTATGATGGCTTGTCAAATAAGGCAAAGAACAATGTCTAAATTAGGAAGAGTAATTTGCATTTAAAAGACATAATAAGCAATATCTCTTATTATGGATAACTTGTTTAAGGTATGGCAAGGTTAGAGACCTTCTTACAAATATCTTAAATGTGGGGGAGTTTACCCAAGTGTTAGCAAATTACATAGTAATTAAGTCCTAATATAATTTAAGGACTTGACATTTCAAACAATGTCAAACAACTACTCTTATATGAAATACAATTTCATAAGATGGATTGTGCACACCATTAAAAATAGTCAACCTAGTAGTGGATCCAATTATTAAAGGTTAGACTAGAGAGTAAGTTGATCATCGAGGGGAATGAGGCTCAAGCTAACATAACTAATGAATCATGCCCAACCAGTTTGCCTATTGAACTTAGACCATGGGATCTCCAATCAACTAAGTTAGGTTTCCATTGTTGGAAATTATATATTATAATATGAAATATTGTAATATATAATTTTAATAATTGAAAGAAAAATAGTGTTAACCAATTTCTTAGAAAGGTTATGTTGTTTAAGTGATATTCCCTTGATAAGTGATGTATACTTATAGTGAAAAGTTACATCTCTTTAATAAGTAGAAGTTGGATTCTATATAAACCCATGAAACCATTGGTATTATATATAGAAAATTAGAGTTAATTTTTACTCTTGAGAAATAGGGTTTCCCCACTTTGTTTCTCAAATGATTCGTGTGTCAAATTCCGAGTCGTGTCTTGAGAGTACGGAATATATAAAGTTCGCCAGAGTTCGAAGATTGAAGTGCTTTGACTTCGGATTATAGATTGTTGAATCCTGGGAGATAGACGCCTACCGAACTACAAGCACAAGAGTAGGGACGAAATTCTATCTTTAGGACATTGCATTTATGCAAGCCTCAATCTCCAAGTTTGTCAGTTATTCTAACTTTCTCTCTCGTTGTTTATATTAATCTCATATATAATTGATGTTGTGAAATTTCTTTATGATTATTATCATTGGAATTATATTGTTATTTCTCATATTTTCTATTATTGCTCCAACAATGTGTGTGTTGAAAAGCCGGATCACCTTTTTGTAGATTGTAATTTTGCTAGGCAAGTTTGGGCTACTTTCCCTGAGATAAATCCAACTGATACGAGTAATGTTGTAAGTTTACTAGAGTGGTTGCACTCTCTGGACTGCAATGATAATCAAAATTTATCAAAGCTAAGTTTGGCCCTCCTTATTTGTTCGCAAATATGGAAGGAAAGAAATCAAGTTGTATTTCGAAATGGAAAAGCAATACCTGGTAGAGTTGTTATGCTTGCTATGAGTTTGGGTAAAGACTTTATGAATGCGAATGAATCTAATAAAGAAACTAGCAAGTCACATCGTTTCATTAGATGGAATCCCCCTCGTAGGGGTTTCCTAAAAATTAACTTTGATGGTTCTGTGGTGAACTCGAAGGCGACAGCTGGATTTGTAATCAGGAATGAGGATGGAGATCCAATTGCTGTTGTGCAGGTGCTTGGGTGAAAATTCAATATCTGTTGCTGAAGGCTTGGCTTTGAGGGATGCTCTCTAGATTGCAAGAAGTAGAGGCTTTAAGAAAATTTGTGTGGAATGAGACTCTAAATTAGTGATTGATACCATTTTGGGATCCTGCAATATCCCTTGGCGCTTAAAAGTTATTATTGAATACATCAAAAGTTTCGCAGCCTCTTTTGGTTCCATCTCCTGGACTCACGTTTATAGAGAAGCAAATTTCCTAGCACATGCGATTTTCAGCGTATTTCGATTGTTACCTATTGTGGCTCACAAGGCCTATTTTATTGATTGCATGAGAACTAGTTGAGAGTGTGATCACTCTATTTAATATATGTTATTGTTTATAAAAAAAATGACTATTTTTCTCTTGCTAGTAAATATGGAATTAACTACACACTTATACACCTAGAGTAAAGATATGTAACTACACAATTATTTACCTATGATAATAATATACACGACATTTTTTTTTTGGTTAAAATGATATCAAATACAGTCATTATTTATGAAAAATATTTGACATTTTTATGTACCTATAAATATGTAACAACTGTACGTATGAAAGTATCACGATAGAAAAAACAATTATATACCTAGAGAAAAGATATATATAAATACAATTATGAGCTATGACCATGACAAATTTCAATGCATGCATGTAGGAGCAAAAAGGAATATAGAACCTGTAGTGACGGTTAATAGGGGGAAAAAAGTTGAAGTAAAGGAACGCAACATATGGAAGTAGATTAGCAAAAAGTGCCAAAGTGTTGCGACGAATGTGAAAAATGTGAAATACAAAATCAAACGATGTAGAAGTCAGACAACGTGTTCCATATTTTAGTTATATTGAAGATGCCAAAGCCTAAATTCTAGATCCCCCTCACCAAAGTTCAGCGGTAATATGTAACGCATGCATGAAATTAACAAATATTCAGAAAAGCACGAATTGCTCTGCTGAAAGATATTCTACCAGCATCCCCCTAGATTAAACATCCAAAGCTTTCTAGATATCAATCAACGGTTCATGTCGGTGAAGAGATTTTTTAGTATGCCGAGAACAAGATTAGTAGACCAAGTGTCATAATACAAATGGTTGGATACTTAAAAAACAAATTTCAACTACTTGTAGTATAATACTTGGTGTCCCAAGATGTACTTACAGCATGCTGAAAAATTTCTCATATTGGTGGGGTTGCAAGTAGTGTGGGTTTGGGATATATTGGAAAGCATGTTGGGACTTCTAGAAATATTGAGAATTTTAAATAAAAATGTGAATGAACTTAGGCCCCGTTTGGGATTGAGGTGATTTTAAAAAAAGCCACTGTGAAAAAAAGCTGAGGGTCATTTTTGTGTTTGGTAAACTGAAAAAAAAATGGCTTATTTTGGAAGCTGCTGTGAGAATAAGCTGAAAATCAAAGGAAAAGCTGAAGCTGCTATTTGCTGCTTTGAAAAAAAGCCAATTTTTTCAAAGCACACGGAGTTACAGTGCTCCTTTAATGAAAAGACACACTATCATCCTGATTTTTTTTCCAAAAGCACTTTCATAAAAAAGTTTACCAAACACTCTACTGGCTTTATTTCATAGCCGCTTATTCTCACAGCACAGCCGCTTATTCTTACAGCAGCTTTTTTTCAAAGCACAGCAATACCAAACCAGCCCTTAGTCTTCGAGTGTTGGCAGCCATCGTTAATTTGTTGCAGTAGCTAAATGACACGGCTGGCTCTGAGATTTGAGAGCCCGAGATTCAAAATGGAGCTCCTTATAAGGTATAAAATTTTGCTTTCTTTATATATATAATTTTTTTATGTATAAATTGATATAATGCAAAAGAAAATGAATAAAATGATCAATTGTGTGGTGGTATGTTTTTAGGTTTGAAACACAACAAAAAATCAAAACAAAAACTCCTCGCTTTTAATTACAACAAAAAGTAAAAATAAAACATAATAAGATGTGACGTAGTCACGTAGGAGATATTCAAACCCAATTGGAGCTACAAAGATTTTAAAAAAAAAAAGTGAGCTTAATTTGATTAATTGGTGCCCCTTTAAAAATATATACTTTATATACATGTAAAACAAAATCATAAATTGGCGGCCCTCCCGAATTAGGGGTCTGTGCGGTGGCACTACTTACACACCCTTTGAACCGGCTTTGCTAAATGGTCATGGTTATAGTTGCTTGATCAATCAATCAATCTCCAAAAATAAAATCATGGAATTAATAAACTGGTAATACTTTCCATTAAAAAAAAACTGGTGAATACTAATAGTAATTAACAAATTAACATGTAAATAACAATAACAACACCCTAACAAAAAGGACTGGTACAGGTTATTAGGAACTGATTTGTATCAACGTGGAGTAGCACTTTTTGTTGTAGTGATATATATGATATATATATATATATATATTTATAAAATTCTTATTGGGGTGAGGATTTGAATTAAGTTATAAAAGCTAGTCATAATAGTTTAGTATTTGTTGATGCACAAAATCAGCGAGGACTTTGGTACAACAGAAAGTGTTAAGTTTGTGACCTTCGCTAGATTGCTCCGGTCACTAGTATGAATAAGTATGTAAATGGATAGAGACAGGGAAGCAAACACAAGATGTACGTGGTTCACCCAGATTGGCTACGTTCACGGAGTAGAGGAGTTCTCATTAATTGTGAAGGGTTTACACAAGTACATAGGTTCAAGCTCTCCTTTAGTGAGTACTAGTGAATGATTTAGTACAAATGACATTAGGAAATATTGTGAGAGAATGATCTCTATTTATAAAAGAGAGTTTCTAGTTTCATTCTGACATTGACACGTGTCGTGTTGTGATTGGCTTCTGATGTTGACACGTGTCGCGCTATGGTTGGCTTCTGATGTCGACACGTGTCGCGCTGTGATTGGCCTCCTGGTTGGAAGGAAACACTTCTGGGTCCTTGACGGTATAACGTTGACCGGTGCTCAGTAGTTTCGGGATTGGTCAAATATGGTACAAACAGTGTTCCCCTAAGTTCCCGAGTGAGGGAAGCTCATTGGTTGGGGACTTGCAAGATCCAAGCCACTGAGTAATCATGAAACTTTTAAGTACCGAAGTGTGGTATCATTTTCACTTGCCTTATGTGTCTCATACGTAGATGTGGCATCTTCTCTAGAAGTACTTTTCCTCCTTCCAGGGGTGGTATCTTTAACCGATGAAGATGCACAAGATAATGTATCAATTTCACTTGAAGCTTACTTGTAGTTTCGGACTTGGTCAAGTGCGATACAAAACCCTATAGTAGGAGTCCCCCAAGTCGCTGAGCTAGGAGATTTGCCGAAAGAGGTAACAGACAAGGTAAGCAATCAGACTTCCAAGCAAGCAGCCTGGATCGGAGGTTCGACTTTGGCTTCCGGTTGATTGTTCTCTTTCTCCTTGTGTCATAAACAGCAGCAAGGATAAGGATAAGCAAATGGAGAAGAGATGATATGAGATACTTTTGCTTTTAAAGAAGTAACTTTCCACAAGCTTATTCTTGAACTGGGCTAGAGAGTTTTCTGGTTTCCTCCAGAATATAAGACCGACTCAAGAATTTGAGGGTCAAAATAAGTCCATCAAATCAATAGTGCGTTCGACCTTGATGATATGGGATACTTTTGCTGTTGATGAAGTAATAGATGAATTGGCATGTGTTCTATTGCGCTTGTCTCCACATGCTTCTTCGTATCCTTCTCACTTGCCCTATCTGTTCCTCAGGCATATGTGGTATCTTTTCTGGAAGCATAAGATGTTGAAGATGAGTACTTGAGAGCAATGCTAGGTAAGTAATTAGGCAAAGGGTTCCAGGCAATCAGTTCCTGACTGGAAGCTTGATTCCAAGTGCTGACTCATTGCTCTCTTTCTCTTTGTCTTGCAGGTAAGAACAAGGGCAAAGGAAAAGACAAGGAAAAAGCATGATATGAGATACTCTTGTTTTTGACCCTGATGATATGAGATACTCTTGCTCTGGTGTGGCTGGTTTGCATATGTATTATTGGGGGGGGGGGGAAGAAAGCTGAGTATTTCGAGAGGCTTCGTTAGGAGTGCCCTCTCAAATATGAGGAAGGGTTAAGCATTTTTGCAGGTCTGCCTGTCCGTGGAGGATGGAGGTCGACATATATATGAGTCTCCCTAACAACAAGTAATAATGCTATTCCTTTACCCTTTTTGGTCGTAGCAATGTTGTGGGAGCTGCAAGCTTCACGTGTTTTAACTTTGTCAGAGCACTTTGAAAAAGTGGCATGTGGTATCTAGAAAGCTGATGTTGCGTGTGAAGATTGCAGACAAGCTTTATCTAAGGAAATCTGGCTCTCGAAGTTCGGAGAGTGATGCCTCTTCGGTTTTTGAACAAGCAATCCTGTCGGGGATCTGGCTCTCGAGATTCGGAGAGCGGTGCCTTTTTGATTTTTAAGAAAGCAATCTTGTTGGGAGTCTGGCTTTTGAGATTCGGAGAGCGGTACCTCTTCGATTTTTGAGAAAGTATTCCTGTTGGGAGTCTGGTTCTCGAGATTCGGATGGCGGTGCCTCTTCAATTTTTGAGTAAGTAATAATGCTATTCCTTTACCCTTCTTGGTCATAGCAATGTAGTGGGGGCTGCAAGCTTCACATGTTTTAACTTTGTCAGAGTGCTTTGAAAAAATGGTCTGTGGTATCTGGAAAGCTGATGTTGCGTGTGAAGGTTGCAGATAAGCTTTATCCAAGGAAATATGGCTCTCGAAGTTCGGAGAGCGATACCTCTTCGGTTTTCGAACAAGCAATCCTGTCGGGGATCTGGCTCTCGAGATTTAGAGAATTGTGCCTCTTCGATTTTTGAGAAAGCAATCTTGTTAGGAGTTTAGCTCTCGAGATTCGGAGAGCGGTGCCTCTTCGATTTTTGAGAAAGCAATCCTGTTGGGAGTCTAACTCTTGAGATTCAGAGAGCAGTGTCTTTTCGATTTTTGTGAAAGTAATCCTGTTGGAAGTCTGGCTCTCGATATTCGGAGGGCGGTGCCTCTTCGATTTTTGAGCAAGCAATCTTGTTGGGAGTGTTTTCTCGAATGTGAGTAAAGGTTGGGCATTTTTACCAGTCTGCTTTGCCATAGAGCACAGAGGTTGACACACATTGGGACTTTCTAGTTATCAAGCAGTGGTGCTGTTCCTTTACCCTTGTGGGTAATAGTAGGGTAGCTGGACCTTCAAAATTTATGTGTCTAAACTTTGTCAGAGATCTTTGGCAAAGTTATCTATGGTACCCGAAGAGCTGATGTTGCGTGTGAAAAGTGGTGCCTCTTCGAAATCTAGAAAGTGGTGCCTCTTCGGAATCCGGAGAGTGTGCCTCTTCGATTTTTGAACCAATGGCCCTGTTGCCCTTTCTTTTATAAGGGCACCAATTGTATGCAAGGAGTTCATTCAGAGAGTTATTGCTTGTAGGAATTTTCCCCTTACTTCAGAGATTTATTGCACCTCATTTCTTCTTCATCATTTTTGAGAATGTCTGGCCCATCTGATCGTCGTTTTGACTTGAACTTTGGTGAAGAGGCAGCCATGCCTTCTCAAGACAACATATGGCGCCCATCCTTCTTATCCCCTACTGGTCCTCTTATCGTTGGGGACTCTGTGATGAAGAATGATATGACCGCTGCGGTGGTGGCCAGGAACCTTCTCACTCCCAAAGATAACAGACTACTTTCCAAACGGTCTGATGAGTTGGCTGTTAAGGATTCTCTGGCTCTTAGTGTTCAGTGTGCAGGTTCTGTGTCTAATATGGCACAATGCCTATTTGCTCAAACCCGCCAAGTTGAATCATTGGCGGCTGAAGTGATAAGTCTCAAACAGGAGATCAGAGGGCTCAAGCATGAGAATAAACAGTTGCACAGGCTCGCACATGACTATGATACAAACATGAAGAGAAAGATCGACCAGCTGCAGGAATCTGATGGTCAGATTTTACTTGATTATCAGAGGTTTATGGGTTTGTTCCAAAGGCATTTATTGCCTTTGTCTTCTGGGGCTGTACCGCGTAATGAAGCTTCAAATGATCAACCTTCGGTGCCTCATCCTTCTGGGGTTTTGCCCAGTACTGAGGCTCCGAATGATCACCATTCGGTGCCTACTATTTCTGGGCTCTGCCGATTGCTGAAACTTCTCATGAGCAACCTTTGTGAAGGCTCCCTCTTGTTTGTTTATTTTGATTCATGTATATGTACATATTTGTAACTTATTAGAGATATCAATAAACAAGCTTTGCTTCATTTCAACGTATTGTGTTAAATACACCAAGACCTTCTTCACTAAGTTCTTCGAATATTTTCTTTTGTTGAAGCTTGTATGTTGAAGCTTTGAGAGTGAAGTATGTATGTTGAGGTAGTGCTCCCTTAATTTCCCTAGTGAGGAAAACTTCTCGTTTGGAGACTTGAAAAATCCAAGTCACTGAGTGGTCATGAGACTTCCAAGTATCAAGGTGCAGTAGCATATGGTAGGAGTCCCCTCAGTCTCTGGTCGAGGGAGTTGACGAATGAGGCATTTCCTTTCTAAGTGGTAGCCCAAAACTCCTTCTTCATATATATTTGTTATGAAAGTTGTTAGGCTTAAAGAAGAGGAGGCCTAGGCAATTTTTTTTTTTCAAAATTTTTTTTTCGAATTTTAGAATTTTTGAATTTCCGAATTTTTGAATTTTCGAATTTTCGAATTTTAGAATTTTCGAATTTCCAAAAAAAAAAAAAAATTTTTTTTAAAGCTTTGTAGGTGAAGCTTTGGTGTTGAAGCTTTGTAGGTGAAGCTTTGTTGGGCACCATGAATTGATTTTGCTTCACACTATCTTGATCAAGATAGTGTGAAGCTTTTGTGGTGAAGCTTTTGTGGGTGAAGCTTTTGTGGGTCAAGCTTTTGTGGGTGAAGCCTTTGTGGGTCAAGCTTTTGTGGGTCAAGCTTTTGTTGGTGAAGCTTTTGTAGGTCAACCTTTTGTGGGTGAAGCTTTTGTGGGTAAAGCTTTTGTGGGGCAAACTTTTGTGGGTCAAGCTTTCGTAGGTGAAGCTTCTGTGTTGAAGCTTTTGTGGGTGAAGCTTTTGTGTTGAAGCTTTTGTAGGTGAAGCTTTGGAGTTGAAGCTTTGTAGGTGAAGCTTTGGAGTTGAAGCTTTTGTTGGGTACCATGAATTGATTTTGCTTCACACTATCTTGATCAAGATAGTGTGAAGCTTTTGAGAATTTGTTGTTGTCCTCCATTGATGAAGCTTTTGTTGGTTAAGCTTTGGAGTTGAAGCTTTGGTGTTGAAACTTTTGTTGGTGGAAATTTTGTTGGGTACCATGAATTGATTTTGCTTTACACTATCTTGATCAAGAGTGTGTGAAACTTTTGAGAATTGTGGTTGCCCTCCATTGATAAAGCTCTTGTTGGCACCATAAATTGGTTTTGCTTCACACTGTCTTAATCAAAAGTGTGTGAAGCTTTTGAGAATTGTGGTTGAACTCCTTTGATGAAGCTTTTGTTGGCACCATAAATTGGTTTTGCTTCACACTGTCTTGATCAAGAGTGTGTGAAGCTTTTGAGAATTGTGGTTGAACTCCTTTGATGAAGCTCTTGTTGGCACCATAAATTGGTTTTGCTTCACACTGTCTTGATTAAGAGTGTGTGAAGCTTTTAAGAATTGTGGTTGCCCTCTATTGATGAAGCTTTTGTTAGCACTATAAATTGGTTTTGCTTCACAATGTCTTGATCAAGAGTATGTGAAGCTTTTGAGAATTGTGGTTGAACTCCTTTGATGAAGCTCTTGTTGGCACCATAAATTAGTTTTGCTTCACACTGTCTTGATCAAGAGTGTGTGAAGCTTTTGAGAATTGTGGTTGCCCTCCATTGATGAAGCTCTTGTTGCCACCATAAATTGGTTTTGCTTCACACTGTCTTGATCAAGAGTGTGTGAAGCTTTTGAGAATTGTGGTTGAACTCCTTTGATGAAGCTCTTGTTGGCACCATAAATTGGTTTTGCTTCACACCGTCTTGATCAAGAGTGTGTGAAGCCTTGATCAAAAGTGTGTGAAGCTTTTGAGAATTGTGGTTGAACTCCTTTGATGAAGCTCTTGTTGGCACCATAAATTGGTTTTGCTTTACACTGTCTTGATCAAGAGTATGTGAAACTTTTGAGAATTGTGGTTGCCCTCCATTGATGAAGCTCTTGTTGGCACCATAAATTGGTTTTGCTTCACACTGTCTTGATCAAGAGTGTGTGAAGCTTTTAAGAATTGTGGTTGAACTCCTTTGATGAAGCTCTTGTTGGCACCATAAATTTGTTTTGATTTACACTGTCTTGATCAAGAGTGTGTGAAGCTTTTGAGAATTGTGGTTGCCCTCCATTGATGAAGCTCTTGTTGGCACCATAAATTGGTTTTGCTTCACATTGTCTTGATCAAGAGTATGTGAAGCTTTTGAGAATTGTGGTTGAACTCCTTTGATGAAGCTCTTATTGGCACCATAAATTGGTTTTGCTTCACACTGTCTTGATCAAGAGTGTGTGAAGCTTTTGAGAATTGTGTTGCCCTCTATTGATGAAGCTTTTGTTAGCACCATAAATTGGTTTTGCTTCACAATGTCTTGATCAAGAGTATGTGAAGCTTTTGAGAATTGTGGTTGAACTCCTTTGATGAAGCTCTTGTTGGCACCATAAATTAGTTTTGCTTCACACTGTCTTGATCAAGAGTGTGTGAAGCTTTTGAGGATTGTGGTTGCCCTCCATTGATGAAGCTCTTGTTGGCACCATAAATTGGTTTTGCTTCACACTGTCTTGATCAAGAGTGTGTGAAGCTTTTGAGAATTGTGGTTGAACTCCTTTGATGAAGCTCTTGTTGGCACCATAAATTGGTTTTGCTTCACACCGTCTTGATCAAGAGTGTGTGTGAAGCTTTTGAGAATTGTGGTTGCCCTCCATTGATGAAGCTCTTGTTAGCACCATAAATTAGTTTTGCTTCACACTGTCTTGATCAAAAGTGTGTGAAGCTTTTGAGAATTGTGGTTAAACTCCTTTGATGAAGCTCTTGTTGGCACCATAAATTGGTTTTGTTTTACACTGTCTTGATCAAGAGTATGTGAAGCTTTTGAGAATTGTGGTTGCCCTCCATTGATGAAGCTCTTGTTGGCACCATAAATTGGTTTTGCTTCACACTGTCTTGATCAAGAGTGTGTGAAGCTTTTGAGAATTGTGGTTGAACTCCTTTGATGAAACTCTTGTTGGCACCATAAATTTGTTTTGATTCACACTGTCTTGATCAAGAGTGTGTGAAGCTTTTGAGAATTGTGGTTGCCCTCCATTGATGAAGCTCTTGTTGGCACCATAAATTGGTTTTGCTTCACATTGTCTTGATCAAGAGTGTGTGAAGCTTTTGAGAATTATGGTTGAACTCCTTTGATGAAGCTCTTGTTGGCACCATAAATTGGTTTTGCTTCACACTATCTTGATCAAGAGTGTGTGAAGCTTTTGAGAATTGTGTTGCCCTCTATTGATGAAGCTTTTGTTAGCACCATAAATTGGTTTTGCTTCACACTGTCTTGATCAAGAGTACGTGAAGCTTTTAAGAATTGTGGTTGAACTTCTTTGATGAAGCTCTTGTTGGCACCATAAATTAGTTTTGATTCACACTGTCTTGATCAAGAGTGTGTGAAGCTTTTGAGAATTGTGGTTGCCCTCCATTGATGAAGCTCTTGTTGGCACCATAAACTGGTTTTGCTTCACACTGTCTTGATTAAGAGTGTGTGAAGCTTTTGAGAATTGTGGTTGCCCTCCATTAATGAAGCTCTTGTTGGCACCATAAATTGGTTTTGCTTCATGATATAGTAGACATTCACAATGATGTTGCATGGCTTTAAGTTGTAGAATTTATTGGCACCATAAATTGGTTTTGCTTCATTTCAAGCCCGAAACATTGATTTGCCTGGCTTCAGGTTGTAGAATTTAAGGCCACAATGTTCCTTCTTCAGTCCTAGTCACTTATCATAAGTTCACTGCAGAGCACACCCTCACCACTTTGTTGGTGACTGTAACTCTTGTTGGGCATAAGTGCTCCCCTATTTGAGTTGTCAAGCTTGAGGGTTTTTGATTATTTGTGAATGCTAGGAGTTGACATGTACAAGTTGTACCACTCGTCTTCTGGTAGGTGTAATGAATGGTGAGTTATTTTGATCACTTAGGTGGTGGTACGAAGATGAGTTCCTTCACCACATTTCATCACATTTCATCACCTAGTTGGTGGCACGAGGATGAGTTCCTTCTTCACCTGGTTGGTGGCATGAATGGCAAGTTGTCAAATGATATTAAAGGATGGGTTGTACATTTCATCACCTAGTTGGTGGCATGAAGGAGAGTACGGGTTGTACATTTCATCACCTGGTTGGTGAGAATAAGGGCAAGGTATCTAGGCACATTGTAGCAAGTGTCGAATGACATAAAATATGTTGAACCCTTTCAAAGCACAGTTGGCTTATGTATGAATGTATTGGAATGTATGATTGAACGAATATACTGTGAAGCTGTTCGTTTATTTGTATAGTCTTGTTGACATATACTTAGACTTCGTTTCATGTTGGAAGGATTCATGTTGAAGCTTTGAACCCGAGTGTTTCATTGCTAGGAATGTAAGAGGATTATGATCAAGTTGTCTAAATCACCTATTTATTGAATTCATGCCAAATAGTCTTCGTTACATAGGATGCCAAACGGCTGAAGCTTAACACTTGTACAATGTGAGTTTACTTGTAATAGTACTTCAAGTGATCAGCATTCTATGGATGGCCAAGGGTCTTGCCATTAGAACTTCTAAGCTTGTAGGAGCCAGGGCGACTGATGCCAACAATTTCAAATGGTCCATCCCAGTTTGGACTAAGTGTTCCTTCACTTGGGACTCTGTCGCAGAGTAATCTTTTCTTCATTACCCAGTCCCCCACTTTGAAAGAACGAGGTTTGACCCTTGAGTCATAGTAGTTGGAGATGCGCTGCTTGTAGGCAACATTCCTTAAGTGAGCCTGGTTTCTGTGTTCCTCGACTAGATCTAAGTTGAGGGTAAGTTGTTTGTCATTTTCGCTTTGCACGTAGTTCTGGACTCGAAACGTTGCTTGCTCATGCTCAACTGGGACAACTGCCTCTGTACCAAAGGCAAGTGAGAATGGGGTTTCTCTTGTTGATATTCGATACGAAGTGCAGTATGACTAAAGAATATGGGGTACAAATTCTGGCCAACAACCTTTAGCCTTGTCCAAGCTGGTTTTCAAAGTTCGCTTGATTATTTTGTTGATGGCTTCAACTTGTCCATTAGACTGGGGATAAGTTAGGGAGGCAAAACATAAGTTGATGTTGAACTTAGAGCAGAACATCCTGAACTTATTGTTGTCGAACTGTCGCCTGTTGTCAGTGACTATCGCATTAGGAATGCCGAATCTGCAAAGGATGTTCTTCCATACGAAGTCTTCTATTTTTGCCTCAGTAATGGTTGCCAAGGGTTCTACTTCAGCCCACTTTGTGAAGTAGTCAACTGCAACGATTGCATAGCGAACCTTGCCCTTCCCTACAGACATTGGGTTGATCAAATCAAGTCCCCATTGGGCGAAGGGCCAAGGGCTGATCATAGGAGTGAGCGGCTCGGGAGGGGAGTGAGGAATAGTTGCGTAGCGTTGACACTTATCACATGAGCGGGATATTCTGATGGCATCTTAGTGAAGTGTTGGCCAGTAATATCCTTGGTGAAAAGCCTTGTGTGCTAGGGATCGAAATCCAGCATGATCTCCGCAGACTCCTTCATGTATTTCCCGAATGACAGTTTTCGCCTCTGCGGGCGTAAGGCATCTTAGGTATGGTAGGTTAAAACGCCGCTTGTAGAGTTGGTCATTAATGATCAAGTAACGTGTAGCCTTGTATTGAATTTGCTTAGCTTGGACTTTGTCATTTGGAAGGGTGCCATGAGCAAGGAATCTATAAATCGGGGTAATCCAACTATCTCCTTGTTGTAAATTGCACACTTCCGCAACCATGGTGCTTGGCGCTGCCAACAATTTAACCTGAATTTTTCTCCCAATCTTGTCTTCCACCGCTGAGGCGAGGCGAGCCAAAGCATTTGCATGACTGTTTGCCGCTCGAGGAATTTGGGTGATCTGGTAGTGGAAGTGCTTAAGCAACAATTGTGTTTGTGCTAGATATGCTGCCATGGAGTTATCCTTAGCGTCAAAGTTGTTGGTGACCTGGTTAACCACCAATTGGGAGTCACTGAAGATATCAATTCATTTAACCCCAAGGTGTTTGGCCAAACGTAAGCCTGCTAGGAGGGCTTCATATTCGGCCTTATTGTTCGATGCCTTGAATTTGAAACAAAGAGCATACTCCATCGCCATTTTGTCAGCGGTCGTAAGGACTAGTCCTGCTCCACAATCCTGTTGGTTGGACGAGCCATCAACATATAGACTCCATGCTGGGGCTGTTGGTTCTATTTTCTGAGTTTCCGAGGGTAATGAAACCACTTCTTTAGGCGTAGAAACATTGTCAACAGGATATGTGAAGTTGGCGATGAAGTCTGCCACTGCTTGGCCCTTCTTAGCTGGCTTTGGTTGGTATGAGATGTCAAACTAACCCAATGCTATCGCCCATTTGATCATTCGCCCGGAAGTGTGAGGACTTTGGAGTATTTGTCGAAGATGATGATTGGTAAGCACGGTGATGGAGTGTGCTTGGAAGTAAGTGCGAAGTTTTCGAGCAGATATGACCGATGCTAGAGCCAATTTCTCAATGTTGGAGTATCGTGTCTCCGCATCTTGTAAGGCATTGCTAGCGTAGTAGACAGGCCGTTCGACATTACCATCCTTTCGAATGAGAATGGAACTTACTGCTGAAGCCGATACCGACAGATAGATAATGAGAGTATCACCAACCTCAGGTTTGGAGAGCAAAGGGGCTTTACTCATGTAGTCTTTGAGGTTCTTGAATGCCTCAGCACATTCATCAGTCCATGTAATGTACTTCTTACTTCCCTTAAGTGCTTTGAAGAAAGGAGCACATCTGTTTGTGGCCTTAGAGATGAACCTAGTTAAGGCTGCCACCTTGCCAGTAAGGCTCTGGATGTCTTTTGAAGTTACCAGTTCTTTCATGTCGAGGATTGCTTTGATCTTCTCGGGATTAGCCTCAATGCCTCGTTGGCTTATCATGAAGCCTAAGAATTTGCAAGAGCCTACGCCAAAGGCACATTTGTTGGGGTTCAACCTCATTCGGTACCTCTTCAGAATGGTGAAAGTTTCAGATAGGTTGGTGATGTGTTGGTCAACATGTTTGCTCTTGACTAGCATATCATCAACGTAAACTTCCATGCTCTTCCCAATCTGTTCGGCGAACATTGAATTGACCAGTCTCTGATAAGTCGCTCATGCATTCTTTAGGTCGAAGGGCATGACTTTATAGCAATATAGTCCCGTATCAGTAGTGAAGGTTGTGTGTTCTTTGTCCGGAGGGTTCATGAGGATTTGGTTGTATTCTAAGTAAGCATCCATGAAGCTCAGGAGTTCACACCCTGCCGTAGAGTCTATAAGTCTGTCTATGAGAGGAAGAGGAAAGTTATCCTTCGAGCATCCTTTATTTAGGTCGGTGTAATCGACACACATTCTTCATAAGACCTTTTGGAGCAGGAGACTTTCCTTGGTCGGATTCTTCTTAACAAGGACAACATTTGCTACCCACGTTGGATAATTGCTTCGCGGACAAAGCCTATGCCTTTGAGTTTTTTAACTTCTGCCTTCATTGCCTCGTACTGTTCAGCGTCATATGATCTTCACTTCTGTCTTACTGGCTTGGTCTTGGGGTCAATACTTAAGCGATGACAGATTATATCGGGAGAGATGCTTGTCATGTCCTCGTATGACCAGGCGAATACCTCAGTGTTCTCTTGCAAAAAAGAGATCAATGCCAACCAAATGGGGGGGTGACAAGGTGGTACCAATCTTCACCATACGATCCGGATAATCTTTTGAGAATGAGACCTTCTCCAACTCTTCAGCGGGTTGTGCTTGCTGGGTGAAAGAGTCATCTCGAGGATCGTCGGGTTGATTGTTGCCACTGTGAAGATCCAAGTTGGCTTTGTCTGGGATGGTCTTTATGACTTGGTCATGTACAGAAAAGGTTTTCTTGGGCATAGGCAGGTGCTATTGCTTGACCGAAGTGTTGTAACATGATCGTGCACTAAGTTGATCTCCTCTGATGTAACCATTGCCATAGGGGGTTGGAAATTTTATCAACAACATATGTGTGGATACCATGGCCTTGAGATCATTGATGCCTGTGCGTCCGAAGATGACATTGTATGTCGTTGGGCAATCAACCACCAGGAAGTTAATGGTAATGGTAGTTGTGTAAGGGCCTGTACCAATGGTGATAGGTAAGTGTATGCTCCTCAAAGGTTGCACGATATCACCGGAGAAGCTTAACAGAGGGGAGATCGAGCGGTCGAGCAAGTGTTCATCTACATTAAGTGCCCTGAAAGCTTCAACAAACATGATATTGACCGATGCCATCGTGTCTACCAGGATTCGTCGTATTTCAAAGTTGGCTATGTGAGCTTCCACGATCAGTGGGTCATTGTGAGGGGAGATGGTACCTCTTTCTTCCTCAAGGTAGAAACATATTGGATCTCAGTTAGGCTTTTGATGCTTACCTCCCCTGATATCTTCCACGTGAAACACTTGGTGGCCAGACCTTAAAGCTCGTTCGCTATTTTTCATGGTCCTGTTGGAAGATTTAGAGATGGGTGTGCCACCACTTATGGAATATATCACATTCACCTGACGTTGGTTACGGTTACCCTTTGGACGGTGAATGAGGAGTTGATCAATTTTTCCTTCACGTGCCAAAGCTTCAATATGATCACGAAGGATGATACACTTCTCGCTGTCATGGCCGTTATGCTCGTGGTAGCAGCAAAACGTGCCCTTGTTCTTCATGGGCTTGTAATCCGGGTGCTTTGGCTTTGGCTTCGATATCAAGGGTGCTATGCTGGGGTAAATGGCCACGCATGTGGTGTTCAAAGGTGTGTATGCTTCATACCTTGGGGTAGGGGCTGTCCTGACACGTGCTTGACCTACTATGTTGACTGCCTGAGGTCGAGGATTATCATAGTGATACCCTTGGTTATCGCGGTAGTGTCCCTTACTCCTTTTACTAAAATGAGACTGGTGAAGATGAAAATCTTTCATTTTGCCCTGAGATTTATATGTCTGTTGACTTGGCAAAGTATTAAGTAAGGCAGGGGGAGGCCCCGCTGCCGTTTGGAAGGTCGATGTCTTCTCATTTGGTTGGATCTGGCTTCCACTCTTTACTTGCTGATAAGGGGTGGCTATAGGGGGTTTCCCTTGATATGTCTGTGCCTCAGCGGAGGCATGGTTGTAAGCCTGTGCCATCACCTCAGAGTAAGTCTTCCAAGTGTTAGCATTGATCATGTACTTGAAGAAACAATCACGTAGGCCTGTCGTGAAGGCCTTGAGGGTGGTCTTGTAATATGCCTCAGCGCAGTGAGAATACTCATGGCTGAAACGATCGGCATACTCTCGTAGTGACTCGTCTGGCTTCTGGCGCATAGTGTACAAGTCATCTGCAAAATGGAAGCGATCGGTCTGGAAGATGTGTTGAGAGACAAACAGTTTCCTCAGTTCCTCAAATGAGTCTACTGTCTCAGGTGGAAGACGACAATACCAGTTTAGAGCTCCACCAGAGAGGATGAAGGGGAAGAGAAGACATCGCTCTTCGTCGGTGTGCATCCGATATGCCATGGTGGACTCAAAGAGGTTAAGGTGTTCAATTGGGTCCTCCCTTCCAGTATAAAGTTGTAAACCAAGCTTTTGTTTTGTCTTCGCTTGAATGGGGTGTCAAGGATCCTCCTTGTGAGAGGGCCATGCTTGGGTTGGTTCCAGTCAGGTATCTCGGCCTGACGTTCGGCCTTCAATTTGTTTACTTCCTCAAGGAGCTGTAGGACAAGGGGGTCTTGAGTGGAGTCATGTACCACTGGGATTTTCTTTCGTAAGTCTCCATCGCCTCTTGGAAGTGGGAAAGTTTGAGCAAGGGCTTGTGATTTTTCCTTAGACTCGCCGTACTGACTTCTAGGGCGAGTCTGTTGGAATACCTCAGAGTCCCCTGTACCTTTATGTTCCTCTAGGACATGTCGTTCCTTCCCTATATTAGCAGCTGGCCTGGGTCGTGGGAGGGGATCAAGTCTTTCAGAAACCCTTGGGTTATTGATCTTCGAGCATATGTGGAGGGGATTCTCTCGATGTTGCTTTAGGAAGTCTCGGCAATCATGATAAACGGCTTTTGATCCTTCCAACTCTTCTGCAAGGAGGTGTCTTCCTCCACTTCTCCTGCTTCGGGTCGAAGCAGCTGGGTTGAGAGAAGTCTTATGTTGATCAATGTTTTGATGATTAACTCGCTCCTTATCAGGGATACCCATGTCGAAGGAAGGTGACCCTCCGTGTTGGGGGGCACCCAGATGATGGTTAATGTCCACAGGGGCAACAAGATCGCGTGTTTGAGTACACATAGTTTCATGGAGCATCTCAAAGAGCTTCTCATACTGCTCCTGGAGGACCTCATTCTTCATTGCTATCTTGTTGTTTTGAGCTTCTAGCTCATCGACTTTATCTTGAAGAGCAACCCTCTTTCCTTCATTCTTTCGTTGCTTCGCACTAGGTGCAAGAGGGGTGTCATTCTGTCTGCTGTGGCTTCCTTCGTTCCCCATGTTGGAGACGGATGCTTGGTCAAAAGAGAGTGTACTAATGGTGGAAACCAGCTTGACAAAGTTGAAGAGAGTGGGAATAAGTGTCGTTCCCACAGACGGCGCCAAATGTTGATGCACAAAATCAGCGAGGACTTTGGTACAACAGAAAGTGTTAAGTTTGTGACCTTCGCTAGATTGCTCCGGTCACTAGTATGGATAAGTATGTAAATGGATAGAGACAGGGAAGCAAACACAAGATGTAGGTGGTTCACCCAGATTGGCTACGTCCACGGAGTAGAGGAGTTCTTATTAATTGTGAAGGGTTTACACAAGTACATAGGTTCAAGCTCTCCTTTAGTGTGTACTAGTGAATGATTTAGTACAAATGACATTAGGAAATATTGTGAGAGAATGATCTCTATTTATAGAAGAGAGTTTCTAGTTTCATTCTGACATTGACATGTGTCGTGTTGTGATTGACTTCTGATGTTGACACGTGTCGCGCTATGGTTGGCTTCTGATGTCAACACTGTCGCGCTGTGATTGGCCTCCTGGTTGGAGGGAAACTCTTCTGGGTCCTTGACGGTATAACGTTGATTGGTGCTCAGTAGTTTCGGGATTGGTCAAGTATGGTACAAACAATATTAAATTTTCTAACTAAGTGAGTTGAACCACTTAGAATATGACATTTTATTATTTTATTGCAGTATTAAATTTTCTAACTAAGTGAGTTGAACCACTTAGAATATGACATTTTATTATTTTATTGATTTTCTAGCCAAAATAAAAGTACAAACTGAAACTGTAAGGTAAAGGAAGATGCTAGAGACTCAGTTCACTATTTGCGTTTACATATATTGATGTGCATGTACCATGTGTACCATGTGCGCAAGCAAAATCAACGTTAATTCTGTATCAGGTTCCTTCACCCAAAAGATAGTTTCGTTGCAATATGAGTTCACTTTATTCGAGTTCTTACTAAGATGGAAAGTGGAGATAAATATATACCCTAGCAAGATAAGACACATGCATTTGGTGGTTAAAATTGACTTTTGGGTTAATTTGCTTCAAGTATGAATCTCTTTAAGCATAAAATAGTCACAATTTGGTGGTTTATACATTTATACATGTATGACGTAAGTACACAAGGATGGAGCCAATGAAGGCTTACTGGGGCCCCCCCAGTAAAAGAAATTTCTAGCTCTGTACATTCTAGCTTCTTTTATTAATTTTAGTCGCCATTTCATCGACGGTTTGGTCTCCCTATCATTCTTTGTCAACCTTATTTTCATATTGGTTATAAGCCATACTATAATAAGGTTTTCTTAATTGATTTTCGGGTCCCCCCCCCACTAAAAGAAATTTCTAGCTCTGTACATTCTAGCTTCTTTTATTAATTTTAGTCGCCATTTCATCGACGGTTTGGTCTCCCTATCATTCTTTGTCAAGCTGATGAGTCGATATTAGTCTATATTTTTATCCTATTTTTGGCTCATCTCCAAGAATTGGTTAAAACCTAAAATTTAGGTTTTAAACTAACTCAATCATTCTCCAATGGTTGGGCCTAAAATAAGTTTTGAGTTAAAATCTAAAATTTGGACAAATTTAATGCAGAATTCCAGCCAGGGTTAAAATGCTGACCCACCTTATGTGCGTGGATGCGCCTAGAAAAGTGAAGACCGCAGCAAGGAGATGCACCCAATGTGCGAGACGCGACAGGGCTGACAGGAAATGGGGCATGCCCCTAACGAGTATGTTAGCCACTCAAAATGAGCCCAACGACTCTTTTTCGATCTGACGGTTGTAATTATTGGACCATTGGTTGATCTAATGGTCTAGATGCAAACATATTTACTTTTAAATTTTAAATTTTTAAATACATTAAATCCAATGGCTGAAGTCGAATATGATCAAATCTAACAATTCAAAAAAAATCTAACGGCCCAAAATTAAATTAAAGGGCTAAAACAATTTAATAAATTTATTTAATTCAAAATTAAACCTAAAAATTCACCCAAAAAATTATTTTCAAGGGGTTAGTTTAGTAAATTTACAACTTTGATTGAAATTTAAATATTTTTTTAGGTTAAAATGTTCATAAAAATAAATCATGATAATCTACATAAATTTTATTTTTTAAAAAGTGTTACCATAATAGATTTATTATAAATTTAATTCTAAAATTTTAACTCAAACCTTAAATTTAGGTTTTAACCCAAGGGTTGGAGATGGTATTGGTATTAATTTATTGTTTATTTTGTGAGAACTATACTTTGGATTATATTTCTATTGTAGGACATGCGAATCTAATCTAAGGAAAGAGTAATCAAACATATGAAGTTTTGAGTAATTTCAATTAGAGCAGGTCCATGCTGTTTAACTGTGGTGAAGAAATAAGTACTCATTACACAACTTTCCCAGATTGATGTTTTTGGACGTTTTGGATATTTTGATGGTCAAGATGTCATTTTTAGAGGAAGGTTCTTTCGGAGGGTTTGAAGAGGACGTGTTAAGCTTTAAAAATAGACATTTTAGGACCAAATCAAAGCTGATTTGGTCAGTCAAAAAAGGGATTTTCTTTGTAGTCTGAATTTTAGTTTGAACAGGGAACCTTTATTTATTATTTTATTATTTTAATTAGATTTCCAATTGGGAGACTTTGGATATGGTCCTTAGTTATGAATATTCTTTGATTGAAACCTTGTTGGTTTTTAATTTTTGATTTAGGTCCCTGAAATTAATATGATAATTTATTTCTATGTACGTTACTATATTTTTTAATTTAAAATTAGAAATTTTAGTTGTTTATATAAATGAGATTTTAAATAAAAAAACCATAATTTGTGGGATTAAAAATATTAAAATATAAATATACTATTGTGTGTGTGTGTATATATATAAACATGGGTACATTCATCAAAATTAACCAAAAAATTTATTGTAACAAAACATGGGCACATTTTTCAAAATCACAAAAAAAAGAAGATATTAGGCTTAATAACATTAGTAAATTTCTTCGATTAAACTTGACATGGATACATTTTAAAATCAAAGAAAAAAGAATGTACCCATATAAGTTTAAAAATGGATTAGAAAAAAATTGAATAGATTTTATATATAAAAAAAAGATGGTGCATTTTACATATAACAAATTGGTATATTTAAGAATGAGTACATTTTAAGATTAAAAAGTTTTACATGAATGGGTACATATAATTAGCATGGGTACATTTAGAAAAATAAAAAGTACAAATGAAAAAAAAATATGGGTACAAAGACAAATAAACTTTAAAAAATATGGGCACAAAAAGAAATTAATATATGGGTATAAATTAAAACTGAAAAGAAAATTGGTACAAGTTAAAAAAGAATTACAAATTAAAAAGGGTACAAACTAAAACTAAAAATATATGATAAAAATTTAGTCATAAATATAAATATACTAATTGTAACATTTTTAACATTAAATGAATATATTTAGAAACAAAAAAAATATTTTATTATTGAAATAATTAATGTTATAAATACCCAAGGACCTTGATAAAAATTTGAGAAGGAATAAGATTTTAATCGATGGAGTAGTAAAATGAAGGATGAGAACCTAATTTCTCCTTTCCAATTTATTAGAAGACCTTCTTTAAGTAGGATAAGAAATAAAGCACTATATAAATACTGTAGCCGTGTATTAGTGTTCTTGACGTACTACTTTGGAGAACTCGGCCTAGAAAGCTTTTATGATTCAACCTTATTTTAAAAGGTATTTTCTATCCATGTTTCTAATAACCTTTTGCTAGGTGAAGGCCACGAGCCTTAGCATGAATATGTAATCTTTATGGAATTGCTTATGATTATGCATGCATGCTTTGAATTATTAATCATTGTATTTAAACTATCTATATGTTCTGATGAGTGGCTACCATTAAAATGTCTAGACAAGTAATTGGATGCAATTCTGTTGGAATGTCGCCTTACAGTTGATTAGGACTTCTATTGATTGATAATTGTAATTTCACTAAAGAATTTTAAGGGTTGCAGAGTTTTTCAAAAGGTTTTCACAACAACTTAATGAGTCTTGCATGTTCATGTTTGATTTGAATATCATAGAATGATTACATGTTAAATATATGTTCTTGCTTGAATATCTCAAGGAGAATATGCATTGAAAACCTGACCTTCAAAACATACATCTGATACTTTCATAAGTAATTGGTAGAATTGCATAAGATTGTTAATGGTGATGGCTATACCCTAGTCTTTTCCATGATTTTCTTAAAAACTATTTTAATTTCCTTGTTGCCGAATTATTGTTTTCTTAAATTTAAATTGTTTTGTTTTGGTTTTAATCTTCACAATCTCAAGTTTTTTCTACAAAAATCTATTTCAAATAATTAATTCAGTATTAGTTTAAATACAAATTATTTATATCAATTCTTGTGGAGAACGACCTTACTTGAATCGTTTATACTACAATTACTTTGTTCTCTTGCAAGTATTTTTAAATGTTTTTATTGCAGATGGTAAAAATCCTACCACAAGCCATGTTGCACGCATGTTGACAGATGTTGAGTGTTGCGAGAGATCTTGTAGAGTTTTGTCAAATGACTCGACAAAGTTTGGTCGAGGGATATCAACGTGTCCTGCGAAGTGTTACTGAGAATTAAACACTTAGTGGGCACAAATTGGTCTCGAACCAGACATTCAAAGGATCCCTGAACGACCTTCATTAGCTTTTTTTCCCCAACCTCTGGAGGGTCCGAGACACCACCAGGTCTCTATGTGGATCTGTCCATGTGTAACGCATTGTATATTTATTCGCAATATACTCAAAATTACTATCCTTAACTTGTGTATATTACCACAAGACCGTGCTACAATCACACAGTACCCTTATCGCTAAATCGTGCAGAGTATACGTACCTCTAAGTACTATTAGGGGCCCTGATCGTGCACGATTAAGTCAACACCTTTGCTAAACTACCGACAGGGAGCATAACTCATCAGAAGAAATCTAGGTTACTCACCAAAGACAGATTACCATGTACAGTACTTGAGCAAGGACCAGAGATGTCATATCTGGAGAAAAAGATCTGTACGACTCATGTGCTTTAAGAACAATACATTACATGTAATATATTCTTATTACTTAAACGAAGAGCCGCATCAATAGAAAGCAGATTTAACATATGCACTTCTTTAGCCATTCTTAGAGAGTATCTCACAGTGATGGTCTAGCATTGAATTAGAGCCTCACAGTTGTTTGGAACCCGATTTTCTTTCAATAATATAAAGATATTCTTTGAGTTCCACTTTTGCTTTATCTGAAAAATGAAAATATTGCATGTGTGCCCTCCTCCTTATACAAAAACCTTCACTAGGTCGCAAAGGTAATGCTCAATAGAACAAATTCTTCCGTCTATTATATATATTGGCTGCATGCATACATATTTTTCAAAGCTAAAACCCAATATTGCTTTCATTAGCCTTGACTTGTGTGAAAGTTGTTTAGGGTTTAGCAAATATAAATCTAACCTTTGTGGATCTGCTTATACGTGAATGCTGATGGCCATGACGAGAGGCGGGGTGGCAAAATCGAAGATGTTTATGCTTAGGTAATGTTTCCATTATGAATTAGATAAATTGATCCTTCCAGTCCATAGTTATCGACAGTAAAAGTTGTTTCATTTGAACCATCTTAACTGGGATATCAAGTCTACTATCTTTTCTAATGGAAGTGAGATCGCCATAACCTCTACTAGAAAGACTATACTAGATGGTAAGTTGAGATGATATAATAATAGTTTTATTAAGAGGGTTAATATATGCATGCATGCCGCAGTTCATATTACAGGGAAGCTAAGCACGCGCAAGGAGATCATCGACGCCATTTCAGCAGCAAGCTGAGGGGAGCTCCAGAAAACATATCAAGCAGAATGGTTGAGAGTGATAGTGAGGATACTGACATGATGGAAAGTGAGACTGGCAGTCATAGTTCATCTTCATGGAGGTGCAACTGGGTTCCACATCCAAGAACAGGAATATACGTTCCGAAAGGGCATGAAAAGGTCATGGATGATGTGCCTAAGGGAGCTGCTTCTCTTAACCAGACCTTCTGGCTCAGGAACGTCGACGGAGTACTTGAGAAACCCGACCCGGATACTCCTCCTGAGCATTACTATCACTACATGCATATGTAATGTGACAAATGGAACGTGAATCAATTCATTGTGATCGCGATCATCGTTAAGGTAATAAAAATTAGTATTAGGGTTATTCTGAATAATATATGGCCACATATGCTGTGGCCAGATGTATATATAGAAGCAGTAGTATAGGCTGTATAGCAGTGTAATTATTAAGCTTGTGCCCCTTAGTAATTTGGCTGCATCATGGTGTTAGTCATTTGTAATTAAGGTATATATAATACATTATATATAAAATTATGTTTACACATACACAATGGATTTTTAAGTCGAGTGTTAGGTCAATAAGTGTTCCATAGATATTTCTATAAATGTAGTCATCGACTCATCGTACAGAATTTCTTTCACATGCGTGCTACGAAAAATGGAGCATACAACCTTCGTAGCGTAGCTTAAGCTTATTTTGTGTGATAGGTAGTGTTGTTCTGCAAATACTCATACATATTTAAGAGAAATTTTATTAAACCCAATCTTTTTATGATTCTTTATACTTAATTTAAAATTTTCTCCTCCAAACTCTCAAAATTTTGCCTTATTAAATAAAAAGATAAAAATAAAGATTGGTGTTTTTACACTCATTAACCCACAACACCATTGCACACCTCCATTATTTTTGGCCAACTGTAGAACTGTGTGTTTTCATTCGTTGACTTAATGCAAAAATAAGTACAAGTGATAAGATTTTTATCACCTGTGAAAATAGAATTAAAAATACCTAAAATACTTGTAAAAAACACCTGAAATACTTGTAAACGAACAAGGTAATTGTACTATATACAACTCAAACAAGTTCGTTATCCACAAGAATTGATATAAATAATTTATGTTTATATATAGAAAGTTTGGAATTGTGAATTTAAATAACAAAAACATGTAATAAAAATAATTAAATTAACACTAATAAAAATCGGCAGCAAGTAAGAAAACAGATTTGTAAATCAAACTTAAAATCACATTTCACAAATCGAGTTCCTTATCTTGGTGCCGAGAAACTCACAGGTAACAGGTACGGTCATCCCCTTCTCTCTTCGATCGATGTTGTCTTCAACAATTAGGTTAGCGACAAATGGATGAAATTGGTCTCATGCATGTGCTTTATGTATGTAAGGTCCTCGATGGCAGAAAGGGGAACGAAATGGTGGCTCTGACCTCAGATTTGACGAACAACATGTTGAAAAATAAATTGCTTACTAATTTCTTGTTAGTAAATGATTTACTTAGTAAATTCTTATTTGTTTTTTGTGAAACTGTTTTCTGTTGAGATAGCTTGAGCTCATATGCCAAGTGTAGGGTCCTAGATCAATTTTCATTTTCAATGGCTCACATGCCTTGTAACTGCCATGTGTCATAATCACAATGGTTTATGTATTTGAATGGTGATGATGACTGATGTAAGGAATGAATGAATATATGAAAGTGGAGCATCATTTTGCAATGGTTATAATATTGCAGTTGTGAATATTCCTCTCTCTCTCTCTCTCACTCACTCTCTCTCTCTCTCTCTAGCTGCTTCCTTCTATTCTTCTTGCTCTTCGAAATCCAAGTGTTCATCAATGAAAGATTACTCAAATCTCAACATGGTATCATGAGCCTAGGTTCTATATGGAATTAGGGCGTCAGATCTATGAGTGCTGTGCTCTGAAATCTAACGTGAAATTTCTGACTCAGTTCATCGATTTAGGTCTCAAATGGCTGGGTCAGGTAGTAGTGATCTTCGGGCTCCAATATTCAATGGTGACAACTATGAATTTTGAAAGATCTGAATGAGAACTATTTTCAAATCACATGGAATCTGAGATTTAGTTGAAAAATGTCTTGAAATTCCAGAATCGAAGGGGAAGAAGGTCGAAGTGGAAGGGTCATCGGATTCAGAGAGAGCATATATGAATGAAAAGCTAATGAAGGATGTTAAGGCACTGGGTATCATCCAAGGAGCTGTCTTGGATGACATTTTTCCCAAAATCTCAAACGAAGAGACCTCAAAGGATGCTTGGGATATTCTACACCAGGAATTTTATGGCGATAAGCAAGTGAGATCCATTAAGTTGCAGGGTCTATGCCGTGATTTTGAGTACACAAGGATAAGGGATGATGAAACCTTGTCTGTGTATCTCACTCGTCTTCTCGAGTTGGTGAATTAGATGAAGGGTTACGGGGAAGATTTACCCAGAGAGCGATTAGTTTAAAAATTGCACATAAGCTTAACTAAGGAATTTGATCCTGTTTGTTATGTGATTGAACAAACTAAGGACATTGAAACTATTTAGGTACAAGAAGGAATTGCAGCGTTAAGAGGATTTGCACAGTGCCTTGATAGACATGCTGGGAGTACCACTGAGAGAGCATTCAGTAGTATGAGTGTGAGTCCAGATAGAGCTTTCAGTAGTATGAATGTGAATCCAAAGGGAACTCAGCCAAATTCCTCTTGTGGTAATTTTAAACCAAAGAAGAATTGGAAATCGAAGGGAAAGAAATGGGATCCTAAAGCTCAGAATCTTGCTAACCAAGGTGGCAAATATGATCAGGGAGGAAAATCTGACCAATCTAAGGGAAAATGCAAGCATTGTGATAAGTTACACTATGGTGAGTGTTGGTTTAAAGGGAAGCTAAAATGCCATGGATGCAATCAATTTAGTCACCTTATCAAGGACTATGATCAACCAAACAAGGCTGAAAAGCTTGTAAACTTTGCAAATCAGGTAACAGAATCTGCAACCATGTTTTATGCCTGTCATTCTACTACTATTGGAAGGAATATGAATATATGGTGTGTAGACAGTGCATGTAGCAATCATATAACCTCTCATGAATCTTTGCTTATTGATGTTGATAAGAATGTGAAGTGTAGAGTTAAAATGGGCATTGGAGATTTAGTGTAGTCAAAAGGCAAAGGCACATTGGTTATAGAGATGAAGGGTGTGACTAGGTATATCAAAGAGGTTAGAGCAACTCCACCCATGGAGCCCTCCCCCTGGCAATCCACTATTGAATTCACCCTATTGAACAGTAACTGCCTTTAATGAATAGTAACTACCCTTAATGAACAGTAATTGCCATTTGCATGTCCACTCTTGGAGACCTCCCCCCTGGCAATAGGCAATAAAATATTAGTTTTTTTGTGTGTTTAAATAATACAAAATAAAATTATTTGTAATTTCGGATAAGATTTTTTAAATCGTTCTCGTTGCGCCACATGTCATTTTATAAAAAAAAAACAATTATTTAGTGATGGATGATAAGAGCATATTTATGCGCCTTAGTTAGCTAGTTATGCATTTTCGTTATGTTTTCTTTGTTAAAGTAGTCTCTTAAGCTATTTTCATGTGTTTTCAGGTTTTAAGGGCATATTATACAAAAAGATGCAAATTGGAGCTTTTTGGAGCAAAAGTGAGCTTGGATTGAATAGCACATGCTTGGAACAAAAGGTTTGGATGAAATTGAAGATTTGAAGATTTGAGGATTCCTAGTCCAAGAAGGAGTCCTAATTGAAGAAGGATTCCTAATCAACGAGGGATTCCTAATTGAAGAAGGATTCCTAATCAACGAGGGATTCCTAGTTGAAGATGGATTCCTAGAAGAATGAAGATTCCTACTCAAACAAGGTTTCCTACTTGAAGTAGGAAAGTTAAGCCTAAAAGTTGCTATTTTGGGTTGATCTTTCCTAAACCTAAATGGCCTTAAGTTTCAGCGACATTAGAAGGTTCTTAAGCGTTGGAAGACACAAAGAAAGGTTGGAGAGCATTTCCTTATCCTTGCCGTGGGTTAGGGTCTATTTCCTCTTAGTTTTGGGTTTCTAGAAGCCCTATCCTTTTTCCCCTAACCCTTGCCGCACTTCCCCCTTTCTAGAACCTGTTTTCTTGCCTTGCAAGGCTTTCTAGAAGCCTTATCCTACCCTATCCTTACTTGCCGCACCCCCTAGGCCTTTTTCCTTGTGAATTCTGATTTCTAAGCCTTTTTCCTTGTGGATTTGGGTTATCCAAGTCCATATCTGATTACCCTAGGGTTTTAAGTGCCTATATATACTCTTATTCACCCCTTGGCTGAATTACCACCCCTCATAATACATCATTCATGCCAGAAACATACATCCTCTCTTTACCGCAGCCTTCCACCACCATACTCCATAATTCCTGCCAAAAACCACCCCTTGCCGCACCACCCATCCATCCTAAACACCACCATACATCCCCCATCCATTCCACACCATTCATAACCCCAAAAACTTGTCCAAAATCTCTGTGCCGCAGCAAGGAGGGAGGAGGAATCCTGGATGCACCTGCTGCCCAAGTTGGAGTATCTAGGTGTTCTCTTTCTTTGGATTTTAATGTTTAAATTTATATATCTTTGCTTTGTGCGTATGAGGAACTAAACCCCCCTTGGCTAGGGGGGATTCGAAACCATGTTTATGCTTGCTATATGATTTGATTACTTCTAATTGCGTTTCATAAGTTGTGAATTCAATTTACTTATCTTTATGAATTAAAACTGATTTGTGTGTGTTGGTTGAGAGTGCACGCTTAATTTTCATGCATAAGTTTGATGCTAGGATATAAGGGAATTTCACCTAATCGTTATGAACTTATATTCGCAAGTAGTAAAGGTTGTTGATCACAATCGTGTTAAGTAAATTCTTGGCATAAGTTTCATGCAATTCATAGTAACAAGTGCCTCGCCAATGCTTATGATTTTCATAGAACTTAATGATCTTTGCTTGTATCTTTGTTATGCAATTCATGCAGGGAACTTGTGAGGAATGCTTTGGGTTGTCGTATGCAATTCATCCAATTCGATAACTTTAGGAAAATCTGAGGGTTAATTAGTGCAATTCACGGTTAATCTGGGGCGTTGGGAATTCATGGTTTAGTGAGAAGCAATTGGAAATCGTTTTATATGCAAGTGTGACATGTGTGGAGGAGAACCCCTTAGCTAGCTTTCCATCCATTCACTTTAACCAAATTCGTTTTAAAATCTGTTTAGTTTACAAAGTTTTTGTTTGTTTTCAATTTTCGCCAAAACCAATTCCCCATTTATTTTTAAGTGTTAGATTAGTTAGAAATCAATTTAGTTTGTGTTTTTAAGTGTCTTGAGTCAAGTTATAACCTATTTTCGTCCAAATTGTGTTTTGTGTTCAAAACTGCCCAGAAAGTGTTTTTAAGGCAGTTTTGAGTGTTTCTGGGCTGTTTTGAGTCTTTTGGTTTGTTTTAGTGTTTTAGAGTTTAGTTTTGCATTCTTTGAGTCTAGTTTAGTGTTTTAAACTTTGTTTTTACGTTTTTGAGTCAGTTTTCAAGTAATTTAGCAATCCCTCCTAATCCCCAGCCTAGAACGATCCCTACTTACATACTTTGCTACAATTGATAAAAAGAGGGTTTAATTTGTGTTATATATTTCGCATCAATGGATTTCGATAAGATTTTTATCCAATGTCATCATGCCGCGTGTCGTTATCTTTTGAGAATCTTTGACGATAGATTTCGATCAGATTTTAACTCGTTCAAAAATGCGCCACGTGTCATTATCCGAAAAGATAATTATTGGAGATCGATTTCGATAAGATTTTTATCCAATACGATCGTGCCACGTGTCATTATCCATACGATCGTGCCACGTGTCATTATCTTTTCAGAATCTTTCAGAATCTTTGGTGTGTTTTTTGTAGTGAGTTTTTTATTATTTGGTATGTTTATGTAATTTTATTTGGTGTGTTTATGTAATTCCATTTGGTGAGTTTTTTAGTTTTATTTGGTGTGTTTTATAATTTCATTATACGTGAACAATTTGATGAATAAAGATTCTATTATTAGGATAAATATATTACGAAATTAAATAAATGTACTCTCACTTTAAATAAAGTACTAACTTCAATAAATTGGAAACAACATAAATAATAAATTACAACCCAAAGTGATTGGAAAACTATGGGCTCCGATTACAAAAAGTACCCTATTCATCATCACTTAACCAATCTGTGGTGCTAGGATTATCTTGTCTTGTTGTGCTAGGACTATCTTGTCTTGATCTCGCTTCTCTTGCACACCTCCTTTGCACCACATCCGCTTTCTCCGACTGCCAAAAATATTTAGAATTTGGAGACATCCCTTCTAAATGCGTGTTCATCATGTCATGATCTAGTTGTGCAATTCTTTCTTCTCTAAGCAACTCCCTTTCTTGCCTAAGTAGCTCTCTTTCCCTCTGTTCAGCTTGAAATGCTTGTTGAATAGCTGCAACTTTTGCCTCATCTCTAGCCTTTTCAGCCTCATATTTCGCCAATTCCCGCGTCAACGTCAATTCACCTTGATGAGCAAGTTCTTGCATGCACTTTCCATAATCATTCTTGGAAGCACTCCCTTTCCTCTTTGAAGCCTTCTTACCTTGAGGACTAATTGGATAATGGGTCAACCCCGACGCTTGTTCAGGAATGGGCGTTTTAGGCACTTCTTCTCCATCTTCTTCATCAACATGGGAGCCATGATCGGGTGTAGAGTGTGGAGGGGTGCTGTGTAGAGGGGTGTTGTTCATGCATACTTCTGGACCAATAGGCACAACTTTGAATTTAAGACAATCTTTAACAATATTCCAACATTCCCACTGGTTGAATGATTTGTTTCTTGATTTGATTTTGGCAGCATACCATGCTTGTGCTTGAAGTTGCTACAAATGAATAATAATGAAATTATTAGGTAACAAATAAATAATACAAACAAATAATAATAATGAAATTAGGTCCCAAATAAATAATACAAACAAATAATAATAATGAAATTATTAGGTAACAAATAAATAATACAAACAAATAATAATAATGAAATTAGGTCACAAATAAATAATACAAACAAATAATAATAATGAAATTAGGTAACAAATAAATAATACAAACAAATAATTATAATCAAATTAGGTAACAAAATAATAATACAAACAAATAATTATAATATATTCTTACCTCATCCGCATAATTTGCCCCACTTCGAACATTATTACTAGCTTGTGTCAAGGCATCTCTCCACGTACTAAAGGAATGGCTAAGTATTTTCCAACGACTGGACATCGATTCTTTGGTTCTTTTCCCACCTATTTGCTCAAGAAATTTGGTATGAATTAAACTCCACATTTCTCGCAACTGCATCTCATTACCCGTAAGGGAATTATGAGTAACTTCAACCCAGCTAGTGCACAACGCAACATCTTCAAGAAGCGATCAATTCGTACCTGCATCAGTAGTCATTTTGTGGAAAAAAATTGGATTGAAACTTTGAGAGAAAGATAGGAATTTGATTGAAAGTAGTTGAGAAAATATGAAATTGTGGTGTAAGGTAGATGGAGAATAAGTGGTATTTATAGAAAAGTAAAAACAATTTTTTACAAATATTTTTCATATTTTTTACAATTTTTTCGGATTTTTTACAATTTTTTTTTAAATTTGTATTCAAATAATTAATCTCTGCCGTTGGATTTTAAAAAATTTGAATTCAACACTCTAGATTGTGCCACGTGTCATAACGGTAACTTTTCTTAATTTTAAAACTATTTTTTTAAAATTTATAAAGCAGATTAATATCAACCGTTGATCTCAGATCGAACGGTTGATATAAAATTAGCTTTTTTTATTACCGTTGCACATCGGACAGCTCGTATTAAAGAGCCGTTGGGATCGAACGGACCGTGGGAAGCCACGTGGCTTCCCAACGGTCATTGGGTTTTCTGAGGCGCGCGGGTCCATGCCCTGAAATCCAGTCGGGCGACGCGCCTCCACTCACGAGTGAGGGGCACGTGCCTGACATAAAAAAAAATAAAAAATAGGCTGGACCCAGGCCTTACGTCAGCCTAACGTCACAGGCCTCGGGCAGCAGGCCTGTCAATTTTCCACGGGCTTGCGACTCGGGCTCCCACCCTCACTCGAGCCCTCCAACGCTGGACCTCTTCCCACCGGCCCTTGGGCCCTTTCCTGAAGCCTGTCCCCTAAGCAACCACCATGGGTGGAGTTGCTTTTATGATTGTACCTGGGTTGGATGAAAACTTATTGAGTGTAGGGAAAATGGTAGAACATGGATATTGGCTTATGTTTGGTGATTGCATGGTTGATATTTATGGAGATAGACAGATGGAAGATTTGATTGCAAGTGTCCCAATGAAAGGAAACATATGCTTTCCCTTAAGTTTGGAATATGTCAATCCTCACATGGCTAATAGAGCAACTGTTGAAGACTCATCTTGGTTGTGGCATAGAAGATATAGACATCTAAACTACATTAGTTTGATGCTTCTGCAAGAGAAGGAAATGGTGCATGGTTTACCTAGACTACAAGTCTCTGATCATGTTTGCTCTAGATGTGCTACAAGGAAGGGTCACAGGGAACCATTTGACAAGGGAAAAACTTGGAGGGCATCATAACCTCTAGAACTTATTAACTCTGATATCTTGGGTCTAATGCAGATAACCACTCTTGGAGGCAACAAATTCTTTCTCACATTTATTGATGACCACACTAGGATGTGTTGGGTGTTTTTCTTACAACACAAGTAACAAGTCTTCAACATTTTCAAACTGTTCAAATCCATGGTTGAGTTATAGAGTGGCTACCAAATTAAGAAACTCAGGAGTGATAGGGGTGGAGAATACACATCCCTAGAGTTTTCTAAGTTCTGTGAAGATATGGGGTTAGAAAGGCAACTGACTGTTGCATACTCTCCACAACAAAATGGTGTTGCAGAGAGAAAGAACAGAACTGTGATTGAGATGGCTAGAACTGTGATGTATGAAAAGAAGATTCCTTTGAAGTTTTGGGCTGAAGCTATGAATACAACTGTGTATTTGCAAAATCGATGTCTAATAAGTGCTTTGAATAACATAACTCCATTTGAGGCTTTTAGTGGCAGGAAACCAAGTGTCAAACACTTGAAGATATTTGGTTCTCTGTGTTATATTCATATTCCTTCACAGAAAAGACACAAATTGAAGGAAACTGGTGAGAATGAAGTATTTGTTGGGTATGGCAGCTATGAAAAAGGATATAGGGTTTTCAACTTGAGAGCTCAGAAGGTTGAATTATCAAGAGGTGTGATATTTGATGAGAAAGCAATGTGGAATTGGGAATCTAATGAGGCAGTGTAATTTTCTATTCCTTGGAATGCTGAAGGAAGCTCAAGGATAACTGAGCTTGATTCTGAGTTAAGTGATTCACCTCAGTTTATGCAATCTCCTCTAAGATCACAAACAACTAAGGACTTACATACATCTCAAGAATCTAGATTTCTTGGTTCTCCATTTTCATTCTTAGAAACCTATTATCATACTCCACAGAAATGGAAGAGTTTGAGTGATGTATATGCTCAATGCAAGATCAGCATTATAGAACCTGAAGATTTCAGTGAGGCAATCAAAGATAAAGCTTGGAAAAAGGCTATGACAGAAGAGATGATGATGATAGAAAAGAACTCTACTTGGGAGTTAGTTGATAGGCCATGCAACAAACCAATTGTAAGAGTGAAGTGGGTCTAAAAAACAAAGCTGAATCTTGATGGTTCCATTCAAAAACACAAAGCTAGACTTGTAGCCAAAGGTTACACACAGAAACCTAGGGTTGACTTCAATGAAACCTTTGCCCCTGTGGCAAGGTTAGATACCATTAGGACACTCGTTGCACTAGTTACACAAAAAGGTTGGAAACTGTGGCAATTGGATGTTAAATCAACCTTTCTGAATGGTGTTCTCGAGGAGGAGGTATATGTGGACCAACCTAATGGTTTTGTGATTAAAGAGGCTGAAGACAAAGTGTATAGGCTAAGAAAGGCATTTTATGGTCTAAAACAAGCACCAATGGCTTAGTATAGTGAAATTGACACATACTTAATTCACTGTGGCCTTCACAAAAGCTTAAGTGAAGCAACTTTATATGTGAGAAATAAGGAAGATGTTGCTACTTTAATTGTGTCAATCTATGTTGATGACATAGTGTACACAGGGAGTAGTGCAGAAATGATGGAAGAATTCAAGGTTGAGATGATGTGCAAATATGAGATGTCAGATTTGGGTTTACTTTATCATTTTCTTGGAATGGGGGTAACTCACACTGAAGGGAGTATATTTATACACCAGAAAAAGTATGCTTTAACTCTCTTGGATAAATTTGGGCTAAAAAATTGCAAGCAGTGAACACTCCATTGGTTGCAACTAATAAACTGAGAAGAAATGATGGAAGTGAACCTGCAAATGAGTGTTTGTATAGGAAAATTGTTGGGAGCCTTTTGTACTTAACATCAACTAGGCCATATATTATGTTCTCTGTTAGTTGTCTTGCACGATTTATATATCTAAGAAGCATTATAAAGCTGCTAAAAGAGTCCTAAAGTATATCCAAGGAACAATTGACTTTGGGATTGAATATGTGGTTAGAAAGTCTGCTCTATTGATTGGTTACTGTGATAGTGACTGGAGTAGATCTCAGGATGATATGAAAAACACCTCAGGGTATGCTTTTTCATTTGGGAGTGGAGCATTCTCATGGGCTTCGATTAAGCAGCACATCGTAGCACTTTCAAATGCAGAAGTAGAGTACGTTAGTGCAGCTGAAGCAACCTTTCAGGCCATTTGGCTTAGATTTGTGCTCGAGGACTTTGGAGAAGAGCAAGCTGCTGTAACTTCCTTATTCTGTGACAACACATCAGCTATAGCCATGTTTAAGAATTCGGTGTTTCACCAAAGGACCAAGCACATTGACAGGAAATTTCATTTCATTAGAGATGCAATTCAAGAAGGTGTGGTTGATTTGATCTACTACAAAAGTGAAGAACAGATTGATGATATTTTCACAAAGGCTCTTCCTAAGGAAAGGTTCAATTACATGAGAAGTCTACTTAGTGTGAAATCAGTTTACAATTTAGAACGGAGTGTTGAAAAGTAAATTGCTTACTAATTTCTTGTTAGTAAATGATTTACTTAGTAAATTCCTATTTGTTCTTTTTCTGTTGAGATAGCTTAAGCTTATATGCCAAGTGTAGGGTCCTATATCAGTTTTCATTTTCAATAGCTCACATGCCTTGTAATTGCCATGTGTCACAATCACAATGGTTTATGTATTTGAATGGTGATGATGACTGATGTAAGGAATGAATGAATATATGAAAGTGGAGCATCATTTTGCAACGATTATATGTTGCAGTTGTGAATATTTTTCTCTCTCACTCTCACTCTAGTTGCTTCCTTCCATTCTTCTTGCTCTCTTCGAAATTCAAGTGTTCATTAATGAAAGATTACTCAAATCTTAACACAACAAAACGGTAGAGATCTTGAGGTTCTGATGTTAGAAATATACAAATCTTCTTCCTTCTTTGTTCTGCAAAAAACTTGCAAATCCATGAAGCATGAAATCTACAGTGACTTAATGATTTATGAATTCCTGAGATTTGATATCTATCTATCATGCTTATGGATGGTTTGGAATCATGTGGTAAAGAACAGTGAACAGAGGTGAAAGCAAAGAACCATGTGACTCAACCACTGCCCAACGCTACGCCGATGAAATAAAACCCAGAAAACATCTCAATATTCTCATGTTCAAGAATCAAAGGTAACAAACTTGTTTCCTGCACTGATGTTTGGGTTGGATTTATGAATACTATGCATCATTGACTTTCTAGCGAGCATCTTTTTTATTCGTTGAACTAAAACCGCATTTATGCTCATGTATGATTGTCTGTAGGTACCACTGAATATATGGCAAAAAGGAATAGGACCACATATGATAGTAATGCTTGCAGATCTAAGAACGAAAGGTACAAATTTTGGACTTTTTTCATCCCCTGTTATGATGCATAACATGCATTTATACTGCGAACTACCTCTATACATCGATGAAACTGAAACTTTCAAAGATATTAATGTGCATTTGTTCCTTGGTTGCATGCCCCTTTAAATTGAACTGACTGAATAATCTAATTACTCACATTGTGGACCCTTTTGTATTACCCGGACCTCTAAATTGTAGAATGAATATAATCTAGAATTTAAAATTGTCTGTAAATTAATTTTCATGGGAGAGAGTGGAGCAAGTGGGTCCAAGTTTAAATTCTGATTTGTGTTGCCTATTTAGACTGCATGCTTAGGTATTGCTGTAAACACAAAGATTCCTTCAACAAATGAGACAAGAACACGTGTATAAAGAAATTGTTTATATTAATGATTTAGGGTTACAATCTCTTTTACAATTTTGATCATTTGATTCGATCTCCGTAAGGTGTAGATTTGTGGATGTGCTGTTGATCTAAGGGTCATCGAGGCTTGATCTGGGATGAATAGTTGCCTTAAGAATTTGGCTTGGGGCATACGAAGAATCGGCATGTGTGGTTGTGCTTGTTGATTTTGGAGATGTAGGGTGTCGTTGATCCAAAGGTCATGGTGAATTGATCTTGGATGAACGAGGGCTGCAAGGATTTAGCTTGTGGCAAAGGAAGAATTGGCACGTGTAGGGGCGCTTGTTAATTCTTTAAAGGTGTTGGCGAAGAACAAAGAGAGCTTTCTTGATCCTTCCAAATTCTTAGGAATTTGGGAGGTTGGATGCTTGAGAGCTTTAGAGTTTCAAAGCTTTAAGGATTTTAGGGAATGAATTCTCTTCCAATTTAGGAATAGAGAAAACGTATGTCAATTGGTCTCCTGGAATGAATGAAATGGCTTGTTATTTATAGAGTTTTTCAAGCCTTAATTTGAATATAATAATCAGATCAAATAAATCATTTCTGCCAAGTGTTGACACGTATCCTTTTTGATGACTTGTTGAGTCACACACCACGTGTACAATTTATATGACATGTGGCATGTGACATGAATGCCTTGGTACGTTGAAAATTTAATGCGTTGGTCAACATTTATTTCACCGAAATTTTGATGTCTACAAATGCCCCCAGGTGTGTCATATACGTGTGCTTGTCATGTGTAGAAGATCTGTTTTGAAGTCCCTCATGTAGATGTCGATTTAAAGGCCGTCGAGGCTTGATCTTGAATTGGGCTTGGAAATTTCTTCAATGACCGTTGAGGCTTAATCTTGAACTAGGCTGGATGGTTCTTTAAGGGCTGTTGAGGCTTGGTCTTGAATGAAATTGGACCGCAAGGAGCTTCACGTGGTGGATGATCTTTAGCTTTGGTAGTAGATGAATCAGCATGTGTTTTGTTGCGCTTGTTGACTTTCCACAAGCTTAATCTTGAACTGGGCTGGAGGGCTCCAAAGGTCGGAATTACTTCTTTTATTTGGAGCTGAATTTGATTCAAGGGTGGTGAACACTTGATCTTGAATCGGACTTATGATTTCTTCAAGGGCCATCGAGGCTTGATCTTGAATTTAAATGGGATTTCGAGCAGTTTCACCTGGCAAGTGAGATTCGACTTTGTTGGGGATGAATCAGCACATGCAGTTGTTGTGCTTATTGATTATCCATGAGCTTGATGTATCATTTTCACTTGCCTTATCTGTTCTCCAAGCAGATATGGTATTTTCTCTGGAAGTACATCAACAGTTGAAGATGAGTACTTGAGAGCAATGCTAGGTAAGCAATCAGGGAAGGGGTTCCAGGCAGTCAGTTCTTAACTGGAAGCTTGATTCCAAGTGCCGATTGTTTGCTCAATTTCTCCTTGTCCTGCAGGTAAGAACAAAGACAAAGAAAAGGACAGGAGAAAGCGTGATATGAAGTACTTTCGCTTTAGACCCTAATGATATGGGATACTTTTGCTTTTGAAGAAGTAGTGGTGATTTAACGGTGTTGCATGGTGAGGCTTTGCTCTTCGGTGACGGTGCTAGTAAAAGGTTGTTGAAGCTTCTCGAGCTCTTTGATTAGAGCAACAATGCCGAGCTTGGATTTGACTTAGACTCATTCGTCTGGATTATGCGGTTCTGCACGGAAGGGCATCATGCTATAGTGATCTGTTCCAACTCATCATTGTGCATCACTGCATTCTTCTCTGCTTGTTTCTTTTGCATAGCAGAAATGGTGCGCAACTATTTACCTTTGGCTGATCCTTTAAAGCATCACTTCTCAGTGACTCATCTATGCTTGGCAGCTTTAGTGTAAAAAGCCAACATCATATCAACTGTTCTGAGGTATTTGCTGAGGAAATTTGAGACCTAACAACAGCTGAAAATGAGTACTCGAGAGTAATGTTGGGTAAGCAACCATGCACAGGTTCCGAGCAATTAGTTCCAGGTTGGAAGTTTGATTTCAGGTTTCGACTGATTGCTTTCTTTCAGGCAAGAGGAAGGGCAAAGGAAAAGACAGAGAAAAAGCATGATATGAGTTACCTTTGCTTTCGTCCCTGATGATATGAGATACTTTTGCTTTTGAAGAAAATAGTAGAAGGTTTTGATACTAATGCAAAACTTCTCGATCAAAACTATTTTCTTGCTGAGGAAATGCGTTGAGCATTTTGAGTGACTTGTTTGAACAATTATTCTCGAAGAGAATGAAGATTGAATATGTTGAGAGGTTTGGTTGCAGGTGCACTCTCAGTAAGGAATTAGAGTTAGGCATTTTGGAGGTGTGCTTTGCCATGGAGGACGAAGGTAAACATATATAAGGATTTCCCAATAGCAGGTAGTGGTGCGGATGTGGCTTTATCACCTATGCTTGTTGGCAACAGTGATGTAATTGAAACTGTAAAATTTACATGTTTCAACTTTATCAGAGATTTTTTGACAAAGTTGCCCGTGATATTTGAAAAGCTGAGATTGATCTAAAAAGTGCTAACAAACTTTATTCAGGCAAATCTGGCTTTTGAAATTTAGAGAGCGGTGCCTCTTTGATTAATTTTTTTTTTTTTAACAAGTGCCCTTGTTGCCTCTCATTTTTATTTAGGCATCAATTGTGTTCAAAAGCGTGCTCAGAAAGTTATTACCTGTAGGAATTTCCCTCTTTTTGCATTTCTGAGATTTCGATTTATCTGACCTCATTTTTCTTCATCATCTCTGAAAATGGCTTGCCCATCTGATTGTCGTTTAGATTTGAATGTTGTGGAAAATGCAAACATGTCTTCTCAAAATAACATATGGCAGCCATTCTTCTTATCCCCTAATGATCCTCTTACAGTTGAGGACTTTGTGATGAAGAATAACATAACCGCTATGGTGGTAACTAGGAATCTTCTTACCCCTAAAGATAACAGGATGTTTTCCAAGCGGTCCGACTAGTTGGCTGTTTGAGATTCTCTGGCTTTCAGTATTCAGTGTGCAGGCTTTGTATCAAATATGGGCCAACGCCTTCTTGCTCGAACTCGCTAGGTTGAATCACTAATGGCTGAGGTGGCAAGTCTCAGACAGGAAATCAGAGGGTTCAAGCACGAAAACAGAGAGCTACTTGACTAGTTGCAGGAATTCGAAGGTCGGATTCAGAGTGACCAGCAGATGTTTGTGGCTTTATCATCTGGAGTTCTGCCAAGTGTTGAAGCTCCAAATAATCAACCTCAGGTGCCTCCTCCTTCTGAGGTTCTACAGAGTACTGAGGCTTCCCATGAGCAACCTTTGTGAAGGCTTCCTTAATTTTTTATTTATTTATATGTATGCAAATATTCGTAATTTTTTTAGAGATATCAATAAATAAGCTTTATTTTATCCCGTGTTTTTTTTTTTGTTTCTAAAAAAGTAAATGTCGGCACCCATCCAAAACCCATGCTGTACCATTACAATTGCCTTTTGTTTTAATTTTTTTATTCTTAAAACTTTTTTTTATTTATTATTTTTAAGATGGTGCCTAATGCACCAAAGATCTTTTATCTTATATATATATGTTTTTTTTTTGGTCACATGGTGCCGTGCACCATTAAACTTCTCTATTTTTTTATTCTTTTTCTTTTTCCCATTCCTGAGAACTCAGGAGCATGATTCTTTGCCGGAGAAGTGAGGTGGGGAGCATGGGTCTTCCACTTGTTTGCCTTATGTGACTTTATAAAAGAATTGCTGCCTTCTCCTACTTCAGTAACCAATTGTCTTCTTCTTCTTCGCAGAGCAGAGGAGACATAACCTTCAACCAGACTGACGGTAGAGAGGAAGAAGAAGGTGAAGAACACGCAGCAGATTAGAACTCGGGTTTTAACCTCAGAAGCTTCCTCTGGCATGCCGGCTCCGTTTATGACGCCTGGTTCAGCTGACTCTGCCCTACTCCTTCTCCCAACCGGGAATGCTCTCGGGAGACCATTATATATATATATATATATATATATATATATTTGCTTGTTGCCCCCTACCGTCACTGCACCGCCGTCGCTGTGCTGTTGTCGGTGGAGATCGAGGGAGAGGGAAAGCCAGCAAACTCCTTTGTGAAGCCTTTACTCTGTGAGGCACTGAGGCCTATTTGCTTTAAGAAGAGGACGACTTTAATCCTTTGGGCCATATATCTCTACTAATTAATAAAACCTCTTTGTCAATCAAAAGAGGTTAAAAAGACAAATTAGTCTTCTATCACACAAAAAAAATGATGGGCAATAATGTAATTTTACAGGTCCAAATTTTACTGTTTTTTATTGAAGCATCATCTACAGGTGATGTTAAAATACCTCCAATATTTATTTTAAAAAAAACAAAACAAAAACCTCTCACTCCCCCACGTTCTTTCTCTCTGCCTCTCTCTCTCTCTCCTTCTCATTTTCTAAAAAATGTGTTCATACACACAAAGTGTGTAGGCAAATTCTAGCATATATATACATACATATATATATATATATATATATATATATATATATATATATATATATATATATATATATATATTGCTTAAGGGGAGGGATCCCCATTTTTCTAAAAAAATGGGGACACGCTCCCAACTGTTGGATTTAACTTTAATGAAATTGTGTGGTTGAGATTGTGTGACCTGTGTTTTAATCTCAACCACACAATTTCATTAAAACCAATCTAACGGTGGGGAGCGTGTCCCTTTTTTTTTGAAAAAAATGGGGATCTCTCCCCTTAAGCAATCTGTGTGTGTATATATATATATTATATAATACAATGATTTATAACATGTGTACCCCACTGATGGATTTCTTTGTTGTAGTGCTAGAAATCTTTAATTTTGAGAAAACGAACATTGTGCCTGGATTCTCACGGAGCTTTCAGGGATGTGGTAGTTGATGGCAGAGTGAGCAGGATGTGGGTATAACTATGCTTTTTGCTGCCTGGTGCTTGTTGCAGTGAGTCACTTTTTACCGTATGGTGCTGTGCAAAAGACTGTAGCAGGGTTACACTATGCAGTGCCTTTTGATCACAATTTTTCCTCGGTGGTGACGTTGTTATTCAATGCAAGAAACTACTTGCGTAATTGCTGCGGGGTTGCGTAGTGCGATTGCGTAGCATTTTGGTTTTCTTAGCTACTATAGTGTGCTTTGAAGGATCGTCTTGTAGCTGCCCTCTTTGCCATGTTGCTCAAGCTTTGTGGTTGATTTTTTTCATTGCAACCGTGGTATTTTTTTTTTCAAGTGCTTTAAGAGTAACACCATCACCATTCTTGTAAAGGAAGGCGATTCGCAAGATATAGGAACAATGTTGAAACTTTGTGCGCTGTTGATTGGCCCTAAGGCGTTTGCTCCTCATCGAGAATTCTTATCTTGAACCCTTCGCACCATGTTCGTGACAATTCTCTGGCTTCGTTCGAGCTTCTTAGTGATCGTACCCGTAGTGGAGCTATGACTTAGAATAACACTTTGCCAACTACTGGAGAAGCCGTCTTTGCTGAGTTGTATTGGAAGTGGCTTGAAGATGTCTTAAGCTGATCTAAAGATGTGTTTACTAACGGGGCCTTTATCATGCTATGTACGTATCTTTGTTTAGTTATGATCGCCATCCTTTTGTCATTCATGCGTTCTTTGAGCATTGGTGTTCAACGACCACCACACTTCACACTGCATAAGGGGAGATGTCGATGTCATGTTGGGATCTCCACAAGATAGGAGGCTTGCCGATCCAGGGTAAGTTTTACGACGAGGTTGTTCCCAGCGCATTGCAATAACCGAGGATTGCCTGCGAGCTGCCGCTATTTGTTTTGGGCATTTCACAAGCTTTCTAAGGAGCCTCAGGGTAAGCCAGGGATGAAGATATCTTCATGGATCTGATTTTGGTATTGGGGTTCCATGAAGTACAAGAGGCATTTGAAGAAAATTGGCCGCAACAAGATAACCAAGCCAAAAGGAGACCCAGACCCATCAGGCACCATTGGTTCAACTAGGCATTGTACGCCTGCCAAATTGAAAGCGTTTGACGAACTTGGTGTAGCATCAAAGCATATAGAAGAATCTTACCTATCTGCTTTCTTAGCTTGGCTTTGTATGTTTTTTTTCCCCAAAGATGACGTCAACTTTATTCGTCCTGGCATCTTCAAAGTGGCTAGCAAGATGGCTGTAGGCGAATCTTTTAGCCTTGCTTTCCCAGTCTTACCCATTATTTATGATGGCTTGAGCATTATTTCAAACTTAGTAAGTACTAAAGATCGTGCTGCGATACTTCCCCACCACTATGTGTATGGTTGGTTGGGTGAGTACTTTGACACTCATTTTTCCTTGTCAACTTTAGACAAGTTGAGGCATTCTTCATCAACTCCAATCAAGTCGAGGCCTTTGATGACGAAGTATTCTGGCGTGCTTTTTGCAAAGAGCCTTGATGATTTGCAGGCGTAAGCATTATTTAAAAGTTGTGAAGGTTTGAGAATGGACCATCTAGTAAGGGTTGGCTCAACGCGGCGATACCTCATAGATGAATCGCACATTCATTTCTCAGACTTGTCTTATCTTATGAGTATTCGCTCAGGATATGTTTTTTTTGCTGCAAAGAGACCGATGTCTTATTCAGCCATATAGTCCTCACCGTTTCAGCAGGCAATTTGGTTTTGTCCAACATGTGCCAGGCGAGCTGAAGGAAAACGCCCAGTCGAAATCCTTGTAAGACGTGTATATGCATTAGAAGTATTGTACCTATGTATGTACAAATGCTTCTATCACCCTGCTGGCCAATGATGAGTTCAAGAGTAGTCCAGTGACCCGTGCTTACGTAAGTTAGTGGTCAAAGGTACATCATGAAAACTTGGGGATCGCAAATGGCACCAATTATTCTCATTCATGTAATGATGCGCCGATAGAGGGTTGTTCAATGATTCCTATGCAGTTGGTACATTTCGATTGCGCAAGTGCAGCTCATTTGCAAGACAGACTTGTGGTTTTAGCTCCTTAATGTATGTGCTTGTTTTCTCAACATTCAGATGCTTCTAAAGAGGTGGGTGATGAAGTTGACTCACACAAAGATAGACTTGCTTTGCAGCAGCGTAAACAAATTTTAAACAAGCGACCATTTGAAGGTGCTCAGGTTGATAGCGACATTAATTTTTGTTATAAGAAGAAGAAAGTGTGGATGCCTGCTCAATTCGATGGTCATGTGTCACTTGAGAAAGATCTACATATTTCTTTTTTTCTTGTGATTTCTTCTGCTTTCATTGTTTTAGCTTTTGTTTCTAACATCTTTCTTTGCCTTCTTTAGGCTGAGCCTTCTTGTTCTTTTGATCTGGGAAACGCAGATGTTCATTCCTATACTGAGATACTATTTGGAGGTAATTTACCTACAGACGGGGAGATTGGGGATCCGCTTGGTGCAGAGCTTGTTTCGAATCTGCCAAGTTGCCCAAGTTTTCCATGTGTAGGTGAAGGTATGCAAGAGCCCGTCATGCGTCCAACACCTTTGCCAACTAGCTCTAAGATCTCTTTGAGAAGGCTGAACCTTAGTGGTACTGAGCAGTTTATCCATTGCATTAACCTTCGTGCGGCCATGGATATTAAGAACCATATTGAGGAGAAGATTTCAAAGTGTCCATTGGAAGACCTTGTGTTGCTCAATGAGGATTTTTCGAAGCTTGTTTCTGCGATTGACAACCTTAACGTTGATTCTTCGTCCTTGAGAGTCGAAGTTGCCGAACTTGTGGCCGCCTTGACTGAGTATTCTTCCTTGCACGTTATTTCCTCGAATAAGTTGAGTCCAAATGTTAGAGCTCAACAACATGCGGCAATAGACTTATCAATTGCCCAAGTCCGGTCTTATCAGCATGCAGCTTTGAAAGATTATCAAGTCACATGGACTTCTTTAGCTTTCATCTAGGTGCGTCTAGAAACGTTGGTGCAAGAGTAAGAGCAGTTGGGAATCGAAGCATCATGACTTAAAGGTGTTTTCTCGGAATAGGGGGCTACTTTTTCTCAGTACTAAGAAGAGATTTCACGTCTAGAAAAAGAGAAAGGCATGGCTATGGAGTTGCCTACCTTGTCTTCCACCGATGTGGAGACCTTGAAGACTTTGGAAGGCTTGCTTGAGGATCGTCGTCGTAGTTTTAGGGACATAGCTTTCAAGTAACGTCTTCCATTTTTTTTTACTTTAAGCCTTCTTTGCTTTTGCTCATTTTTGTAATAAGGCTTTGCAGCCAAATCCTTCTTTTAAAGAAATAAAGTATTCACATTTTGAATTTGCCTTCTATTCTTCAAAGTGTTTGTGTTTTTGTTGATGATGTGACTGTACTTGAAGTTTTGAAGTTTCAAGTTGCCTACGCACTTTCGATTGAGGAGGGATCAAGTCATGACGGAGTGATGGTTTTTTTTTTGTTTTACCGTACATAGTTTATGATCTTGCGGGCCAAGAGCATTGAGTGTCGCCTTTTAAGCTTGTGCGAACAAGGAGCGTGTGCCGTGTACAGTTTAGGCTCATGCAGGTGATGAGTATGGTGAGTTTGTTTTAGGGGTACTAGCGCTTCAAGAATCTGCCATTGATAGGGCCGATCTTCAAGCCATCTTCCTCCATGATTAAGTAGATGTCGTTGGTGTAGACCTCTTATATTGCGTATGGTCCATCCTACTTTGATGTGAACTTGCTTTTTGTGTTGCGAGTTGTGATGATGGGCTTTCGTAATGCCAAGACAAGATCTCAAGTTTGGAAAGACCTTAGGCGGACCTTCTTGTTGAATGCCTTGGATAGCCGTGCTTGGTAACATTCTAAGTGTTGTTGAGCTTCGAGTATCCTTTCATTGAGTGCTTCAAACTCTTGAAGTCGTAGCTTTGCGTTTTCCTTTTCAGTCAAGCCTTTTTGTTTAGCCATCCTTAGTGAGAGGATTTGACTTTCTAGCAGTAAAACAGTTTCCACGCCATATACGAGAAAATAAGGAGTAGCTTAGGTAGGAGTCCTATGTGTAGTCCTATATGCCCAAAGTGCTTCAATTATTCTTTCGTGCCAATCTCTTTTTGTTCGGTCGATTACCTTCTTCAGGAGGTTGCACAACGTTTTGTTGAATGTTTCTGCAAGATAGTTGGCTAGAGCATAATACATGGAAGACTTGTGCTGCTTGAACTTGTATTTCTAGCAGAGCTCGTCCATGAGTCGGTTAGAGAACTGTTTTCCATTGTCGATGATGATGTGGCGAGGTACACCATATCGGTAGATGATATGCTCATTGATGAAACGGACGACAATTTCCTTCCTGACTTCCTTTAGAGGTACAACTTCAGCTTACTTGGAGAAGTAGTCAGTTGCGGCTAGAATGTAAGCTTCTCCTGCAGATGACTTTGGTGAGATTGGTCCTACGACGTCCAATCCCCATGTGTCGAACGACCATGAAACAATTGTAGGGTGTAATGGTTCATGCGATTGATGTATGAAATTGGCGTGGAATTGGTAGTCTTGGCACCTTTTGGCATATTCCAGGCAATCCTTCACCATGCTCGGCCAACAGTAACCCATTCTCTTAAACTAGAAGTGTAGTTTTGGTATAGACTTATATGTTTCGCATACGCCTGAGTGTGCTGAGTATGTTTCTTCCATGGCTTGATTGGTTTCTTCCTCACCTAGGAATATTAGAAGTACTCATTCAGAAGAGCGTTGGTAGAGTGTTCATTTGTAGTAGAGGAAGCAAGGTGCTCGTTGATGTATTTCAGAGCGGTGTCTAGGATCGTCTGGAAGTTTTCCATACTCTAAGTAGTCGATCAGCGGCTGCCTCCAATCTTCAGTGTAGACTGGAAGTACTGAGATGATGTTTGTATCATCTAGTAGCATTTAAGTGATGAGCGAAATCTCCCATCTTTGGCAAACTGGCATGTTTGCAACTTTGTCTTCTCCTAGTGCCATACTTGAGGCTAGGTTAGCAAGAGCGTCCGCCATTTGATTTTCTTTTCTTGGCACATGTTCTAGTGTCATGGCTTCGAACTCTTGTAGCAGTTGAGTTGCTAGCCGGAAGTATGGGATGAGATTATCTTTCCTCACTTCATATTCAGTCAAGAGTTGATTGATTATGAGCTTGGAGTCACCATATAGTTCTAGGGTTGTGATTTTCATATTAATTGCCATTTGGAGTCTGATGATCAGCGTTTGGTACTCAACGACGTTGTTGGAGTATAGCTCACTTAGTCGGAAAGAATAGGGTAGTACTTGTCTTTGTGGCGACATAAATACTAATCCTACCCCCGTTCTGTTTGCTCATGCGGATCTATCAAAGAACATCGTCCATGTCGAGAAGATGTCGACGTTGAACACCTCTTCGTCAGGCAAGTCTCTGAGATTTTTTAGTCGATTGGGGTTGGATGATCGGCATGGAAGTCTGCAAGCGCTTGTCCCTTGATGGCTTTAGCTGGGACGTAGATGATCTCATACTGAATGAGAAGCAACTCCTATTTAGCTAGTCGCCTTGTCAAAACTGGTTTGGACATGACGTATTTGACCGGGTCAGCTTTAGCAACCAAGTGGATGGTGTAAGCATACATATAGTGCCTTAGCTTTTGGATGGCAAAGACTAGGGCAAGACACATCTTCTCAATCGGTAAGTAGTTAAGATTGGCGCCAATGAGAGTTCTACTTAGGTAGTAGAGTGCTGTTTCCTTTTGGTCTTCATTTCCTTGTGCTAAAAGTGCTCCAATTAAACTTTCCTAAGCGACGATGTACAATATGAACGGCTTCCCAAGCACAGGTTCCCCCAGGACATGTGGACTTGATAAATACCTTTTTATGTTTTCAAAGGCATTGTGGCATGCTTCGTCTCATACGAACGAAACATCCTTCTTCATGAGTCGACTAAACAGTTGACAACGCCCTGCCAGGATAGAGATAAACCGTCTGATGAAGAGGAGTCGTCCTTGTAAGCTTTTCAACTTTTGTAGGTTCTTTAGCTTTGGCATACTTGGATGACCTTGATCTTGGACTGATCAACCTTAATGCCGCAATGTCTGACGATGAAGCCAAGGAACTTCCCTGACATGGCACCAAATATGCACTTCAACGGGTTCATCTTGAGGTTGTATTTTCACAGCTTTTTGAACACTATTCGCAAATCCTTCAAGTGATCTAATCTATTTTTTATCTTGACCACCATATCGTCGACGTATCATTTGACATTCTTGTGAAATATGTCATCAAAGATTTTCTGCATGCACGTTGATATGTAACTCCAGCATTTTTCAAGCTAAAGGGCATTACTTGGTAGCAGTAGATACCTTTTGGAGTGCGGAAGGCTGTTAGTTCCTCATCTTCGAGAGCCATGCAGATTTGATTGTATCCAGATGAGTCGTCTATGAATGATAGTACCTCGTGGCCAATGGTTGCATCCACCATGATTTCAATGATTGGCAAAGGAAAGTCATCATTTTGGCAAGCATCATTGAGGTTGCGGAAGTCTACGCAAACACATATTTGTCCAGATTTCTTAAGGACAATGACGATATTGGAGATCCACTTAGGGTACTGCACCTCTCGAATGAAGCCTACTTCGATTAGCTTGTCAATCTCTGCCTCAATTTGTGGGATGAGCTTGGATCAATAGTGTCTTTGAGTTTGCTTTATCAATCATGTTCTAGGCATAACCGCAAGACGATGTACAACGATGGTAGGGTCAAGGCCGACCATTTATTTGTAGGTATAAGCAAAGATATCCTTGTACTCCATTAACAGGTGGTAGTACTCATCTATCTCATTTGCACTTAGCAGCTCACTTATGAAGATAGGCTTTGGCTCCTATTTTGTGCCTAAGTTGAGCTCCTTGAGATCATCAACCATGGCTTGCCCCCCATCCTCGAGTTGTGATGGCGCATCACTGACGTCTTCCTCGGGGATCTCGTCTTCTTTGCCTTCTTGGATCGTGATGTGGAAGACGTCTTGGACCTCCTTTTCAGTGCCATCCATTTGGGCTTGTTGGCGTGAAGATTGGCTAGTGTGGATGATGGTGTGCCTTCTTACCTTCAGTGGTCTTTTTGTGTCAACCTTCAAGGTTTCTTGGCACTTCATTCTTGAAAGAATCAAGCTTCGAACGTCATCTTTTTTTTACTAGACCGTCGAGCTTTTCTTCATTTGGCATTGTCTTCCTCTTTCTAGAAAGCTTATTGGTTTCTTCAAGTCTTTCCAAAGTCGATCGTCGCTGAAGGGAGCTAGTCGTGTTGCTCTGTTTCTTAAGTTTTAACAACCTTTCAAAAACAGAGCTTTCGGATGTTGACGTGTTAAGCCTCTTGAAGATGGAGGTTCGGTCTTAACCATCAATACGATTAAGTGCAGAAATTTTAGGTTTTGAACGATTCATCCTATCGAAGACTAACGTTCGAATGGTGGGTTTAGGCTCATCTTGATCTTGTTCAATGCTCACGATGATGTGTTGAGCGCTAGCATTTTTTGTTTTGCTTGAAATCTTCACAAATGCTTTGGGTGTGAAGCCAAGTCCAGCTTTGTTGTTGTCAACTCTATAACCATGCTCTTTCAACTTTTTTTTTAGTCTCGGTGATGTCACGTTCTTTGTCGTTAATGGTGTTTGAAACCTTCTTTCCAAGATTTGAGGAAGAGGCAAAATCGTACCTAGCCTTTGACATAAGTTTGTAGGCGTTTGGGTCAAAACCTTCTTCGGTCCTCTTGGTTGGAAGAGAGGTTGGTTCCGCCCCCTTTGGCTGAGGTTTTACGAAGCCTTGTGGTGGTTTTGAAACCTTAGCGTCACTTAGCTATGTCAAAGGTAAAACTGCATTTGTCTTTAGCAACTTTACATCATCCTTGTGCAACTGTGTGTTGGCTTTGCTTGTTCCAGTTTTGAACAAGGATTAACCATTCTTTCTTCTCAACATCAGGATGTATCAAAAAACGGATGTGTTTAGTCCTTTTAAGGATGTCCTACTCTCTTTTATTGTTGTAGGTTTAGCAGGCTTATCATCGTTTTTGCTTAAAGATGGCACGGCTTCCCTTTCTTGCTTATTGGGAATGGCTTGCCACTCTTGCTTCTTAGGTGTGGCTTTGCCTGTGGATTTGATCTCTTTTGGAAGAGCCTCGGGCACCATGTTTTCATCCATGTAGAACTTGGCATCCGCAAAATGTGATTCAGCTTCGGTGATGGTGTCGCCTTGTATCACCTTTACTCATTCTCGGTAGAACTTTAAGCATTGATGAATGGTGGATGACACTACTCCATTTTTTGTGGATCCAAGGCCTTCCTAAGAGCAAACTGTTGGAAGTTCTTGCATCAATCACGTGGAATAGTGTGCTTGATTTGAGTTCGCAAATGGTCATCTCGACTCTAATCATGCACATTGCACTTTGTCCTCATTGGTTAAAACCTTGAATTAAAAGGTCGCTTCAAGATAGTTCATCCACCTTGATGCTGATTGTGGTCATTGTTGATATTGGCATGGTGTTTATGGCCGATCCACCATCCACAAACATGCGGTTGACTTTGTGCTTCTTTACTTACCCAGAGACGAAGAGAGGACGGTTGTAAGGCTTTGATCCTAGCAGTAAGTCTTCGTCAGTGAAGTTAATTACATCATGGATGGCACAACATGTGGCCGAAGCTTCAAGCCTTCATCCTTGCTTTCTTGTACCTTATTCACCAAGACCACTACTCGTGCTTTTCGCATCTCCTTGGGCAATTGTAGTGCCTCCTCGATGCTAAAGTGTGTCGGCATGCCTTCTTTGGGCATGAGGGTCTTCTCTTCCTAAACAGTGATAGCTTGGCCTTTTGAGGGATTTTCCATCTCTATTTCGACCATGTGACATGCGGCGGTAGTGCACTGTTGGAAGAAGTCATTTGGGAAGTACTCGTGCAAGGAAAAGAGAATGCGTGGCTCTTTCTCTCTTGTTCCAACTTGGACCTTGTGGCTTATGGTTTTGGCTTCCTCATCTTTTTGTAGGTCACCAACGTCCACCCTTCTTCATTGTCGGTTGGTGCATCTTGGTGGTTTGCCCCCATCAATGGTTGTGTAGAAGGTGCCATGTGACCTGAGCATTAACAGGAATAGTCATGCGTCATATGAAGAGGCACGAGATTTAATGATCTAAACACGATGGTAGTAGTGTGCATTGCGGCCGTGTATTTTAGGTCAAGTTCGATTTTCACTTGTTGTGCCAGCTTCATGATGAGCTCATTGAGGATGAAACACTTGCCAACGGGATGACTTATGATATGATAGTACTTGCAGTACCTGGGATCATTAACGCGATTTATCTCTTCGGGGCGCTTGCATTCAGGCAGCTCAATTACCTTCTTCTCTAACAGGTCATCTAACATTACAGCCATGTCAGAGTTTGGAAAAAAAAAGGTATGTCTTCTACTCCAGTTCCCTCAAGGTGTTTTTGTACCTATCTTGGGTGCGAGAATGCTCACCTCTCTTCATCTCTTTTGCTTTGTTCTTGGAAGAGATCTCGATGGGTGTAGATGAGAGCTTGATGGGAGTATTGTTGATGGTAAAAGCTTCCTTAGCGGGCTTCTTCCCATGATTGTCCACTTGTTGAACGAACACCTTGTCCTTCTTAAAGTCGGTGATTGGCTCATTCTTCCTATGATTGGTGATACTTAGCTCCATGTCATGGGAACAAGTTGCCAACTCCTCAAATGTTCTCGGCTTTATGCCTTGAAGGATGTAATGTAGCCCCCATTGTATGCCTTGAACACAAATCTTAATGGCAGAGGTTTCAGAAAGTCGGTCATTACAATTTAGACTTAATGAATGCCATATATTAATGTAGTTGACGACAAGTTCATTTTTCCATTGGTTCGTACTTGTCAGCTCCAACATGCTTACAGTGCGGTAAATGCTGTAGAAGCAGTTTAGGAATTCCCTTTCTAGTTGATCCCAACTGTTGACAGATTCGGGCTCAAGGTCAGTGTACTAGTCAAAGGCGTAACCTTTTAGTGAGCGCATAAACTGCTTGACGAGGTAGTCTTCCTTTGTCCTAGCATTGTTGCACGTTTCAATGCAATGGGTGACGTGTTGCTTTGGGTTTCCCTTTCCATCGAATTGGATGAATTTTGGCAGTTGATAACCCCTCAGCATTCTCAAGGCATCAATCTTCTTGGAGTAGGGCTTTGAGTACAACATAGAGTCATGTGAGCTTCATTCGTACTGCACATTAATTATGCTTGCAATCATTTCCTGCAGCTGCTGGATAGAGAGAGATCCCATGAACGTTGTAACTTGGTCCACCTCCAGCTTCTCTTCAACTTTCTCCATCAGAGGCTCATTTTCTTAGTTGACTTCTTTCTTTGGTAAATCAACCTTTGGGTCAGCTTTCACATCGTGCTGCACCTCCAGTCGATTGATGAGTGCGATAATTTGTAAGTTTTTCTCCTCCACAATCTTCGTTAGCCTTGCAATTGCTTCGCTCATTTGAGCCAGCTGCTCCTCGTTGGACGTCGCACCAGTAGTCATGACTTGCATGGCTACGGGATACGAGCTGCTGCTTGAGTTGGCATCAGAAGTCAATGACTCGGCGTACCTTCTCCAGCTTTCTTCCTTTGGTGTTATTAACGAGGCCAGAGTGATCATAGGCTCATGCCTCGGGTGCTCTTATTCCTTCAGTAGAGTTGATGTAGGGGTGGAAGACACGACAGAGATAACTCTTGCCTTTCTTCGAGTTGTGATGCCTAAAGTGCCACCACTTGCGGCAATGATGTTCTTGTTATTCGCTTTGGTGGCAGGAACAACTTGAACCTTTCTTGACGTCATGTGTGTTTCTTGTGTATTTAAAGATAGAGATGAGAGGTAGAGATAGTCCCACTGGGCGTGCCAAATTTGTAAACACGAAGATTCCTACGACAAATGAGACAAGAACACGTGTACAAAGAAATTGTTTATAATAATGATTTGGGGTTACGATCTCTTTTACAATTTTAATCATTTGATTCGATCTCCGTAAGGTGTAGATTTGTGGATGTGTTGTTGATCCAAGGGTCGTCAAGGCTTGATCTGGGATGGATAGTTACCTCAAGGATTTGGTTTGGGGTGTACGAAGAACTGGCACATGTGGTTTTGCTTGTTGATTCTGGGGATGTGGGGTATCGTTGATCCAAGGGTCACAGTGATTTGAACTTGGATGAACGAGGGGCGCAAGGATTTGGCTTGTGGCGAAGGAAGAACCGACACGTGTAGAGGCGCTTGTTGATTCTTCAAAGGTGTTGGCGAAGAACGAAGAAAGCTTTCTCGATTCTTCATAATTTGGGAGGTTCGATGCTTGAGAGCTTTAGAGTTTCAAAGCTCCAAAGATTTTGGGAAATGAATTCTCTTCCAATTTAGGAGTAAAGAAAATGTATGTCAATTGGTCTCCTAGAATGAATTAAATGGCTTGCTATTTATAGAGTTTTTCAAGCCTTAATTTTGAATATAATAATTAGATAAATCATTTCTACACCTACTACCATTTTCTTATATGTAGCCCAACAAGTGTGGGGGCATTTGTGAAGCTTAAAATAATCTCAAAAATTCCAGAGGTGACATGCGAACTTTTGCTCAAGAAAGACAAGATTGCCCTCATTAAATGGGCAGGCTCCTCGAGATATTCTCACAAGCGACTCACACCCCTGAAGGTCCCTACAGCTGAATACAACTGCCCACAGCTCATCTGCCCTTAGCAAGGAAAAGTCAAAGCATTAAAGATAATGATTAATTACCCAAATCCTATATTTAATACATTCTCAATTGAAGATTGAATCCATTCAGGTAAATAATCCATATTTAAATCAATTAGGGATAATTACTCCATTATCTCAAGATATTATTTTCAATTTAATATCTTGAGAATAATTCTCCATAAACCTTGGCCAATAGGATGCCACCATGTGTAGGGCAAAACTCTAACACCATGGTCGGCCACTCCCCTATATATCCCCAATTCTACCAAAATTCGATAAGCTTTTGCTACCCCTAAAAGCCCTAAACACTTTACTCTTCTCAGAGAAACTAACTTAGGCATCGGAGATCCATTGACCTAACCCCCCCCCCCCACCTCGTGGGTGCATGAGGCTTAGGTTCTTGATCAAAGGTGTTGACTATTTTGCAAGTGCATTTTCGTCAACGCAAGAGACGACATAAATTTGCATCGACATAATCGACGAATGAAGATACAAACTTGTAGTTTACAATTTCCACAGTTTGCCAAAAATAATGGAGGAGTGCAATAGTGTTGTGGGTTTTAGGTTAAGGGATGTAGAGATAAAAACACTAATCTTTGTTTTTATATTTTTATTTAATTAAAGACAAATTTGTAGAGTTTGGTAGAGAAAATTTTTAAGTTGTGTGTACATAAAAAAAGATTAGGTCTAAATAAAATTTTCCCTTATTCGAGTCTCATGATACTACATTCACAATTCACATGCATATTTATCGTAATCTTACGATTGACTAAATTGTGACTTCAGTCATTAAGAAAATGAGCTATTTCATAGTGATTTTGTAGCTTAACTAGTTAAAAAAGGAAAGAGATCCTCTCCGGATCTCTTCCACCAATGTCACTGGATCAAGTGATCCGAGCTTTTCAAATTTTATCTAACGACAAAAAATTATTACACCTTTTAAAGGGTCAAAATAGGTGGGCTGTTAGATGAAATTTGAAAGACCCGGATCACTTGATCCGATGACCTTGATGGAAGAGATCCGAAGAGGATCTCTTTCCGTTAAAATATCTCGCATCCTAGGTCTAAGTTGATTCTTCACTCTCACTATTGTTTGTTAGAAAAAAGAATTGTTTCAACAATTATGATACTTGTACGCATTACAGAAGTGAACTTTGCTATTTTGGATCACGTTCAAATTAGAATTTTAAGCTACTTAGTACGACAGTTTAGTGGTATTCCTCTTAACTTATAAGTGAGAGGTCTTAGAGAGATTATATTCACATACCCTAAATTACTTCTTCCACACCTTTTAATTTTTTTTAATATTTTTTTATCAAGTGTTAGTGCTGTGTAGAAAATATTAAAAAAATAAAAATGTGTGGGAGAAGTAATTTGGGATGTGTGAATATAGTCTCTCTAAAATTATCTAGGCAGTGCGGCAATTTTTTTCCTCTATGTGTTTTTAATCATTTTAATTTTTTTTAAATGACTATAGTTGTTGAAAGAGGCTAGTTAGGGCTGGTTTGGGGTGTGGTACCTTTTTAAAGAACAGCTTATAAAAAAAATTTGGAACATCAAATGTGTTTGGTAAAATAAAAAAAAAAAGTGATTTTTTCAAAAAACTGTTGTCAATGACAGTAGAAAAACATAGAAAGGTAAAAGCAGAATCTACCACGCTTCTAAAAGAAGTGTTTTTTTAATTTTCAATGCAAAGTAACCAGTGCCTATTTAATAAAATTTTTAAGGGAAAACTTGATATAAGTCCATTTTGTAAGCAATTACTAGATATAGTCCAGTTTTACTTAATTATTAGATTAGGTCCAGTGATTCATTGTCCATATCATCTTATTTTTATTCTTATGTCAAAATTATCCCCTAATTATGAAAACCCTTTTCCACTCACAGAGGAAGACAAAAACACATAACTTACGTTTTAATTTTTTATTTTTTTTTAGTCTACCTCTCACAATTGTTTTACTTTTATTTTTGATAAACTTATCATATTTGTTGTATATGGATTTTTTAAAAAGTTTTATTTATTTATGAGAAAGTAGATTAAGGCATTTAAAATTCAAATTTAATAAATTAAAAAATATTTTTATTTTTACTTTAAGGGGCAAAATGGACATACCAACAAATAAAATGAAATAGGACTTGATCTGAAAGTAGTTGTGTTTTTTTGGACTTGGATCAAAATGCCCTTTAAATGGAAAGTATATTCCCACATGTTTTTCAAATTACAATCTTTACCCCTACATTATTCTTTTTAGTAATTATTAAATCACATTAAATACAAGGGTGAATTACCAATTTAGTCCCTGAATTATCACCTCGGTGAAAATTAGGTCCATAAACTATTTTTTTTTTCTTCAGAAAAATCAGTCATTGAATTATAAAATTTGCCAATTACATTCCTAATATATATTCGAAGCTACTATATTCAAGTTTCCGTCAATTTGAGTCACGTTACGTGCATGTGAACACATTGGATGTAGATTGATAGTTTTTCATAAAAAAAGTGTATGAAATTAACTTTGATGGGTAAATTGGTAGTTTTTCGTGTAAGTTAACTTTGGAGGGTGAATTAGATGTTAGATTCGCAACCTATATGAAATGTGAAGGGCTTATAGTTGAGAAAATAACGGTTTTATACTATAAAATGTGTCAAATGACTTAAGTTAAGGAAAAATTGGATAAAATAGTTTTGAATATAATAGTATGGATGAAATTAGAAATTTTTAATGAATTTAGGGACTTATTTTACCGAAAAAATAATTCAGGAACCTAATTTTCACTGAAGTGATAGTTCAGGGACATCAATTTTATATAAAAGTTTACCAAACACTCATACATTGTTTTTTTTTTGTTAGAGCACTTGTACAAAAAAAAAAATCTACTAAACACCCAACAACTTTATTTTACAATTGTTTATTTTCACAATACAGTAGAAGCTTGCTTTTTTTTTTTTTAAACAAAAGCACATCAATACTAAACTAGCTATTAAAAATAACTTCTCCAGACCATATAAAATAAACTTATCCAAAAATACTGGTTGGCGAAAATAAACAAAATAAAAATGTCGTTGACGGAAATAAACAAAATAAAACTGTCTTTAACGAAAAATAGAAAAACATAAAAATATAATCCCACCAGAATCTAAACACTCAACGTCCACACAATGTCGCATCGACATGTGTCTTCATCTCAACCCAATCCATTCCAAATCAGAAAAAAAAAAAAAAAAAAAAAAAAAAACGCTAAATAGGCGAAAGGGAACTGCCCATTTAGTCCTTGACTTATCATTCAACTTTCGTCAATTTAAGTGACGTTGCTTGCAATGTGATACACATTGAAGAGTAGTGTGATAGTTTTTCATAAAGAAATAGTGTATGGAATTAACTTTGGAGGGTAAATTGGTAATTTTTCATAAGAAATAGTGTAACTTAACTTTGGAGGGTAAATTAAACGTTAGGTTCGCAACCTATACGAAATGTTAATAGCTTATAGGCGAGAAAATGACGGTATTACATTCTGAAATGTGTCAAGTGACTTAAGTTGACGAAAAAATTGGATAAAATAACTTTGAATCAAATAATAGGGATGACATGAGCAAGTTTTAATGAATTTAGGGACTTCTTTTACCTAAAAAAATAATTAAGGGACCTAATTTTCATTAAGGTGATAGTTCGAGAACTAAATCGGCACTTCACCACTTAGCGACAAGACCAAAAAAAGTGATTTCCAGCAAGTTACACATTTTTAATTTTTACACATCCTTATTAATTCCTATCATTCCTATTATTTGATTTTCTTCAAGATATTCAGTCCGACTGCCAAAAAAAATAAGAAAATATGTGAAAAAGTATAAAAAGGTAGGTGGATATTAGTATTGGAAAAGTCACTTCCGTCACTTTCCCCTTTCCAACCGTTTCTGCAAAAAAAAAAACACTGTAAATTCGTCAGAAATCCGAAACAAATAGAAACGTTTCGAGGAGAGTAAGGTAAAAAGAACGGCGATTGGTGTGTGTGTATGCCGACCGTATTAGAGCTTTTCTACAGCCGGAGGTCTCGCTACAACCGAGCCGCCACCGATCCAGGGTTCGACTCTCTCCCTCCTCCTCCGACCGTTGACCGAAGCCACAACCACAATCAAAGTCGCCGCCACCACAATTCTGACGGCTGCGATCCCCTCCTCCGCCGAACCCCGCGCCATTTCCGGCATCGTTCCTCCCTCCCTGTAATTTCGTAATTTGCAATTCAATTCCAGAATTGATTGAATCGTGTGTTGGGGTTGAGGCTTAGCTTGCGTTTGGGTTTAGTTGCAGGAGCGGGCGCCGGTTGGGCTCGAGCAGGGCGGGACCCACCCGGGTTCTGGAAATGGGGTCGCCGGAAGCAGTGGCGGGTTGAGCGGGAACGAGAGGCTTCCCGGGTCTGTTTTGCTCGCCAGGGAAAGGCTGCTGGAGAGGCTGAGAGGGATGCCTCCTTCAGAAACCAGGTCAGTTTCTGCTGTTCTGCAGCTTAATGTTTCCAAATTGCTCATCTTTTGATGAAATTAGCTGGTTTTATTACTTAATTAGCGATTACACTAGCAGTTTCAATGGATTATACATGTACTCAGGAACTGGGAATTTGGATGCTGGCTTTACATTAGTGCCCGCAGTGGTTTGTGTGTTGAAACTTGTATCGGAGAGTTCAGAGTTCGGATTGGACTTCATAACTATCACCTTGCTGTAAAATTCTACCATAAGACAGATATTCTAAGATTTGTACATCAATTATATGAAAGTAAGAGACTTTCCATAAATTACCATCAATTACGAATTAGGTTTTGGTTTTGGTTTTGGTTGGAGCACACTAATTAGCAACTGTTAGTCATATGCACTGAGCGGTTTGAACTAATAATTGGTGTAACCATCAATGGGTTAATTACCCATGCAGGAATGATAGCAAAATCTTTGTTCGAATTGAAAAACTTGCGTCCCTAATATCGACTCTGTGGAAATTACCTAATTTACCTTGATTTTATTAGGCGGCATAGAGCATTGCATCTTTACGGTGGTGGGCTACTAAATGGTGATGACTTGAGTCCTCTTGTAAGGGATTCGGACGCTGAAATCTTGACAGGTCAGCCAGCCAGTGCCTACTCTTCGACTAACTTGGGCTCCCAAATTGAAAGCCTACATCTCTTGCAAGAATCGAACAAGAAGCCTCCAGGTATTAGTCAAGAGGTCTTTGATTGTTTGAAACTTGAGATTTTCAGTAGCACAGAAATGGGTGTTGAAGGGTTGGAGTTAGGAGCTTCTCAAGATTGTAGTATCTGTTTGGAGAGTTTTATGGATGGCAACAAGCTTATATGCTTACCTTGTGAGCATAGATTCCATGCTGCCTGCTTGAGTCCCTGGGCTCGTATTCGAGGGGACTGTCCGTACTGCCGGAAAGTGATAGTTGTAGATAGTCAAACTGCTAAAAGGAATACATAGTTTCCATTGAAGTGTTTTATCGCTTTGCAGTGTGTTGTAGAAAAGTTTTGAAACTCGACTGCCAAATTATGGCACGCTTTCGAATTGGGTGCAATGCGTCATCGTTTTGTTTGGTTTGTATGCTGGTGTATGATTATAATCTGTGCTATGTAACTTTACGGCATGTTTGAATACTTCTAAAGCCTTCATAACGTATGTTGGGGGCTATGGAAATTGTTCAATATAAATGTTTTGTTTGCATCGTACTTGTGAAATAAGCAAAAATATTTAAGTCTTTGAGGTTCGCGCAAGTGGTGACTGGGTGGACATTTTTTTGGTCTCTAGCTCACCATGTATGTGGCCGGTCCTTATGGTACCGTTTGGTACGTTGGACGGGACGGAACGGAGTGAGACGAGACGTTTCATCCCACATTTGGTGCGCCTAAAACGGGTGGATCGTGTTGTTTCACGAGATGAATTTTGGGTGAATTTTCGTTCTGTCTCACCTCCCTAGAACGACTCGTTCCACATCTGTGGAATACAAAATTATAACCTCTCTGTCTCCTTCTTCCTCCTTGTTTTCATCCGAGGGCATCTTTGCTCCTTCTCCGTTCCGTCCTGTCCCGTCCCGTACCATTCCGTCCTGTCTGCATACCCAACGATACCTATTGGACGGGTGGTTTACTTTTTAAATAAGGATTACTTTCCAAGTTACACCAGCCCAAAAATCTACGCATTGTAAATAGTATCACCTATAATATCATCTCTCTGTATAAACATGTTATATATGTAAAATAACATCACTTTAAACGGTCTAAAAAACCACGGGATTGAACGGGGCACAATTGCTAGTAAAATTTTTAAAGCGGATGGTCGGATGAAATAATGCAATTTCAAGAGATGAACTCAGAAACCTGTTTGTAATATTGGATTTAACATAAATTTCAAGAGACGAACTCAGAAACCTGTTTATAATATTGGATTAACATAATCATTGTGAAGACAGTGTAAAACATATTTTGTTTTGTCAGTGATGGATGTTATAATAAATATGGTCTAGCCAGTGATGATTCTTTTCCGGTCTTCTGTGGCAATTTAATATGAAAGAGTACTTGATTGTTTTACTGTAGTATAAGCTTCTAGAGGTTGCGATGAATGCTTACTTGAGGAACCAGGTTAGTCTTATATATCTTCCTTCTATGGAGGAAATCAACTGCATAACTTGTTCCGGAATTAAAACTAAGCAAAACAAAAATAAAAAGGATGTAAAACACTATATTACATGTGTAGCAAAGGCCGTAGAGTGAGAATATCACCTCCCTAAATAAATTCCTCAAATTTTCACTGGTAGTTGTAACAACTCTATTGAATTTTTGAAGGTTGGAACAGTCAACAAAAAATGGATCCGAACTTTTCATCTTACAATGACACTGTTGAGAACGTGAATGTTTGAGTTTTTTGTGTTTAAAATCGTAAATACCATTACTCTTTTGCACAAATCTTAAATACCATTACTCTTTTGAATTATCAATAGAGTTTTTTGTGTTTAAAATCGTAAATACCATTACTCTTTTGAATTATGAAACCATTCACTTACACTATTTTTAGGTTTTAGCACATTAAGCCGTGATTTTACTAGAAAAATGGTTTTTTTTTAAAATTTTTTTTTAACAAACAATATTATCTATGCTAAACCTCACAATAAGATAATAATAATGTAGTTTGAATTCGCTTTAATGAAGAGAAATACCAACTGAGATGAGAAAAAAGAAGAATAAATTGAAAGTAAGAGGTCAGTTACTGTATTACGTAAATGCAACTCAAGGCCAGTTATGTTATCATCACCTATACTTGCAGCCCAAGGAATTTCCCCTTTAAATGAGCCCTAAGCAAAGCCAACAAACCCCACCTATTCACTGCACAAATCTCTCCAAAACCAACTGATCCAAATCCTATTTCGTTTACCAGTACACCCACCCCAAAACCCTAATCATGGCTCCTCCAATTTGTCTTCTGGGCCCACCCGAGCTCCGCCTTACCCACCCCACCCCAACCCATGAAGAAAACCCTCCTCTGGGTAAGTACCAGTCATCTTCCTCAACTCCAACCTTGAATCCATGCCTTGAATTCTTCTTTAAAGCCATCACCACATCCTCAGATCCTAAACGCCCACAGAACCCTGCCCCCAAATACGGTTACAAGTATGAGCGACAGAAGGATCTTACAGAATGTGAAGAAGAAGCATGGAATCAAGACCCTCTCATCACTCTCGGACTCATATTTTGCCTCAGAATGGTGGGGAGGCCCAACAAAGAAGCCTTTTACAAGTCCCTCTTGTGGGTCCACAAAAACCACCCTTTAGCCCTAGCTCTAAATCTCAACGTTTTGGGGGATTTGGGTTGGTTCAAAGATTTGTTGGAGATTCTCTCTAGGGTTTTGCAGGACTCCATAATAAAGAAAAGGGAGGAGGAGAAGCGTATGAATAGTTGTTGGAACAGGAGTTATTGGTCCTTTTGCAATGAAAGCTATGAGGAGGAGGAAGAGAAGGAAGAGAAGGAGGAGATCAATACAATCACAGACGTTCAAATTGCCAGGGCTAAAGCGGCTGTTGATAGGTACCGAGATGACCCGGAGTATAGGTTCTTGCACGATCGTGTATCTGATGTGTTTGTTGAAATGTTGGCATCAGATTTAAGGTTTTTGAATTCTGATGAGATTGAAAAAATCAGTTATGCCTCCAAATTTTGCCCTTCAATTGATTCGTCTTACGACAGAGCAACTCTAATATGTGAAAACATAGCGAAGAGAATGTTTCCACGGGACGATTATGAAGAGTACATAGATCGCTTACAGGGTTCGCGATCGGTAGAGGAAACAAGTACTTATCCCCCTGCGCAAGGCATTGTCACTGGAGTGCTCACTGGCTGCTAAACAGAAAAGGAAGTCATTGTCATTGTTCAAAAACCGCAAGGCGCTGATTGCTTTAGAAGACTACAGGAATATCGCTGGTTGTCATGATGGTGGAGGCAACAACGAAAGTAAATTGAAATTCAAGAGTCGCATGAATATTGTGCAAAAGCTTGTACCAAAGAAAGCAATTATCGATATGTGTTTTGGTAATGAGGTAAAGCTTCCTCACCACGTGCTGGCCTCATTGGAGAAGGAAGGTGGGGTTACTGAAACTGCAGAGGTTCAGTGGCAGAGATTGGTCAAAGAGTTGTCTAGCAAAGGGAAACTCAGAAATTGTGTTGCAGTGTGTGATGTCCCGGAGAGTATGAGAGGGACGTTGAAGGAGAAGGTTTGCATTTCAATGGGGTTGTTGATTTCGGATCTTAGCGAAAAACCATGGAAAGGTTCTGTCTTCTCGTTCAGCAAAGTTCCAATGCTGAAAAGGATTGAAGGAGACGATCTTCAATCCAAATGCGAGTTCATGAGAAGCTTAGAGTCCGCCGAGAAAGTTGATTTCCTCAAGATTTACAATCAAATTTTGCAGACTGCCATTGTGGAGAAGCAGAGCAATGCCAAGATTCCTAGAAGGATTTTCGTGTTCACATACAAAGATTTCACGCACGCCACGAAGAACAATTGGGTGGAGGATTACAAAGAGGCTTGGGCTAATTACAAAAAGAGTGGGAATTGGAGTGTGCCAGAGTTGGTGTTTTGGAATCTGAAAGACTCAATTGCCGAGCCAAGGGTGTTCGGTGCCCCCGTGAAGAATCATAAAGGGGGGATGATTATTACCGGGTTTTCCGACATCCTGCTCAGCCTTTTCTTCAAAGGCGAGTCGGATTCCCGATCATATGCAGGTCAGTTGCATTCAGTCTATGGTATTGATGTACTGCCTGCGATGAAACTTGCTCCAAAGGTGGAGGATGTGATGAACTGGGCCGTTTCAACACAAGAGTTGAAGAACCTGATTGTATTGGATTGATGTAAATCATGATGAGAATATGTCATGTAGTAAGTTTTGTGTAATAAAGGATGAATTTTGTTGGGGATTTCTAATTTGGGGAAATTAGATGCGTTTCTTTATTTTTCACTATTTCATCTATATTATTAAGGTAGGAGGCCTTATGGTTAAATATTCAAATTATACTATTACAACCTTACCCTTATTGCTTTGTTGTCAAATGCTTAACAGTTTAGCGACCCGTGAAAGCTTTTTTCCCTCTCCGTTTTCCTCCCCCACCGCATAATTCTTCTGTTGCCAATTATTTTCCTCCGTTATTACAACCTTGCACTTTCGTCATATAAAATGTCTTTTTTTTTTAATTTTAAATACATGTTAATTTACAGTAATTTATTTTATTTAATTTCGTTTTTAATTCTTTTGTTGCTGTTTTATGATTATGGGGTTTTGTTTTCAGGCTCGAATTGTCTTCCGAAGTCCTCTGTAATCAAGGTAAGTAATTTGAAAAATTTGGCGAATTCAAATCAGAGTTTCAATTTACACATTTGTTTAGATTTGATTTTATTGAAGCAAGTTTATACATATTTTCCATCTGCTTTTTCTTCTGTTGCTTTAGATAGGTCCTGTTGTCCAGATTTTGAGCATCTTCTTTTGGGAGTGATTAATAGCTGCTATGACAGGTTAGTTTTATACTCTTTCTGGGTTGTTTTATTTTTTGTTTTTTGGATATGAAAGCTACTTCATTTGATTGGTGTTTCTTTGGTTTGTGTGGTTTACCCAGAAGGAATCTAATTATGGGTTTTGTTAATATGAATAGTTTGTGCAGACCAAGTGTTTGTTCTTCTGCTTTATGTTTTCTGGGATAGCTTCTCGATGAATTCTCGGTGATGGCATTGGCCACGAAGTCATCTCCGTTGCCAAGAACATCCTCAACCTCGCCGCCTCTATCGATGGTTTCTCTAAATTCCGCTTCCGTTTTCTCAGTTTTATTTCGATTTTACCTGTTGGTGCCTGAATTTGTTTGATTGATTTTAAGTATGAAGAAGTATCTATTGGTGCAGCTGGCTTTGATTTTACTGGAGTTCCATGACCTGATGGGACCCTTTTGTCAACTAAGCAATCCGACACAATTCTTCTCGGAGCAATTAGGGGGTAGGTCATGATTTTCCTTCTCAATCCGTTTTATTTCTTAGTAATTATCCTCTTCAAGTGATATAATTTAGTTAATTCGATTATGGTTTTTGTTTCAAATTTTGCTTCAATCTCTTTACTTTAATTCTAATGAATGAAGATAATTGTTATCAAATTTTCAAGCTTTTCATGAATATTTTGCATTTCTTTAAAGCATGATTTGATTTTTTTTTTATTGTAATTTCAACATTTTGGATCTCTTTATGCCCTTTTATTATATTATTTCTAATTAGGTCTGATTGATTTGGTGTGCAAAATTTGGAACTTTGTTGAGGGGACTTAATGTTACCATTGATGAAGTTTGCAAAGCGCTTTTGAAAGGTAAGTATTGATATTCAATTATTGCTATTTCATTTTGTCCAATTTTATAGGAAAGTTTCTGAATTAGGTGTGTGTTTGATTCAAAGAAGTCTCAAAATATTTCAATTCTTGCTTATTGCATTTTGTCCAATTTGGAAGGCAAGTTGTGACTCTGTGACGATGTATTGAAGGGCCATTTGTTTAGTCGTAGGTGGAATTTCATTAATAAGAAGGAATTTCAGAAGTGGGTTTGGGTTAGTGTGGAGAACTGTTACAGAATTGTACTTGCTGTTATTGCATGGAAATGAAACAGAATTTAAAATTATCGAGTGGTAGCAATTTGTAGATTCCTTATTCAATTGAAGTAATTTGTTTTCAATTTTATATGTCTTCCTGTAATTTTCTGAAAAAAAATTGCTTCGTTGCAAAAAGCAGGGATATGCTCCCATCTCTTCAAGACTTGAAGATTTCTATACTCCCCGATTTTATCTTCAAATTTAGGTATTTTGTTATTGTTTTCATTGTGTTCTATTTCTTGATTTGAATGAAATGGATGCGTCTGGTCCCGCAATTAAACATGAATTCCATGGAGTTCCGTAAACTTAATATAATTGATAATTTTGATTAATTTTTTAAAGTTTTGATTGATTAGAACAATTCAATAGACCTATTGTGAAACACGCCGACCTGGGTAGGTCGAAGCATGCTAGCCATCACCGTGAGGTGACGTAACCATAGGGGTAAGTGATGCAAAAAGTGAATAAATTTAAAACTAATTAGAACTAGTTATACTAAATAGTGAAAGAGTGCGTAATCGTGGGAAGAATCCATTACAATTATTCAAAGTGTAATAGACAATGAGACTAGAGAAGAGTAGTCAAAGTAACTAAAGTACACTTATTACACAATAGTGATAAGTTCGTACATCTAAACAGAAGAGAATGTCAGAACTGCCGAGATTCTTCAAGTGCCACAAAGAGTACAACTATCTAGGTCCTGGAGGGGCGAAAAAACAAAATTGAGTGGGTCAGCAAACAATGCTTATACGAAATCCTTTATTTTCGAACATACTAACCCCTCGTCGTAAAACAAGTATAGTTTCCTTAAAACATACTACGTAGGTATGTAAATGATAAATCAACAATATTATAACAGTATTATAACTAGAAATATGCAAAGTCATGACGTATCAAATGCCACAATAATATAATAATGTGATAATCAAGTATAGCTAAGTGCTCATCCATCTAGGCTGACACACAAGTTCGAACAGATAATTTCTAACACGAATAAGACTGGGTGTAATCAATATGCTCTAGTACTACAATCACGTGAAGGCTGGTGCAGCAGCACGGTCACATACAAGTTGGTTTGCCTAATGCAATCTACCCGAAAGGACTGACACCTAACTTGGATCCAAGATGAGCAAACAGTGCGATTGGAACATCCACGTGAAGGATTGGCCCTGGCCTTGGGGCGAGTACTAACACCAGTGCAGCAAGATGATCATGTACGAATATATATATATGAATGCCATGACAGTAATATCCCAACCATATAGCAGCATTTATCACAATTAATATCACTATAACGATATTTGGCAAAATAAGCGTAAAAGTGAAGTAAATACGCATTTATGGAAACTATAAATATGTATAGGTATAAAAACAAACTGCCCACTCACAAGTACGTCCACCGAGCCTAGCTTGGCCTCGAACGTCCTCGGGATACATTTCCCCTATATGTGAAATAACTAAAATAGAATTAATTAAAGCACATACACGGAAACCTAAATAAAACCCTTATAGTTTGCTCAAACCCAGGGTTTAAATATATCATCATGACCTACTCGACGTCATGAACATCCCCAAATTTTTAAAATAATTTTTGGACGGCTCACGCGCCGTTAAAGGCACGGCCTGACGTGCCCCCACGTGCAGGCCAGTACTGTCAGTTAGCCTGACGTCGTCAGGAATATTCTGTCAACTCTGACGAAATATTCCGTCTCTTTCTCCGGTTGTCCTTGTAGTTGTCGTAGTTCACTGCCATCTGCAACTTAATTTTTCACCGATTTTCTGGAAAATTTTCAAACCCACTATTCTTCTTTGTTTCTCAACCATTTTTTACGTACTTTATATGGATTTGAAGCTAGTGAAGTGAAGAATCGCGTTATACCTGTTAGGAGTCCAAAAAGTGGATGAAGGTCATCGAAAAACGCCTTGAAAGTTTCGGCCAAAAGTGAACTCCTTGAAACTCGCCCATTTCATGTCGACCTTCTTCCAAAACAAGCCTAAGACCCTTAAAATGTTGTGTAGAAGCCTTCTCAAGCTTCAAAACATCCTAACTTGTTCGAAAATATGTCAAACTTAGTGTGCCCAAGTTCGGACCTTCCGAGTCAACGAGTCAAAACTCGTCTAAACAAGGTTTCAAGAACATGGTTATGATTATGAAGATAAGAGGACTACAATGGTGTGGTTTTTGGGTTCGATCTGTGAGCTTTGAAGCTTGTTTGAGGGTTTTGCAGAGAAATAGAGTATACGGGAGAAAGAGAGAGAATTATTTTTCTTTTGCTTTTTCTTATTGGTTGCTACAAAGAGGGAATGGATGGGATTGGTGGAGTGCACGAGATGGCCTAAATAGAAGGCTAGGGATAGAGTTTAGATTTTGTACAGAAAAGGGTATCGAAAATCTATCTGAAATAGTGTTTTCATACTGATAAAAATTTACGTACACTCGTAACAACGTGTACAATTTAAATGCGATAGTGAGAAATGCAATAAAAGCGATATAACTACGTCCACATCACTTGCCAATAAGGGCAAAGCCGCCAATACACATACTCGGGGATAAATTACATAGGAAAATTAGGGACGGGTCGTCATAATCTACCCCCTTATAAAAATTTCGTCCCCGAAATTTCAATATTGACTACTAATCAAAGCCATAAAACAAACGTGGATACATATCTCACATACGCTCTTCCGTCTCCCAAGTAGCTTCCTCAACCGAGTAGTTCCTCCACAAAACTTTCACCATCTGCACGGTCTTGTTCCTACGAACCTTTTCCTTCCAATCAAGGATAGTCACTGGAACCTCATCATAGGTCAAATCTGGATTGATCTCCAATGGCTGAGGAGGGATCACGTGTGACGAATTAGAGATGTACCTTCGTAGCATTGATATGTGAAACATATTGTGCACTTTCGCCAACTTTGCTGGCAAAGTAAGTCGATAAGCAACTTCACCAACTCGTTCAACTATTTGGTACGGTCTGATGTACCTAGGGTTGAGTTTCCCTTTCTTGCTGAATTGCACAACACCTTTCCACGGTGATAATTTCAAGAATACCCAATCACCAACCTTATAAACTCTGTCGGTAAAATGTCTATCTGCGATACTCTTCTGCCGATCCTGGGCTGCTTTTAGGTTAGCCTTTATCACCTGAATGTTCTGTGTCGTCTCATCCACGATCTCAGGGCCCACTAAAACTCGTTCACCGACCTTGGACCAACAAAGTGGAGTATGACACAGTGTCCCATACAACGCTTCAAACGGTGCCATGCTAATGCTAGAATGGAAGCTGTTGTTGTACGTGAACTCTATTAACGGTAAGCGCTTGTGCTAAGCATCTCCAAACAGTAGAACTGACGATCTCAACATATCTTCCAAAGTCTGGATAATTCTCTCTAACTGACCATCAGTTTGAGGATGATAGGCGGTGCTGTAGAGTAATCTCGATCCCGAAGCTTCCTGAAACGCTACCTAGAACTTTGAAGTAAATTGGGGATCCCGATCAGAAATGATACTAACTGGAACTCCGTGGTACATAACCACTTCGGAGATGAACCGTTCGACCAACTGACTTAACGAGTAATTCTCACGAACGGGTATGAAGTGCGATCACTTGGTAAGCCGATTAACTATCACCCAGATACCATCGTAACTATACGAGGTAATTTGTACACAAAATCCATTGTAATATCTTCCCATTTCCACAGAGGTATCAGGAGTGGTTGTAGCAATCCAAATGGCTTTTTCCTTTCTACCTTAACCTGCTGGCAAATTGTACAATGAATAACATACTATGCAATTTCTCTTTTCATACCTGGCCAATAATAAAAGTGTCGGATGGTATGATACATCTTGGTACTCCCTGGATGTATCGCATAAGTAGAAATATGCGCTTCATCCAATATGTCTCTCTTTAGTTCCTCAACATTCGGTACATACATCTGTTCACCTTGCATAAGCATGCCGTCAGGATCTCTAATCCAGAGGTCCTTCTTTTTCCCATGACACTACCTGTATCAATTCCTGAGATTCTGTATCGTTCCTCTGGGCTTTGAGAACACGATCCAACAGAACCGGTCTGACCTAAAAACTGGCAATTAGGGCCTCTCGTCGACCCTCTTTCAATGTTACTCCAGTGGATCTTGGGTCAGTCAAAAGAGGAATGCGACTAGCATAAAGAGCATTAAGTTGGCCATGAGACTTCCTACTAAAAGCATCAGCTACCGAATTGGCACGACCTGGGTGATACTCAATGGTGCAGTCATAATCACTGAGCAACTCTACCCATCTTCGTTGCCGAAGATTGAAATCTGGCTGAGTGAAGATATACTTGAGGTTCTTATGATCAGTGAAGATTTTACACTTTTCCTCATACAGATAGTGCCTCCAGATTTTCAAAGCAAAGATGATCGCTGCCAACTTGAGATCATGAGTATGATAGTTCCTCTTATTGACTAGCATAAGAAAGGTAGTATAGTCAAAATGTTTAAAATGGTGCTGATGTGTAAAACTGTTATAAAAGATAGTTAGTTAGTCAAAGTTGTTAGCATCAAAAGCTTAGGAGATAAGGTAGTACTTGGATATATAAGTGTGTGAGAATCTTGTAAACAATTCATTCAAAGCAATACATCAAAATTCATATCTTTTGATCTCTCTCTACAAGTCTCTTTCTCTCTATCTTTAAGTTTTTCTAGTTTTCTTTGATTCTCTGAGCACTGTTATCATGGTATCAATTGCCCGGATGATCCTAGGTGCCATTTCTTTTGTTGAAGATTAAAGAACTGGAGATTTCTTGGAGTTTGATCAAAAGATATGAATTTCCAGTTTCACTTGTAGAGAGAGATCAAAAGATATGAATTTCGGTAAAGCTTCAGGATGATAATTTTGTTAAATTGAGTTTCCAGTTTCACTCTATTCTTAGGGGATACGATCTTTTTTATCATTTCACGGGTGAAGATCCATGTCCTCCGAGATTTGTTAATGATACAGAGGCATGAGTTACTAATGAAGTCACTGTGGCATATAATGATTAGGTGAAGAAAGATCTAGCCTTACTTAGTTTTCTCGTTGCTACATTGTCTGATGATGTTATGGAGCACATTATTGGTTGTAAGACTGCATGTGAGGCCTGGACTTGCTTACAAGAAAGATTTGCGTCTATCCCTATGGTCAAAATCAATCAACTAAAAAGTGAATTTCACACTATCCAAAAAGGTGGGGAATCTGTGGATAGGTTTCTTTTATGGGTTAAAGCAATTAAAGATCAACTAGTGTCTGCTGGAGAAAGGATAACTGAGAATGATTTTCTTATAGTTGTGCTATCTAGGTTACCTCCTAAGTTTGAAATGATAGAGACTGTGATATTGGCTCGGCATTCTCCTATATCATATAAAGATCTGAGGGCTTAACTTCTTGGTGCAGAGGCTAATATTGAATCAAGAATGAAGTCTTTGAGTACATTCATGGAAGCAATGTATGTTCATGGAGAAGGTCTTGGTTCCAATGCTTTTCAGAGTAATCATAACAGTTTTGAAGTTGGTGAAAGTTCAAATTCTCATAGGTTTCAAGGGCAATATGATGGAGAACATTCTAATGCTTTTCATGAGGGTTCTGGTTTTGTGGGGAATTGTGACAAGCTTGTGCAGAAGAGCAATTTTTCTGGGGGAAATAGGAAATATAATGGCAATTACAACAATGGTAATTTTGAACATAAAAGTAACAATGGTTCAAGAAGTTTCTCTGGCAATGGAAATCAATTTGGTCACAGAAGTAACAATGGCAGTTTTTATGGCAATGGTAAAAAATTTCAATCACAAAATGGAAGCAGTTTCTCAGGTAATGGTTTTCAGAAGAGTAATACCTGGAATGGTAATACAATTTACAGATCTGGTATTTCACCTGAATGTCAAATACGTTCTAGGAGAGGACACATAACAGCAAATTGCTATCACAGAGCTGCCATTTGTAATACAGGGTTCATTGCTTGCTAGATTTGTAGGAAAAGATGACATATTGCACTTAAGTGTTATCATCGAAATAATTTTGCTTATCAAGGTAATCCACCACCTCCTTCCTTGACTGCAATGACTGCACAAGCTAATATTGGACATAATGCACCATAAAACAATGAACATGGGTTCTCAAATAAGGATACTTGGATTTTAGACACCGAAGCTACACACCACATGACTTCTAATGTTCATGCCTTCTCTCAAGTCAATCCTTACAATGGAGATGAGAAAATAATAATTGGAAATGGTGAAGGTTTGGTAGTCAAGAATATTGGTTCTTTGGCAGTCAAGAATATTGGTTCTTCTACAATTACAACTCCTACTAATGCTTTAATTTTGCATAATGTTTTACATGTGCCTCAAATCGCTGTCAATCTTCTTTCTGTTAAGAAATTATGCAAAGATAATGGATGTTGGTTTATTTGTGATGATGTGAATTTCTTTATATAGGACAAGGCCACACGGGTGATTTTGTACCAAGGAAGGAGTGATGATGGGGAACTCTTTAAGATTCCAGTGACTGTCTTTGATAATTCATTTGCTACAAGGTTAAATCGATGTGCTGCATTCTTGGGACATAAAGTAAGGACTGCAATTTGGCATCAATGGCTAGGACATCCATCTGAGGAGATTTTGGCTAGAATGTTGAAGGCTGCTGATATTACTATTAGTAAAGATTCTAGTCCAACTATGTGTTCTTCTTGTGTAAAAGGGAAACTGTGTAGACAAGTATTTCTAGGGCTGGAAAAAAATCCCAAAAATCCCAAACCAAACCAAAAAAATCCCAAACCAAAATTCCCGAAAGTTTTGGTATGGGATTTGGTATTGCATTTCATTTTTTCAGTATTCCCATACCAAACCGAAAAAAAAATATATATATATATATATAATTTTTTAATTATAAGAGAATTATTTCAACCGTTGATTGTTTTGGATTTAATCTGTGCCGTTGATTTGTTTTTAGGTCAGATAACATTTCACTTTTGTAGTTCCTCCGTTCATTTGTTTCAAAGCGCAGCCCTGAGCCTCCGGCCCTCACCAACGTCGTCCCTCACCATACTGTCGAATTCCGACCAGCCACCGGCCCACCACCACACCATACTCTCGTCTCTGACTCTCCAGCCTTCCTTCACCACACAACCACCGCTCTCTCTCGCGATATCTCTCTCTAGGGCAATTGTCTTTCACGGACAGGTCAGGTCACAGAACTAGGGATCTCTCTCACGGTCTCACTACCACACCGAGTCTGAGTCTCACTCTCACCCCAAATTAGGTAATTAATTTAGTTTTCTGAAATCTCTCTATCTCATCGTCACACACACACCTCTCGCTCTTTCTCTTTTCTTTTGCAATTTTGTCTCTTCATCTGGAATCGTCTTTGAAATGATAGAATATATTCGTCATTTGCATGTTAGTATATATTCGTCATTTGAAATGATAGTATGTATTCTCTCTGTAATATGAACAATCCTCTGTAATATGAAATGATTGCATATTCTCCGAAAGAATTTTTCGAATTGGGTAGAAAAAAATACCAATTACATATGTAATAAGTGTTTTTGCTTCTATGATTGATGCAGGGTTAAGACCAACAAATTAGTGTGTGTGTGTGTGTGTGTGTGTGTGTGTGTGTGTGTATTTTGCATTCCCAAGGGATGCTGAAATAGAAGGAGAAACTTATGTGAGATGAATGAGTGAGTTATGATGCATTTTGTCATGAGATTAGTAAACAGATAGTCAGTTGTAGAGTCTTTTTTTTTGTTGGTAGATTCTGCTTTGAAGTTTTCAAATGGTTTAAAGTTTTAACTGCTAACGATTTTGTTAGTTTAGTTCAGTCAAAATGTTTTAGATGATCAGCTTTCCTGATTCCATTATAGCCTAATCACATAATTAACTGTTAGTTAGCTAATTGACAAATAAGATGCTTACTTCTTTGTACTATTTCCATTCTTTGACAAATTTTCTTACTTTTGGTTGTTGATGTTATAGCTGTTATTGCTTTTACTAGATGTATAATTTCTAATTTCAATTGGGTAAATGGTTAAAAACATCAGTAGCCAATCCGAAGAGTATTTGGGAAAGAAGTAAACTTTGAACTTACTATAGGCATTGAGATTTTACTTTGACCCACTTGGTTTGGTGAATTCGGCTCAATCAAAACTTAAGCAGGTGTGTTAGAGACAGCATGCCAGTCAGTAGCGAATCAAGGGTTACGGCCCTGACCCTAGTTGACATTAGCCTTTACTATTCAGTAGCTAGCGATATGAGACAATATTTTCCAACAGTTATTTGGTTCAATGTGTATTTGGGATGTAAATAGAATGGAATCAGTAAATTATCATACGGTCTTCTATCTGTTCTTGAATCTTATTTACACTTGCACCTCAAGTACAAGTTCAACAACGTCAAAATCAATCACTACCTCCACGACCACGACCACCCATTGTAAGGGGAAGGGCTCAACCATCAACATCAAGGGGAAAATTATAAGTGCCAACAAGAAGGGGCCGAAGGGGGGGAAGAGGTCAACAATCTTCATAAACTTGAAACTTTGTTTTTTTGCTTTTGTTTTGTAACTTAATTATTAAAACTTTGGATTGCAACTAATTTTTTTGCTTTTGGGTTTGTTACTTTATTTATTTTAAAACCTTGGCTTGTAACTAATATTTTTCTTTTGGATTTGGTACTTAATTTATTTTTATTGCATGCATGTGTAGTAGAACTTGAATAGGCATATGCAATTGTGCACAGATTGGCAATTGGCAGATTGCTTTTGAATAGGGTAAATTACATTTTCATAGGTTTTTGTCCTAACAACACAGATTGATGTTACCCAAAACTTTGTGAACCCTACATTTTCATACTTTGTTATACCGTATAACAACACAGATTGGCAGACTCGGGCCAACATCAATTATCCCAATATTTTTTATATTTGGTTGAATCAAGTTAAGCCCATATGGGGGCTGTTACATTCAGTGGGCACGACCCAATATTAGGTTTTTGTCCAATTGGACCAATATTAGCTTTTTTTGTCCAAAAGCCCAAAAGCCCAAAATTATTTTTGGGATTCCCGATTTGTCCCGAAATCCCGAAACTATTTCGGGATTCCCGAAAATTGGGATTCCTGAAAATTTGGTTTGCGATCAGTATTGAAATTGGGATTCCCGAAAATTTTGGTATGGGAATCGGGACAAGGGTTTCGGTATGGGATCCCATACCGAACCACTCCTAAGTATTTCTAGTTAGACAAAATAAAGGTAAGTGTTTATTTTAGAAAGTTCATTCAGATGTATGGGGACCATTTCCAATACAATTTGTAGAAGGATATAAGTACTACATTACATTTGTGGATGAATTTTCCAGATTCATGTGGATATTTCCCATGATCAATAAATAGAAGCTTGTTCAATTTTTGTGAAGTTCACTGCTTTTGTGTTTAATCAGTTTAATGCCTCAATTAAATGTTTTCAATCTGATGGAGGAGGTGAATATATGAGTAAAGAGTTTTAAGGAGTTTCTAGCAAGTAAGGAGTTTCTAGCAAGTAAGGGTATTTCTCACATGATTTCTTCTCCTTATACTCCTCAGCAGAATGGTATTGCTGAAAGGAGACATCGTCATGTCGTAGAAACTGCCATCACTTTAATGACAGAAGCAAATTTACCTCAAATGTTCTGGTATCATGCTTGCTCTCATGCAGTCTTATTAATTAACAAAATGCCATCTCAGACCTTAGGGTTTAAGTCTCCATATCAGCTTTTGTTTGGTAAAACACCAGAGATTCATAATTTTAAAGTCTTTGGCACTGCCATTTATCCTTTATTGAGACCATGTACTGTCAACAAGTTTCAAGCTCAATCTTCACTATGTGTTTTTCTTGGCTATGCTTTGGGATACAAATGAGCAATATGCTATGATCTGACCAATAGAAAATTGATTTTGTCAAAGCATGTAATATACAATGAAGAAGTGTTTCCATATAAAACGGAACTATCTCGAGGGTATATTCATTCTGAACAGCCTAAACAGATAATAAGAGATGTGGTTATGGTCCAAATGCCTATTCCTGCAGTTAATAGTTCAGTACCAGTATCAAGTGGTGTGTATATTCATGAATTACAAGCAGATTCAGTGTTAGAGACTGTTTCTCAGTAGCAAGTTTCAAGTATGCAGTCAAGTTCTGATATGGAAGCATCTGATCCATCTGTTAATAGTTCAAGCATACCTCCAACATCAACTTCCTATCATTATCACTCCAATTCAGACGTCAATGAATCACCCATGTTGCATGTCCATCACAATTCCCGACTGGAGGTATTACTTCCTATTTCTCCACAACTAAGTAAACATTCTGACAATCATTCAATATCCCCAGATGCATTATCTATTCATCCCATGGTTACAAGATTGAAGAGTGGGACTATACAAAGACAAAATTATGCTGCATACTTGGCATCTTTTCCAGAATTAAAGTCATTACAAATTATAGAAGATAAGGAGTTTTCTAGTAGTTATTCATTTGTGACAGAGATAACTGATACTAAATAACCCTCTAATTTTCGAAAAGCTGCAAGTATTCCACATTGGCAGAAAGCTATGCATGAAGAATATGACTCCTTTAGGGCTCAAGGTACCTGGCAGTTAGTTCCATATCTTAGTAACAAATATGTGGTTGGTAATAAATAGGTTTACAAGGTCAAAAAGAATTTTGATAGCAGTATATCGAGATACAAAGCTCGATTGGTGGGTCAAGTATTTTCACATGAGCACGGAATTGATTATTCAGAGACATTTAGTCCAGTTGTTAGACACACAACAATACGAATCATTCTTGCTATGGCTACAATGAATCACTGTGAGTTGAAACATTTAGACATTAAAAATGCATTCTTGCATGGGGATTTACAAGAGGAGGTTCCTCAAGGTTTATATGCAACAACCTCAAGGTTTTATTGATCATACATGTCCTACTCATGTCTGTAAACTAGTTAAATCATTGTACGACCTTAAACAAGCACCTAGGGCCTGGAACTCTAAGTTTACCAGCTATCTGTGTGTTATGGGGTTCCATGCTTCATTGTCTGACACAAGTTTGTTTGTACATCATAATGGTGCTGATATCATCATATTACTTCTCTATGTGGATGATATAATTTTGACAGGTTTTAATTCTGTCCAAGTTCAACAAGTCATTCATGAATTATTAGAGGTGTTTGAATTAAAAGATTTGGGAAGACTTAGTTATTTCTTGGGCCTACAAATTTCATATCAATCAAATGGTGATATATTTGTAAACCAGTTGAAATACATATCATATTTGATCCATAAAGCTAGAATGGACTCTTGTAAGCCGACCACAACACCATGTAAGCCACATAACTCATTACTTCTCACTGAAGGAATGTCATTGACTGATCCTACATTTTATAGAAGTATTGTAGGTTCTCTACAATACCTGACATTTACTAGGCCGAATATTGCTTTTGCGGTTAATTCTGTGTGCCAATTTATGAAAGCACCAACTGATGTTCATCTTGGAGCTGTGAAAAGAATCTTGAGGTATCTTAAAGGTACACTACAGTATGGTATTGTGTATTCAGCAGCTACAGAATTGATTCTTAATGCTTTTTCAGACTCGGATTGGGTTGCAGATTTAAACACTCGAAGGTTTGCGACTGGTTATCTTGTTTTCCTTGGTAATAATCCAATTTCATGGCAGTCAAAGAAGCAAAGTTCTGTCTCTCGAAGCTCTATTGAAGTGGAATACAAAGCCTTGGCTCACACTACAGCTGATCTAGCTTGGATAAGGGCAGTCTTAAAGAATTTAGAGTTGTTTCTGCCAACACCACCAATTATACACTGTGATAATCTGTCTGCGATTGCATTAAGTGCAAATCCAGTATTGAATTCCCGAATCAAGCATCTGGATACGGGTTACCATTTCGTTAGAGAGAAGGTGCAATAAGGGGATTTAAAAGTCTCCTACATTCCCACTGAAGATCAGTCTGCCGATATTTTAACTAAAGGGTTGCATGGTCCGTTATTCGTCAAACATTTTTACAATCTTAAACTTGGTAACCCCAAGTTAAGATTGAAGGGGGATATTGACTAGCATAAGAAGGGTAGTATGGTTAAAATGTTTAAAATGGTGCTGATGTGTAAAATTGTTATAAAAGACAGTTAGTTAGTTAGAGTTGTTAGCATCAAAAGCTTAGGAGATAAGGTAGTACTTTGATATATAAGTGTGAGAATCTTGTAAACAATTCATTCAAAGCAATACACCGAAATTCATATCTTTTGATCTCTCTCTACAAGTCTCATTTTCTCTATCTCTAAGTTTTTCTGGTTTTCTTTGATTCTCTGATCACTGTTATCACCTTGCATGGGGCTTTAACTGCCGCGATGCATAAGCAATCACCTTATCATGCTGCATTAACACATATCCAAGACCAATCAGAGATGCATCACTGTAGATCTTGAAGTTTCCACCATCATCAGGAAGTGCTAAAACAAGTGCATGAGTGAGAAGGTACTTTAACTGCTGGAAACTCTGTTCACACTCATTACTCCACACAAATGGAATGTCTTTTCTAGTCAATTTTTTCAGAGGTAGTGCTATGGTTGAAAAGTCTTTCACGAAGCGTCGATAATAGCCAACAAGTCCAAGAAAGCTTCGAACTTCCATAACTATCTGAGGTTGTTCCCAATTCTCCACAGCTACTACTTTCTAAGGATCCACAAGCACACCCTGAGCTAATACCACGTGCCTAAGAATGATACTTGATCCAGCCAAAACTGACGTGTGCTAAACTTAGCATACAATCGATTTACCCTCAACGTCTTTAAAACCAAACGCAAATGCCTCGCATGATCAATTTCATTCCTAAAATACACCAAACTGTCTATGAAAACAATGATGAACCTGTTGAGGTATGGATGAAATACTCGATTCATCAAGTTCATGAAAGCTACTGATGCATTAATATCCAAATGGCATCACCAGAAACTCGTAATGACCATATCGAGTTCTGAAAGCTATCTTCGGAATGTCATCGCTTCCGATTTTCAATTGGTAGTAACCAGACCTTAGGTCAATCTTCGAGAACACACAAGCACCTTTAAGCTGGTCAAAAAGATCATTGATACAAGGTAACGGATAACGGTTTTTAATTGTCACCCGATTCAACTACTTGTAATCGATGCATAACCTCAAAGTTCCATCTTTCTTCCTTACAAACAGAACTGGAGCTTCCCACAGGGAATTTCTTGGCTGAATGAAACCCTTATCAACCAACTCTTGCAATTGAGTTTTAAGTTCCCTTAACTCTGCAAGAGCCATACAGTAAGGTGTAAGGGAAATACGATTAGTACTTGGAAGTAGATCGATGATGAACTCCATTTCACGATCTAAGGGTAAGCTAGGTAATTCCTCGGGAAAAACATCAGGAAAGTGCCTAACTACTCCGACGTCCTCCACAGATGTAGTAGTCTCTTTCGATAGCACAACATGAGCTAAGTAGCTTTAACAACCTTTACTCAACAGTCGTCTCGCCCTCATGGCCGTGATAACTCCGTGCTTTAGACCACTACGTTCACCAACAAACGTGACAGTAGGCATGGCTGGTCGGTGAAAAGTAACAACCTTCTCATAACAATCCAACCTGGCACGATTGTAGTGTAACCAATCCATGCCTAAGATAATGTTAAAATCAACGATATCCAAAGGGACAAGATTAGCCGACATGACTACATCTTCAACAAGGATGGGACATCGTCGATATTCCCAACTAACATAACAGATTTCACCCCTAGGCATCGAGAATTCCAACTCGTAGCCAAGTGAAGTAGGGTATGGTTGAGTCGTTTAAGCAAACTTATGGGAAATAACTGAATGTGTAGCACCAGTATCAATTAAAACTTTAGCAAAATGGCCTAGAACATTCTACATACCCATGATCAAGTCCGGATTAGCCTGAGCATCCTATAGGGTAATGTTGTTGACTCTTCCTTGAACTTCCTGCCTGCCTTCACGACCCCTGTTTGCCTGAGTCTAATTACCTCGACCCAGATAGGGTAGATTTGCCTGTTTGCCTGAACCTCCACTGCTAGACGCTACGTCTAGATTCTGATGTTGCCCCCATCATACATTTGTGCTCCACCACCCTGATACGGCGTATAGTCTCCCTTAAACTGTGGATAACCTCCTTGAGTCTGCTGATAGCCTCCCTGATAGTAGGGAACCTCAGGTGTGTACTGGTATGATCCTCTCTGATTCGGGGCTACGTCCCCTTGGTATTGGAAAGCTCCACCATGGCCTATCTGCTGGCGATTACCAGATGTTGGAAACTGCTGTAAGGGGACTGCATGTGGTAGATTAGTAGGTTGATTCTTCTAATTCTGAGGACAATTATAGGCCATATGCCCTGTCTATCCACAGGTGAAACATCATCTACTTCCTTTTCTACACTTACCATAGTGACGAGTGTTACACCTACGACAAAACTAAACACCTGAATTGCTGGAGTTTCCTTGATTCTGAAAACAAGAACCACCAACGGATCTGCCTCCTTTCTGAGGTGTACCAGAGTTAGAACCCCCACTCGACGATCTAGAGCTGTTTCCACTCCTTTTAAAATTCTGAGCCCTTTTCGGGCCAAGTGACGATTGCCCCCTATTACTGTACCTCTGGGCATTCCTGCTAACATCCTCATCCTCATCATTAGGAGCATTCTTCGAATCTTCAATCCGAAGCAAGACCTTGAAGAATTCCTGGTAAGTAGCACAGGGAGTAGAGGTTGCTATAGTACGCCATTTCTTGCAAGTTTCCATCTTAAACAAATGAAGCATCTCCCAAGGATTAGCAGCAGTCTTGGGGTAATAACGAGATAAGTCTGTGAACCTTCGATGATACTCAGTGTCTGTCATCTTACCCTGCCTCAAATCTGTGAACTCATTCTTTTTACTATCCAAATACTCTGGAGTAACAAATCTATCTGAAATATCCGTTTAAAAACATCCCAATTTGTAGCATCATGATCCCACCAAGATTCTGCTCCCAACCGAAAGAACCAGGTCACTGTCTTACCCCATCTCTCTAGGGGAAGATTACTTTGCCTATGCATAACTCGAAAGGTCTTCTCAAGATGATCGAACCATATATCTGACTTCTCTGATCCCTCATTACCAAAGAAATCATTAATCTTCAGGCGAGATACAATATCTAGAGTATTCCTTGGGGTAGGACAGAGTGAAGACTGAATAGCATTGGCAATAGCCTCACAAAACTGTCCAAAGTCTAGAAAATCATTCTCAGCTGAAGTACGTGGCTCCCTACGAGGTGGCATGGTTCTGACATAAGAAAACAAAAGTTAAAAAACACTAAGAAGTACATGACTATCTAAACTTATGCTCTGATACCAAGCTGACTTACCCCGACCTAGGTAGGTCGAAGCATGCTGGCCATCATCGTGAGGTGACGTAACCATAAGGGTAAGTGATGCAAAAAGTGAATAAATTTAAAACTAATTAGAACTAGTTATACTAAATAGTGAAAGAGTGCGCAATCATGGGAAGAACCTATTACAATTATTCAGAGTGTAATAGATAGTGAGACTATAAAAGAGTAGTCAAAGTAACTAAAGTACACTTATTACACAACAGTGATAAGTTCGTACGCCTAAACAGAAGAGAATGTCAGAAGTGCCGAAATTCCACGAGTGCCACAAACAGTACAGCTATCTAGGTCCTGGAGAGGCGGAAAACAAAATTGACTGGGTCAACAAAACAATGCTTATACGAAATCCTTTATTTTCGAATATACCAACCCCTCGCCGTAAAACAAGTATAGTTTCCTTAAAACATACTACGTAGGTATGTAAACGATAAATCAACAATATTATAACAGTATTATAACCAGAAATATGCCAAGTCATGATGTATCAAATGCCATAATAATATAATCATGTGATAATCAAGTATAGCTAACTGCACATCCATCTAGGCTGACACATAAGTTCGAATAGATAATTTCTGACACGAACACGACTGGGTGTAATCAATATGCTCTAGTACTACGATCACATGAAGGCTGGTGCAAAAGGACGGTCACATACAAGTTAGATTGCCTAATGCAATCTACCCGACAGGACTGGCACCTAACTTGGATCAAAGACGAGCGAACGGTGCGATGTGAACACACACATGAAGAATTAGCCCTGGCCCTGGGATGAGTACTAACACCAGTGCAGCAAGATGAGCTTGTGCGAATATATATATGAATGTCATGACAGTAATATCTCAACCATGTAGCAGCATTTATCACAATTAATATCACTATAACGATACTTGGCAAAATAAGCGTAAAAGTGAAGTAAATACGCATTTATGGAAACTATAAATATGTATAGGTATAAAAAAAACTGCCCACTCACAAGTACGTTGCTGGGTCATAGCCTTTGAGCCTAGCTTGGCCTCGAACGTCCTCGGGATACGTTTCCCCTATATGTGAAATAACTAAAATAGAATTAATTAAAGCACATATACGGAAACCTAAATAAAACCCCCATAGTTTGCTCAAACCTAGGGTTTAAATATTCCATCGTGACCTACTCGATGTCACGAACATCCTCAAATTTTAAAATAATTTTTGGACGGCTCATGCACCCCCACGCACCGTTAAAGGCACGGCCAGACGGGGCCCACGCGCAGGCCATTGCCGTTAGTTAGCTTGATGCCATCAAGAATATTCCACGAAATATTCCGTTAAATGCTAACAGAAGTTAACGGCGTTACCTGATGTTGTTAGGAATATTCCATCAACTTTAACGAGGATAACCAGAGAAAGAGAAGGAATATTTGTCTCATTCTCCTGTTATCCTTGCCGTCGCCGTTGTCCGCCACCTTCTGCAACTAGATTTTTCGCCAGTTTTCTGGAAAATTTTCAAACCCACTATTCTCCTTCATCTCTCAACCATTTTTGACGTACTTTATATGGATTTGAAGCTAGTGAAGTGAAGAATCGCATTATACCTATTTGGAGTCCAAAAAGTGGACGGAGGTCGTCTTAAAACACGTTGAAAGTTCTGGCCAAAAGTGAACTCCTTGAAACTCGGCCGTTTCACGTCGACCTTCTTCCAAAACATGCCTAGGACTCTTAAAATGTCGTGTAGAAGCCTTCCCAAGCTTCAAAACATCCTAACTCGTTCGAAAATATGCTGAACTCAGTGTGCTCGAGTTCAGACCTTCCGAGTTAACGAGTCAAAACTCGTCTAAACCAGGTTTCAAGAACATGTTGTGATCGTGAAGATGAAAGGAGTACAATGGTGTGGTTTTTGGGTTCGGTCTATGAGCTTTGAAGCTCGTTTGAGGGTTTTGTAGAGAAAGAGAGTTTACGGGAAAGAGAGAAAGAGAGAAAGAGAGAGAGAATTATTTTTTGGATTGGTTGCTGCAAAGAGGGAGTGGATGGGATTAGTGGAGTGCACGGGATGGCCTAAATAGAAAGCTAGGGATAGAGTTTAGATTTTGTACAGAAAAGGGTATCGAAAATCTATCTGAAATAGTGTTGTCACACTAATAAAAATTTACGTACACTCATAACAACGTGTACAATTTAAATGTGATAGCGGGAAATACAATAAAAGCGATATAACTACGTCCACGTCACTTGCCAATAAGGGCAAAACCGTCAATACACATACTCAGGGAGAAATTACATATGAAAATTAGGGACGGGTCATCACATATTGCAAGTGCTATGGATAGTTGGTTTGATGTGGTTTATCACTACTCCAACAACTACAAAACACACAATTAACATGTACAAATTTCTTATGATTTCACAATTTCCATGAATATTTCAAGCCTTTTGTTATGTTTACTTGATTTCTATTATCATCATGTTTCTCGCACAATTGTAAATTCTGTGTTTTTCCACATCCAATTTCTAAATATGATTTTCATCTGTCCAGAAATAACAACAGAAAAAAAATCGTCTATTGGGTCCAAAAAAGGTTGAGATGACAGTGGTTAGTATACTAATACTATTTTGCAAGAAAATTTACTTCAAACTATTTTTCTCAATGTATTTACCATGGTACGCTTCTATCATCAGTCACCACCGGTTTGCAAAATGAGTTCTTCCTGTAAAAAGGGGGAAGGATTGCATCTTTTACTCAAATAAATGACTTCTGAATATTGTCTTTATAGGCTTGATTGATAGTGACTCTTTAAACCACAAGAGAAACACTTGATCCAACGCCGTTTAAGTCGGATTACTGGTAAATGCCTAATTTTTTGTACTCTAATGGATTCATCAATTCTTTTTTGGTCATTAATTGTTGTTTTCAATTCATTTTCCTTGCTGTTGTTGTATTAGGATTTTAAACTCAATTGTGAAATTGAGTATAGGCCTTTTTGGTTGTACATAAGTTCTTAATGTGGAGTAGAAACAAATCTTCCTGTACAAAGTATACTGTTTAAGTAATGAACAAAACTATTCTTAATATTTCCAGCTTTTCATTTATCAACTTCAACGTTTTTACAACCCGTAGTGAAGCACGGGTACTTATGCTTGTAATACCTAAACCGTATTTATTTGGCTATCAAATGATACTCGGTTCTTTAAAGCAAAGTTTCGCTTATGCATGAGAAGCTGCGCCGAACCTCAGCTCGGGTGTTGTACTGCAACCTTCCACCGCAATTGTTCCATTGGTATTGGGTTCCTCGGCTTCAGAGTTTCGTTCTGGATGCTATTTGAGTGGCGACTTTTGGACTGGCCTTATGGACTTCATAATGAAGGGTGGGGTTGTGAGAGAAATCTGGCGATTTTGGAAACTTGGCAGTGGCTGGCCCTAAATCCTTCGGTCTTTGCAGAAGGTAGAAAAAAGGCGATTTAATCCCACGTTTTCACCTAAATTTCCCCCTAATTGCTCTCCATAGAGTTCCTTAACTCACATCTCCCATCTCTCTTTAATTCCCACCTCTTCTTGCATCTTTAATTCCCAACTCTCCTTACATGTGCGATGGATGAGTAACTCCACTCAATCTTCTGAACACCACCTAAATCGCCTTCTCCAACCCTATTCAGTACACAACACCCAAAACTCCTTACGGATTCCTCTTCAATACACTAACAACCATAACTCCTCATCTGGTCGGCGTTAATACCCCACCTCTGAAGACCATTCGAATCCTATTTCATACTCCCACTCCCCTAAGAGTACATAATAGAAGCTCACAAGCCCCGCAAGCATGTTTAGGGTTAAATCTCCTTTCTTATATATTAACTACTCGTTCTTTTGTACATTTTGTACACTTTTTGAAGTATATCGTAATGTTAAGCTTTAGTAACTGACTCAAGTCTTATTGGTATCAATGTTCATAAACTATCACAAATATTCATAAACATTCATCATCTGTCACAACTTTTGTAGACCAATTGTACCCCTATCTCTAGGGGACAAAAACACCCACAGTGACAGAAAAAAAAAATAACTAAAGGTATAAGATAATTGTACCCCCCTCTAGCGGACAAAAACACCCCCAGGGAAAGAATTTTTTTTTTAAAGGTATAAGATAACTGTACCTCTCTCTCTAGCAAACAAAAACACCCAAAATGAAGGAAAAAAATTAAAGGTATAATATAACTGTCCCCCTCCCTCTAGCGGACAACAACACCCCCCAGTAAAGGAAAAAAAAATTAAAGGTATAATATAATTGTACTCTCTAGCGGACAAAAACACACCATTGAAGAAAAAAAAATATTAAAGGTATAATAACTCAAACTGTCCCTTATGTTTTATTGTTATGTGATAATTACTTAAACCAACCTTATAGGTAGTGAAGGTTTGTGACAGTATATGAAACCTTCACATATATGTAAGGAATGTTTGTGAATGTTTATGAATCAGAAACTTATGGTTTATGTAGTTGTGACAGTTCTAGCAACCAACATTTACGTGTTATGAAAACTTGTGAATCTCTATGAAATAGTTATTTCTGTATTATGAAGATTTGTTCTTATGTTATTTAACATATTACATTTCCAGTTATCATACAGAAATAATAATACGAGTAGACATTTAGTGATCACAAAAGCAAATATATTAAGAAATGCAAGTTCGACTACTAAGTGGTGCATTCCCAACAACAAAAGAAAATTTTCCCATAAACATTACGTTGCTCCGAACAATGTAAACCTTAAAACTTAAACCATCATAAACGTCAAACTTAACAACATAAAACATTACTTGAAACATGAAAACAATAACCTGAAAACTAACCCTTATAAACCTTCATATGAACCAAATGAACATCTTCATCACTAGTTTTCACTCACGACCTGACTACAACCTGCAACGTCACTGACGAATCTCTTCTTCTTTTTCTAGGTGGAACGTTAACCACATCAGTGACTGTCCTGTCGTCATCCTTCGAACCCACCCTTGACTCGTCCCCTAGACCATCTTCATTGTCTGGCAATGCAAGCCCTAAACCCTTAACACCTTCCTCCGGTAGCATGTTCGAATCATCCCCGAACAACTTATTCACCATGAACCAACTGACATCCTTATCTTCCTGATCACATCCACAATTCTCTACTGTACGTCTCCACAGTAGAAGCAAACCTCAAATAGATTTTTGTAACTGATGAAAGTTGGTCGCTCCTCATCCTCATTAACCATTAGAACCCGCTTGAGTGGTAGACGAACATCCATATCTATCAACACCTTAATGTCCATTGCATTCAGGGAATTAATAGACGCATTATCAAGCCTTACAAGTCGGCCGATGGGTTAAGTGATGTTCTTCCTGATTTTCACCTCTCTAAACTGTATCGGTATTCGAGAGATTTGAGCCCACACCCTATAGAAAGTTATAGGGTTTGATTTCCTGAAGTCTTCTATCCACCCTTCCAAGATAGAGTGAGTTCCCTATGGATGACCTTCCCTTTCTTGATTTTTCCAAACATTTTTCACATCAACACCCTTGTCTTTGCATGCTTCACATTAATGGTGGACATGACGGTGGTGTTAACCCTTGTGACATCCTTTTCGATTATGAACAATTCTCACTTTCAACGATAACAGGAGGTTCCCCTCAGTTAGGAAGTGTGAATGGGTTTGCCCAGTCAGGAAGCCTGAGCATAGAGATTAATCTTCTAGGGTGGGAAGAAGTTGCACCTAGTTGCAAGTTATGAGCCATTGCTTACCGTGAAACAGGAACTTCCAATTTGTAGTTAGGGGTTTGAATGAAGAGATAGCAAGTCTTGTGTTATGATGGACAAATAAGAGGACCAATAAATAAAAGTTTATGGTAACGTGCATAAGCACATGAACAAGCAATAATGATCGCAAATGCCACATTACGTATGTAAATATTGCAGTTATATGTGCATGGACAGTAAGTGGCATTTATTCCCACCACTGGGTTTCCAACCTGGGTGTTTATGATGAAGTTATTAGTTTATTACTCTTTGAATGACAGGTTGTGAAACGTTATGACACTAAAGCCTACATATATGGCTTTGGAACTTGGAATAGAAAACCCAAACTTGCTGATGTGAGGGCCAATGATTGGGTCTCCATTGGCAAAACCAAATCTTGAAGTCAAAGTCCCCTACCCCCTCTTCCCAACCACTTGAATGAACACGTGGGAGGCTATTATTTTCCATGTTGACAAAACTTCATCAAGGATAACAACGCATATCCCTCCATTGCATTGCCACCTTAAATTATAAATGTGGCTACCTCATGGGAATGCCATGTGGCATTACAGATATGAAAAGATATGAAAAATATGGAGAAGCTCGGGATGATATACGGTACGATATGATCAGGTTTATACTAGCCAACATTGAGGTGCAGAACAATTGAAACAGTCATGAATAGTGATTCAACTAAGATAGGCCACTATATAAAAAAATAATAATAAATTTGAAAAGGGAAAATTGTGGAAAAATGTTCGAAATGCTCATATTGAAAAAGGTCAATCACTATGTATGAAGGATTGAACTCGAAAACCTTAACCCATCGTGAAACAATCAGAGTGACGAAAACTAATTCGGATTTAAGTTTTACGCTAATTGGTCATCGCTATTAGGGTTTATGGGCCTTTATTTTTTGTCAAATTTTCATATTTTGGTGGATTGCAAGAGATGAACGATTTGGATGGTTCACATAACATTCAAAACGATCATATTGTACATTTTTTTTTTAATTTTTACAAAATGTTGTTATTGCACATGTACGTGCATCATTTTAGGTAGCAAATCTACGTGCCAAATCAAAATTGAGGGGACTGTTTCCCTTCTCCATCCCAAATGCTCGTAAATACACCAACATCCATAACTCTTTCTCCAATTAATACCCTACCTCCCAAAACAAATCCTATCATCTTTAATATTCCCAATGACAATTATGTTTGGCCTACACCAAACTCCAAATCTCAACATCCAATCACCCTGAATACACCCACTGAGAAAGAATCAAATTGTGGCAAGAAGCGGCCATATCTGAAGCTAGGTGCTACTACGCATCTTTACAAGCGTGTGTTTTCATGTAAACATATCTCAACACAGTGTATTTTGTTTTGAAAGAGTATACACATTGAGTTGGAAGGGGAAATGGAATGTATTTGTGAGGAGTTGAGTACAGTTGGAAAATGGAGCCGAGACTTAAAGACGGAGGTTGCTATTTGGCATCCATCACATGAAACACTTGAGTGAAACTTATCCAATAGACAATTCGAAGGGGTGCACCTATACTAAGGAGTAAGTTCCAATGAGGAAGAAACATGTTGTGTATGAAAGGGTTAATTCTATGAAGTTTTATGCCCAACTTGTGCTACCCAATGATCAAGAACGTCTTCAAGTACTCATACATGAGATCCTTGGTTATGGTAATGCTTCACGTATTTAAGTTCATATGGCTAGGATGAATACATGTTTTTTGAAACATAAATGTTGTAGAATGTCTTCATTATTAGATGTGGGAGTGGGATGAGTACATGTTTTTTGGAACACAAATGTTTGTAGAATGTCTTCAAAATTAAATGTGGGAGTGGGATGACTACAAGTTTTTTTGGAACACAAATGTTTGTACACTTTCTTCAACATTAGATGTTGGAGTGGTGACATGTTTATGTGTACTACTGAGTTTTTGTCTCATTTCTGTGTTTGAAAATTTATTTTCTACTACTTGAAGGACCAAAGTAACAAAACTGTCTGAGGGCAGACATTGGTCTTCATAAGTGCTCATAAACACACATATACAAAACATTTTGTTGCCGCCACAACACATTCTTAATGTCATTACAGTAAAAAGCTTAGGATTTGGAAGGATTTTTTATGAACAAGAACTTGTAAACTCAGTTCCTAACAGCCTAAACACCACTATTCACAAACCATCATATACCTATAATAAGTAGTCATGAATCAGTCGATTCCATCCAATTTTTGTTGATGTCATCTTTAATGACATCTAAATTGATCATCTACAAATGGAAACCAAGGAAAAATCATTGAACAACATTTGCTTTGTCCACACTACATTCTTAATGTAGTCACACAAAAAAGGGTAAGCAATTGGAAGAGTATTGCTAACAAACTAGTTATAAACAGACAATTTGTTTCCATCCATTTATGGCATGCTATGCTATTTAATGAAATCTAAATTGATCATCTATAAAAAGCAGGCAAGAACAATTTAGTAGCCATGGTGTAGGCACACATGTCATGGCTCTCTCGGGGAATGACGATGATTCCGATGATCCGATTAATCATATTGCAGAATCAAAGGACAAATTTCTGCCAACTCACACTCTATCAATGAGTGGCATCAAAAGTGCCTTAAAAAGGAGCCCACATTGGCTGCATTATAGCAACAACTAAACAAGGCGTTGTGCAAATCAACAAAGTACAAACACCAAATACATAGCCAAAAGCATAAGTATGAAAAACTAGTTGAAAAAGAGAAGGGATGTACATCGTAGATCAATCTATTCATGGCAAATGAAGTAGCTTCAAGAAGAGTGTGACTCCGATTTCTATGATGGGTTTGAGAAATTTCATTCCTATCTCCATCGGGTTCGATCTAAATATGATTGGGACTGCATTATGGCTTTGCAAGTGGACGACATCATCAGAGATGATGGTGAGCACTCTGAACACAAGTACGTGAAGGTGGCCCACAACACACCCACAGATGCTTACCCTTATATCTCCATTCCTATATATTTGCTCCCATCTTAACTACTAAGTACACTTTCTAGGGACTTTTGTAAGCATATCGTGAGTTCAAGCTTAACTAAGTCTTACAAATATAAGTTTCATAGACGTTCCTATGTATTCACAAATATTCATATGGACCCATAACATGTCACCCGCAGTTGATCACACATTCCATCACTGCTAACCCACACAAACTTTAAAAAACCAATGCAAAATTAACATATCTTGCATACAAAATGAATAGCCACAATTTAAGTTTCACACCCTCTTAAATGGTCATTCATTATATATTCCTAAAAATCATCTAGCACTCATGAATTATCGCTTATTTGTTTAGTGTTACTCCTTTAGGTTGGTATTGAATTAGGCTTAGGGTCAGCAACTTGATTTTGCCTGGTAACATCACCATGAGCGAGGCTCAGTGTCGCCTGTGTGTGTTCTTCGAGCTTGCTCCGGCAGGAACTGGACAATTACAAATCAATCCAATGTTGTTTCAAATATTACAACCACAAAAATATTGTCAACCAAATCGTAAGTGATATTTCATTTTATTACGTCGCGTACCTTGTGTTTGGACATGGACAATTCTTCTTCCCACCTTTGCATCTCTAATGTTGACTTCACTTCTCTTTTGTACTTGTCTTCGACGCCCCTTTTCTTTTAACTTGAATAAGATCTTTAAGAACCTTAGTTTGGGAACTCATGCCCCCCTTGTTCATTTTGTTTTCTTTTCCGACCATGGTTATCACCACCCAAACAATTTAGTTTTGTATCCAATGCTTTCAAAGAAGTGTAGTACCTTCATCTGATATCACCGCCTTGTCAATCAAGTCTGAAGCTTTTTTTTTTTTTTAAATTGAGCTCTTTTGGACATGGTAGAATTATCGGCCTTTTTGCCCATTTCTTTCCCATATGTGTCCAAAACAATGCCTTATTTGGTGGTTTAAAGCCACATTTTTAGTATGTAACGTTCCGGCATCAACTCTATTTGTTTCATTCTCAAATACACAAATATGTGTCAACAAGGAAGTCCCCAAAACTCCATCTCTTTCCATCTGTATTAGTATAATTTGAGGTCGTATCAACCACCAACCATTTCATCTTTGTCACCCTCGTAGCCTTCTCAAGTACGTCGTAGACTGCCTCATTCCTATCCCCAGACTGTTTCCTCAAGAAACAAGCCAAACTATATAATTCCTCAACTTGAAACTTTTCAAACATAAACTATGAGTGCAATTTGGTCATTTGAGCTCCTATTGGGGTGCGAAGCTACAACAGAGGGGCACATTTTTCATCATGCCAATTAGATGAGCTCACAATTGTTGTTCTGCATTATACATATCCTTAGGGGTGCAACCAACATTTCCAATTCCTCCACTTTGCACCTCTAACAAAGCCATTTGTTTACTTATGGAAATATTGGCCTCTTTGCATTGTTCAATCATCACCTTCTTTGCCTCCAAAACTTACGGTGTGATCTAAATAAGTGTGACGCACTTGACATAGGGTGGTTGTGTCCTTCATTGAAAACCGTTACAACAAACTTTTCACAACCACTGCCCTTATTCAACGCAAGTTTGACTTGCACTCAGTTCTGGCATTTCTAATTTTTCATTTCTTATTAGGTTTGGGATTATCATCCCCCTTCTTCATCCCTTGCTTGCAACAAACAAATTTTTTACTTAACCAACATTGACCATCAATGGACTTTCTACTACTATACCCTTCATCTAACAAATCCTCCATTCTCAAATTGGATTTCAACTCTTCTTCTACTCTTCGTACCACAAATTCAACACTCCCTAGACCTAATTCATCCCCTGCAGCTACATTTTCTCTTTTGACAACAATTTCTTCTCCTTCTAACTCATCCCCCATCAAATTATACTTCAATGTCTACCTCCAACAAAGTTACACAAGTACAACACAACTTATTACAAGCCAACACAACTTTTTACATCTATTGATCTAAAGTTCACTTTCATGATTTCAACCAAATCTACTGATAACCACCCATCATTATGGTTTCAAATCCCAGATTTATAAAAAAACACACTGGAATTGAAATTGATTATAACATAAGTTCTGCAACTATTCAAAGACTCATTTTCACAATCTGGGTTTCTTCTGAGGTTGTAGATGAACCAACTGTGTCAACTCCAATCCAAGAACAACTTCAATCTGCAATAAATCAAGCACGTACACACACCCTTCATCACTTTCCTTTCTCTACCCCTCTTTTTCGGCGGAGATAACCTTAATCTACCTATTCCTTGTCGTAAAAAACAAACCCCCTAAACAAAAAACAAATTAAAGTTATGGGATTACTGGGTCACATCCACAACCTAGCTTCGATCCACCTCATATCCATTCCAAACTCCAGCTCTCTCTCTGCCTCTCTTCCCCTCCCTCCTCAACCCACGCAACAGCCAAACCTTATTTCGCGCTTGCTCCCTGTTTTCCTTATTCAAACAAAACACCCAAACTGAATAAAAGGGATAAGGAAGGTTTCCTGAATCTAATGGCTATAAGGTTGTGCAAAAGCAACAATCATACTTTGATTTATATATGAAATGGATTGTAGGGTTTTGGTGCATTGCCAACTCACAATCCTATCTCTAAATGTGTTAGATGACAAAGTTGTCCTATGACTTCATCTAACCATTCTCCAGATTTTCCTAGCCTTCATTGGAGTTTTAAGTGATCTAATCTGGATTGTACACTTGGCACTTGATTACACCTACTAAAGCTTTAAATAAAAAAAAATAGCCATTAAAACTAAAACCCTTTAGAATTACAACATTTAATAGGTAATCTACTCCTAATAGGAGTATAAGAGATATTCCAATATATACTAGGATTTACACAATCACATTCTTAATCTAATAGGACCACAACAATAAGAGATTAATTTCTCAAATTGATGCCAATTTGGGAAAAATAATGTGGAAATTCTGAAAACTCTCTATCTATATTCAACTCTGCAATATTTTAGGTTTATGTTTTGGTTATTGTGAGAAACCATAAAATGGAGGGTATATTAGTACTTTTACATCAAGTTTTGGTTATATTTATCATAAAATTAAAGTTGTGGCTATAATTCCATATGGGGAAAACTTAGTTCTTTTTCCAAAGGGAAATTTTATTTAAACCCATTTAACCTCTTTTAACACCCAACTTAAATTTTAAATGTTAATTGTTTATTTTACCCTATTGCATAATTACTATTAAGTACAAAATGAAATTAATAATAAAACTCAAATTTATCAATAAACCCAAACACTATAATTAAACCCTACGATCACTCTTGATTTATCTTACGTTCATTTTGGCTAAAACCCTAATAGCTCTCATTGAGAAAAATAAGTTTTTTTTATTGATGGATGGTGATTTTGAAGTTTTGAATTCTCCAACCGAAGTATGACTCAATTTATGAAATTTTTGTTCGTTTGATTTCAAATATATAGTCATTGTTAATTCCTCGTGGCATTAGTTTTGGGGACTGCAGCTCCGATGTTCCTCAAAACTTCACCTTCAAGAGGGGCCATGACATGGTGACAGTTACCTTCTGGTCTGCTTGCCCTCGGAATGACCTTATGACTGAAGGTACATTCGCCCTTGTGGAAATTCTCCATGTAAAAGATACTTGGCTTCCAGCATATGACGACGATGATTTCTGCCTGTGTTTTAAGTGGTCAAGACCCGCCAAACTTAGTACCAGAAGTCAGGCAACCATAGAATGGAGAATTCCTCAATCTGCAACTCCCGGCATCTACAGAATTAGACATTTTGGTGCCTTGAAGAGTTTCATGGGATCCATTCGCCATTTTACAGGTTCATCTAGTGCCTTCGTGGTAGCATAGGATGGCGTTTATTATCTGTAACTTCATACGCGAATACTTGTTAGTATTTTGTGCTAATTATACAGCCGAGTAGTTATCATGGACTCTTATCTCTTGCGTGTATAGAGAGCATCTCGTATTCCTTCCCTTGTACTATGTTGCTTTGTAATCACGACGTTGTTTGTGCAATATAATTTTATACTACTTTCTTGCTGTTTCCATTAGCCTTGATGTGCCTCTAAATGTCTGTACTAGATTTTGACTATCTAGATGAACTTTTTTTGTGCAAGCTTGAAGCACGATGCAAAAGGGAAAACATGTGGGTGCAAAGATAAATCCACATATTGAATTGGGTTTATGGGGGTATATTAGGTATTAAATTTGGGTTTAAAGAGATATTAATAGTTTAATTAAAAATCAAATGGGTGAAAAGAGTAAGTTGGGTGTAAAAATAGCTTAGATGGGTTTAAACAAAATTTCCCTTTTCCAATTTTTCCCTATTAGTGAGGCAAGTTCATTTTCATTAAATAGATAGTGGGTTGACTGCTATAGTGTGCAAGCACACTTAGTTGTAAAGTTGTTGAAGACAAGTATTTATATTTTAATATTTACTTTAACATTTTGAGGAGAGAATAAACAACATATCTTTTTCTTGCACAAATATATGGTATTAAAATTTTTAGTATATTTATGTATTTACGTAACAAATTTCTCAACCTGTCGCAGTGCACGAACACGAATACTTGTTTTAAGACTAACCATTGCTTTTTTCTACATGATCATACATACATATATATATATATATATATATGTATATATGTTGGATATATGTTAACAATCTGTGATTTAATTATATATATGCTAATACACAATAAATGCAAATATAAAAATTATTGAACAGAGTATGAACAAGGAAATAAATTTAAATAGAAAAATTGAAGATCGAGGCTTGCGTACCGCAATGTCCTTGAAACAGAAATTTCGTCCCGACTCAGTACTTGTAGTTCTACGGACGTCTGCTTCACCAGGATTCAACAATCAAGTTACAATTCTAGCACTGGAAAACTTAACTTCTGGTGAATTTCTGTGTGGTTCTCTCAGAAAGGATGTTTGTGATTGTAGAAGAAGAATATTGATTTTCTGTGTCCTAAATGTCATGCAGATGGATGTATATATAATAGAAGGATGCCTGTTCGCAACAGGTATGAGAATGAGATGTGTCTGTTGGGAGACATCTCCTCCAGATAGGTGCTTTGCTCTGTGTTCTTTCTGAACTCTTCAGACTTCATCTGAAAAGATGAGTCTGTTGGTAAAAAATTCGAAATTAATTAAAAATAATTAATTAAATCCGAAAATAATTAATTAAATAATTTAATTATTAGAGCCCGAGCCCAAGAGCCCCAAGGCCCAAGACCCATCTTTTGATAATTAATTATATATTAATTATATATATATATATATATTAATTATATATATATATTAATTATAATTAATTACCAATTAATTAGTGCACCCCAAAGCCCAACCCCAAAGGTGAAGCCTTATAAAGTGATAAAATCTTTTGGGAATGGCTAATGTGGGACAAAGAAATTTCTACTCAAACTACTCAAATTTCCAACAATACCCACATTTGAGTTGAAATTTCATTCAAACTCCAACAATTACCCCACATTTGAATGCAAATGTAAATGCAAATGGATGACTAGGCTGCCGAAAACTGAGAAAGAATAGACATGATATGCATCGAGTGAAGAATAGTCTGCCATATTACTCTTGATAACAAGATATTAATGTCATTAAATGTATAAAACATAACCCCTCAAACGTCAACAGACAACACACATTTTATCATAAGAATGGGTAAGTTGTGTGTTCAACTTTTGAATCAAACTCAACCAGTTTGCCTATTGAACCTAGACCATGGGATCTCCAATCAACTAGGTTAGGTTTCCACCCAGTTCAATTCATTGAATTGGCTTGAGACCCATTCCCCTCGATGTAAATAATATTTGATCTCTTGGTAGGCCTTTTGTCAAAGGATCAACTATGTTGTTCTTTGACTTCACATAATCAATGGATATTATTCCATTGGAGAGAAACTTCTTAAGAGTATTATGTCGACGCCTGATGTGACGTGATTTCCCATTGTATACATGACTTTTGGCCCTTGATTATGCAGCCATATTGTCACAATGTATACATATAGCAGATACCGGCTATGGCCACATGGGAATATTCTCCAGAAAATTTTTTAGTGCCAGCCAAGTCTAAAGCTATAAACTCAGACTCCATGGTGGACCGAGCTATACATTTCTGTTTAGAGGATTTCCAAGATATTGCTGCACCTCCAAAGGTAAAAACATATACACTTGTCGACTTGGATTATGTGGTGTCAAAAATCCAATTGGCATCACTAAAGCCTTCTATAACAGGTGCATACTTTGTGTAGTATAATCCATAGTCAAGTGTATTTTTCAAATACCTTAACACTCTTACTAAAGCATCCCAATGCTCTTGTGCCGGATTACTTGTATATCTACTAAGCCTACTTACTGCATAAGCTAAGTCGAGCCTAGTTGAATTCATCAAGTACATTAGACTTCCAATTACTTGAGAATATTCAAGTTGAGATATGGCATCGCCTTTATTTTTCTCCAACTTGCATCCAGCATCAAAAAGAGTTGCAGCAGGTTTGCAGTCAAATTGACCAAACCTTCGTAATATTTTTTCTGCATAATGGGATTGTGTAAAGACATATCCTTCACTATTTCTCTTAATTTGAATTCCTAAGATGACATCGGCTTGACCTAAGTCTTTCATGTCAAAACTTGAATTCAACATTTTCTTTGTTTTGTTTATTACATCTTTATCACTTCCCATTATGAGCATATCATCCACATGCAAGCAGACAATAATACAAGTTTTATCATTACTCTTAATGTAGACACATTTATCAGATTCATTTATTTTGAACCCATGTGTCAACAAAGTATGATCAAATTTCTTATGCCATTGTTTTGGTGCTTGTTTAAGTCCATATAATGACTTAACTAATTTGCACACTTTGCTTTCTTGTCCTTTAAGCACAAACCCTTCAGGTTGTTCCATGTATATTTCTTCATCTAGTTCTCCATTTAAAAATGTTTTTTTTTACATCCACTTGATGTATATCAAAGTTGTATACAGCCGCAATCGCTATAAACATCCAAATTGACATTATGCGAGAAACTGGAGAATAGGTGTCGAAATAATCCAACCCTTCTTTTTTGCCATAACCTTTGGCTACTAAACGTGCCTTGAACTTATTAATGGTTCCATCCGCCTTAAGTTTCTCCTTGAAAATCCATTTATGACCAATTGGTTTACTACCGGGAGGTAAATCAACCAATTCCCATGTGTTATTTTCCATAATGGATTCCATTTCACTTTTAATTGCTTCCTTCCATAAAGGAGCCTCAGAAGAAGACATTGCTTCTTTAAAAGTTCTAGGTTTATTCTTGGACAAGAAAGCAATGAAATCTGGTCCAAAGTTTTTAGAAACTTTGATTCTTTTTCCTCTTCTTGGTTCCACATCATTTCCTTGGACACCAGAAAAAGAGGCTTCATCATGACTATGATCATGAACCCTCTTTGTATTAGAACCAGATTCCTTTTCTTTGTAAGAAAATATATCCTCAAAGAATTATGCATCTGCTGATTCTAATATAGTGTTGATAGGTACGTCAGAAATCGAAGATTTTACAACAAGGAACCTATAAGTAGCACTATTATTTGCATATCCAATGAATACACAATCAATAATTTTAGGTCCTAGTTTCGTTCTTTTTGGTAACGGAACTTGCACCTTTGCTAAGCAACCCCACACTTTGAGGGTTTTATAAGTGGGTCTATGTCTTTTCCATAGTTCATAAGGTGACTCGTCAATCTTATTTAGAGGAACCTTATTTAATATGGTATTTGCAATAAGTAAAGCTTCACCCCACAAACTGCGTGGAAGCCCTGAACTATTTAACGTGGAATTAATCATATCTTTGAATGTTCTATTTTTTTCTTTCGGCAACACCATTTTGTTGTGGTGTGTATGGAGCCGTTGTTTGATGTATAATTTCATGTTGTGCACAAAAATCTGAGAAGGCAGTAGATTCATACTCTCCTCCTCTATCGGATCTAAGTGCTTTGATTTTTCTCTCAAGTTGATTTTCAACTTCGGCTTTATATGTCTTAAACATATTCAAAGCTTCGTCCTTGCAATGAATCAAATAAACATAGCAATACATACTTGCTATGTGGGACAAAGAAGTTTCTACTCAAACTACTCAAATTTCCAACAATACCCACATTTGAGTTGAAATTTCATTCGAACTCCAACAATTACCCCACATTTGAATGCAAATGTAAATGCAAATGGATGACTAGGCTGCCTAAAACTGAGAGAGAATAGACATGATATGCATCGAGTGAAGAATAGTCTGCCATATTCCTCTTGATAACAAGATATTAATGTCATTAAATGTATAAAACATAACCCCTCAAACGTCAACAGACAACACACATTTTATCATAAGAATGGGTAAGTTGTGTGTTCAACTTTTGAATCAAACTCAACCAGTTTACCTATTGAACCTAGACCATGGGATCTCCAATCAGCTAGGTTAGGTTTCCACCCAGTTCAATTCATTGAATTGGCTTGAGACCCATTCCCCTCGATGTAAATAATATTTACTCTCTTGGTAGGCCTTTTGTTAAAAGATAAGCTATATTGTCCTTTGACTTCACATAATCAATGGATATTATTCCATTGGAGAGAAACTTCTTAAGAGTATTATGTTGACGCCTGATGTGACGTGACTTCCCATTGTATACATGACTTTTGGCCCTTAATTGCGTGGCCATACTGTCACAATGTATACATATAGCAGTTACCGGCTTTGGCCACATGGGAATATCCTCCAGAAATTTTTTTAGCCACTCGGCTTCTTCGCCAACCAAGTCTAAAGCTATAAACTCAGACTCCATGGTGGACCGAGCTATACATTTCTGTTTAGAGGATTTCCAAGATATTGCTGCACCTCCCAAGGTAAAAACATATCCACTTGTCGACTTGGATTCTATAGTGTCAGAAATCCAATTGGCATCACTGAAGCCTTCTATAATAAGTGGATACTTTGTGTAGTATAATCCATAGTCAAGTGTATTTTTCAAATACCTTAACACTCTTACTAAAGCATCCCAATGCTCTTGTGCCGGATTACTTGTATATCTACTAAGCCTACTTACTACATAAGCTAAGTCGGGCCTAGTTGAATTCATCAAGTACATTAGACTTCCAATTACTTGAGAATATTCAAGTTGAGATATGGCATCACCTTTATTTTTCTCCAACTTGCATCCAGCATCAAAAGGAGTTGCAGCAGGACCACCCTTGCTAGAACTATATTTGACAAATTCTCTTCTAAATTCGAAGCTTCTTGTTTTTTTTTTTTTTTTTTTTTTTTTTTTTAATTTTTTTTTTATTGGAAATGTTAGGGAGAACTCTGAACAAACAAATGGACTAGTTCACTTGGAAAAGACACTTCTTGAAGAGATATTAAAGGAAGAAGGTCCATCCATAGGATCAACTTTTGTTCAAGATAGGCTCAGCCGTATAAAGGTCCTCATTGTTCTTGATGATGTGAGTAATTCAATGCAAATGGAACATTTAGTTGGCGAACATCTTCGGTATGGCACTGGAAGTAGAATCATTATCACAGGTAGAGATAGGGCCACACTGGGGCAAACTGTTGAAGAGGATAAGATCTACGAGGTTAAGGGATTAAAATAGGATGACGCTCTTCAACTCTTATGTTCGCGTGCTTGCAAAAATAATAGTACTCCTAGAACATATTATATGCATATGGCAAAAAAGGTGGTGGATTGTGCCGGAGGGAATCCTTTAGCTCTTAAGCTTCTGATGTCCTCATTCTTAAATTGCAAGGGAAAAGAAGATTGGGAAGATGAATTGGACAAATTGAAAGCATTTCCCAACGAAAAGCTCCATAGAGTGTTGAGACTAAGTTATGATGGATTGGGAAGAAATGAAAAGGAGATATTTTTGGATATAGCAAGTTTTCATAAAGGGAAGAGAGTGGATGAGGTAGAAAAAATGTTAGCTATCTGTGGACAGTATGCAGCAATCAGAATTAGAGTTCTCGTTGATGTGTCTCTCATATAAGTTTGTCTAGGTTACTTTTATGAAACCATAGAAATGCAAGATTTGATACAAGAAATGGGAAGGGCAATAATTCAAGAACAATGTATTGAAGATCCCAGTAAACGGAAAAGGTTGTTCACTGATGAGGATGGCAATCGTGTACTAGAGAGTAACACAGTAAGAGCCAATTGCTTTCAATTTTTTTTATTTTCTTTTTTTAGAAAAAATAAATAGCAAACTTCAGATGACAATGCACCAAAGTCAAATTCATTTATAATAAGGAAGTCAAATTCTTAACAAATTAATTTGATTGAATTTTTTTTGTGTTAGAAGTCTTTGAAATTTGAACAAATGTTTGTTTTTTTAATCAAGTAAAGGAGGATACAATTATCTTGGATATTTTACTAGACACTTGTACAGCATTGCCCCCGCAAATACTCTAGAACTTTGTAGAATTCTTTTTCCAAATGTGCATTACATTTTAACTTGTTAAAAACATATATATTCACATTTAAACCTAGTTCTTATTGTCAGGAAATTCCATTGGTTGAAGCCATACATGTTAATTGGTTTAGGATTAAAGAGCGACGATCGAAACGTGTAGACTTCAAAAAGATGTCTAACCTAATAATGCTAATTGTGGATGAGTTTGGTAATTACTGGGATTTCACCGCTTCTCTAGATCTTCCTTATTCTCTTCATTATCTTTACTGGCCTTATTATTCACTGGAACCTTTGCCGTCAAATTTTTCTCCCAAAAATCTAGTTGAGCTTCATATGCCATTTAGCAAAGTTAAGAAGCTTTGGAAAGAAGACCGGGTATATTATATGCCTATTTTAATTCTTGTATCAAATGATGTTTAGAAATTATATAAATTCTTATATTTATATTTAATGTGTTGCAAATACTTGTGAACTTAGAATTGATCGATGTGGCATGCTCTGAAAATCTAACTCAAGTTCCAAATCTCTCTGGGAGTCTAAAAATTGTGAACATAAATCTCCGTGGCTGTACAAGGGTGGTTGAAATTCCTTGGTATATTCAACATCTTGACAAGCTTACTCATCTTGATCTTAGACGTTGAACCAGTGTCAAGTATCTTCCAGAGATGTCAGGAAATATTCAATTTTATCTTACAGTGGTATAAAGGAGTTGCCCGAATCAGTTTGGTCTAACGAAAATATTTCTTACTTGAATATTAGCTATTGCAAAGACCTGAAGAAACTTCCAAGCAACAGGTGTAAGGTGAAACTCTCTAATTGGTTTAGTCTATGGGGCTTCACATCTCTTCGCGAGTTTTCTGAGCTTCCCAGGGACATGAGATACTCATAACACAATTGATTATAAACTGATATCTGAACTTGTATAAATTTCTCCTAATCAATTGTGTCACTGCGTAGATTTAGAATGGTGTATGCTGCTCATGAAAGGATTGGACTACATTATAGTGTGGTTCGAATTGCATCAAGTGTTCTTGGTTTGAACCTTATAAGCTGTTTGTAATAGACGGTTAGGATTAAAACATCTAAATGAAGGAGAGTGTCATTTGTCCTAAGTTTGTTATATTGTTTAAGTGAGACCGTGAGCTGCACATGAGCTTGCTCACACGAGCAAAGCATGCGAGCTCTAACGGTATTATTTTGTCATTTCCTTCCATCATACTGTATGTGTGATTGCTTCCCTTGCAACTGGATCTAAGACTGAGAAGGAATGAAATGGAGAGCACCGTACTCCCCTTTACAGAAAACCACCATTGTTCATTTCGTGTTCTTCAATATTTTCTAGAAAATCCATTTACAAAACCATATAATCAAAGAACAACAACACATGAAGCCAGTGGAAGTTATGAGCCTGAAGAATCAATTGACGAGTCTGAAACAAGTTCGAGTGATGAAAGCAGTGGACGTGATCAGTATGAAGCCTACGGAAGTGATGAGTCTGTAGAAATTATTGAAATGTAATATTGAGATGGGCAACAATGGACCAAATGCTGAAATTAAGTTTAATTTTACAGGTGAGGTAGCTTTCACTTAATTCTGTTTTCCTAGAATTTGTAAACTTCTGATGTTTTTTTGGAGTAAAATCACTGCACGTCATTAACATTGTTCAAAGCATACCACTAAACAAAAAAATGCTAGAGAAAGGTAAGCATCAAGTAACAAATGATCATAGAAGGGAACCATACTCAAGTGGAGGGATGAAAGGTCACCCCTCCTCATCATTATGTCCTGAGGGGGTGCAAAAACAGCAAAGGTGAGTGGACCATGACTTTATAATAATACTAATAATATGAAAACCATTTTCTTTATGAACATATGAACCCTCCCCCACCCACATGCACACGTGCGTTCTGGAAACACATATATACTGCATCTAGTAAGTTTTTCCAAAAATTCTAGCATTCCATGCAATCATTCGTATAAACAAGTATGAATAAAACAATGCTCAATCATGGTGCTATCATTGCCTAAAGGCAAATCCATAAATCTCATCAATAATGTACTCTCTAGGGGTATCATAGTTGCCCAAAAGCAGTAACTGCCCATCATCCGAAGGTGAAGTTGTACGACACTGGTTACACCAGTGAAGAAACATGGTAGGCTCCATCACCCAAAGGTGAAGCTGTACGACTCTGAGTTAAGCCGGAGAAGAAATATATAACATCACACACCAACACTAGTCGTGGCTAGTGAAGATGTCTGACACCGGTTTCGCCAGTGAAGCTGGGGGTATATCATAAATCTCATCAACTATGTCCTATGGCCGTAGATGTGTTGTATGATAACCCGCTAGATAACTACCAAAACAACAACAACAACAACAACAACAAAGCCTTTTCCCACTAAGTGGGGTCGGCTATATGAATCCTATAACACCATTGCGCGCGGTTTTGTGTCATATCCTCCGTTAGATCCAAGTACTCTAAGTCTTTTCTTAGGGTCTCTTCCAAAGTTTTCCTAGGTTTACCTCTACCCCTTCGGCCCTGAACCTCTATCCCATAGTCCCATCTTCGAACCGAAACGTCAGTAGGCCTTCTTTGTACATGTCCAAATCCATTTTGTGTACGTGTTGATGCTTCACCGCCCAACATTCTGTGCCATACAGCATCGCCGGCCTTATTGCCGTCCTATAAAATTTTCCCTTGAGCTTTAGTGGCCTATGACGGTTACACAACACACCGGGAGCACTCTTCCACTTCATCCATCCAGCTTGTATTCTATGGTTGAGATCTCCATCTAATTCTCCGTGCTTTTGCAAGATAGATCCTAGGTAGCAAAAACAGTCACTCTTTGGTATTTCCTGATCTCCGATCCTCACCCCTAACTCATTTTGGCCTCCATTTGCAATGAACTTGCACTCCATATATTCTGTCTTTGATCGGCTTAGGCGAAGACCTTTAGATTCCAACACTTCTCTCCAAAAGTTAAGCTTCGCATTTACCCCTCCTGAGTTTCATCTATCAACACTATATCGTCTGCGAAAAGCATACACCAAGGAATATCATCTTGAATATGTCCTGTTAACTCATCCATTACCAATGCAAAAAGGTAAGGACTTAAGGATTGTTGATGCCCAAAAACAATGAGGACTTTGGTACAACAGAGAGTAGTAAGTTTGTGATCTTCGCTAGATTGCTCTGGTCATTAGTGTGGATAAGTATGTAAATGGATAGAGACAGGAAAGCAAACACAAGATGTACGTGGTTCACCCAGATTGGCTACGTCCACGGAGTAGAGGAGTTCTCATTAATTGTGAAGGGTTTACGCAAGTACATAGGTTCAAGCTCTCCTTTAGTGAGTACAAGTGAATGATTTAGTACAAATGACATAGGTGTAGGCTCTCGTCTTCACTTGCCTTAACTGTCTCATAGGTAGATGTGGCGTCTTCTCTGGAAGTACGATTCCTCCATCCAGAGGTGGTATCTTTAACTGGTGGAGATGCACAAGGTAATGTATCAATTTCACTTGAAGCTTACTTGTAGTTTCAGGCTTGGTCAAGCGCGATACAAACCATGTAGTAGGAGTCCCCCAAGTCGCCGAGCTAGGGGATCTGCTGAAAGAGGTGACAGACAAGGTAAGCAATCAGAGCTTCAAGCAATCAATCCCAGATCAGAAGTTTGATTTCGAGTTTCGGCTGATTGTTCTCATTCTCCCTATCTTGCAGGCAGCATGAAGGATAAAGAGAAGAAAATGAGAATAGATGATATGAGATACTTTTTCTTTTGAAGAAGTAACTTTCCACAGGCTTATTCTTGAACTGGGCTGGAGGATTTTCTGGTTTCCTCCAGAGTATAAGGCCGACTGAAGAATTTGAGGGTCAAAACACGTCCATCAAATCTAGAGTACGTTCGACCCTGCTAATATGGGATACTTTTGCTGTTTACAAAGTAGTGGATGTATTGGCACGTGTTCTGTTACGCTTGTCTCCACATGCTTCCTTGTATCCTTTTCACTTTCCCTATCTGTTCCTCTGGCAGATGTGGTATCTTCTCTGGAAGCAAAAGATGTTGAAGATGGGTACTCGAGAGCAATTCCAGGTAAGTAATCAGGTAAGGGGTTCCAGGCAGTCAGTTCCTGACTGGAAGCTTGATTCCAAGTGCTGACTGATTGCTCTCTTTCTCCTTGTCTTGCAGGTAAGAACAAGGCCAAAGGAAAAGACAGGGAAAAAGCATGATATGGGATACTCTTGCTTTTAATCCTGATGATATGAGATATTCTTGCTCTGGTGTAGCTTGTTTGCAGAGGTATTATCCGGGGGAAAGAAAGTTGAGTATTTCGAAAGGCTTCGTTGGGAGTGCCCTCTCAGATATGAGGAAGGGTTGAGCATTTTTGCAGGTCTGCCTGTCCGTTGAGGATGGAGGTCGACATATATAGGAGTTTCCCTAACAACAAGTAGTAATGCTATTCCTTTACCCTGCTTGGTCATAGCACGGTAGTGGGAGCTGTCAGCTTCACGTGTGTCAGAGCACTTTGAAAAAGTGGTCTGTGGTATCTGGAAAGCTGATGTTGCGTGTGAAGATTACAGACAAGCTTTATCCAAGGAGATCTGGCTCTCGAAGTTGAGAAAGCGGTGCCTCTTCGGTTTTCGTACAAGCAATCCTATCAGAGATCTGGCTCTCGAGATTTGGAAAACGGTGCCTCTTCGATTTTTGAGAGAGCAATCCTGCTGGGAGTCTAGCTCTCGAGATTCGGAGAGCGGTGTCTCTTCGATTTTTGAGAAAGTAATCATGTTGGGAGTCTGGCTCTCGAGATTCGGAGGACGGTGCCTCTTCGATTTTGGAGCAAGCAATCTTGTTGGGAGTGTTTTCTCGAATGTAAGTAAAGGTTAGGCATGTTTGCTAGTCTACCTTGCCACAGAGCACAAAGGTTGACACACAAGAACTTTCCAATTATCCAGCAGCGGTGCTGTTCCTTTACCCTTGTAGGTAATAATATGGTAGCTAGACCTTCAAAATTTATGTATCTAAACTTTGTTAGTGCTGTTTCTTTGCTATTCTTTTACCCTTCTTGGTCATAGCGATGTAGTGGGAGCTGCAAGCTTCACGTGTCTAAACTTTGTCAGAGATATTTGGCAAAGTTATCTATGGTACCCATGAGCTGATTGTGAGTGTGGAAAGTGGATGATTGAACAATAAAATCCACGTGCTTTCTACTTCACCAAAAATCTTCAACAGAATGCCCGTAATTTCAGCAAAGCTGAGTGTGCATGTGATAGGTGCTGACAAGGCTGAAAAAAACAGGTGCCTCTTCGATTTCTGAGATCGGCCCTCGTGGTCTCTGAGCAGCCCAGCTTTTGAGAAAGCAAGTGCCTCTTCGATTTCTGAGATCGGCCTTCGTGGTCTTTGAGCAGCCCAGCTTTTGAGAAAGCAAACACCTATTCGATTTCTGAGATCAGCCATCGTGGTCTCTGAGCAGCCCAGCTTTTGAGAAACCAAATGCCTCTTCGATTTCTGGGCAGGCGCCTCTTCGATTTCTGAAGCTCTGTCGAGTGCAGATTTTTATAGAGGCTGACATTAAGTTCCAAAGCACACTTGAATCTTCACCAGTAGAAGCTCCCTTCTTGCACTTCTAAGATCTTGATTTGTCCGACCTCTTCTCTCTTCAACACCTTTGAAAATGTCTGGCCCCTCCGACCGTCGTTTTGACTTGAACCTCGTTGAAGAGGCAGCCACGCCTTCTCCAGACAACATATGGCGCCCATCCTTCTTATCCCCTACTGGTCCGCTTACCGTTGGGGATTCCGTGATGAAGAATGATATGACTGCTGCGGTGGTGGCCAGGAACCTTCTCACTCCCAAAGATAACAGACTACTTTCCAAACGGTCTGATGAGTTGGCTGTTAAGGATTCTCTGGCTCTAAGTGTTCAGTGTGCAGGTTCTGTGTCTAATATGGCCCAGCGCCTATTTGCTCGAACCCGCCAAGTTGAATCATTAGCGGCTGAAGTGATGAGTCTCAAACAAGAGATTAGAGGGCTCAAGCATGAGAATAAACAGTTGCACCGGCTCGCACATGACTATGCTACAAACATGAAGAGGAAGCTTGACCAGATGAAGGAATCTGATGGTCAGGTTTTACTTGATCATCAGCGGTTTGTGGGTTTGTTCCAAAGGCATTTATTGCCTTCGTCTTCTAGGGCTGTACCGCGTACTGAAGCTCCAAATGATCAACCTTCGATGCCTCCTCCTTCTAGGGTTTTGTCCAGTACTGAGGCTTCGAATGATCCCCCTCCGGTGCCTTCTCTTTCTGGGGCTCTACCGACTGTTGAGACTTCTCCTAAGCAACCTTTGTGAAGGCTCCCTCTTGTTTGTTTATTTTGACTCATGTATATGTACATATTTGTAACTTATCGGAGATATCAATAAATAAGTTTTGCTTCATTTCAACGTATTGTGTTAAATACACCAAAGCCTTCTTGACTGAGTAGGGTCGGCTATATGAATCTTAGAATGCCATTTTGCTCAGTCTTTTGTCATGTCCTCCGTTAGATCCAAATACTCTAAGTCTTTTCTTAGAGTCTCTTCCAAAGTTTTCCTAGGTCTTCCTCTACCCCTCCGGCCCTGAACCTCTGTCCCGTAGTCGCATCTTCTAACCGGAACGTCAGTAGGCCTTCTTTGCACATGTTCAAACCACCGTAACCGATTTTCTCTCAATTTTCCTACAATTTCGGCTACTCCTACTTTACCTCAGATATCTTCATTCCTAATCTTATCCTTTCTCGTGTGCCCACACATCTAACGAAGCATCCTCATCTCCGCTACACCCATTTTGTGTACGTGTTGATGCTTCACCGCCCAACATTCTGTGCCATACAGCATCGCCGGCCTTATTCCTGTCCTATAAAATTTTCCCTTGAGCTTCAATGGCATACGGCGGTCACACAACATGCCGGATGCACTCTTCCACTTCATCCATCCAGCTTGTATTCTATGGTTGAGATCTCCATCTAATTCTCCGTTCTTTTGCAAGATAGATCCTAAGTAGCGAAAACGATCGCTCTTTGGTATTTCCTGATCTCCGATCCTCACCCCTAACTCATTTTGGCCTCCATTTGTACTGAACTTGCACTCCATATATTATGTCTTTGATCGGCTTAGGCGAAGACCTTTAGATTCCAACACTTCTCTCCAAAGGTTAAGCTTCGCATTTACCCCTTCCTGAGTTTCATTTATCAACACTATATCGTCTGCGAAAAGCATACACCAAGGAATATCATCTTGAATATGTCCTGTTAACTCATCCATTACCAACGTAAAAAGGTAAGGACTTAAGGATGAGCCTTGATGTAATCCTACAGTTATGGGGAAGCTTTCGGTTTGTCCTTCATGAGTTCTTACGGTAGTCTTTGCTCCTTCATACATATCCTTTATAGCTTGGATATATGCTACTCGTACTTCTTTCTTCTCTAAAATCCTCCAAAGAATGTCTCTTGGGACCCTATCATACGCTTTTTCCAAATCTATAAAGACCATATGTAAATCCTTTTTCCCATCTCTATATCTTTCCATCAATCTTCGTAAGAGATAGATTGCCTCCATGGTTGAGCGCCCTGGCATGAACCCGAATTGGTTGTCCGAAACCCGTGTCTCTTGCCTCAATCTATGCTCAATGACTCTCTCCCATAGCTTCATTGTATGGCTCATTAGCTTAATACCCCTATAGTTCATGCAATTTTGTACGTCGCCCTTATTCTTGTAGATAGGCACCAAAGTGCTCTTTCGCCACTCAGTTGGCATCTTCTTCGTTTTCAAAATCCTATTGAAAAGGTTAGTGAGCCATGTTATACCTGTCTCTCCCAAGACTTTTCTATGCTTCATCTTCTTCAAAGCTACAACCACTTCTTCCTTCCTGATTCGACGATAAAAGGAGTAGTTTCTACACTCTTCTGAGTTACTCAACTCCCCTAAAGAAGTACTCCTTTCATGTCCTTCATTGAAAAGATTATGAAAATAACCTCTCCATCTGTCTTTGACCGCATTCTCTGTATCAAGAATCTTTCCATCCTCATCCTTGATGCACCTCACTTGGTTTAGGTCCCTTGTCTTCTTTTCCCTTGCTCTAGCTAGTTTATAGATATCCAACTCTCCTTCTTTGGTATCTAGTCGCTTATACATGTCGTCATAAGCCGCTAACTTAGCTTCTCTCACAGCTTTCTTCGCCTCTTGCTTCGCTCTTCTATACCTTTCACCATTTTCATCGGTCCTGTCCTTGTATAAGGCTTTACAACATTCCTTCTTAGCCTTCACCTTTGTTTGTACCTCCTCATTCCACCACCAAGATTCCTTTTGGTGTGGGGCAAAGCCCTTGGACTCTCCTAATACCTCTTTTGCTACTTTTCAGATACAACTAGCCATGGAATCCCACATTTGGCTAGCTTCCCCCTCTCTATCCCACCCACACTGGGTGATTACTTTCTCTTTGAAAATGGCTTGTTTTTCTCCTTTTAGATTCCACCATCTAGTCCTTGGGCACTTCCAAGTCTTGTTCTTTTTTCTCACTCTTTTGATATGTACATCCATCACCAACAAGTGATGTTGATTAGTCAAGCTCTCTCCCGGTATAACTTTGCAATCCTTACAAGTTATACGATCCCCTTTCCTCATTAGAAGAAAATCTATTTGTGTTTTTGACGACCCACTCTTGTAGGTGATCACATGTTCTTCTCTCTTCTTAAAGAAGGTGTTGGCTAAGAAGAGATCATATGCCATTACAAAATCCAAGATAGCTTCCCCATCCTCGTTTCTCTCCCCAAAACCATGGCCACCATGAAAACCTCTATAGTTGCCTGTCTCCCTGCCCACGTGTCCATTTAAATCTCCTCCTATAAATAACTTCTCCGTCTGGGCAATTCCTTGCACCAAGTCTCCAAGGTCTTCCCAAAATTTCTCCTTCGAACTCGTATCCAACCCTACTTGAGGTGCGTACGCACTAATGACATTGATGAGTTCTTGTCCTATTACAATCTTGATTGCCATGATTCTATCTCCTACCCTCTTGACATCTACAACATCTTGTGTCAAGGTCTTGTCCACGATGATGCCAACACCGTTTCTCGTTCTACTTGTGCCCGAATACCAAAGTTTAAACCCTGAGTTTTCTAGATCCTTTGCCTTAAGACCAACCCACTTAGTTTCTTGTAGGCACATAATATTTATCCTTCTCCTCACCATAACTTCCACTACTTCCATAGATTTTCCCGTTAAGGTTCCTATATTCCACGTTCCTAAACGCATTATACTCTCTTGAACTCTACCCTTCTGTCCTAGCTTCTTCACCCTCCCCCGTCCAATAGGATCAAAGTACTTCTTTTGTGTGTCCTGTGTAAAGTTGATAGGAGCATATGCTCCCGAACAACTTTGAGTGGAGTCGTTCGAAAAGAAGTTTATATGGCCCCCTTGCTTATTTAACACTGCATCCGGGTGCCGATGGAGATACAGCGACCCTTGCTCACTTATCACTGTGCTCGGGCCACACAGCGCGCCACTTACGGGTGACGCCCTAGCTTTAGCGTGATTTCGTTCTGGATTCATTTTCATAAGGATTCGACGTAACTGTGGAGTGCCGGCTGTCGACTACCTGACGCCATCCCCCTCCTCCTTTACCCGGGCTTGGGACCGGCAATGTATGATAAACTTACACAGGCGGAGTTAGATAACTACCAAAACATACCTCAAAAATCTCATATCAAAATCAAGAGCTCAAAAGCTCAAAATCTCATCTCATTAATCCATGATAGCACATACTCATAAATCCGTATACTAAAATCATCCGAAAGCCATAGATTTTCATATACAAGAATCCAATCATTTATAACCTTTTGAAAAACATAAATTTGATAAATAAAAAAGATTCCATGAAAGCAATTTAATAAATCATTAGTATGGGAAAACATACTATAACATATGCTCCATTCATGAAATATGAAATGCATGCAAGCCTAATGTTTTATAAAAACATGCAATTTAGGAAGGGGTCCACTCACAAGTATTCTGTTACTGGAGAACCTCTCGAACTAAGGAGGACCGGTTCACTTCCAACCAATGCATCTAAACACAAATGAAGACCATTTAATAAAACACTACTAAAACGATGAAATTTAGGAAAACGGACAGCGGATGAGGATTCGACACGTCGAATAACCTAAGAAATGACCTTAGGTTCCCCCACGCGCCACTACGAGGTGACGGCCTAGAAGGCCAGACCTTGAGATGGGTCGTCAGAAAAGTCATTGAATCCGCCGTGGACGGCTGCGGAGCACAATACCTCTGGGGAAGGCACATGTGCTCCACATACCACCATGACCTGCACCCACGTGCAGGCCACGCGTCGGTCCAAGAAGCTGGGTTTAGGTCCAGGTTGGATCGGATCTAGGTAGGGTATGGGCTTGGGTTATAGGGTTTGGATTTGGTTTAGGGCTAATGGGTTGGGCCTGGGCTACTAGGTTAATGGGCCGAGTTATTGGTTTGGATCTGGCCCAAAGGTTTGGGTTGGATATTAAGTTGGGTTTTTGGTTCACGGGTCGGGTCAACCTGATTCCAGGCCATGGGTTCGGTCGGAATTTGGGCAATAATTTCTGATCTCCGTTCAAGCTCAAATCAACACCATTTGTAATGATTCAAAAACCAAAATGAAGCTAATAGAGTAAGGATTCGAGTCGTACCAAGATGAGGTTGAGTCGTGGTCGAGATCGATCGGAAAATAGCTTGCAACCTATGCTCTTTCATCGAAAAACTAGAAAAATGTTTTCCCAAGTTGTTTCTACGTTCAAACGTCACCAAAGTTCTCAAAACTACCCTAATCTAACCTATAACATTATCGCCGGAGAGGAGAGAAGAAAGTAGAGACGAGAGAGAGAAAGAGGGAAAGTTCTAGAGAGAGATGTCACAGGAGTGGGGAGAAAAGGACACTAGAAATGGGGGAAAGGAACGCCACATGTCAGCCATGTAGAGGTTCAAATGGAGAAATATCCCTACTTATGTAATTACCAAAATGCCCTTAAAGTTCAAAAATCGTAAAAGCTTCGCTTTAGCTCCGAATTCTATTCTGATTGTGCCAACGCGTTCGTATTGACAAGAGCTACGGAAATAAAAGAAACGAAAAATTCTAACGAGTCGACGAACGAAAGTCAACGTTCCCATTATTAGGAGAATTTTCGAATTTTAACCAATTTATACGTAAATTTTGAAACGGGTTGTTACATTGCGTGTTAGAGCATAAAGCTACTATATAGTTTCTCATAAATTGAATAATATGATGGCCACCAATGTTTCATGAACCAACTCCACCCGTTTTTTTTTTCCACTTATAAGTGAAGAGGAATACCACGAGACCGTAGTACTAAGTGGCTAATAGCGCCCCTAGTTAGCTTTTAAAAGTTTTAAAAAGATGATTTGGCCTTCGTGTTGTCTTGGCCTTTGGAATTGGAAGTGAATTTCAATTCCAAGGTTTCGCTCATTGATTTAGAAATGCAAATGCTTTCTAATTGTTTAACCTTCAATTGAAGACTTATTTAGCGCAGTTCCAATGTTGGAAGCCCCCCTGGGCAATAAGCAACTCAATCCCTTTAAATGAATAGTAACTGCTTGCAATGAACAGCAACTGCTCAAGTGCATCTCCACCCCGATTTTGTCACACCATATGTTATTATCCAAAAGTACAATTTTTGTGGATAGATTTTCGAATATATTTTTAACCAAATCCGTCATACCACATGTATGTGTTTATTTAGAATCGTTGAGGATAGATTTTTGTATTTGAAAATATTAAAATGTGATGTAAGATGGAAGATAATGGTAAGGTATTTATAGAAATAAAATTATTTTTTAAAAAAATATTATAATTTGAAAAAAAAAGAAGATATAATTTAAAAAAAAAAGATTTTTTATTTGAATTTTTAATTAATTTTTTAATATTTTTTAAAAATTTTATTAACTTAATTAATGTAGACCGTTGGATTACAAAAACAATTGAAATCCAATAGACCTTATTGTGATACGTGGCCCAACAATAACAATTCTGTTTTTTTTTTAAGCCGAAAAAATGTGGGACTTGATTTGGAAATCTAAAGGTCTAGATTGTGCCATGTCATCTAGATGTTGGGGAGATTTGAAATTTTTTTTACCATGGAAATCCAACGGCCTGAAAGCAACCACGTCGGTTCAAGACAACGGTAACTGAGTAGGCTACCACGCGGGCCCCACTTTTTGAAACCTTGACAGAAACGCGCCACCACACACACATGTTGTTTATGCGCTTGACGCAAAAAAAAATTAATAATATGACTGAAGTTAGCTTTACGTCACATCCGCTCAGGCGTTCAGGCCGTGGACTTTTGCCTGACTTATTCCTCAAACTCACCTTGAGCCCAATTGCCCAACTGGGCCTTGGGGGAGGGTGGGGAATGGATTTCATTGCCCATCAACAACGCAATTGGCCATGGTTGAGTTGCTCTTACATCCCACTTGAATTCTAGACTAAAAACGCACCAAGAAGTTAGTCACCCAAATGCTACGGTAGTCCTTGTCGAGATCAAATTACATTGGATGCTCTGCTGATCAGAAGATGAAATCGAGCAACAAAGTTTGTACATAAAGAGCGTAAGGCCGGAAAGATGGGGCCTATTGGCTACTGTGTGTTTGCCACTACGCGAGTTGTGACTTGGTAAATTGGTTCAGCTATCAAAGTGAGGGATCTTCAGCAAACATGCAGCTTCTTCCAAATTGGTTTCGAATAGGTTTATTTGGTTTAGCTCTCTCTGCTGCTGTTTCTGGTTCAAAGCCAATGTGTATGTTGAAGGTAAAAGCTAATTTCATTGTCAAATTCATGGGTGAAAGGCATGAACTATTCACTTCTGACTTGTTTATCCCAGTACCCCCCTGGAAAGACTAACTTATGACCAACATCACGTGTATGTGTGGAATGAGTCCTCTAGAAGTGAAGAGGTAGCAAAAAAACGCTCCCTTGATGTTTACAAACTTGCCAATGAGGCATCTATTAAATTTTGCCTGGTGGACGATATGAATGTGGAAAGTTGTGGCATAAATTCAAATTTGATCATGACTACAGGTCGAGGGAACCAAAAGTAGAAGAAGAAACATGACAAGATGACAATTCCAAAGGTGGTGGATCAAAGAGATGAGCCTGAAGCCAGTTGATCAAGTGAGTTCAAAGAAAACGAAAGTGATGATCATGGGTCTGAAGCCAATGGAACAGATAATAATTTGGACTTTTAATCCAACAATTTTAAGCATCATTATCCAATAGAAATAGGAAAAACTTTACATCAAGTTTGTACTTTGATAGCTCACTTATCTGTCCAAGAAATAAGACGACAAATAGGCAAGGCTTTTATTATTTTAGTATCGTTTAACAAGTTATGGACAAGTGTGTAATATCCTGTTTGTTGTCTTTAAAACTTGATTTGCAAGTCCAGCGGCATCTTGAAACTCGCCTTTATATCATAAACTTAGACATTAACTAACACGACATGCCCAAGGCAAAGTAAAATCTCACGACCAAACACTTAGAACATTAGACACAACAAAAATATGCGATAGTTCGATGGCTGAACTGCAATGAGCAAAAAATATGAATGGCCCGACTGGACTAACAACTGCAAAACTTGTTCTCGTTTAAAAAAATACAGCAAATTAAAGCCGAAAAAGAAAGGCACACCCCCTGTTTAACAGTATATACAAACATCAAATTCGTAATGATGATAAAACTAAAGGGGTCTTCGCTTCAAAAGGACTAGGAACATTCCAAACTTAAGAAGAGAAATTATACATCGCGCAACAAGCTAAAGGTAAAAAAAAAAAAATGAAGAAAAAGTGATGCATACACAGTAATGAAATACAAAATTTCCAAGTACCTTCTATCAGCGTCGGTTGCTTCCTTGAACTTTTAGTTCAGTGAGTTAACCTCCTCTGTACTCAGTTGCTTTACAAGATGTTTCTCCAATTCTAGGACTCTCCCATTCTGCTGATTGGCCCACTGCTTTTCCTTAGCATGAGAAGGAGCAACTGGCTTCGGTGGCCTTCCTCCAGATGGGGGTGCCATGTGTTAAGCACCAGGACCAGGCATCAGTTGCTGTTGTTGAAAAAGACATGTTCTCTTTCAAGATAATGTGGCATGAAGGGTCGTCATTTATCAATCTAGACTGCACATTTAGACAGGACTCAATTTAATAGTATTTATGGATATTTGTAAGTCAATTGGCCAGCAAAAAATTACTCCCAATTACAAATAAAATTTTATATCTACAAACTATCTATGGCATATGGAAGTTTTTACATCAAAATACGAACACATCATGCAAAGAATGGACATCCAGCAGCAAAGAATCTCGCAGAAAAATATGCTCGATCTAGCCTGTTATGTTCAGGAATTTAAGCTAACTGTCACCGACTTAACATTGTCAATCATCCACCACCCAAAAGATGAAAAATAAACAACTTTAACTCCGGGACAGGGGATGGTACAATTTTTGCAAAGATGTATCAGTTCGTTACCAGCTAACATAGAATAGAAGCAATGAAAATAAAAGAGCTTCAATATCCACACGACACCTGTGCCTGTAAAACACAAGCCAAAAGATGAATACAAAGAAAATAGTACTACCTCTTGGTAATCCCCATTTCATAAATAGGCCGCGCGCATGTTCACCGGTGATTTTCCCATACTGTCTGTGTCAACTTTCACAAAAATATTAGTGTACTTCTGAACATCAGTTTGAGTCATCCTAGGCCATGACATATGGGACTGACTAGAAGCAGAGTTCCCAGCTCCAGGTGAAACTCCAGTAGCACTAGTCTGAACTGAGACCTACTGGTTTGCTCTTTCAAATGACTGGGCCTGCTGAGGCTGGCTGAAGACTGGGTCCCAGCAGATACTGGCACAAAGGCTGATGAGATGGGTAAAATTCTGCTTTGGTTGAGAGGGGGTTGCACAAAACATCTTCAAAAGATGAGTCATGAGTAAAGCCATTCCCAGATATATTTGATGGTTTGGAATCCTTAGCCGGTGTCTTGGAGGTCTGATCGCAGAACCTGTCTGTGGGCTAGGTGGTAGGGAAGCTGTTGGTCCTGATGTTGCCAGCCCAAATACATCCTTTGTTGCAGGAGTGATCCCTTTGTTTACAACTTGCAAGGGTTTCCCGGTCATTGCCCCACCTGCCCTTCACCAAAGTTCGACAAGCTTGAGTTTTGTGGTTGAGTTTTGCCAGAGCTCCCAATGCTATGTAATGTTGTAGCTGAAGGCTGCATGGCGCTGAAGACAATGGCAAGATCAAGGACAACATCACTTGTCTGTCCAAGAATAAGACTGACAAACAGGATAAATTTTTAGTTACGACCGCAACACAAGTGGTACACCACGTGTTTTAATAGAAGTAGAAAATTTTATTTTTAAGTTATTAACTTTTTAGCACACATATCTCACCATTTGTATAATGACACATTGTGTACCACCCTGTATACCGGTCACATTGAAAAATCTCTTGACAAACAGCTAGGCTCTTATTTTTTTAGTATTGTTCATACATTATAAAGGGCAAGGTTATGGACAAGTGTGTGTACCATCATATTTTTTTATCTTTAATCAAGTCTAGACGCATCTTGAAATTCGCCTTTATATCATAAACTTAGACATTAATTAATACGCCAAACCCAGGGCCAAGTAAATATCTCACGACCAAGCGCGATAGTTTGAACATTCGACACTACAAAAATACGTGAAAGTTCAATGGCTGAACTGCAATGAGCGAAAAATATGAATGGCCCAATTGGACTAACACCGGAAAAACACACTGTTCTTGTTTGAACCAAACAAAGATTAGTAGAACAAAGTTTAGGGTTGTGTTATCCACACACCCCCATTTTACTTCTCACACACCCCTTGATAATTTCTGTCCGTTGATATTCTTCAATTCATCTGACTTGACAGCTAAAAATTAAAAAGGTGTGTGAGAAATAAAATGAGTGTGTGGATATCACACCCCCAAAATTTATTAGAGGGGGTAAAAATATCTTTAAGGACCAATGTTCATCCCCTCTTTATATAAGGACCTAGATATCCTTCGTTTTATTAAAAAAAAAAAAAAAAAAAAAAACTGCACGACCAGCAGGGTTGTTCTTGAAATAAACTTGTTTGTATTGATAAATTATGACCGGCATTAATATTGTCTACTATCTAAAAGGAATCAGTTGTCTACATTTTTGGAACCTTTTACCCCCGACAAAATTCTTGGCTTCGCCACTGTTGTCTAAACGCAGTACCTGTAATTTGCGGAAACGCCTGATTTCTAGAGGGATTTTATGATTGAAGCTATTGTCCTGGAGATGCAATGCCCTAAAAAAGCTTAGGTTTCCTACGTGTGGAGGATGTTTTGTACTGCAGGTCACTTAGACCTAACAATTTCTTACACGATCAGTTAACACGACACATAAACGACACGAAAATAACGAGTTTTGGGTTGATACGGTAACTAATCGAGTCGTTATCGAGTCACACGATAAGAACCCGTTAATAACGGGTCATTAACAGGTTTACAAAAGGGTGATGTGCGGGTAACCCGTTTCGACACATTCAGAAAAATGTTATTTTGATGATTTTAAATTTTAAACTACTAAAAAAACTTACAATAAAATAAAATAGTCATAGTTTATATGTATATATATTGTATATTAGATCTATATTATTGTATTATTATTCTATATAAGTTTAAAAAAAATTAAGTTTTATTTATTTATTTATTTTTATAGTTTACTATAGGCAGATTAAAAAATTATAAAACACATTAAAAAAATATCAAGTAATTTGAAAATACCACACACATTAAAAATTATAATAATTAATTTATAAGTGTGAAAATATAGGCAACCCCTCATGATCGCATCCTCCACGCTTTTCAAATTGGTACATCGCCATTTGAATTTTATTAGAACCATACAAACCCTCATGAATAATATTTTTAAGGGAATTCAAAATAAATAAAATTCATAATCATTAATGTACAAGTCTGAAAAATATAAAAACATATATAAACGCTCATGATCGCATCCTCAACCTTGAAACGAAACTTCCTTTATTTTGCATATCCTTGAACATTTGGTATTTTGTAGTAAGGCTTTTTAGCCAAAATAGTCCCTGAGATTTGCATAACACATCACTTTGGTCCTTGAGATTGAAAATCAATAGAAATTGTCCATGAGATTGTTCTGTTGGAACCCCCAGTCCCACATCGGACAGAGGGAGAAGAGAAGAGTGCTTTAAATAGAAATACCCCTCTCTAACTAACATCAAGGCCTTTTGTGATAAAACCCCACACCTGAGGATTGTGCAGGTGGTTAAGTGGGGACAGTATCGGTGTTGTTGGAGTGGGCCCTCGGCCCGTCGACCTGAAAATTTCCACATGGTATCAGAGCCAGGGGACGGGCCCGTACTGCCACGTGATTGGGTGGGTCCCCATTGGCCCCGCGTGATTGTCCACGTAGGCCAAAGATGCCACGTGTTTGGGTGGGTCCCCATTGGCCCCGTGTGATTGGGTGAGTCCCGACATGGCTCCACGTGGTTGCCGATGTGTGGAAATTCACGTGTGACCCATAAGTGGGGTCTCACGTGCGGGGGAGTGTTGGAACCCCCAGTCCCACATCGGACAGAGGGAGAAGAGAAGAGTGCTTTAAATAGAAATACCCATCTCTAACTAACATCGAGGCCTTTTGTGATAAAACCCACACCTGAGGATTGTGCAGGTGGTTAAGTGGGGACAGTATCGGTGTTGTTAGAGTGGGCCCTCGGCCCGTCGACCTGAAAACTTCCACATGTTCATCATCCATTATTTTGGTCATTCCGTTAACGACTCTGTTAAGTGTCCCGGAGCTCTTGACCGGAAGTTTGGTCAATTTTCAAAGCTTCATAACTAAATTGTTTCTTAACTAAATTCAACCCATAATATATCAAAATGAAGATAGGAAGGTGTAGAACAAGATTATACCTATTTAGAAGCCCAATGGTTGCAGAGAGCCAGAAAATAGCCTGAAAGATGACTGGTTCACGGGAAAACTGGAAAACTTGCCGGAAACTGAGTAAATTTTAAACATTCATAACTTCTTCAATACTCAATGAAATTGAGTGATTCAAAAACGAAAATCATACTTCTAGACGAGATGAAGTGAATGGTACCTTTCTCGATGACTAAATTGACGTGGTTTGGTCGGAAACTCGACTACCAAGACAACCACTTTCGAGCCAAAACACGGCGATTTAGCTATATAGAGAGGTACCATTCTCTTCGTCTCATCGGGAAATCGAGTGATTCAAAAACGAAAATCATACTTCTAGACGAGATGAGGTGAATGGTACCTTTCTCGATGGCTAAATTGACGTGGTTTGGCCGAAAACTCGACTACCAAGACAGCCACTTTCGAGCCAAAACACGGCAATTTAGCTATATAGAGAGGTACCATTCTCTTCGTCTCATCGAGAAGTATAATTTTTGTTTTCGAATCACTCGATTTCGTTGAGTATTGAAGAAGTTATAAACGTTTAAAGTTTACCCAGTTTCCAGCGAGTTTTCCAGTTTTCCGACGAACCAATCACCTTTCAGGTTATTTTCCGGCCATCTCCAGCAATCATTGGGCTTCCAAATGATATAATCTTGTTCTATACTTTCCTATCTTCATTTTAATATATTATGGGTCAAATTTGGTTTAGAAACGATTGAGTTACAAAGCTTTGAAAATTGCCCAAACTTCCGGCCAAGAGCTCCATGACATTTAATGGAGTTTTTAACGGAAGAACCAAAATAATGGATGGTGGACAATCTCAGGGACCATTTCTATTGATTTTCAATATTAGGACCAAAGTGATGTGTTATGCAAATCTCAGGGACCATTTTGGATAAAAAGCCTTGTAGTAATGTACTAATGTTTTTTCATTAGGCTCATATTTTGGGGTATGTAATACTTGAAAGCCGAATGTCTTTCTTTTATGTTTTGAAGTAATATTTATGTGGCAAAGTGGTATGCATATACTAACTTAGTATTATGTTTTCCATGTTTTTGGGTCAAATTGTGTTATTCATTTTCATTATTTATTTGATTTAAAGTATATTTACTTTAAAGGGTAACGGGCCGGATCATATTACTTGATAAAATTAATTAGTCGATTTTGGGTTGGGTCATATTACCCATTTACTTTAACAGGTGTTGCACGACACGACCCGTTAAAATATCGGGTATGTCATAAAAATGACACGAACACAGAAAACACGACACTAATGCCAGATCTAAGGTCATCTCCCTGCCATTAACAAAATTGAGTGTAGTCATTCCAGAGTTGATGGCCCTGTGGCGGTCCTGCTTTATTTGAGCTTGGTGTTTAGCAGTGGCTGCCTAGCTCTCATTCCCTTTGCACTGAGCTCCAACAGCAGACTAGTGCATCAAGAAATGACAATGCTAACATCAAATCTTTGAACATAAGTCACCAAATTAGAATAGGCCTAACATGGTCCACTACTAATATCTCCGAATTGTCCATACGTAACTATCAATTACTAAGTGTTGGGTTTTATCACAAAATATTTTGGTGATATTTGGGGTAGTCTCTCATATATTGGTTGTATATTATTTTGTCGTATGTCCAATATGAAATCTAATTCTTTAACATTAATTTAATATTAAATTGTGATTAAAACACTAAAATCCCACCAATTTATTCTCTAATTTTGATATCAAATTCCGACAAGTGACAATGCATGGCAAGAAGAATGTGAATACGGGGAGAAGTTTCAAATGGGTTAATTATTTCTAAGGACCAAGTCATTCATCTACTTGCTAGTCTTTTCTCGTGAAACTGTTGTTAGTCTTTGGTTTCTTAGTCTTTGAGTGATTGACTTTACGAGGCAATAAATTTTAGGGGTGCTTTCTTAATTCTCGTTTTCCAGGAAATTCAAAGAAAGAAAATGACTAGGTTGAACAAAAGACCAACCCCAAACGTGTTGTCCATGGAGTAATACTTTGACTCAAGATGTGAGTGGTGGCTTCGGGTTGTTAGGGAAGTTGATGCCATGACAATTAGGAAAAAATTTTAGTTGTGACGGGAACACGAATGATAAACCATATGTTTTTATATAAGTGATGGGAAATTTTATTTTTTTAAGTTATTAATTTTTTAACACACGTATCCCACTATTTATATAACGACACGTGGTGTATCATCTCGTGTGACGATCACACTGAAAAATCTCTTGACAATTAGGTGCTTGAGAAATTTCTTCTTATAATACCAATGATAGTTTGACACTGGACATAAACTTCTTTTTCTCTAGTATCAGGTGAGAATAACTTTGGTTCCCAATCCAATGACGTGTACTTGCCTGAAATCATCTTGGCTTTCTTTGCGTGTATTGAACAGGTGGGAATTTGAATTATTCTTATTCATGATTTCGTTTAAGTTTACTATAAGTTAAATAACTCATACGAAGCTAATACAAATAAAATAAAATAAAATAAATAAAAAACCAAAAATATCGTATTGGATAGTTAATCCCATACCGATATATTTATATTTCCATGATCCATAAAGGGGTTTCTCCATTTTAATCCTTTATGTTTAGATTATATATTCATTATAGTCTTTTGACTAAATTTTCATGTCATCATAAATATTAAAATTCATATTTTCTTGTTTTTAAATATTTAATGCGTTTTTTGGTTCCTATAATGCCTCTATTAAATATTTGATTTAATTTGCTCCATATTTTTTGCATTGATTATTGTTTGGTTTTCTCAAATGATAATCACAGTCCAAAAAAATATTAGTGATACATTACAAGAATTAACAAATACCTAATTCAAATTATTCATTATCACCATCCAAAGCATAGAGGAAATAAAGATAGCCAAATTATGTATTATACATAATCGAATGCATTTAAACCATGTCCTAATGTGCTTAAATCATAGTACATAGTCGAATGCACATAAATCATAATACCAAGTCAAATGCACCTAAACTATGGTACCTACCACAATGCACCTAAATATGTAATCATAATATCTATTTGAATACACCTAAATCATAGTACCTACATTAATGCACCTAAATTATAGTACTTACATGAATGCACCTAAATCATAATATCTAGTCGAACGCACCTAAATATTTGTACCTTAGGTCCCATGTTAAAAAAAAGTTGATGCTATTACAAGATACTATATACATAGCCCTCTTAATTTTAGAAAATAAATTACCAATTTCTCAAATATGAATTGAAATCAGTTTGAAATTTGAATGAGAATTAAAAAAAACTACCACAAAATATCATATACATCCTAAAAATAAGCTATAATAAATGACATCATATGATTGTAAACAAAAAGAAAAAAGTCTTCATTACAAACATTGACAAATGGGTATAATTGGAAGAATAACAAAGAAATAATTATGTAGGCTGACGTCGGGCAGGGACTTAATTCAATTGTTAATTTTCCATACGATATTTGTCTAAACTAAATCTTTTTTAAGGATCAATATCTAGATTCCAAACAAATGAATAAAGAACTCACAAGTCACATCATCTTATCGAACAAATGATCATTAAATACTACGACTTAGTGATATTACTCTTTTGATATAAATTGATGATAAGTTTGATATAAATTGATCACTAAATATTACGATTTAGTGGTAATAATCTTTACTTCAATGATAAATTTGATATAAATTTACTCCCTACCACTGTTCTAAAAATCCTACCTTAGCGTCAATTAGGCATTAGGCGGCTGGTTACAGTCCTAATTAATGCCTAGACGTTTAAAAATTAAGAAATAACGCCTAGATCTTCTGAGGCGCCTGCCTAGACCGTGTGCCTTCAATGATAAATTTGATATAAATTTACTCCCTACCACTGTTCTAAAAATCCTAGCTTAGTGCCGCCTAGGCATTAGACGGCTGGCTATCGTTCTGATTAATGCATATACGTTTAAAAATTAAGAAATGACGCCTAGACCTTCTGAGACGCCTGCCTAGACTGTTTAGGTTGTGACTCACTTAGGCAAAAAATAGATAATTTTCATTTTACATTTTATTATTTTAAGAAATTGTAAGCAACTTGTTGAATGCTTAAATGAATACATATTATATGTTTGTTCCCTATGTTTTTATTATTTTCTAATTATTCATAATATATATATCATTCTAATTTGTACTTTGTAATTTATTATAAAATTATATATATTTTAAGTATAAACTGACTTATTTACACGAAATATAATAAATTTACTTAAATTCGTCTAATGGCTGTATTATTTATACTGTGTTTGATATTGAACCGGATAGGACAAGGAAAAAAAAATATGACAAATCTTTGTTTGTTTGTTGAACTTTTCTCATATTTATACCTATTGAAAACCACATAGATTTTCAAATAACAAAGAAAAATAGTATCAAATTTCACAAGCAAGATATGCATTCCTCATTCTTCAAGTTCCATTAAAAATTAACACGAAATACTATCAAATTTCATACCTCTGAGCTACTAAGAAAGAACAAATAGGCACAGGAAGTACTTCACCTAAAAGCACTTAAATCGTAAGAAAGTTGGAGAACAAACAGATTAACCGCACAACCCAGTTAGCTAAACCCAGTAGAAATCAAAAAACGCATGCAGCCACACAAGTCCGACTATTGAAATATCAAAACATCACTGACAATCCATTTCTCTAAAAGCATAAGAAACTCGATGCCCAATTCACAAAACCCACCCAAATTTGATCCTGGTGGGTGCAAAATCTTAAACATACTTAGCAAAAATAAGAACCCATATGAATAAAAATTGGAACTTTATACCCAAAATCGAAGAGGCGTACCAGGCAAGCGCTGTAGTTTTTGGGTAGCCGAAAAAAAGCAGCAGCGTAATGATAAAGACGAGGAGAAAGTTGGGGGCAAGTGGCGGGGACAGAGAGAGTGAGGGGAGAGAGAGAAAGAGTGAGTGAGCTTCTGGAGAGGAAGATAGAGCGTCTGGAGAGGAAGGACAGAGCGAGAGAAGCCAGGGAAGAAGAAGAAGAAAAATGAAAAGACGAACTGTGATGCAAACAAAGAAGAAGAATTTGAGTAGACGAACCTGGGATTCAGACGAGAGAGGAGTGCGTTTGGAGAGGAAGAGAGAGTGTCTGGAGACCACCGTCTGGAGAGGAATGAGAGAGCGAGAGAAGCCCGACTAAATTATACCGTGCTTTTGGACGGTATAAGGAAGAGGGTGAAGACCGTATAAAAAAGATGGGCCCGGATTATTTAATCCAAACGGACACCAAACACCGTACTTCGTATTATTAGTACTATCCGGTGCCTTATACGATGTGCCAAACATGGCCTTAATGTAAATAATATCCTTGTATTAAAAAACATTAATAATAAAAAAAAACTAATAATAATAATCTTATCGAACAAATAAAAATTCAGTCCGTATCAATACCGCAATGAGAAACGCAATAGAGCAAAACTTGTCATTAGAATAATTGAGGAGAAAAAAGGTCACAAAATTGGTAAAAACTTCTGGAGTTCGCTGTCAGTTTGCATTCAGAAATGCTTGTATACCTATGCTATTGCATTCTTCATCTAATATACCGCAACCAATTCAGAAACGAAAAAAACCTAACCTTATTCACATGGTTTCAATTATCGCAGCTACTGAACTAAACTATGCAAACCGTATCAACCATTTAAAGGTTTTCTTTGCTTCACGAGATCATGTTGTGCAGATCCTGCTCATACGGATTATCTGCACTGACCGAGAAAATATCAACAGGGGCACTGGTAGAGCCAAGAATGATGTTCTTAGATTTACGTTTTGAGGAGCTTTTGTGGTCATCAAGATAGACTACTATAACAGTGATGTCATCGTGGAAGTGTCGCCTTATCCCCTTTTCGATTTTCTTTATGTCATTGTATCTCATCTCCCTCTTTTTTGCAGCTTCTTGAAGAGCGGCTCTAACTAATCTCTTTGCAATACCCTGCAATTGTTAAGCCGATTTTGTGTCACAGAGATGTCCAGAACATATTTTTACAAATTCAGATTATTCAAGTCCTACTGTTATTATTACTATAAACATTTTAATCTATTTACAAGGCGATGAAACTTGAACCACAACATTTTATGTATTACTACGTTGTTAACTTAAGCTCCTGGTGGAATGCTACTGTAACAGATAGGTGAAAGTACGGGAACTTACAGCTCTAGGGTTTTTGAAAACAATTTCTACCGCTGCGTCATCAGTCAGCTGTTCCCAGAGGCCATCTGAGGCAAATATCAAAAACATATCCTGTGGCTTCAGTTTCCTTGTAATGATTGAGGGCTCTGCTGTCATCACTGGCCGTTTCATAGGAATGGGGTTCGCAAATTGCTGGTATATGGGGTCTCTGTTAAACTCAGGCTTCTTTAAATAAACATCACCAATAGATCTTGACACCTGAAATAAAAAGACATTTAGACCACATTCTCCATAACATTTAAGTTTTAACTCCTCTAGTGCTATCTCTAAACCTACAAATGAAACTGAAATACGTAATTAGCAAACACTAAAGCCTGAAAATATGAAACCAAATATTCACAAGCTCAATAAAGTTTCATAGAGATAAACAAAGCTTCAGTTCTATGCTTCAGGGGGCTTCGTGTACATCTCATGCATGGAAAACAATCACTTCCAACTAACCTGCATGAGATGCTGGATCAGGAGGCGGACAATAAGGTTCCTGGAACATACAACTCTCTTTAGAAGTCTAAGAATACAACGAGCAAGTTGAACAAGTTTCATTGACTAAAGACGGGAAACAATGCTTTAGATTCACAAATTTCTCTAAGGCCACAAAACTTACTCCTAGATTACTGAATCGCAATTCACTACTTACAAACTCATACTTTAGGCAGCAACACACGCAATTCGCTTCATTAGATGAATCCCACTGTACCTGAATTATGCCTTTTATCCTCCAAACTCCACGAGTAAACACCACAACATGTGAATCATCGGGATGTAGTGCTTCGACCTCCTTCCTGACCTCCTCAACTCCCACATTGTGATCAGTGGACATGCGTTCTGCCACCACTGGACTCCTCTTACTATCTGAAACTCTCCGGCCAAGGACTGCTCTCGAGTCCCCCAGATTGGCTACATACAGAACATCATTTGATATTGCTCCCAGAAGGCAACACGACCCAACGGAAGCGATTTGGGGCATCATCGGCAAAGATCGCTTCACCAAACGCAAAAAATCCTCCTCGGTGGCGCTGAATGCCTTTTTTATCACATCTGGTGACAACCCACCTTGCTCCGTCGCAAATTCTATAATAATCCACAAAAATCTCAGAATTTAGAAACAAAAACACAATCAAGTTCAAGTCTTTCATCATATGCCGTTAAGCCAATTCAAATATTCAAATTCCAAGTCTTTTGCTTAAACAAATACAGAATTAAATATTCAAATTTCAAGTCTTTTGCTTAAACAAGAGAGAGCCATACTGTGTAGATAAGGGAAGAGATGACTGTTGACGAATCTAGAAGCTTCGGGACCGCCATGGCCGTCATATACACCAACATACGTCGCAGAGGGCGAGGTGAAGACCTGACCTTGATCCTCCAAATTCGAATTGGCCTGAACCACAGCAATCGAGTAGTCACCGGAGGCGTGGGGCTTCAAGTCCATGTGCCAAAGCCCATCTCCGCCGCCTCCAGCACCAAATCGCAACCCTAGACAGCGCTCGAGCGGCCTGTAGCACGAGCGCAGCATACTGTCTCAGTTCGTCGTCTCCGTCCGTGGGTTCTGGGTTGCGTTTCGATTTGGGTTTTCTGCAGCCGTTGCGTTTGAATTTGATGAGCAGATGACTGAAATTCGAGAGATTTTGAGAGAGAGAGAGAGAGAGGGGAGAGAAATGAACGAGCAATCAAAGTCGTGCTGGAGACGCGTGAAGAGGGAAAGCAGAGACTTGCTCAATATGAAACAGCGAATGAATCAACGAATCCTACCTTTTATACACATCCACTCTACCGCGTTAAAATCTTACTACTTTTTTTCTTTCTTTTTTATTTGGTCTCCCTTTTCTTTTTCTTTTTGTTAATTTTTGTCCTTATTTTTCGGTCAAAAGAAAAATCTCGCAATTCACTCTGTTTCTGTGTACAGATCGCACGGTAAATGCGATATGTTTTACATGTAGGCACACGTATTGGAGAAACTCAAGTCTTTCTTTACTGTTAAATTCAAATATTGAACGTTTGACTTTACAGCTCGTTCTCTTCTCATGCTATTATCAATAACAACTTCTTTTATGTCCATGCTCTTATCGATGACAACTTCTTATATACTCACGCTTTTATCAAGGAATTACAAAATTACTTGTGCATGTTATTTTCATTTTTTTTCCATTTTAATTTCTTTTTAAATTATTAACGTTTCCCTATGAGTAATTAAAAGTCACTTCGGCTCATGAGAGTACTAAGCGTCATAGATGCATGGTTTAGTTAAAATATATAATTAGGAACAAATTAAATCTTGAAAAGGCTCCCTCGAAGCAAATGAAGGGAAGCTCTTCGAGCTTACGTATATCAAGTTTAAAATTTTTACTCTCTCCTATTTGTGACACGTATGTGTATGTACAATAAATATAGTCGTAAGTCAAGGAAGTTAGAAATATAGGAGAAAAAATGAGAATAGTGATCAACTATTCCTCAAATCAATCTAATTCTTAAATTTTTAGCTATTAGATTACAATCTATAACGGTGAAACCACATATGTTTTTTTATTTTGTATGGATTAGTAAACATAAGGGGAGTTAATTTCAGAAGTTGCTCCAAGAAATTAATTAGACTTTAGTACCTAAATATAAAATTTATTCCCAAAAAGAACTTTTAATTTTTTTTTTTTTGTAATTTTAATTGGTTGTTTTTTGTTTACCGGGAGTTTTTATCGTATTTTGTTTTAATCAATTAGAATACATGCATCGCAACGTACAAGCTCAACCAACTTAATATTTTTTAAATGGAGTGGACTTGACTATACAGTTTGACATTTAAAAAAAAAAATTTAGTGTATGTTTTATCTAATTAAACCTTACACACGTTTTGAAAACTAAAGACAATGTTTTATAGTAAAATTGTTTTCTAAGCGATTAGTTGTAAATTTTGCAGATATTTGGAATGCTTAACTGTTACCCAAATTGATATAAAATATTTGCTCCAATTATAAGAGGTGGAAATGTGAACCTGGAAACTTTTTAGCAAGCGTAGCACTCAAGAGGTAAACACAACCAGTTGCAACTTTACTAGCGTTGCACATCACTTAATTGCCAAATAATGTTTTATAAAGGAAGAAGTTGGAAAGAAAATATTTAAATGTACCAAAAAGGTGGTTAGACAAAATCCAATAAAAAAAAGATGGTTGGAAGAAAAGAAATAAAAAGTGCTACTATGTAAAAGCAAGTGACACTTGATACGCCAATCTGACACTAAATAATTACCAAAGAATAATGTTAGGAATATTAAATGTTTTAAATTAAATTTGCAAACCAAATGATGTGGTTGTTGATGATTGGATTATTTGTTTTATTTTGAACAAACAATATTACCTACATTAAGGGGGAGAGGTGGCTTAGCCTCACAATGGGTTAACAGTAATGTGGTTCAAATTCGCCTTTGGCGAGAGTTGAACCTAAGACCTCTCACTTACAAGTGAAGAGGAATACCACTAGACCGTAGTACTAAGTGACATGATTGGATTATTACTTAAGCATTGATTAGGGTTTAGGGTTGTTTAGTATTTAGGGTTTAGGGTCGATGATTACATTACCCATTACTAAAACATTCATGATTAAGGAAATTAACACAATTTGGATGTTTGTCACCAACACTATTATTTAGTGGTATTTTTCTCTATTTGTCTCAATGTTATATTCAACGCTATAAATAATAAAATTTGATATTTAATTTTAGTAATTCATTGTATGTCTTGATCCAAAATCATGGCTGCCTGAAAATATTTTCATATTAAAAGAACACGGTTTGGATTCAACCAAGAAGCTTGCACAACAGACAATGGCTGTTACAATTTTGACTTACTGGAAGGAAGGAAAGTGCTGCCCAATTGCCCTGATTTAGAGGCATTCATAACTTCATATTATATGCAAAGTATAGTTCCATCGAATTCCCAATAAATAAAAAAATAAAAAGAAGGGAAGGAAGAAAGAAAGAAAGAAAAAGGAGAAAAGAAAAGAAGAAAAAGAAAGAGAAAGTGTTGTATCAAATTCCTTGACTTCATCAAATGAATATTATCCGCGTTGTCCTCCTCCAAATTCTGCTAAATCATCTCCTTTAATGGTATGAGTTGTAAGCACAGCCGCTTGTTCAAATTGTTGTAGAATAGTGGATGTCCACTCAAATAATTAAATAATTGGCCCTTCCTTTTGGTTGCTAAAGCTTGCTACACATTACTTCCATTTTCTATATAAATACAAACGCCACACAACATCAAAGTGGGAAGACTCACAAAGAGATAGGAAGGAAGAAAGGATGAGAGAAAAAAGAGAGGAAGAGGAGAGGAGATAATAAAGAGAATTATTTTTGTACTCCTATTATTCCAAATTATAATGAAAGCACCACTGCTGTCCTGAGGACGTACTCCAGTCACACTGACTGTAGAGGAACCTTGTAAATTTTGTGTCATGTTTCATTTATTCCACTGCACCCACCGTTGATTTTACAACACGTTATTAGCACGAGAAGCTCTCATGTCAGTGGAAAACACTATCTACCTCTCACCTCTGTCAGCTAAAATCTCACAGAACAATAGGTATGTCCATTTTTTGTCTCTCCCTCCGCGCCTGAAGTGCCCCACCAAATTCCGGTGAGAATTGAAATTTACAACGACCTGAAGTCGTCACGAGATGAGAAAACTTGTACTTGACAACTAGTTTCCAGAGATCCAGAAGAATCTCATCAAACTTGGAAACTCAGACCACATCGTTTTCGACGGATCTCAAGAACTCCCATGAATACTTGATTGTCTGAGATGGTCATGGCAAGAATGAATCCACATAAGCCTCCCTCTCTTGTGCCTCCATCAACCTCGCTGTCATCTATGTCTTTGTATGGAGGTTCTTGCTTCGCGATGCCATGTTCCCTGGGTCATGCAAGAACAACGCCAATCTCTAATAGCCTTTTTTGATTGAATTAGTTTTGTGTGACCTCCACAACAACCCAGCTGGTCCTGGGTTTCGAGACTGGTAGAGACAGACAAAGAAAAAAGAAAAAGGGAAGTTTATGGAATATGTATAGCACAATCTGAAAAAGTCAATAGTGCATGGCACCATTTGAAAAAGAAAGAAACAAAAGGTTTTGGTGCCTGATGCATCTGCACCATCTAGATAATAAAATGAAAGGAATAAAACCAAAAATTTTTGGAATAGTACAACATGTGAATGAATAAGAAGAAATAATAAAACAAAAAGGGGACAGAAAGGTTGTTGTGATGGCAACAAATTTCGAACACATCCATAAGTAGAATTGTCAAACTCCACCAACCACAACATTACAAGCTCTTTACTGCAATTTATTTATGTGAATGGTGTTGGTTTAAAATCCTTTCACAAGTTCTATTTACTTTAAAGCAATTTATTTACCATGGACGGTTTTACCGTCTACTGCTTTAAGTTTTGATTTATGTGAATGGTGTTGGTTTAAAATCCTTTCACAAGTTCTATTTACTTTAAAGCAATTTATTTACCATGGACAGTTTTACAGCCTACTGCTTTAAGTTTTGATTTATGTGAATGGTGCTGAATTAAAGCCCTTGTCACAAGCTTTATTTACTTAAATGCAATTTATTTACTATGGCTGGAATTACCGCCTATTGTTTTAATTTATTTATTATACGTATTTTTGTTACGATAAGTACATACTGGACCTGAATTTTCTTGATCAGATCAGAACCTGTAGTTTCTTGATCCTCATCATATAAAATGATTGGACCTGAAGTTCCATCATACAAAAAGATCAGGCATGAAGTCCCTTGATCCTAAAGATCAGGACATGAAATTCCTTGATGAATATCATAAGTGTGAAGTGTCGCAGTGCCTTAACTTAATTGTAATAAAAACCATAAGAGTTTCAGTCTACAGACTATTTAATAAGAACCAGAAGTTCCTTATGTCCATACTCAAAATGGTTTAGCAGAAGCATTTATTAAGTGGATGAAATTGATTACCCGCGTTCTGCTCATGAAAACGAAATTTCCAGTTTTGACATGGGGACATGTCATTTACATAATTCATTATTAAGTTTGGTTGAGGCCAGTTGCCAACCATCAATATTTCTCAGTACAACTCATGTTTGGGCACCAGCCAAACATTAACATTTACGAGTTTTTGGTTGTGTTGTCTATGTGTCTGTAAGACTGCCACAACGTACTAAAATAAGGCATCAATACAAACTGGGAATTTATGTTGAATTCGATCCACCATCTATCATTCAACATTTGGAACCCTTGACTGGAGATATATTTACCACATGATTTGTGGTCTATGATTTTGATAAGACAATTTTCCTGCTATTAGGGGGAGAAAATAACATTGTTCCAGAAGAACGATGAGAAAATATCATTCCAGAAGAATGATAAGAAAAGACCGTTCCAGAAGAACGAAGATAATTTGTCTTATTTTGATTTACGAAGCAATCAATATGAAAATGAAGTAAGAATAATTGAATGATGCAACGAAAGTGATGAAATCATATATACTTGCTGCAAATGTGCCTACAAGAATTGATGTCCCTGTTGGACAACATAATATGGTAGTAAATGATTTATCTATTACACGCTTGAAGCATGGCAGACCCTTAGACTCAAAAGGTTCATTCATTCGAAAGAAGAAGAATATGGCACTACTAAACTATTGCATTCCCGAAGCATAACTGTTGCATGCCAGAAGCATGACAGTCGCCACATGGATATACGTCTCAGAAAGGATAATCTGCGGACATGGGAATGTTGATGTCTCATGCATGGAGCATGATAGACATATAGGTTCCAATGACTTAACTCCCGTAAGTGGAGATTAAAATCCAAGCTCTATAACGCTCCAGAAGAGGTTATGATCCGCATTCTTTAAATTACGACTATCCTGGAAGAGATAATGTAATGCCCTTGAAGAGGCAATGGATATCCAAAGAAATAAAAAGCTTTTATGCATGCGCAAGCACATGAGAATATGGGATCACGGATTGATGATAACCAATGGTAATTTTGGTTTTTATAAGTAGCTACTAAATTCATCAATGAGCTGTGTTGATATTGAGTCTCGTTCTTTTTCGTCAACAAAATTATTGGCAAAAAATGGAGAAAGGCAATTCCATTACAATTTTGTAAGAACGTGGAAAAATTGACCTATATATATTTGAATAGCCAAAATATGTTGAACCAATGAGGTTACATATAGGCATTTGTAATACAATGAAATACACTTACATGATATGACACAAGGTTACTAATTATACTCTTGTAAACGAGTTCATATGAATGGAGAATTATATACGAAGGGTTGTGAGTCACCCACATCATATCTCCATAAGTAAATCCCACAAGTATACATGGGAGCAAATTGCTTTGTATAAATTTCAAAGGAAAATGTGTCATGAAGTGTAGAAAATCCCTGAATGATTCAAATTGCTTGAAGTAAGCCCGCGAAGGGTACAACATTAATTATACCAATGGATGATATAAATTGCCTTAGTGAGTACTATCATTATGATATTGTTGCAACATAATAAAATTTCTTGCAAAAGTCAATGACATTAAATTAGAATTCCTGAAGAGTTGATAATATCAAATTAGGACTCCTAAAGAGTCAAGAAAGATTATAAAGTGTTGAGAGAAATATTGTCTCGAGCTGCATATCAAACATTCTACCAACACGAATCTTATTCATGATGTCTATGATATTAAAAGAACCATATGGATTGAAGAGATTATGAGTTGAATACTCAAATGATGTAGACACTAAGAAAGATCATTTATCTTCGTGAGGGTAAGATAAATTAATGTTTGTTCTAGAAGTACCACATCTTAGTGAAGTATATGTTTTATTGTATTTGGCACAATACACCGAATGAAATAAAGCTTATCTATTAATATCTTTGAGAAATTACAGATATGTGCATACAGATGAGTTAAAACAAACAAACGGGATGGAGTCTTCACAAAGGTTGCTCATGTGAAGCCTCAATACTCAGAAGTACCCTATAATGAGGAGGCACTGGAGATTGATCATGTGGCACCCTAGTACTCAACGAAACAGCAGAAGGGGAATACATCAGTTGCTTTCAAAATCTTGCAACGAACCTTTGGTGATCACTTTGAGTTCGACTTTCAGATTCCTGCATCTGGTCGAGCTTTCTTTTCATGCTCGTAGAGTAATTATTTGCAAGCACGTGTAAAACTCTATTATCGTGCTTGAGCCCTATGATCTCTTGTTTAAGACTTGCCACATCAGCCATCAATGATTCAACTTGGTGAGTTTGAGCAAGTAGGCGTAGGCCCATATTGGAAATAAAGCCAGCACACTGAACACTAAGAGCCAAAGAGTCTTGAACGGCCAACTCGTCAGACCGTTTTGAAAGGATTTTGTTATCCTTTGGAGTGAGAAGATTCCTAGCTACCATAGTAGCGGTTATGTTATTCTTCATCACAAAGTCCCCAACTGTAAGAGGACCATTAAAAGATAAGAAGGACGGACGCCATATGTTATCCTGACGCTGCTCATCTGTATCACTCCTAAGACTCAAATCTAAACAAATGTTAGATAGGCAAGCTATTTTCAGAAATGATGAAGAAAAAAAAAAGGTCAAATAAAATCTCAGAAGTGCAAGTAGGGGAAAATTTCTACAGGCATAAACTTTTTTAGCATACTCTTGAACACAATTGATGTCTCTATAAAAGAAGAGGCATTAGAGCCACTTGTTCAGAGATCGAAGAGGCACCGCTCTCCGAATTTCAAAAGCCAGATTTTCCTAAATAAAGTTCATTGGCATTTTTCAGACGTAATCTCAGCTTTTTCTACTATCTGATGCAACTTTGTCAAAGATCTCTGACAAAGTTGAAAACGCGTAAATCTTACTGTTCTAATTACACCACAGTTGCTGACAAGAGTAAAGGCACAGCACCACTACCTGCTATTGGGGAAATCCCTATATATGTTGACCTTCATCGTCTATGGCAAGGCACACATCCAAAACTCCTAACTTTCTCTCATCTTCGAGAATGCATCTTCAACAAAGCATCTCAAAATACTCAGTTTTCTTCATCTTCGAGAATACCTCTTCAAAACAAGTCATGCCAGAGCAAGAGTACCTCATATCATTAGGGACGAGGGTAAGATTATCTCATATTATGCAATCTCCTTGTCTTTTCCTTTGTCCTTGTTCTTACCTGTAAAGACTGGGATAAAGAAAGCAATATGTCGGAACCTCCACTCCAACTCCCGGTAAGGAACCGACTGCCTAGAACCTTTCCTGATTGCTTACCTAGTATTGCTCTCGAGTAGCCATCTTCAACTGTTGTTGGAGCTGGGTCTTCAGTTACCAAGAAGTGATGAACCATCCAAATGTAAGGGTTGCATTCCACTCTTGCATCAAAAGGCAAATACTGCAGGAGAACATGCCACACATGTATGGGGGAAAACCAGGGAAAATACTACTTAAGTAAGGGGAGCAAGTAAGGCAAGTGAAAATGATACATTGAAGCATGTGGAGACAAACGCAACAAACACGTGCTGATTCATCCCCGACAAAGTCGAAGATCACTTGCCACATCTGATTCAAGATCAAGTGTCCATCACATTTGAATTAAATTTAACTCCAAATAAAAGAAGTAAATTCAGACATTTGGAAAAAGACTAGCAGAAGGCCCTTCAGCCCAGTTCAAGAACAAGCTTGTGGAAAGTTAACAACAAGTAAAACACCTTTTTCGACAACTCTTTTTGCTAATAGACTGAAGCAAAATGATCAACCATCAGCCTAAATGATTTGAAATCAGGGGGAGATACTCATCAGGGGGAGCATTCAAAACAGATTAAGATTTTAACGAGTCAATCGAAGACTTGTGGCCATCCAAAGGGGAGTGTTGTAGAATAGTGGATGTCCACTCAAATAATTAAATAATTGGCCCTTCCTTTTGGTTGCTGAAGCTTGCTACACACTACTCCCATTTTCTATATAAATACAAACCCCACACAACATCAAAGTGGGAAGACTCACAGAGAGATAGGAAGGAAGAAATGATGAAAGAAAAAAGAGAGGAAGAGGAGAGGAGATAATAGAGAGAGTTATCTTTGTACTCCTATTATTCCAAATTATAATGAAAGCACCACTGCTGGCCCAAGGACGTACTCCAGTCACACTGACTGTAAGGAACCTCGTAAATTTTGTGTCTTGTTTCATTTATTCCACTGCACCCACCGTCGATTTTACAACACAAATTATATTATAGACTAAAACAGAAAAAAGCCTAAAACACTGTTTATAAGCACAGTGCATTGACGATTTTGCCCTTGCTTTGGTTCTTTTAGGTATCGTTTGGTATGCAGACAGGATGGGACGGGACGTACGGAACGGAATGGGACGGGACGGGACAGGATGGGATGGAAAGAAGAGGGAGCAAAGATGCCCTCGGATGGAAACAAGGAGGAAGAAGAAGGAGACAGAGAGGTTATAATTTTGTGTTCCATGGATGTGGAATGAGTTGTTACGGTGAGGCGGAACAAAAATTCACCCAAAATTCGTTCCGTGGAACAGTGCGTTCCACCTATTTTAGGCGCACCAAACGTGGGACGGAACGTCTCGTCCCACTCCGTTCCGTCTCGTCTCACGTACCAAACTGTACCTTATTTTCTTTCTGCCAAAATCTCAGTTGGTGCTCATCGCGCTACTCTTGATTAACACGTGTTGTTGGTAGATTTACACGTGTTCGTAATCTTGAAAGAAGAAGAAGGACAGAAAAGTCGAGCTTTTTCCATTTGCTTCCAGAAACAACGAGCTCTCTTTCGCAGCAACCACAAGCTCTATCTCGGAGAAACTATGAAACATCTCGACTTCTCTCTCAGAGCCCAGCTCGAGTCCTCAGGTAAAAAGGAGAAATGCTGATGGATAATTTTTCTCCGATACTTGATTTTCTTGTGTTGTTTCTACTAATCTTTTGTTTCTTGGGTTGATAGCACTTCTTTTTTCGTTATTTTTGGTGCAGATATGAAGAGGATTTGTGAAGTTGCTGTGGTTTCATAGTAAGTTTCTTTGAACGGACTTGAGAATTTTGGATCGTTTGGGGTGTTTTAAAGGTTTTTTTTTTCTGGGGAAAAAAATGGTTAACAGTTAATTGATTGTATTTAATTTTTATTCAATTCAGGTACTCATGTTCAGTTTTTGGATTTGATTTGAAGGAATTTCTAGGGTTTCTTGGTGAGTTTTTCGAGATGTGAAATGGGTGGTTTTCTTTTGTTTAAATCTGGTGCTTTTGTAGTTTGAGATTTGTAAATGAATTGAAATTTATTGTTTTATGATTTGGTTCTCTTTTTATTTTCAAGAACGGTGGTTTCCAGATGGTCATGGTCCAATTATCAGCCTCCCTTTTAAACACTCAGATGAGTTCATTGGCAGAATAGAAACTCCCCCACACAAGAAGAGAATGTTTCACTTCTCCGTAGAATCCCTAGCCAAACTCAGAACAAAGGCCAACGAGGAGTCTGGCACCACCAAAATCTCTTCCTTCCAGTCTTTATCTGCCCTTCTCTGGTGCTCCATTACTTGACAACCACCTGATCAAGGAACCAGCTGCAGGCATGGTCTATTAATAGACCATATTGTGTGTGTGTGTGTGTGTGTGTGTGTATTTGGCTCAAAACAAAAAGTTACTTGGTCTTAATGTGTTGGTCATTTAGCTGCAGCCAAAGTTTCGGTTATATCTAAATGGGGGAAAATTCGAAAAGCTTTCCACTCGAAAATGTTTACAACTAAGCTTACATATATCATTTGTAACATGATAAAAATTTGAGCTTTTAGTCATTTTCCTACTTATATGTGGTTATTAGTTATGTTTATGTGAAAATTGAGATTTTTTTTTTGTGGGTTATGATAGGGATTTGGCTATAGGGCAATCTCAAATGGCTTTATCAAATGGGTTGGAAGTTAAAAAAGAAACAGTGGGTGCTGAAATCAAGTCATTTTTCGACTCAGTGGAAAGCTTAAGGGATTTGTGAAGAAGAATTTGAAACCTTCCAGTATGTTTACCTTTTGATTTATCGCATTTATATATGTCATTTATTTTTCTGGATGATAGAGTAAGGTTAAGTGGATTTTGATCGATTTGTACCATGTTCATTTGTTTGTGTGTTGGTTAGTTTATGCCCTTTTGCTTCTCAAGAAACAGAATTCAGGTTTCTTTTCCCTTTCTTATTTATATGCCCTTTTAATGAATGTCCATAATTTAGTCTTTCGATTTCTTATTGGTGAATGTGTAATTTGATGGTAAGGTTGAACTACATTTGTAGTTTAGTAGTAGGTTATGAGGTGGCGGACTACTCTTGGGAACTTGCATAATACTGAGTACGGTATTCTGTTATGGTTTTCTTCATGTTTCAAGCAGTTGCTAGTTTAGGAACTTATGACATAGCATTAGAGATGGGAAAGAAGGTAATATGTCAAAGGTAATTTTGTTATCCGTTCAATTTTGGTGGTGGTCCTTATCTGTAGTTATGCTTATTTTCTATGTTATATATATATGTGTGTGTGTGTGTGTAGATTGATCATCTAACAAAAAAAATGCTAAACTATAAAAAAATGAAAATTATATGTATTATTGTGCAAAGGTATTATTTTGTAATATACTACTTTTATTGTGCGAGACACCATTCTTTGTCATTGGGAATCTTGTTTTCTCCAATGTGGGACAAGAGTCTCAAAACTCTAACAATACCTCACATTTTGAGACGATTATTTGGTCCTAGAGAAACTGAGACACGAGAGTAAACAATAGATGTGACATACATTAGGAAAGGTGTCTTTTGGACTTTAACCTACCTTAGTATATATTTATCGGATTTACTAGATGACGTAGTGAATATAAAATCTTGAAATGTTCATCTCTGCAGTAAACCAAGATAATAAGCAAAACATATGTCACACCAACACATCGCAAATTCATACATTTGTGTTCATTTTGGTCCTGAACAAATCCTGGATTCATGAGAGCTTTAGAGAATGTAGCCATGTAATTCTCATAAATACGACCCCACATTTACTCTCATATAGGTGATATTGATTATGAATAGGCTGCTACTATTCCACTTGATTTACAAGTACTAATATCATTAAACTAATGTATCCTATACCATTAGCAGTCACCACACTTCTTCCATCATAGGAATGGGTATGTAAGTTTGTTTCTTCTTGAATCTAGCCAAACCAGTTTGCCTATTGAACCTAGACCATGGGATCTCCAATCAACTAGGTTAGGTTTCCGTTTGGCAGTTTCATTTTACTCTATTGGCTTTAAACCCATTCCCCTCGATGTATGCTTAACTTGCTCTCTAGATAAGCCTTTAGTAAGCGAATCTGCAATATTATCTTTTGACTTTACATAGTCAATAGAAATTACACCATTAGAGAGTCATTGCTTTATTGTATTATGCCTTCGTCTAACTTGTCTAGACTTCCCATTGTATACACTATTTTTAGCTCAATATTGTGCAGCTAAACTATCACAGTGTATACATATTGCCGTTACAGGTTTAGGCCATATGGGAACATTTTCCAAAAATTCTCTTAGCCACTCAGCTTCTCCTCCAGCCATATCGAGAGCTATAAATTACGATTCCATAGTCGATCGGGCTATGCATGTTTGTTTGGAAGATTTCTAAGATATTGTTGCTCCTCCCAAAGTAAATACATATCCACTTGTGGATTTCGTATTAGTACTATCCGATATCTAATTCACATCAGTAAATCCTTCAAGCATAAGAGGATACCTCGTATAATGCAATCTATAATTCATTGTATGCTTTAAGTATGTCAAAACTCGAATTAAAGCTTCCCAATGATCATGCCCAGGATTGCATGTATATCTACTCAGTCAACTCACGGAGTATGCTATATTAGGCCTTGTACAGTTCATAATGTACATAAGGCTTCCAATAACTTGTGAGTATTCACGTTGAGATATAGCATCACCTCTATTTTTCTTAAGTTTGCTATTGGCATCAAAAGGAGTAATTGCATCTTTACTTTCCAAATGACCATATTTCCTAAGTGTAGCTTCTATATAATGGGACTGTGTAAGAATATATCCTTCTTGGTTCCTTTTTATTTTTACACCAAGAATCACATTAGCTAGTCCAAGATCTTTCATATCGAAACTTGATTTCAACATCTTCTTGGTCCAATTTATTATCTGTTTGTTAGTTCCCATTATAAGCATATCATCTACGTATAAACACAACATAACGCAAGCATTATTTTGAGTTTTTGTGTAGACACACTAATCACACTCATTTATCTTAAAACCGTGTATGATCATAACATGGTCAAATTTTTCATGCCATTGCTTTGGAGCCTGTTTAAGCCCATATAGCGATTTCACAAGTTTACACACTTTGTGTTCTTTACCTTTAACTACAAACCCCTCGGGTTGTTCCATATATATTTCCTCATCTAAGTCTCCATTTAAGAACGCAGTCTTTACATCCATTTGATGTATTTCCATGTTATACTTACATGTGAGTATGTATCAAAGAAATCTAAACCATGTTTTTGACGGTATCCTTTAGCTACCAAACAAGCCTTATATTTGTCAATTGTACCATCTGATTTTAATTTCTTCTTAAAGATCCATTTGTACCCAATTGGCTTATTGCCAGGGGGCAAATCGACTAATTCCTATGTATGATTTTGTGTAATGGAATCTATCTCACTATTAACTGCATCCTTCCAAAATGGAGATTCAGAAGTGGACATCGCCTCCTTGAATGATTGAGGTTCTGTCTTGGTTAATAAGGTCACAAAATCAGGCCCAAAGTCCTTTCAAATTTTTGTCCTTTTACAACTTCTAGGTTCAAGTTCTTCTTCTTCTTGAACTCTAGACAAGGATGAACCATCATCATGTTCTCTAGGTTCGTTAGTAACCTCAGATACATCATCATGTAATCTCTTTTTCAATAAATTAGACTTGCCTATTTTGTATGGAAATATATCCTCAAAAAATATAAGCTGAACTATTAGATGCAAAACCAATAAAAACACAATCTATAGTTTTAGGCCCTAATTTTGTTCTCTTTGGCAATGGAACTTGTACTTTTGCAAGGCAACCCCACACTTTAAGCAATTTAAATGTTGGAGTTCTTCCTTTCCATAATTCATATGGTGACTCCTTTCTCGTTTTAGGCGGAATTTGATTCAAAATTTTATTTGCAGTAAGTAAAGCTTCGCCCCACAAATTGTGTGGAAGCCCGAAACCATTCAACATAGAATTGATCATGTCTTTAAAAGTCCTATTTTTCCGTTCGGCAACACCATTTTGTTGCGGCGTATAGGGGGCTGTTGTTTGATGAATTATGCCATGTGTGGTACAAAATTCAGCAAAAGCATGAGACTCATATTCTCCTCCCCTATCAGACCTTAAGACTTTAATCTTCTTGTTAAGTTGATTTTCAACTTTTGCCTTATATGTCTTAAACATATCCAAGGTCTCAACTTTTCTATGACGTAAATAAATATAAAAATACTTACTGAAATCATCTATATATGTTACATAATAGTTCTTTCCACTACGAGTTGAATATGATCTAAAATCACACAAGTCACTATGAATTAAATCTAACAAATCATTGGATTTTTCATGCACTGATTTAAAGCTTTGACTTGCAAATTTCGATTATGTACAAGTTTCACATTTAACATTATCTAGATAATCAATTTTGGGTAGCAAACCTAAATTATGCATTCTAAAAAGAGAATGAAAATTTAAATGTCCTAATCTAGAATGCCATAAATTAGAAGAATCAACAATATAAGCAGGAGCATTATTTATTTCATTCATAGCATTAGCAAGTACATTGAGTTTGAATAATCCATTAGCAAGGTAACCCTTTCCCACAAACATTCCCTCTTTAGTTAATATAAACTTATTGGACTCAAAAACTAGTTTGAATCCCTTATTACTAAGGATAGGACCAAAAACAAGATTCTTCCTTATATCGGGGACATGCAACATGTCAAGAAGGGTTAATTCCTTTCCAGAAGTGAATTTCAGAACACATTTCCCTATTCCAGCCACAACAGATGCGGATGCATGATTTTCTGGTACGAAGAGAACATATTTCTGTCACCACAAACATGGCGAGTTACACCGGTATCTATCCACCAATCAGCGTGGTCAGATACAAGGTTGATTTCAGAAATCATTGCAGCCAGAGCATCCATATTGTTTTCAATTAGGTTTGCACAGTTGTTGTTGATGCACAAAATCAGTGAGGACTCTGGTACAACAGAAAGTGTTAAGTTTGTGACCTTCGCTAAATTGCTCCGGTCATTAGTGTGGGTAAGTATGTAAATGGTTTGTGACCTTCGCTAGATTGCTCCGGTCACTAGTGTGGATAAGTATGTAAATGGATAGGGACAGGGAAGCAAACACAAGATGTACGTGGTTCACCCAGATTGGCTACATCCACAGAGTAGAGGAGTTCTCATTAATTGTGAAGGGTTTACACAAGTACATAGGTTCAAGCTCTCCTTTAGTGAGTACTAGCGAATGATTTAGTACAAATGACATTAGGAAATATTATGAGATAATGATCTTTATTTATAGAAGAGAGTTTCTAGTTTCATTTTGACATTGACACGTGTCGTGTTGTGACTAGCTTCTGATGTTGACACGTGTCATGCTATGATTGGCTTCTGATGTCGACACGTGTTACGCTGTGATTGGCCTCTTGGTTGGAGGGAATCTCTTCTAGGTCCTTGACGGTATAACGTTGAGCGGTGCTCAGTAGTTTCGGGATTGGTCAAGTATGGTACAAACAGTGCTCCCCTAAGTTCCCGAGTGAGGGAAGCTCCTCGGTTGGGGACTTACAAGATCCAAGCCATTGAGTAATCACGAAACTTCTAAGTACCGAAGTATGGTATCATTTTCACTTGCCTTATCTGTCTCATACATAGATGTGGCATCTTCTCTAGAAGTATTTTTCCTCTATCCAGGGGTGGTATCTTTAACCTAAGAAGATGCACAAGGTAATGTATCAATTTCACTTGAAGCTTACTTGTAGGTTCGGGCTTGGTCAAGTGCGATACAAAACCCTATAGTAGGAGTCCCCCAAGTCGCCGAGTTAGGAGATTTACCGAAAGAGGTAACAGACAAGGTAAGCAATCAGACTTCCAAGCAAGCAACCTAGATCGAAGGTTCGACTTCGGCTTCCGGTTGATTGTTCTCCTTCTCCTTGTGTCGTAAACAACAACAAGGATAAGGATAAGCAAATGGAGAAGAGATAATATGAGATACTTTTGCTTTTGAAAAAGTAACTTTCCACAGGCTTATTCTTGAACTGGCCTGGAGGGTGTCCTGGTTTCCTCCAGAGTATAAGGCCGACTCAAGAATTTGAGGGTCAAAACAAGTCCATCAAATCAAGAGTGCGTTCAACCTTGATGATATGAGATATTTTTGCTATTGACGAAGTAATAGATGAATCGGCACGTGTTCTGTTGTGCTTGTCTCCACATGCTTCCTTGTATCCTTCTCACTTGCCCTATCTGTTCATCAGGCAGATGTGGTATCTTTTTTGGAAGCATAAGATGTTGAAGATGAGTACTCGAGAGCAATGCCAGGTAAGTAATTAGGCAAGGGGTTCCAAGCAGTCAGTTCCTAACTGGAAGCTTGATTCCAAGTGTTGATTGATTGCTCTCTTTCTTCTTGTCTTGCAGGTAAGAACAAGAGCAAAGGAAAAGACAGGGAAAAAGCATGATATGGGATACTCTTGCTTTTGACCCTGATGATATGAGATACTCTTGCTCTGGTGTGGCTAGTTTACATAGGTATTATTAGGGGGAAGAAAACTGAGTATTTCGAGAGGCTTCGTTGAAAGTGCCCTCTTAGATATGAGGAAGGGTTGAGCATTTTTGTAGGTCTGCCTGTCCGTGGAGGATGGAGGTCAACATATATAAGAGTCTCCCTGACAACAAGTAGTAATGCTATTTTTTTACCCTTCTTAGTCATAGTAATGTAGTGGGAGCTGCAAGCTTCACGTGTTTTAACTTTGTCAGAGCACTTTGAAAAAGTTGTATGTGGTATCTGGAAAGCTGATGTTGCGTGTGAAGATTGCAGACAAGCTTTATCCAAGGAAATCTGGCTCTCGAAGTTCGAAGAGCGATGCCTCTTTGGTTTTCAAAAAAGAAATCCTATTGGGGATCTGGCTCTCGAGATTCGGAGAACGGTGCCTCTTCGATTTTTGAGAAAGCAATCTTGTTGGGAGTCTGGCTCTTGAGATTCAGAGAGCGGTGCCTCTTCGATTTTTTAGAAAGTAATCCTGTTGGGAGTTTGGCTATCGAGATACGGAGGGCGGTGCCTCTTCGATTTTTGAGCAAGTAATAATGTTATTTCTTTACCCTTATTGGTCATAGCAATGTAGTAGGAGCTGCAAGCTTCACATGTTTTAACTTTGTCAGAGCGCTTTGAAAAAGTGGTATGTGGTATCTGGAAAGCTGATGTTGCGTGTGAAGATTGCAGACAAGCTTTATTCAAGGAAATATGGCTCTCGAGGTTCGGAGAGCAATGCCTCTTCGGTTTTAGAACAAGCAATCTTGTCGGGGATCTGGCTCTCGAGATTCGGAGAATGATGCCTCTTCAATTTTTGAGAAAGCAATCCTGTTGGGAGTCTGGCTCTTGAGATTCGGAGAGCGGTGCCTCTTCGATTTTTGAGAAAGTAATCATGTTGGGAGTTTGGCTCTCGAGATTCGAAGGGCGGTGCTTTTTCGATTTTTGAACAAGCAATCTTGTTAGGAGTGTTTTCTCGAATGTGAGTAAAGGTTGTGCATTTTTGCCAGTCTGCCTTGCCACGGAGCACAGAGGTTGACACATTGGGACTTTCTAGTTATCAAGCAGTGGTGCTGTTTCTTTACCCTTGTGGGTAATAGTAGGGTAGCTGGACCTTTAAAATTTATGTGTCTAAACTTTGTCAGAGATCTTTGGCAAAGTTATTTGTGGTACCCGAGGAGTTGATGTTGCGTGTGGAAAGTGGTGCCTCTTCGGAATCCGAAGAATGGTGCCGCTTCGATTTTTGAACCAACGGCCATGTTGCCCTTTCTTTTATAAGGGCACCAATTGTGTGCAAGAAGTACATTAAGAGAGTTATTGCTTGTAGGAATTTTCCCTTTACTTCAGAGATTTATTGCACCTCATTTCTCCTTCATCATTTCTGAGAATGTCTGGCTCATCTAAGCGTCGTTTTGACTTGAACTTTGGTGAAGAGGCAGCCATGCCTTCTCAAGACAACATATAGTGCCCATCATTCTTATCCCCTACTGGTCCTCTTACCGTTGGGAACTCTGTGATGAAGAATGATATAACCGCTGCGGTGGTGGCCAGGAACCTTTTCACTCCTAAAGATAACAGACTATTTTCCAAAAGGTCTTATGAGTTGGCTGTTAAGGATTCTCTGGCTCTCAGTGTTCAGTGTACAGGTTCTGTTTCTAATATGGCCCAACGCCTATTTGCTCGAACCTATCAAGTTGAATCATTGGCTGCTGAAGTGATAAGTCTCAAACAGGAGATCAGAGGGCTCAAGCATGAGAATAAATAGTTGCACAGGCTCACACATGACTATGCCACAAACATGAAGAGGAAGCTTGACCAGCTACAGGAATCTGATGGTCAGATTTTGCTTGATCATCAAAGGTTTGTGGGTTTTTTCCAAAGGCATTTATTGCCTTCATCTTATGGGGTTGTACCGCGTAATGAAGCTCCGATTTCGGTGCCTCCTCCTTCTGGGGTTCTGCCCAGTACTGAGGCTCCGAATGATCACTCTTCGGTGCCTACTCTTTCTGGGCTTTGCCGACTGCTGAGACTTTTCATGAGCAACCTTTGTGAAGGTTCCATCTTGTTTGTTTATTTTGATTCATGTATATGCACATATTTGTAACTTATCGGAGATATCAATAAACAAGCTTTGCTTCATTTCAACGTATTGTGTTAAATACACCAAGGCATTCTTCACTAAGTTCTTTAAATTTTTTCTTTTGTTGAAGCTTTGAGAGTGAAGCATGTACGTTAAGGTAGTGCTCTCTTAATTTCTCGAGTGAGGAAAACTTCTCGGTTGGAGACTTGAAAAATCCAAGTCACTGAGTATCAAGGTGCAGTAGCATATGGTAGGTGTCCTCCAAGTCTCCAATCGAGGGAGTTGACGAATGAGGCATTTCCTTCTAAGTGGTAGCCCAAAACTCCTCCTTCATATATATTTGTTATGAAAGTTGTTAGGCCTAAAGAAGATGAGGCCTCGGCAATTTTTTTTTTCTTCGAATTTTCGAATTTTTTTTTCGAATTTTTGAATTTTCGAATTTCTGAAAATATATATATATATATATATATATATATATATTTTAAGCTTTGTAGGTGAAGCTTTGGTGTTGAAGCTTTGTAGGTGAAGCTTTGAGGTTGAAGCTTTGTTAGGCACCATGAATTGATTTTGCTTCACACTGTCTTGATCAAGATAGTACGAAGCTTTTGTAGGTGAAGCTTTTGTGTTGAAGCTTTGTATGTGAAGCTTTTGTGTTGAAGCTTTGTAGGTGAAGCTTTTATGGGTGAAGCTTTTGTAGGTGAAGCTTTTGTGGGTCAAGCTTTTGTAGGTCAAGCCTTTGTGGGTGAAGCTTTTGTGGGTCAGGGTTTTGTGGGTCAAGCTTTTGTGGGTCAAGTTTTTGTAGGTGAAGCTTTTGTGGATGAAACTTTTGTGGGTGAAGCTTTTGTGTTGAAGCTTTTGTAGGTGAAGCTTTGGAGTTGAAGCTTTGTAGGTAAAGCTTTGGAGTTGAAGCTTTTGTTAGGTACCATGAATTGATTTTGCTTCACACTATCTTGATCAAGATAGTGTGAAGCTTTTGAGAATTTGTAGTTGTCCTCCATTGATGAAGCATTGTTGAATTTCCTTTTTTTTTTTTTTTTTTTTGGGAAACTAGAAATTTGAAAATGTGGGAGAGACAACATATACAAATTTTGCTTCGACACTGTTGAGAAAGAGATTGTGATGCAAGCCACACTTTGTATTAGTCGAAGGTTTGGATGAACCATATAAATTGAATTTGCTTCGAAGGTTTGAGAATTGTAGTTACCCTTCATTGATGAAGCTTTTGTTGGAACCATAAATTGGTTTTGCTTCACACTATCTTGATCAAGAGTGTGTGAAGCTTTTGAGAATTGTGGTTGAACTCCTTTGATGAAACTTTTGTTGGCACCATAAATTGGTTTTGCTTCACACTGTCTTGATCAAGAGTGTGTGAAGCTTTTGAGAATTGTGGTTGCCCTCCATTGCTGAAGTTCTTGTTGGTACCATAAACTGATTTTGTTGGGCATAAGTACAAGTTGTACCACTCGTCTTCTGGTATGTGGGATGAATGGTAAGTTGCTTTCATCACTTGGTTGGTGGTATAAAGGTGAGTTCCTTCATCACATTTCATCACATTTCATCACCTGGTTGGTGGCACAAGGATGAGTTCCTTCTTCCCCTAGTTGGTGGCATGAATGGCAAGTTGCCAAATGATATTAGAGTACGGGTTGTACATTTCATCACCTGGTTGGTAGCATGAAAAAGAGTACGGGTTGTACATTTCATCACCTGGTTGGTGGCATGAAGATGAGTTCATTCTTGACCTGGTTGGTGGAATGAGTGGCAAGTTGCCAAATGATATTAGAGTACGGGTTGTACATTTCATCACCTGGTTAGTGGCATGAAGAAGAATACGGGTTATACATTTCATCACCTGGTTGGTGGCATGAATGACAAGTTGCCAAATGATATTAGAGTACAGGTTGTACATTTCATCACCTGGTTTGTGGCATGAAAGAGAGTACGGGTTGTACATTTCATCACCTGGTTAGTGGCATGAAGATGAGTTCCTTCTTGACCTGGTTGGTGGCATGAGTGGCAAGTTGCCAAATGATATTAGAGTACGAGTTGTACATTTCATCACCTGGTTAATGGCATGAAGAAGAATACGGGTTATACATTTCATCACCTGGTTGGTGGCATGAATGGCAAGTTGCCAAATGATATTAGAGTACGGGTTGTACATTTCATCACCTGGTTGGTGGTATGAAGATGAGTTCCTTCTTCACCTGGTTGGTGGCATAAGTGGCAAGTTGCCAAATGATATTAGAGTACGGGTTGTACATTTCATCACCTGGTTAGTGGCATGAAGAAGAATACGGGTTATACATTTCATCACCTAGTTGGTGGCATGAATGGTAAGTTGCCAAATGATATTAGAGTACGGGTTATACATTTCATCACCTGGTTGGTGGTATGAAGATGAGTTCCTTCTTCACCTGGTTGGTGGCATAAGTGGCAAGTTGCCAAATGATATTAGAGTACGGGTTGTACATTTCATCACCTAGTTGGTGGCATGAAGGAGAGTACGGGTTGTACATTTCATCACCTGGTTGGTGGCATGAAGATGAGTTCCTTCTTCATCTGGTTAGTGGCATGAGTGGCAAGTTGCCAAATGATATTAGAGTACGGGTTGTACATTTCATCACCTGGTTGGTGGCATGAAGGAGAGTATGGGTTGTACATTTCATCACCTGGTTGGTGGCATGAAGATGAGTTCCTTCTTCACATTTCATCACCTGGTTGGTGAGAATAAGGGCAAGGTGTCTAGGCATATTGTAGCAAGTGTCGAATGACACAAAGTATATTGAACCCTTTCAAAGCACAGTTGGCTTATGTATGAATGTGTTGGAATCTATGATTGAACGAATATACTGTGAAGCAGTTCGTTTATTTGTATAGTCTTGTTTACATATACTTAAACTTTGTTTCATGTTGGAAGCATTCATGTTGAAGCTTTGAACCCGAGTGTTTCATTGCTAGGAATGTAAGAGGATTAAGACCGAGTTGTCTAAATCACCTCTTTATTGAATTTATGCCAAATAGTCTTCGTTATATAGGATGTCGAACGGCTGAAGCTTAACACTTGTACAATGTGAGTTTACTTGTAATAGTACTTCAAGTGATCAACATATCATGAGCCAAGGGTCTTGCCATCGGAGCTTCTAAACTTGTAGGAGCCAGGGCGACTGATGTTAACAACTTCAAACGGTCCATCCCAGTTTGGACTAAGTGTTCCTTCACTCGGGACTCTGTCGCAGAGTAATCTTTTCTTCAATACCCAGTCCCCTACTTTGAAAGAACGAGGTTTGACCCTTGAGTCATAGTAGTTGGAGATGCGCTGCTTGTAGGCGACATTCCTCAAGTGAGCCTGGTTTATGTGTTCCTCGACTAGATCTAAGTTGAGGGTAAGTAGTTTGTCATTTTCGCTTTGCACGTAGTTCTGGACTCGGAACGTTGCTTGCTCAAGCTCAACTAGGACAACTGCCTCTGTACCAAAGGCAAGTGAGAATGGGGTTTCTCCTGTTGATGTCCGATACGAAGTACGGTATAACCAAAGAACTTGGGGTACAAATTATGGCCAACAACCTTTAGCCTTGTCCAAGCTAGTTTTCAAAGTTCGCTTGATTATTTTGTTGATAGCTTCAACTTGTCCATTAGACTGGGGATGAGCTGGGGAGGCAAAACATAAGTTGATGTTGAACTTAGAGTAGAACATCCTGAACTTATTGTTATCTAACTGTCGCCCGTTGTCAGTAACTATCGCATTGGGAATGCTGAATCTGCAAAGGATGTTCCTCCATACTAAGTCTTCTATTTTGACCTCAGTAATGATTGCATAGCAAACTTTGCCCTTCCCTGCAGGCATCGAACCGATCAAATCAAGTCCCTATTGGGCGAAGGGCCAAGGGCTGATCATAGGAGTGAGCGGCTCGAAAGGGGAGTGAGGAATAGTTACGTAGCGTTGACACTTATCACATGAGCGGGATATTCTGATGGCATTTTGGTGGAGTGTTGGCCAGTAATATCCTTGGAGAAAAACCTTGTGCGCTAGGGATCGAGATCCAACATGATCTTCGTAGACTCCTTCATGTATTTCCCGAATGACGGTTTCCGCCTCTACGGGCGTAAGACATCTTAGGTATGGTAGGTTAATACCCCGCTTATAGGGTTGGTCATTAATGATCAAGTAACGGGCAGCCTTGTATCGAATTTGCTTAGCTTGGACTTTGTCATTTGGAAGGGTGTCATGAGTAAAGAATCTATAAATCGAGGTAATCCAACTATCCCCCTGTTGTAAGTTGCATACTTCTGCAACCATGGTGCTTGGTGCTGCCAACAATTCGTCCTGAATTTTTCTCCCAATCTTGTCTTCCACCGCTGAGGCGAGGCGAGCCAAAGCATCTACATGACAGTTTGCCGCTTGAGGAATTTGGGTGATCTGGTAGTGGAAATGCTTGAGCAACAATTGTGTTTGTGCCAGATATGTTGCCATGGAGCTATCCTTAGCGTCAAAGTTGTTGGTGACCTAGTTAACCACCAATTGGGAGTCACTGAATATATCAATTCATTTAACCCTAAGGTGTTTGGCCAAACGTAAGCCTGCTAGGAGGACTTCATATTTGGCCTCATTGTTCGACGCCTTGAATTTGAAACGAAGAACATACTCCATTGCCAGTTTGTCAAGGGTCGTAAGGACTAGTCTTGCTCCACAACACTGTTGGTTGGACGAGCCATCAACATATAGGCTCCATGCTGGCGCTGTTGGTTCTGTTTTCTGAGCTTCCAAGGGTAATGAAGCCACTTTTTTAGGCGTAGAAACAATGTCAACAGGATATGTGAAGTCGACGATGAAGTCTACCTCTGCTTGGCCCTTCTCAACTTGCTTTGGTTGGTAGGAGATGTCAAACTTACCCAATGCTATCGCCCATTTGATCATTCGCCCGAAAGTATCAGGACTTTGGAGTACCTATCGAATAGGATGATTGGTAAGCATGATGATGGAGTGTGGTTGGAAGTAACGGCGAAGTTTTCGAGCAGACATGACCAATGCTAGAGTCAATTTCTCAATGTTGGAGTATCATGTCTCCACATCTTGTAAGGCCTTACTAGCATAGTAGACAGGCCGTTCGACATTACCATCATTTCGAATGAGAACAGAACTTACTGCTGAAGCCGATACCAACAGATAGATAATGAGAGTGTCACCAACCTCAGGTTTGGAGAGTAGATGGGCTTTACTCATGTAGTCTTTGAGGTTCTTGAATGCCTCAGCACATTCATCAATCCATGTAATGTACTTCTTACTTCCCTTAAGTGCTTTGAAGAAAGGAGCACATCTGTCTGTGGCCTTAGAGATGAACCTAGATAAGGCTGCCACCTTGCCAGTCAGGCTTTGGATGTCTTTTGAAGTTACCGGTTCCTTCATGTCATGGATTGCTTTGATCTTCTCGGGATTAGCCTAAATGCCTCGTTGGCTTATCATGAAGCCTAAGAATTTGCCAGAGCCTACGCCGAAGGCACATTTGTTAGGGTTCAACCTTATTCGATACCTTTTCAAAATGGTGAAAGTTTCAGATAGGTTGGTGATGTGTTGGTCAGCATGTTTGCTCTTGACTAGCATATCATCAACGTAAACTTCCATGCTCTTCCCAATCTGTTCGGCGAACATTGAATTGACTAGTCTCTGATAAGTCGTTCCTGCATTCTTTAGGCCGAAGGGCATGACTTTATAGCAATATAGTCAATTGTCAGTATGAAGGCTGTGTGTTCTTGGTCCGGAGGGTTCATGAGGATTTGGTTGTAAAGCATCCATGAAGCTCAGGAGTTCACACCCTGCTGTAGAGTTTATAAGTCTGTCTATAAGAGGAAAAGGAAAGCTATCATTCGGGCATCCTTTGTTTAAGTCGGTGTAATCGACACACATTCTCCACAAGATCTTTTGGAGTAAGAAACCTTTCTTGGTCGAATTCTTCTTAACAAGGACAACATTTGCTACCCACGTTGGATAATTGACTTCGCGGACGAAGCCTATGCTTTTGAGTTTTTCAACTTCTGCCTTCATTGCCTCGTACTGTTCAGCGTCATAGGATCTTTGCTTCTGTCTCACTGGCTTGGTCTTGGGGTCAATACTTAAGCGATGACAGATGATATCGAGAGAGATACCTGGCATGTCCTCGTATGACCAGGCAAAGACCTCAGTGTTCTCTTGCAAAAAAGAAATCAATGCCAACCGAATGGGTGGTGACAAGGCGGTGCCAATCTTCACCATGCGATCCGGATAATCTTTTGAGATAGAGACCTTCTCCAACTCTTCAGCGGGTTATGCTTGTTGGGTGAAAGAGTCATCTCGAGGATCGTCAGGTTGACTGTTGCCACCGTGAAGATCTAAGTTGGCTTCGTCTAGGCTGGTCTTTATGACTTGGTCATGTATAGAAAAGGTTTCCTTGAGCACAGGCAGGAGTTGATGCTTAACCGAAGTGTTGTAACATGATCGTGCACTAAGTTGATCTCCTCTGATGTAACCGTTGCCATAAGGGGTTGGAAATTTCATCAACAACATATGTGTAGATACCATGGCCTTGTGATCATTGATGCCTGTGCGTCCCAAGATGACATTGTATGCTGGTTGGCAATTAACCACCAGGAAGTTAGTGGTAATGGTAGTTGTGTAAGGGCCTGTACCAATGGTGAAAGGTAAGTGTATGCTCCCCAAAGGTTGCACGATATTATCGGAGAAGCTTATCAGAGGGGAAATCGAGCGATCGAGCAAGTGTTCAACTACATTAAGTGCCTTGAAAGCTTCGGCAAACATGATATTGACCGAAACCCTCGTGTCTACCAAGATTCGTCGTACTTCAAAGTTAGCTATGTGAGCTTCCACGATCAGTTGATCGTTATGAGGGTAGATGATACCTCTTTCTTCCTCAGGGTAGAAACATATTAGATCCTAGTTAGGCTTTTGATGCTTACCTCCCCTAATGTCTTCCACGTGAAACACTTGGTGGCCAGACCTTAAAGCTCGTTCACTATTTTTCATGGCCCTATTAGAAGATTTAGATATGGGTGTGCCACCACTTATGGAATATATCACATTCACCTGGCGTTGGTTACGGTTACCCCTTGGAGGGTGAATGAGGAATTGATCAATTTTTCCTTCACGTGCCAAAGCCTCAATATGATCACGAAGGGTGATACACTTCTCGCCGTCATGGCCGTTATACTCGTGGTAGCAGCAAAACGTGCCCGTGTTCTTCGTGGACTTGTAATCCGAGTGCCTCGGCTTTAGCTTCGGTATCAAATGTGCTATGCTGGGGTAAATGGCCACACATGTGGCGTTCAAAGGTGTGTATGCCTTATATCTCAGGGTAAGGGCTGTCCTGACACGTGCTTGACCTACTGTGTTGACTGCCTGGGGTCGGGGATTATCGTGGTGATACCCTTCGTTATCGTAGTAGTGTCCCCTTTTACTAAAATGAGACTGGTGAGGATGAAATTCTTTCCTTTTGCCCTGAGATTGATATGTCTGTTTACTTGGCAAAGTATTAAGTAAGGCAGGGGGAGGCACCGTTGCCGTTTGGAAGGTCAAGGTCTTCTCATTTGGTTGGATCTGGCTTCCACTCCCTACTTGCTGATAAGGGGTGGATGTGGGGGGTTTCCCTTGATATGTCATTGCCTCGGCGGAGGCATGGTTGTAAGCCTGTGCCATCACCTCACAGTAAGTCTTCCAAGTGTTGGCATTGATCATGTACTTGAAGAAACAATCACGTAGGCCTGCCGTGAAGGCCTTGAGGGAGGTCTTGTCATCTGCCTCAACGCAGTGAGAATACTCATGGCTGAAGCGACTGGCATACTCTCGTAGTGACTCGTCCGGCTTCTGGCGAATAGTGTATAAGTCATTTGCAGAATGTAAGCGATCGATCTGGAAAATGTGTTGAGAAACAAACAGTTTCCTCAATTCCTCAACTGAGTCTACCGTCTCAGGTGGAAGATGGCAATACCAGGTTAAAGCTCCGCCAGAGAGGGTGGAGGGGAAGAAAAGACATTGCTCTTCGTCGGTGTGCATCTGGTATGCCATGGTGGACTCAAAGAGGTTAAGGTGTTCAATCGGGCCCTCCCTTCCAGTATAAAGTTGCAAGCCAAGCTTCTGCTTTGTCTTTGCTTTGAGGGGGGTGTCAAGGATCCTCCTTATAAGAGGGTCAGGCCTATCTAATCAGGTATCTTAGTTCGGCCTTTAACTTGTTTACTTCTTTAAGAAGCTGTAGGACAAGAGGGTCCTGAATGGAGTGATGTACCACTGGAGCTTTCTTTCGTAAATCTCCATCTCCTCTTAAAAGTAGGAAGGTTTAATCAAGATCATGTGATTTTTCTTTGGACTCGCCGTACTAACTTTCAAGGTATGTCTGTCGAAACATCTCTGAGTCCCCTATACCTTCGTGTTTCTTTAGGACTTGTTGCCCCTTCCCCAAATTGGTAGCCGGCCTAGGACGTGGGAGGGGACCGAGTCTTTCAGAAACCCTTGGGTCATTGATCTTCGAGCTTATATGGAGGGGATTATCTCGATGTTGCTTTAGGAAGTCTCGGCAGTCACGATAAACGACTTTCGATCATTCCAACCTTTCTGCAAGGAGGTGTCTTCCTCCACTTCTCCTGCTTCGGGTCGAAGCAGCTGGGTTGAGAGAAGTCTCATGTTGATCAATGTTTTGATGATTAACTCGCTCCTCATCAGGGATACCCATGTCGAAGAAAGGTGACCCTCCTTGTTGGGAGGCATCCAAATGATGGTTGATGTCCACAGGGGTAACGAGTTCACGTGTTTGAGTACGCCTAGTTTCATGGAGCATCTCAAAGAGCTTCTCATACTGCTCTTGGAGGACCTCATTTTTCATTGCTATCTTGTTGTTCTGAGATTCTAACTCATCGACTTTAGGTTGAAGAGCAACCCTCTTTCATTCCTTCTTTCGTTGCTTCGCACTAGGTGCAAGAGAGGTGTCATTATGTGTGTTGTGGCTTTCTTCGCTCCCCATGTTGGAGAGGGATGCCTGGTCAAAAGAGAGTGTATGAATGGTGGAAACTAGCTTAACAAAGCTAAAAAGAGTGAGAATAAGTGTCGTTCCCACAGACGGCGCCAAATGTTGATGCACAAAATCAGTGAGGACTTTGGTACAACATAAAGTGTTAAGTTTGTGACCTTCGCTAGATTGCTTCGGTCACTAGTATGGATAAGTATGTAAATGGATAGGGACAGGGAAGCAAACACAAGATGTACGTGGTTCACCCAGATTGGCTACGTGCACGGAGTATAGGAGTTCTCATTAATTGTGAAGGGTTTACACAAGTATATATGTTCAAGCTATCCTTTAGTGAGTACTAGTGAATGATTTAGTACAAATGACATTAGGAAATATTATGAGAGAATGATCTCTATTTATAGAAGAAAGTTTCTAGTTTCATTTTGACATTAACACGTGTCGTGTTGTGATTGGCTTCTGATGTTAACACATGTCACGCTATGATTGGCTTCTGATGTCGACACATGTCGCGCTGTGATTGGCCTCCTGGTTAGAGGGAATCTCTTCTGGGTCCTTGACGGTATAACATTAACCGGTGCTCAGTAGTTTCGGGATTGGTCAAGTATGGTACAAACAGTTGTTGTTGCCTTGATTTCCAAGACCTTGATCCCTTCGATGGCGACATTCTTGAGCCTTATGGCCTTGCTTTCCACAAACCCAGCAACTTCCCTTGATTTTCTTGAAATCTTCGTACCAGGGATAAAATGTTTTTCCTTCTTCTTAGTTTTTTGGAATTTCGGCCTTTACTTTGATGAACTTCCTTCAACAACTTTCGCCTTGGCTTCCATACTCAAAATCAGGCTATTCTCATTCTTTCTGTTATCTTCCTCAATTCTCAGCTTCACAATGAGATCCTCAAGGGTCATCTCGTTACGTTTGTACTTAAGATAACTCTTGAACTCTTTCCAAGAAGGTGGTAGTTTTTCTATAAAGGACGCCACTTGGAAAGACTCATTGATCACCATCCCTTCAACATGAATGTCATGGATGATTTTTCTGGAGATCTTCAGTTTGAGAGACAATAGACTTGGAATCCACCATTTTGTAGTCCAAAAATTTGCCCACGACAAATTTCTTTAAACCAGCATCCTCGGTTTTATATTTTTTCTCAAATGATTCCCAAAGTTCCTTGGCTGTTTTGAATACCACATAGACATCATACAACGAATCATCTAATGCATTGAAAATATAGTTTTTGCAGAGGAAATCATTATTTTTCCAGGCATCAATGGCCGTTAAAGTTTATGCAGAAAAAATATTTTCTCCATCTGCAGTAGGCTCAGTCTCGCACAAAACATTAGCCAAGTTCAATGTTGTCAAATAAAACAGCATCTTCTGCTGTCATCTTTTGAAATCTCCGCCCTTAAATTTCTCAGGCTTCTCAGAATGAGGTTTAGTTACTGATTGTTCCATACTGTTCGAAGATTAGATTGTTGGAGAACAATTCAGAAATAAATAAAAATAACAGAACTCGAAATTGTAGAATATTTATTAATCAAAATACTTGCTGTGCGAAATACAGAAATAAATACAAGAATATCAATGGTACTAACGTGATTACATAAAGTAGAGGCTAACGTAATAGATATGTCATTCGAACAGTATTTCCGTCCCACTCTTATGCTTATGGTTCAACAACGTCTGCTCAACCAGGATTCAACTACCTAATTCTACAACCCGTACTGGATTCTAGAATTCTAGCGAATTTGCTTTGTGTGCTTACTCTCTGGAAATTTCGTACGGAAGAAAGGAGGACGAAAAGATGATCTGGAATGGAACTGAAGACTCAAGTTATGTAGGCTCTTTCATACCTCTTCAAATACCTTTTGGATGTATCTAAAGCTATACAACTCTTTCCAAAGAGTTGTGTCTATTAATCAAAAAGTTTTTAATTAATTTTAATTAAAAACTTAATTCGAAAATTAAAACTAATTGATCAGATTAATTTTAATTATTAGGCCCCAAGTGCCCCAAGGCCCAAGGCCCAAGGCCTAAGGCCCTTGTCTTGATTAATTAATATTAATTTATATTAATATTATGGTATTGTTTGTACCATACTTAGGGCCTCCGTATTTAGATCTCGTATAAATACTCGGGGTACTCAAATGTAATTATGTAATAAATGAAGTGGCAAATATGTAAAAAAGGGAGGAGCCCTTAGTCTATAAAATGGCCTCCTCACCCTCACAATCAAAGGGCTCTCACCCTCACAATCCTCTCACAAACAGAGAAATACAATATCAGTATGGACGTAGCCCAAACATTGGGGTGAACCACGATACATCTTGTGTTATTTACTTTCTTGCAGATTCACGGTCGGATTTACATTGTTCCAAGACCCCTCCGATTTTATGCATCAACATTTAGTGCCGTTTGTGGGAAACGACACGAAAAGCTATGTCGGTTCTCTTTCATTTTTTCATCTCACCACCGTGAGACCTCATCACTGTCCATCGTGGATCTGTAAAAAACCCACACAGAGACAGAGCCATGGAGATAATAAAGGAGAAGAAGCTACAAAGCGCACCAAATTCCCAAATTTCCCCGCCACTGCCCGTAGACACCACCATGACCATAGATCCCAACCACACGTGTCTAAATCCCCACCACTTCGGTCATGTGATCTTGACACATGCGCCCCAATATTTGTTGTTTAATATTCTTAAATTTTTCCCTCATCTTGGGGATTTTTGGAATGTCCCTGTAAGCTTCAAAATGGCTACATAACTGGTTCACAGCCTCCAATTGTGCAGCTGCCTCTTTATATTGTCATTTTGAAGCCATTACTTAGAGCTACTCAACAGCAGAGATGAGCATGGTCAGGCAATGAAGAGCACTTTCGTCTTAATTTCGCGGATTTTATACATGAGTTCTTGCCGCCATGGCATGCGTAACAACGGCGAGATCTTCTTTCGCTTTCGTTCCTGAATTGCTCTGCTAGCGAACCGCCGCTAAAATTTTAGCTTCGACAAACCCAAAGCTGAACCTCGAAGCTCAAAGCAGCAGCTTCACGCTTTTGCCTCAAAATCTCCCTTTTAAAATCTCCAAATTGAACGACCCGTACGCCTCCGACGACCCGAAAAAAATGTTGGAGATCCGACTAGTCCAGGGCTCACTGCTGAATGATGCGAAATATATAAGCACACAAATTAAACCCTCTTTTATCAATTGTAGCAAAGTATGTAAGTAGGGATCGTTCTAAGCCGGGGATTAGGAGGGATTGCTAAAACACTTAAAACTGACTCAAAAACATGAAACAAAGTTTAAAACACTAAACTAGACTCAAAGAATGCAAAACTAAACTAGAAAACACTAAAACAACTCAAAAGACTCAAAACAGCCCAAAAACACTCAAATCTGCCTAAAAACACAAACTGGGCAAATTTGAACTCTAACACTCCTTTAGACGAATTTTTGGGTTTTCTTGACTCAAAACACTTAAAAACACAATCTAAAACATATTCTAACTAGTTAGACACTCTAAAGTAAAGGGGGTTTGGTTTTGGACGAAAATTAAATGAAATTAAACAAGAAAGACTTAAACAGATTTTAAACGAAATTTGGTGAATTAGATGGATGATTGGCTAGCTAGGAGGTTCTTCTCCACACATGTCACACTTGCATACAAAACGATTTCCAATTGCTTTCCAATAAACTATGAATCCTCAATGCCCCAGATTAACCGTGAATTGCACTAATTAACCTTCAGATTTTCCTAAAGTTATTGAATTGGATGATTGCATACAACAACCCAAAGTATTCCCCACAAGTTCTCCACATGAATTGCATAATAAAGATACAAGCAAGAATCATTAAGTTCTATGAAAATCATAAGCATTGACGAGGCATTTGTTACTATGAATTGCATGAAACTTATGCCAAGAATTTACTTAACACGATTGTGATTAAAAACCTTTACTACTCTTGAATATAAGTTCATAACGATTAGGTGAAACTCCCTTATATCCTAGCATTAGATTTATGCATGAAAATTAAGCGTGCACTCTCAACCAACACACACAAATCAGTTTTAATTCATATATAGATAAGCAAATTGAATTCACAACTTATGAAACGCAACTGAAAGTAATCAAATTATATAGCAAGCATAAACATGGTTTCGAATTCCCCCCTAGCCAAGGGGGGTTTAGTTCCTTATATGCACAAAGCAAAGATAAATAAATTTAGACATTGAAATCCAAAGAAAGAAAACACCTAGACGCGCCAACTTGGACAGCAGGTGCATCCACGAACTTCTCCTTCCTCCTTGCTGCAGCACAAAGCTTGAGGACAGGTTCTTGGGGTTATGAATGGTGTAGAATGGATGGGGAATAGTATGGTGGTGTTTAGGATGGATAGGTGGTGCGGCAAGGGGTGGTTTTGGTCAGGAATTATGGAAGAATGGTGGTGGAAGCTGCGACAGAGAATGGGGAGATGTTTCTGGTGTGAATGATGAATTATGAGGGGTGGTAGTACGGCCAAGGGCTGAATAAGAGTATATATAAGCACATAAAACCCTAGGGAAATCAGATATGGACTTGTAAAATCCAAATCCACAAGGAAAAAGGCTTAAACAATCAGAATCCCCAAGGGAAAAGGCCAAAAGGTGCGCTAGGTATAGGTAAGAAAGGATAAGGCTTCTAGAATGCCTTGCAAGGCAAAGAAAAGAGGTTTCCTTGCTGATATTGGTGCGGCAGATATGGGGAGTGTTCTAGAACATTTTCTTTGTGTCCAAAAAACGCTTAGGAAGCCTTCAAAATAGCTAGAACTTAAGGCCATCTAGGTTTAGGAAAGGTCGACCCAAAATAAGAAACTTTAGGCTTAACTTTCCTACTTCAAGTAGGAAACCTTGTTGGAGTAGGAATCCTCATTCTTCTAGGAATCCATCTTTGACTAGGACTCCTCCGTTGATTAGGAATCCTCCTTCAATTAGGACTCCTTCAATCTCGTCCATTCCTTTCGTTCCAAGCATGTGATATCCATTCCAAGCTCAATTTTGCTCCAAAAGGCTCCAAAATGCACTACTTTGCATACTTTGCCCTTAAAACCTGAAAACACATGAAAATAACTTAAAAAACTAATTTACCTAAGAAAACACAACGTAAATACACAAGAACAAGCTCACTAAGTCTCATAAATATGCTTCTATCACTGAAAAAGGTGCTAGAGTCTATCAAGGACCTGGTGAACGACGCCAACTTCGACTACTCCTCCTCCGACTTCTCCCTTCAGGCCATGGACTCCAGCCACGTGGCACTCGTTGCCCTCCTTCTCAGATCTGAAGGCTTCGAACACTACCGATGCGACCGCAACATCTCCATGGGTATGAACCTCGGCAACATGTCCAAGATGCTCAGGTGCGCCGGAAATGATGACATCATCACCATCAAGGCTGACGACGGCAGCGATACCGTCACCTTCATGTTCGAAAGCCCCAATTTGATGTTTCCTGTTTCGAAACTCATGCTCTGCGGATTTTGAAAATGTGAGAGCTTGGAAGTGCTTGCTAAGCTGAGAATTGTAGCATTCAAGATGTAGTAGAAGCTGAAAAGGAAAGACAGACGGCATAAAGCGATCATTCAAACCAGCCAACCAACGGAGATCAACACAACTGACTTCAGATGGGTTCTTCCATCAATCTCCTGGCAATTGCTCAACTCTTTCTATCAAGCACTCACTAGTGATCTGATCGGAGTCTCATTCAACAATTGGGAAGCCTGCAGAAAGCGATCCTTCAAACCAGTCAGCCAGCGGAGATCAACACAACTGACCTCAGATGGGTTCTTCCATCAATCTCCTGGTAATTGCTCAACTCTTTCTGTCAAGCACTTACCAGTGATCTGATCGGAGTCTCATTCAACAATTAGGAAGCCTGCAGAAAGCAATCTTTCAAACCAGACAACCAGCGGAGTTGAAACACAATCATGATGTTAGAAATCAATCCTTCAATCATGATGTTAGAAAAAGAAAAAGAAGGATGGGCTAAACGTGGGCTGTACTAGTTGTTAAGAGAATATTCCAGAAAAAGAAAAAAGGAAGAAATGAGTAGAAAGGAGAAGTGACAGAAAGAAAAGCAGAAAGCAAAGAAGCAGACATAATTACGGTGGTGATGGCATGCAGAAAAGGGAATTATAGGCGTGACCCATTGAGTAGAGGGTCGGATTTATTTTTTAATGATGTGATTTATTTATATTTCGGAGACATCTGTATAACCCCATCAGAGGGTAATAATAATAATAAATAAATAATAAATAATAAAAAAAAGGGCAAGCCCAAAATAATGGGTTGTAATGTTATGTGGAGGGCGAAAGCCCATATGCCCAAAAGAGTCAGGCCCTCTATTATCACCAACTAGGTGATCAAAAGTACGTCTAATACTACAAAAAATATTTGGCAACCTGCCACTATTATCACCAACCAGGTGATCAAAAGTACGTCCAATACTCTAAAATTATACATGAGCATCACTCATGTCAATCATACATAAACATTCATGACCATTGACACACCCCATCCCGAATGAGGGCATGCTGGCCATCACGTGAGAGTGACGTAACCATTTACACAGTTCGGAAGCTTTAAAGATACAATTACTAAGATATAACATCCGAGGGTGAATCCTACTTTTGTGAATTCTGTCAGAACACCGTTGGATTCCTCGTGGCCACCAAAGCTCTGCTAACTTGAACCTGGAGGGGCGCAAAACAAAGTTGAGTGGGTCAGTAAAACAAAGTTTTTTGAAAACATTTCATTTAAAACATTTCTAACCCCTCGATGTAAAACCTGTATACTTTCCCAGAAAATAGCATATATATAAACATATATATAAGCAAATATCTCAAATCACAATCCTTTAACACTTTTCAGAAAAATATGCCATGCCAAGTGTCAAAAACATAATATAGATGCATCAATATAAATCAGGTGAAAATAAATCAACCGGAGACCCTGAAGTGGTCCTGTACGGTTGATTCTAAAGCTCAATATCCAATCCAGCCGGAGTCACAAACTGTGACCTGTACGGCACTGCCGGAGTCACCAACTATGACCTGTACGGCACTACACTGCACATAAGTCGGAACTACCTATAGTAGTCTGTTCGACTAGGATGGTGTAATAATACGCTCTAGTGCTTTTCTCATCAATCAACTGTGCACATAATCTAAGGTCACCTACTAGTCGGAATCACCTCAGTGATCTATACGACTAGCATGTCGAAACCCTCTCATGGTCTATACGACATGCACCTACTTGGATCCAAGGTGAGCGTGCGGTGCGGTGAATACTATAAGCACTAATACCAGAGGTTCAGGTTATGAGCTCTCAACACAATTCACATCATCAACAATGCACATGAACAACATAAACTCACCTGATACTCACCTATGCGTCCACAGCACCAATTCACATATATATATGCATCAATTATCAATTCACATATCACATAATATGCATGCATGGCATTTAAAAACGTATTTTCATTCAAACTCAATTTTTGGGAAAAATATCAATAGTATATAGGTATAAACAAAAATATTGTCCACTCACCTGGAGTTCGCCCTACAACTCCCTAGCACAACACATCAAGGCGTCATGACGATCGGCACCTAGAACAATCATCAAATCAAACCTCAGAAATCACATCAATAGGATATATAACTTATATAAAACACGTCACTACGTAGATCGATCTGGAAGATCTACAACTCAGATTTTCAATCCATAACTTCCAGAGGTCCACAATATATCTCTAGAGCAACATCCTAAAATTTCATTACCATCCAACGGTCGGATCTCCGCCAATTGTCAAAACCAAGTGACGGTTAACATTCTATTTTATGAACTTACAACTCCAATTCCGGAAGATCCGTAAATCGGATTCCCAATCCGTCAGTTCCTATAATCCTCAAATATTACGTATTACAACGTATTAAAGTTTGGTGACGATCCAACGGTCGGATCGTCAATTCACATTTTCACCTAACCACGAAACGTAACGAACTTAGGTTCAATTACTCAATTTACGTCCATCAATTATTAAAACTGAACCTAGAACATTAAATACATGCTAAGAATGACATTGGCGGGCCACTGGCCACGCGCCACCGCACGGGCCGCCGCGGGTGGCGGTTGGCCGCCCCTGCTCGCCGGAAAATCCAACTATTTCCAAAAATTCTCAAAAAAAATACAGAATTGAAGATCTCAATGAGTAGAGTAAACTTTATACATGAGGCCAAGGCCAATTTTGCCTGGAAACACTTCAATTTCACCAAAATCCGTGCGGAACCCTAGAATTGGGTGAGTTCCAATTCGTCTTCAAATCAACTCCGCCGTCCCAATCAGTGTTTGGGCTTTGTTCTAGGCCTCAAGAGGAAGCTATGGGTGGTGGCAATTGAAAGAAATTGCTTTGGGATTGGGTGATTCGAAGCCAAAGTAGCCGCACCCCTCCTTGCGATTTTTCTCCATTTTTAAAGTCAAATCTCTCCAATTTTGAGATGGAATGGATAGAGGAAGGCTCCTAGAGTGTTTTCCATGAATTTGCTTGAAGCAATTCGCCGGAAAAATGGGTGAAAATCGTCGGAAATAAACATGGATGCCGACGGGTCAAAAACGGGTCAAGAGGGGATCCGGCCGATCCACCGCGCCACTCTCTCCCTCCTTTCCTCCTTTCCTCTGTTCCGATTGGCCGGTTTCTCTCTCTCTCTCTCTCACCTCCTGATCCATTCTTCTCTCTTTTCCCGATTGGGCATTTCTGCCCAATCTGTTTCCTCTGTTTCTTCTTCCTCCACGCACACACACACACAAAACCTTCTTTCTCTCATCCCAGCCATCCATTTAATTCTTCATTAAATCTGGCCCGTCCATTTTCATAAAAGAAATTCTATATTTTACTAAAATTATAATTCCTAAAATGCCCAAATTTCAAACGTTAATGACTTTTTCGATATAACTCCAAATCATGAACCGTCTGCGCCCACGCTTCCGTAGCGACGAGTACTACGATGATATGTTAAGAAAACAAATCTTAGATGGCACGACATGACGATTAACCTCAAAAAATGCGTGTACCTCAAAGGACATTTTGTAAAATCCTTTATTAAAACTTTAAAACTCTTAAGATTAGGGACGGGCTATCACAACCATCATTCATGTCAACATTCATGAGCATCACTCGTGTCAACATTCATGAGCATCACTCATGTCAACATTCATGAGCATCACTCATGTCAATCAACATAAACATTCATGAGCATCACTCATGTCAATCAGCTTCGAAAGCTTCATTTACAAAGCTTCAGCTTCGAGAACTCCAGCTTCAAAAGCTTCATTTACAAAAGCTTCAGCTTCAAAGCTGTACTTGCAAAGCTTCACCTACAAAGCTTCAGTGCAGGGTATACAAATACCGCCTCCAAACAACCGTCACTTCGGCCCATACATGGATTCAATTTGAAGTATCCAGCCAACAGACTATATTGACTGAAGACTTGGGGGACTACACTATGTACCATATATTGGGCTTTCACAACTGGATCTCATGAAAAATACTTGGGGGACTTAACCCATTATTTATGTATTGAGGAGCGAGCCCTTATTCTATAAAAGAGACTCCCTCACTTTCATTAGAAAGCACCCATTATTTATGTACTAAGGAGCGAGCCCTTATTTTATAAAATGGACTCCCTCACCTTCATTAGAGAGCATCGCCGCCTACTGAGCAACCGCCTTGCCGCGAGCATCAACTCTAGCTCATCATTTATGTATTGAGGAACAAGCCCTTATTCTATAAAAGGGACTCCCTCACCTTCAACGCCACAAGCCGAGCCAACCAAGGCAACATAAGCCACAAGCCGAGTAGCCTCGCAACATGTGTTACTTCTAGTTGAGCATCATTTCAGATTGAGCACCGCCTCATATCGAGTATCATTTCAAGACGACATCTAGTTACTTCGGCCCATGCATGGACTAAATTTCAAGTCTCCAGCCAAAAGACTTTCTTGACTGAAGACTTGGAGGACTACTGTTTGTGCCATACTTAGGGCATCCGTATTTAGATCTTGTATAAATACTCGGGGGACTCAAATATAATTATGTAATAAATGAAGGGGCAAATATGTAAAAAGGGGAGGAGCCCTTAGTCTATAAAAAGGGCATCATCACCCTCACAATCAAAGAGCTCTCACCCTCACAATCCTCTCACAAACAGAGAAATACAATATCAGTATGGACGTAGCCCAAACATTGGGGTGAATCACGATACATCTTGTGTTCTTTACTTTCTTGCAGATTCACGGTCGGATTTACGGTGTTCCAAGACCCCCCCCCGGTTTTGTACATCAACAAGTATAATCATCAAGCCTAATCTACACAATTGGTGGCCCAAGCCTCAATCCCCATTCCAAATGATCCAACACCTAACTAATATTGTAGAGGACAAAATATATATAAAGGTCATTGAGAATCTTATTTTCTCCAATGTAGGATAAGAGTCTTAAAACTCTAACAAAGGGAAGTGCAGGGCGATGGGAATGAGAAACTAAAAATATTTTAATATGAATATTATTATTTTATTTTTTATAAAGTCAGAAATTAAAAATAAAATTATTATTTATTATTATTTTATAAAGATGGGAATGAGAAAATAACAATATTTTAACATGAATATTATTATTTTATTTTTTATAAAGTCAGAAATTAAAAATAAAATTATTATTTTTTATTATTTTATAATAAAAAATAATAATATTTTAATAAAATGGACTAGGTTATTTTTTTAGGGGTGAAGATGCTTTAGCTTATTACTGTTTATTAGGGTCTATTATTGTTCATTGAAGTGGATAAATGGACTGGATGCTAGCGCAAAGTCTTTAGGAGTCGAATTGCTCTTATGCACCATAATGGTGATGAAATAAAGATCCAAATTTGGTTGAAGAAGAGAGGAGGGGGAGTGGGCATGGGAAGAACTTATCCTGTGTGTAAATTTAGGCCACATTTTTTTAAGATAATTTTATATTACTATATGCTCAGAATATTTTAAAAGTTATTTGACTAAAAAATGTAAGAATTTTCTATTGTGGGTGGGACGGGCCTTGTGTTGAATGATTTGAAATCACTGTGCTTATGTATATTTTGTATTTCATTTCTTTGTGTATACATCTTGCTTTTTCTTCATTCTTTTTTTTTCCTTTAGCTTGTTGCGCGACGTATAATTTTTCTCCTTAATTTTGGAATGTTCCTAGACCTATTGAAGCGAAGACCCCTATAGTTTTATCATTGTTACAAATTTGATGATTGTATGATTAAACCTTTGCCTTTCTTTTTTCGGCCCTAATATGAACATTACTTCCTTGCAAAAGAAATTTGTCAATTTTGTGATCGTTGAACGATTCTCCAAGTACGCACATTTTACGACCATATCTCGTATATATTCTGCAACAACTTAAGGGTTTATGCTTTATAAGGCTCATAGTTGTCATTGAGTTTCAATTACCATCCCCAAACAGACAGACAAACAGAAGTGCTTGTAGATGTTTAGAAATTTCTCTTGGATGTTTTCTGCAATTTAGAACTAAAGCAATGGCTTCCCTCGCTTTCTCGGTATGCATGGAGTTGCGACATGTAGGACCGTCTTTGAGATTTTGGGGTCCTTGTGTGAATTTTATAAAAGGGCCCCTCCTTAAGATAGTTTTTTTTATTTTTTTTATTTTTTTTTATTTTTTTATTTAAGGTAGGACAATGTATTGACACTATAAAGCAAGCACTTAAATCAAAACAAAGTTTAGCGCTTACTGATTGCAAGTTTAAAAATATCATTAATAATACGTAAAAAGAGCTACAAACATAACGTTAACTAAATAATCAAAAGCAGTTCAACCTTAAACAATCAAACATAAAAAAAAATTCAATAACTCTAACTTAAAAAATTTCACTTGAATATATAACATAATTATATAATAAAATTAAAAAATACCGTATTTAAGTTGATATTATTGGCACTTAAAATATCTCATTGTACTTCAAATTTTTATATTTAGAAAGAAAGAAAAAAATTACTTTATAAGGAGTGCACGATGAGATTATTATTATTATTTTTTTGTTAAACGATAGATTTTGTTAGATTAGATGTTAATATAGTTACCGATGGGATTTGAACCCACGTTGTCATGCAAGGGCTGAACACCTTTCCACCACTGTGGTAAATGACCAAGGTATTAAATATCGATGATATCGGAAATATCGGTAGTCCAAATACACGAAAATATCGATAGAAATATCGGGATATTATCGATATCGATAAAAATAATATGGAAACCACGGAAATTGTAAGAAAAACTTGGAAATTTTTATTGAAACTTTGCAAGATGTTTATTTAGTCAATGATCTATTAGTTTATCACAAAAAATTGGAAGGAAATGCATTGCATGATGGATTTAATTGATTTAAGTTGATTATATAGCGAGCTGGCAAACATTGTGAGTGTAGAAAATATGTAGTAATTAATGAAAGAAATTTAAACACACCATAATCTTTTATATATAATGAATTAGTACAATATTTTACACTTTATACATTGCATGGTAAGATACATGAGTGACTTAGTACCACATAGAGTTCCTATGAGGTTCAAATTTTTCACTATCTTCATCATCTCTATGTGTAGAGTGAGTGTATTGTGAAGAGTAGTTATCAAATGATAAATCCCCAAAATAGTTTTGCATGTAATTGTTAATATGCCACCCATTGGATCCGAGATTGGTTGACGTTGTCCATAAGCAAAATCATTTGAAGATTGAGTCTCGGATTGTTTCCATGAGTAGCTCGATTCTATCTCAACAGGAATGGGATATGAAGGGTAGGGAAATGGTTAGTTATGAGTATAACCATAGTTACTACTTCCCACTCTAACAGAGTCCGAAGTTATAGATAACGAGTCATCTTATTGACTTGACAAAATCCCCTTGCCTCTTTCTCTACTAATATAGTCCTTCCCTATGGCACCAATTCCTGGTCCTGCCCGTCTACTGCCATGGTCCTCATCCTGTGTTACATGCGTGAAGTTTGCCTCACCAGTGAAGTGGCTCATAAATTCGGGAGGTGGTCCAATATAGTTTCCACATCCACCACCACTACCTCCAGCTCCACTATATCCTTCATCATTCCCACCTCCGATGGTAGGTGAGTCTCCTGATCTTGTACTAGAGCTATCATTAGTATTAGCACGATGTTGTGGTTGTGTAGGATTGGAAGAAGGTGGAATTCCAGTGTTTCTTGGTCTTGCGCGCAAAAATTCTTCCAAAGAGTCAGCGCTGCTAGATCCCACCTCCTCTTCTAATACTCTTTCTACATTTATCCCTTCATTACGTGCTTCTTCAGCAACTTTGTGAGCTGGGTTGCCTTCATCATCATCTAAATAAAGAGGTCTAATCCATTGATAAAGTTGGTTACCCTCTGTATCATCATCTTCAGCAACAATATCAAACACGTCTAGTGGGTCACCATGGTCGACATGATTTATTTCTGCTTCCTTATCTCGAATTTGAAGCTTCATGTTGTAGTAGCAATAAATTAATTTTTCCAACCTACTATGAGCCAACCTATTTCTTTGCTTTGTATGTATGAGTGCAAATGTGCTCCAATTTCTTTCACAAGCAGATGAGGAAGCTGTTTGTGATAATACTTTGATTGCTAACTTTCTCACAGTTGGTGCATCAGTCCCATACATTATCCACCATTCAGCTACAATGAAAAACAATGTTGATAAGCCTAATAACTCCAACAAATTCTATTATAAACTGATAGTGAAATATGTTTACACTCACTAGGACACATTTTTGTTCGAGCAGTAACTGATGTTGGTTCTCCAAAAGTTCTTCTTGCATCTTTAAACCATGTTAGCTGAATTCAATAAATCGTGTTAGTTTAATCCAACAAAGTAATTATTATAATTTAAGTAATTGTGTACCTCATTTCCAAATTGGCCAACTGCTGGTGATGCAAAGTCTAATTTAGAGTATACATTATGTACAACACGTATAAGGGTACCATCATCTCCAACACCGGGTCTGTATTGGTATCGAGGATTCAAATAATATGTTGTTCAAAGAAACACATACTCTAAAAAGAGAAATAATACTTATGCAACTAAAGAAATGAATTGCAAATTATGACATAATTTATACCTGCTGCATGCAAATCGTGGTATAATGTTTTAGACCATCGGTCTTCAATTATCTTTATGACCCACCTTGCACCATGTTTTCTTTCCAATTCATCATTCACTACACGCATTAACTCATATATTGCCCCCATAGTAAGATACACTTCTGTGTCAACGATCCGTAAAACTTTGTAAAGAGGTTCAAACACTTGACACACATGTTCTGATTGAGTCCAAAAAGCATGATCAAGCACTATACTTTCCACCATACGACCTGCATTTGAGCGGCTCAAATTGTGGTTGGCCCAATCGTCACTAGTGAATAGTTGCTTCAACTCTGCTTTCTTCTTAAGTAGGCTGTCTAATGCAATATAGTTGGTGGCGAATCGAGTGGTAGCTGGACGAATAATTTCTCCTTTGCAAAATTCACACATCTTTGCCAACAACCAACCGTGATTGTAAATATAATTTGTGATCGTTCTAGCTCTTTTTACCACAATAGCAACATTCTCTCTCTTCCCCATTGCCTCAAACATGAGATCAATACAATGTGCTGCACATGATGTCCAAAACACATTATGATGCTTCATTAACTTTTTTCCAGCTTTGACAAATGCAAAACCGTTGTCGGTCATGACTTGGACAACATTATGCTCTCCCACCTCCATGATTACATCCCTCAATAATTTGTAAATATACTTGTAGTTCTTTATATGGTCTGAAGCATCAACAGACTTAAAAAAAATTGTCTTTCCCTTGGAGTATACCATGAAGTTTATGATAGACAATCTGGTCGGCCCAGTCCATCTGTCACACATGATTGTGCAACCATTAGTTTCCCACTTTGACCTCAATTTGTTAACATACTCGCATATGTCTTTATACTCCATATCCAAATATTTTTTTCTTGCCTCATAGGGAGTGGGAGGTTGTACTCCAACACCGGCCTGTTGACATCCCACTATCATATTTTTGAAATGATGTGATGATGCCTTCTCAGCAGGGACATTTTCATAGATAAAGAACTTGCTAATTAGACGCCCCATTCCCTCCTTCACATTACCTCCAGGGAAATAACTCCAAACACTCTTTTGACGTGCTTTGGATGACTTATATAAACTTGGGGCTATTGGTGGTGTTGGTTATGATTCTCTAACGCTGCCTCCCTGTCTCATTTGCGCACCACCACTTGTTCTGGAACCTTGTGCTCTATTAGGAATTTTATGAAGGTGTTCTCTTTCCTATGCTGACTGTTTGGAGGCACGTAATGCTTGTTTCAAACTGCGTTGTTCTTCAGGTCCCATGTCATCATCACATTCGTCCTCATCGTCATCATCATCACTGTCAACCGCTTGGCCAATGACTTCTCCTCGTAGCCCAGCTCGAATATATTTCCATTCCATGTGTTATCTTTTCCTTCTGCTGTTTTTTATTTTTTTAATAATGTGGTGATGAATGCCTTCACTTCTGGGGGGATATTATCGCATCGTTGGACATTTTTTACTGGATCTAATCCACTAAAATGGTATTTAAGTCGTGTCACTCTACCACTCTTCATTACCCGACCACAATATTTGCAAATTGTGCCATGTTTGTTTCCGTCTATTGGGTCTCCATGTTCCCAAGCTAGATCACGTTTAGTAACTCCACTGGACATTTTAAACGTACCTATATTTATTTCATGAAAATTAGACAATTTTTTTTTGGCCAAAAAATATAGTAGTGATGATGGTTATATAAGAGAACCTAAATAATAAAATTATTATACAGAAGAATTAAATATGAAGTAAAGAAAATTATTGTAAAAATTTAAGTAATTATAAAAATAATATGGACTAATAAAACCTAATATTAATGAATAATAATCCAATATGATTAAAAATAATCCTAATATTAAACATAGTAATGATTCTAATGAATAATAATCCAATTTGATAATAATCCAATTTAATAATAATCCAATTTAATGAATAATCCAATTTGATAATAATCCAATTTAATGAATAATAATCCAATTTGATAATAAAAAAAACCTAATATTAATGAATAATAATCCAATTTGGTAAAAAAATAATCCTAATATTAAACATAGTAATGATTCTAATGAATAATAATCCAATTTGATAATAATCCAATTTAATAATAATCCAATTTAATGAATAATCCAATTTGATAATAATCCAATTTAATGAATAATAATCCAATTTGATAATAAAAAAAACCTAATATTAATGAATAATAATCCAATTTGATAATAAAACCTAATATTAATAAAATAATAAATAACATTAAACATATAAAAATTATCTTAGGGAATAATTACACAACATTACTTAATTACTTAAAAAAATTAACATGTAATTGTTAACATTACTTAATTACTTAAAAAAATTAACATACGAGTCCACACAAATTTTTTTTGTTGTTGTATAAATTACAATAATATAAATATAAGTTTGTAAACTTACCTTAAATATGGAACCCTTTGTGTTGAACCTTTGGAATGGATCTGGAATGACTCTGAAAGAGGTAAGGGAAGAAGAAGAAACGAAAAGGTCTAATAGAGGTTTTAATTTTCGAAGGGTCAAAAAATGAGTGATGATCTGATACAGAGGCATTAATAATGTGAAAGAATATCACAGTGGCACACGGTTTTGAATGAAACCACCATCCATGGTCTGAAATTGTACAAGTTATAATTGTAAAATTGTACAAGTAATTCTAAAAGTTGTCAGGAAGTTCCTGAGTCCTGAGTCCTAAGTCCTGACAGGAACCACACACACACACACAAACACGCCACCACACACGCACACAGACATCCCATACGCAGACACACAGAGACCTTAGTCTCTCTATCTTGATCCTTCTTAGTCTTTCTTTCTCGATCCTTATCTCTTCTCTCCCTTTTCCATCCCCCACACACACACACACAGATCTCTCGATCTCTCTTCTCCCTTCTCCCACACGCACGCACAGAGACCTCAGTCTCTCGATCCTTCTCCCACATGGCCTTCTGCTCCTCCCTCGCCTTCCTCCTCGTCCGCGTCTTCCGCCTCGACGGCGCCGTCTCGAGTCGAAACTCTTATCTCTCTCCTTTCTCTCTGCACCAAGACCCACATACACACACGCACACCTTCGCACCTGCTTCAGGAAGACACCCACCTCGTCTTTCTCCCTCTCCTTCTCGTCTCTGCAACTCGGCGAACGCAGGAACCCTTCGATGAGTTTCTTGAATTTCTCCGGTTAGGTAAGCTTCGGGTTTACCTCTTTATGTTCTAGATTAAAGCTTAGATGTGAAATTTAAGTTCTATCTCGTGTTTTTGCAAGGTTTTTGGGACGAAATTGGCTCGGGAATAGGCACACACATTTCCGGCGAGGCCGTGGGTGTCGACGAACTTTCCGAACACCTCCGACCGTTTCACGGCAAACGGAAGTTATAAAAACATTCCTCTCGTCTTCTATTTCATTTTGATACCTAGATCGGAGTCTAGGGTGCTCTTTTACAGTCGGCTGAAGCTCTAGAAGCTCCGGCGTTCTTCTTCAATTTGCACAGATATAAAATTTCACGATAATATCAGTAATATCGCGATATTATCGATATTATTGATAATATCGCGATATTTTGATGAAAACCAATTGGATACCTATTAAATATCGTTACCGCAAAAAACCGATAATATCGGTGATATTTCGCCGATATAATCGGCATTTAAGACCTTGTAAATGACCACTTGCAATGCACGATGAGACTTTAAAGTGCTATCAAAAACAATTTTTAAATATAGAACATTATTACATAAAAAAAAAGCTATTTTTAAATATAAAACATTATTACATATAAATATTAGATGACAAATATTTTGAAAGCCCCTTCAAATTTGAAGCCCTATACGACTACACATTTCGCTTCCCCTCAATGCCCCCTCTAGCAACATGTCTCACCATTCTGCTACTAATATGACTCTATATGAGGTGGTGTATAGCCATCAATCACACCTCCTACTTCCAACATATGAAGTTGGTAGTACAACAACAACATGTTTGGTGGATAGAAGCCTGCTTGTCTTTGAATGAAAAACACCATTTTATTTTATATTTTTGTTATTTTCTCGGGTCCAAGGACCAAAACGACGTTGTTTGGCCTGGGTGTTCAAAAACAAAGGAAACCTGTTGCAGGGCACCTAAACGCAAAACGGCCACATCAGAGTAGCAGCAGCCTAGCAACGGGTGAAAATCTGTGTCTTATGGACGAATTTCAGCGACCGGAGTGCGGCCACACCTCCTTACACTTTTGTTGTTCGCCACGCCACTACTAGACAATAACTCGCTAACCGGTCCTATTCCCGATCAATGTATCCAGTTGCTTAAACTTCATTGATCTCAATGTTGATTACAACAGGTGTGAAATTCTGTCCTCGAAATTTCACTATTCATTATGTATCTCGTAATTTAAATTCGTATTTCACGTTTACGTTATTTTTATTACTTAATTTTAATTCTGTAAATTTTGGGAATTAAATCGAATAGTTATCAGGTTTGAATTTTCGTAATTAATCTTTAAGATTTGTTCACCTTTCAAGGTCACAAGTAACGTTTTCGAGTGGATCTTGAAACCACAAGCTCATAGGCCGAAGTCATTTGGGAGTCTAGGTTTTAACGGTATAGTTACGGATATTTGAAGTTGTTACTAAATTATAGACTTTAAATTTATTTTAAAACTCCTACCATGTGGGAAAGGGACCAATCAGAATATATATAAAATAAAATATAAAAAAAATGGATAAGCCAATGAGGAAAGGAAATCCTCCCTCCATTATGGACCCGTGCACCACCATCAACCCGGTTTAATTCCGGCGAATTTCGCCATTTTTTTCGTTGAATCACCACCATCCAACACCTGCAAAACACTCAGTGATTTCCCATCTTCCATCTCCACCCAAATTTGAGGATATTTAAGTCCAAAATCGTGTAAAACCGTGCGGGTGACCCATGGAGATTTGACGGCGATTCTGCCATTCCGGCTAGTTTCACCACCCACCACCAGAATCAACTCCCCTTGGACCCAGGAACAAGACCCAATCAGTTGTAGGGGCGTTGGAACATCGAGGAAGTCGAATCGAAGAACACCCATCTTAGGTTTCCGGCAGGTTTGAGCGAATTTGGGGTTTTTCCCGACCAAATCGAAGAACACCCATCTTTCAGTAGTTTTACATTTTGCGTTTGAATATAATTGTCCTACGAGTGATAGAGTTTTGGACGTCCTAATCATTTGTTGCTTTTAAATAATCCGCAGACTTCTGTCTATTTGACTTTTGCAGTGTGTAAGATTATTTTTTATTTTTTTATTTTTTTTGAACAATTGGATGTTTGTGGTATGAATGAGTATTGATTCTTGAATTGACAAGTACTCTTGGGAGGAAGTGCAGATCATGTGTTTTATCATTATCCTATAGCCTTATATGCGTAGCTGAGATTGTGTAGGGAAGGAAATGTAAGTTGGGTAATTCCTGCAGGGTACATAAGTAGTTTGGTGTTGATATGAAGGCTTTTGTGAAGGTGCTGTATGCCAGCAATTTTTGGGGTTTCTTAGTTTGAGAGAAACACGAGGATCTTTGAAAACGATATTTGGATGAGGACTAGTTACCGAATAAAGTTAGATTTTGTTCACCACGTTGGCTGACTATTTTCTCAATTTTATGATCCATATTCTTTGATTGGAAAGGTACTCTTTTTTGGATATTCTGGTGGATATTCAAGTGTGCTTTGGAACTTAATGTCAGCCCCTATAAAAATCTGCACTCGACGAAGCTTCAGAAATCGAAGAGGCGCCTGCTCAGAAATCGAAGAGGCGCCTGCTCAGAAATCGAAGAGGCGTTTGCTTTCTCAAAAGATGGGCTGCTCAGAGACCACGAGGGTTGATCTCAGAAATCGAAGAGGCGTTTGCTTTCTCAAAAGCTGGGCTGCTCAAAGACCACGAAGGCCGATCTCAGAAATCGAAGAGGCTTGCTTTCTCAAAAGCTGGGCTGCTCAGAGACCACGAGGGCCGATCTCAGAAATCGAAGAGGCACCTACTTTTCCAGCCTTGTCAGCACCTGTCATACGCACACTCAGCTTTGCGGAAATTATGGGCATTCTGTCGAAGATTTCTGGTGAAGTATAAAGCACATGAATCGTACTGTTCAATCACCCACTTCCCACACGCAACAGTAACTCATGGGTATCACAGATAACTTTGCCAAAGTTCTCTGACAAAGTTGAGACACGTGAAGCTTGCAGCTCCCGCTACATCGCTCTGACCAAGAAGGGTAAAAGAATTGCAAAGAAACAACACTAACAAAGTTTAGACACATAAATTTTGAAGGTCTAGCTACCATATTATTACCCACAAGGGTAAAGGAACAGTACCACTGCTGGATAATTGGAAAGTCCCGGTGTGTCAACCTCTGTGCTTCGTGGCAAGGTAGACTAGCAAACATGCCCAACCTTTACTCACATTCGAGAAAACACTCCCAACAGGATTGCTTGCTCCAAAATCGAAGAGGCACGGCCCTCCGAATCTCGAGAGCCAGACTCCCAACATGATTACTTTCTCAAAAATCGAAGAGAGGGTAAAGGAACAGTACCACTGCTGGATAATTGGAAAGTCCCTGTGTGTCAACCTCTGTGCTTCGTGGCAAGGTAGACTAGCAAACATGCCCAACCTTTACTCACATTCGAGAAAACACTCCCAACAAGATTGCTTGCTCCAAAATCGAAGAGGCACCGCCCTCCGAATCTCGAGAGCCAAACTCCCAACATGATTACTTTCTCAAAAATCGAAGAGACACCGCTCTCCGAATCTCGAGAGCTAGACCCCCAGCAGGATTGCTTTCTCAAAAATCGAAGAGGCATCGTTCTCCGAATCTCGAGAGCCAGATCCCCGACAGGATTGCTTGTTCGAAAACCGAAGAGGCACCACTTTCCCAACTTCAAGAGCTGGATCTCCTTGGATAAAGCTTGTCTGTAATCTTCACACGCAACATCAGCTTTCCAGATACCACAAACCACTTTTTCAAAGTGCTCTGACAGAGTTAAAACATGTGAAGCTGGCAGCTCCAACTACCGTGCTATGACCAAGCAGGGTAAAGGAATAGCATTATTACTTGATGTTAGGGAGACTCCTATATATGTCGACCTGCAAAAATGCTCAACCCTTTCTCTTATCTGAGAGGGCACTCCCAACGAAGCCTTTCGAAATATTCAGCTTTCTTTCCCCCCGATAATACCTCTGTAAACAAGCTATACTAGAGCAAGAATATCTCATATCATCAGGGTTAAAAGCAAGAGTATCCCATATCATGCTTTTTCCCTGTCTTTTCCTTTGGCCTTGTTCTTACCTGCAAGACAAGGAGAAAGAGAGCAATCAGTTAGCACTTGGAATCAAGCTTCCAGCCAGGAACTGACTGCCTGGAACCCCTTACCTGATTACTTACCTGGCATTGCTCTCGAGTACTCATCTTCAACATCTTATGCTTCCAGGGAAGATACCACATCTGCCTGAGGAACAGATAGGGCAAGTGAGAAGGATACAAGGAAGCATGTGGAGACAAGCGTAACAGCACACGTGCCGATACATCCACTACTCTGTCAAAAGCAAAAGTATCCCATATCAGCAGGGTCGAATGTACTCTAGATTTGATGGACTTGTTTTGACCCTCAAATTCTTCAGTCGGCCTTATACTCTGGAGGAAACCAGAAAACCCTCCAGCCCGGTTCAAGAATAAGCCTGTGGAAAGTTACTTCTTCAAAAGCAAAAGTATCCTATATCATCTCTTCTCATTTTTCTTCTCTTTATCCTTCGTGCTGCCTGCAAGATAGGGAGAATGTGAACAATCAGCCGGGCTCTGATTGCTTACCTTGTCTGTCACCTCTTTCAGCAGATCCCCTAGCCCGGCGACTTGGGGGACTCCTACTACATGGTTTGTATCGCGCTTGACCAAGCCTGAAACTACAAGTAAGCTTCAAGTGAAATTGATACATTACCTTGTGCATCTCCACCAGTTACAGATACCACCCCTGGATGGAGGAAGAGTACTTCCAGAGAAGATGCCACATCTACCTATGAGACAGATAAGGTAAGTCAAGACGATACCACACTCCGGTACTTAGAAGTTTCGTGGTTACGAGATCATTTTCCCACAATATTTCCTAATGTCATTTGTACTAAATCATTCACTTGTACTCACTAAAGGAGAGCTTGAACCTATGTACTTGTGTAAACCCTTCACAATTAATGAGAACTCCTCTATTCCGTGGACGTAGCCAATCTGGGTGAACCACGTACATCTTGTGTTTGCTTTCCTATCTCTATCCATTTATATACTTATCCACACTAATGACCGGAGCAATCTAGCGAAGATCACAAAAAGTGACCGTTTTCGCTACCTAGGATCTATCTTGCAAGAGAACGGAGAATTAGATGGAGATCTCAACCATAGAATACAAGCTGGATGGATGAAGTGTAAGAGTGCACCCGGCGTGTTGTGTGACCGTCGTAGGCCACTGAAGCTCAAGGGAAAATTTTATAGGACGGCAATAACGCCAGCGATGTTGTATGGCACAGAATGTTGGGCGGTGAAGCATCAACACGTACACAAAATGGGTGTAGCGGAGATGAGGATGCTTCGTGGGATGTATGGGCACACGAGAAAGGATAAGATTGGGAATGAGGATATCCGAGGTAAAGTAGGAGTAGCCAAAATTGAAGGAAATATGAGAGAAAATCGGTTCCGGTGGTTTGGACATGTGCAAAGAAGGCCTACTGACGCTCCAGTTCGAAAATGTGACTACGGGACAGAGGTTCAGGGCCGAAGGGGTAGAGGAAGACCTAGGAAAACTTTGGAAGAGACCCTAAGAAAAGACTTGAGTACTTGGATCTAACGGAGGACATGACACAAAACCGAGCGCAATGGCGTTCTAGGATTCATATAGCCGACCCCACTTAGTGGGAAAAGGCTTTGTTGTTGTTGTTGTTGTTGTTGTCCTGTATGCAGGAAGAAATTGTATTGTTCATGTAATCTGGTTTTTATTGTTGTCCGTTTTATGGTGGGGGACAACTTAACCGAAGAGATTGCATTTTGTTGAGGAGATTGGGTAGGCAATTAAAGCATTCCTTCTTATGCACCATAATGGTGATGAAATAAAGATCCAAATTTGGTTGAAGAAGAGAGGAGGGGGGGAGTGGGCATGGGAAGAACTTATCCTGTGTGTAAATTTAGGCCACATTTTTTGAAGATAATTTTTTATTACTGTATGCTCAGAATATTTTAAAAGGCATTTGACTAAAAAAATGTAAGAATTTTGTATCTAGCTACTAACATAAGGAAATGATGTTTTAAACTTTCAGTTTTTGAATGCTGATTCTGCATATTTGCTTTAATCTGTTTACCATTTGGTATAAGGATTTGTACAAGAGCAGCTGCGACAATCGCCTTACTGAGATCATAGAAAGGGCCTCTGCTGATAGATGTGAGGTATATGCTGCAGGATACTTGAGCCTAAGCGCATATTTGCATTAATCTTTAGCTACCGTCTTGACTTAGTGAATACTACTTGAATCTAGGCTGAGTCCCTGGCTAAGAAATATGAAGAGAAATACAAACAAGCTGGAGATGTAGCTGCCAAGCTGACTATTGAAGAAGCCACGTTTCGTGATTTACAGGTAGCTTTCACCACATATAAATTTGTGGACAATTAGTGACCCATGTTGTGTGTTTGCTTTTGCTCATTCGAAGATCAAAGTGTTAAGTGTTTGCTATTCATTTTATCTGAATCATAATTGCCTGAACATGTGAGATGGCGTGCTTTTATTTTTTATGAGATAAGTGCCAATAAAAATTCAAAAACAAGCATGAGTAGGACATTTTTCTTTTAGGAGAAACAAAAAGAAAAATATTTTATAATTTTTAGGCCTGGTGGGAGGGATAGATAGCTGATGACAGAGAGAAAGTAGTGTGGGAAAATAGAATCAGTTGAATGGTCATACCCCAAGTGGTGTATTCTTTTTATTATCATGGAGTGAGTATCTTACGTGATTTATATGCAGGAGAAGAAAATGGAGCTAAACAGGGCAGTTGTCAAGATGGATCGAGAAGGTGATGCTGATGCGCACTTCAGGTACCTTTGCACAATCTTGCTGTTTAAAAATTACCTTTGCTCAACTTGTCTTAGACCGTTTCCAACTGAAATTTTCAGGATCGTGTTGATCACATCCAATTAGATCTTGATGGGCTTGTGAAAACTCTCAATGAGCACTGCAAGAATATGGACTAGGCGGAAAGCCTACAACATTAACTGAGCTTCCCTTTAGTACGTTGATCTCTTTCCTTAGCTAATTTCTTGGGAGTCTAAGAATCATATCAATAATGATAAGAATACTTCCATTAGCTTATTCTTTATCAAACTATCTGATGGATTGTAGATAGAACACATTGTTGTTGGATATACTTTTGCTTTGGGTTTGTCAAATTATTTCAATTTATTAATGGCATTGCCTTTCTAGAACCCAAAAGTCATTCTGTTGTTAAATTATCAAAATCCTACGCAGAAACCCTTATTTTCACTATTGTAATCTTTTCGTGATCACTCTGGTTTGTTTGATTACCATTATTCGAATTCAATGAAGCGTTTCATGAGTGTGTCATTTTCTTTTTCGTTATTGTTCACTGCTGCGGTATTTGTACTACATTGCATTTTGTAATCTGAAATTTTATTTTATTTTCATATAGGCTGGCAACCTGGCATCCAAGAAGGACCTGCTGACTGGGATGAGGATTGGGATAAGTTTGAAGACAAAGGTATGCCAAAATTAGTTATTATAGGTCCAGTATTGTCTCTGAGATAATAAAATTCTGGTAGCACTTAGATTCCTTTTACCTAATCACCTCGTGGTAAATGGATCATATTGCCTGCTGTTTGTAGTTTCTTTGTCATCTGGTTGTGGTTTGCCAACCTGTTTATGATTTTTAACTATTTGAGGTGACTGATTCAGAAGTTTAATTGTCAGGATTTGCTTTTGTCAAGGAGCTCACTCTTGATGTGTTAAATGTCTTGGCACCTCCAAAAAAGAAATCATCATCACTTCAGAAAGAAAAAGCTCTCCCAGTTGAGAATCCAACAACTGCTGCTTCACCTGAAGTTGATGTTAAGACAGAAAAGCCTCAAAGTGCGGATGCCAACCAAATCAGGACTGGGTCATCAGACTCATCACAAGGAGGTGGCTTTTCCCAGAAGAGCTGCCCTTTTACTTTCGACGATTTTGTTCCTAGGACACCACTCTCAGCCTTCAATTCAGGATATTCACCGCCAAGGTACAAGGATAGTTCAGAACCTTCATTTGACACCTTCTCTAGGTTTGATACGTTCAGAAGCACACAAGATACTGGATTTTTTCCCTCAACCAGAAACATTCGGAAGATTTTGAGTCTATGCGCAGCAATAGAGAGTTTTCCAACATTTGATGACATCCCAGACCCTTTTGGCTCTTCGGTGCCATTTAGGTCATCGCTGGACAGTCAAACTCCAAGAAGAGACTTGGACCCCTTTGGATCTTCAGGGCCATTTCGGATGGCACTCGACGGTCAAACTCCAAGAAAGAATCAGATTTTTTCGAGTCTTTAGTGCCATTTTGGACATCATTCGACAGTCATAACTCCTAGAGGAGACTCGGATGCATTTGGGTCTACTCCATTTAGGACATCATTCGACGGTCAAACTCCAAGAAGAGACTTGGACCCATTTGGGTCTTCAGGGCCTTTCCGGATGATAATGGAGACTCCGAGAAAAGACTACTCACTGGAGTGCATTTTAACCGGGTAATTGTTCTGCATTTTTTTGTATCTGCTATTCTCCGTTCCAAGCCTTTCTATCGTGGGTGGGATGGGTGATGAGGCGATATTATACTATATATTTTACCCTATCTTAGTATTAATTTATTGATTATTTTGGTAGAATTTTGATACTTTGTTATATATTTACAATGTAGGACATTTGACTTCCTTTGGAGAAAAACGTGATCAAACGGATGAATTTTGGAGTAATTCCAATTGGAGGATGTTCATGTGCCTTTCAAAATGATTGTATCAAAATTCTAGATTTTTCTACCAAGCCGTTTGACCGTGGCGATGAAATAAAGGTCCAGCGCGTAGCTTTTCTAGATTGACATTTGTAGACGTTTTGGGTATTTTGGAGGTCAAGATGGCGTATTTTGAAAAAGATTCCTTCTAAAAATTTGTAGGGAACGTCTTCAGCTTTATAAAGAGACATTTTGAGACCAAATCGGAGTTGATTTGGTTGGTCATGATCGGATCATATTTATATATATTTTTACTTCGAATTCACTCGTCTTTTCTTAGTTAGTTCCTTATATTTTTGAGCTATTTACGTTATTTTTATGTTTATAGGATTTGTTATGCAAAGAAAATAAAAATAAGCACAAATGAGTTTTAAATAATAAACAGAAAGAATATTGGTTTTATTTTTGGATTAGGTTTTATTTTGGTTTATTTTGGTTTATTTTATATGCATTGAATTGATTGTTTCATAGAATATTGGTTTTGGATTTGTTACTTGAATTTGTTCTTAATTCCCAACTGCTACTAATTTAGAGTTTATGATACAAATTAGTTTTGTATTATTTTGTCAAGGAAGAATCCAAGGACAGCAAGCTGCCTTTGCAGCTGGAGGAAAGCAAGTCAGCGACAAAGGGATCCAAGGAAATCAGAAGAATTAGGGGACAGCAACTGGCAAAGCAGAGGAAATGGAGGAGTCCACACTGGGGACGGAAAAAGAATCCAAAGAAGGGGAGAGAGACTGGCAGATCAGAAAAGAAGGCGCGGGGAATAAAGAAAAAAAAAGATAGCTGCCTTTGGCAGCTGGAGGGACGGAAAGGCAGCGTCATTTGAAAAGCTAAAAAGGAGTCTGCCAGAGAGAAAAATAAATAAAATAGAGGAAGGAGGTACGGGACAGAAGGGGGGGTCTTGGAGCGGGGTGGACAGAGGGGCTGCCCTTTGGGCAGCTCGTAGACACGGCAGGAGCGAGAAAGGCAGAGGCTGCCCTTTGGCAGCAGAAGAAACTTGAGAGACAGGAGAGTCCACAGAGACGGAAGAGGTGCTGCCATTTGGCAGCTTGAGGAAGAGAAATAGAGAAACCGAGGGGGAGAGAGGCGCATGTCAGAAGGCAGAAGACCAGCAGGCACGGGTGTGAGACGCGGGAGAAAGGCTGCGTTGGCAGCTATGTAGAGAGAGACAGCGTGAGCTGGAAGAAAAAAAGGGAAGAATAAAATAGCAGCAGGAAGGAGAGATCAGGGGCAGCAGAAGTGAGGACGGTCAGAAGGTGAGAACGTGCAGAAAAGAAAGGAAATGTGAGGACTGACAGGGCGAAGCTCCAGTGCCTGGCAGCTAGTGACAGAACGCAGCAGATCCTTTCTTTCGGTTTAATCTTTCCAAACTTCTATTTTATTTTTGTTTTAATAATGTGTAATTAAATTTATGTTGGTTAGAGGTTAATTCGAAACCATGAATATATTTGTAATATGAATTGATTACCTTCAGTTGTGATTTATAAGTTGTGAATTCAATTTACTTATCCGTTCGTATAAAAACTGATTTGTGTATGTTGGTTGAGAGTGCACGCTTAATTTACATGCATGAATTTGTTGCTAGAATATAAGTGAATTTCACCTAATCGTTATGAACTTATTTTCACAAGTAGTAAAGGTTGCTAGTCACAATCACGTTAAGTAAATTCTTGGCAAGAGTATCATGCTTTTCATAGTTACGAATGCCTCGTCAATGCTTATAGTTTTCACAAAGTTTAATGATCTTTGATTGTATCTCTATTGTGCTTTTCACGTAGGGGACTTTTGAAGAATGTTTTGAATTGTTGTATGCGTTTTCCCGTCCAATTCAATAACTTAAGCAAAACTTGAAGATTAAAAAAAGTGCTGTTCACGGTTAATCTGGAGTATTGAAATTCACAATTTATTAAAAGAACAACTGGAAATCATTTTGTATGCAAGTATAACATGTGTGGAGAAGAACCCTCTAGCTAGTCCGTCATTTATCATTTTACCTTAATTTTATGTTTTTGTCAATTCTGTAATTTATTTAAGTTTAATTTACTTCTAGTCAAAACCAAACACCCATCCATTATTAAATTATATTATTTAGTTAGTTTTCTTTATTGTTAGTCTTTTAATTTAATTTCCGTCCATTTCAGTTCCTAGTGTTTAAATTGAGTGTTTCCATTATTTTGAGTCATTTTAAGAGTGTTTCGAGTTATTAGAATTTTTAGCCTAGTTTTGTGTCCTTGAGTCTTGTTTAATATTTTTAAATTAATTTGGAATAGATTAGCAATCCCTCCTAATCCCCGGCCTAGAACGATACCCTACTTACATCTATACTACAATTGTCAAAAAGAGGGTTTAATTTGTGTGTCAAGAAATTTTCACATCAAATTTTGGCGCCGTTGCCGGGGATTAGTAACTTTGCTAATCCTTTTATTTTTATTTTTGTTTATGTTTATTTTGGTGTTTGTGTATTTTACTTTTGATATTTTATTTATTTTTCTTTCTTTGATTTTAGGTTCAAATGGAGCCGAGGGAAATTTAAAGGAAAGATGCGTCCGGCTAAAGACGTTAAATCAAGCGCTTCTTCGGAGGCAACCCAAGCATTCAACGAAGGGAGATTTTGGAATCGCTAACCAAATCAGATTTGAATTCTTACACCCTTATCTTTACTGCTTTCATTTTGTTTTGTTTAGTTAGTTGTGTTATTTGGTTGATTTCTGTGAGTTTGTGTTATTTAGTTTAAGTGTGGGGGAAGGTTAACCAAAGTCTTTTTACATTGATTTACATATTTTACATTGATTTAAAAAAAAAATTAATTAAAAAAAATTTAAAAAAAAAAAAAAAGATAAAATTTAAAATTAATGCAAAAAAAAAAAAATACATAAAAAAAAAAAAAATTTAAAAATTAAAAAAAAAAAAAAATACATAAAAAAAAAAGTACAAATATTTTACAATGATGTAAACTAATAGTATTCATTGGTCGGGTGGTGCTTCAGTAGTAGGTGGTGCTTCAGCAGTCGGCGGGGCCACAGAAGGAGGAGGCAGCAGAGGTTGATCAGTTGGAGCTTCACTACGCGGTGCCGCTCCAGAAGACGAGGGTAGATGCTGTTGGAACAGACCCACAAACTTCCGATGATCCAGTAAAATTTGACCATCAGTGTCCTGCATCTGGTCAATCTTCCTCTTCATGCTGGTGGCATAGCTGTGTGCAAGCTTGTGCAATTCTTTATTCTCATGCTTGAGCCCTTTAATCTCTTGTTTGAGACTCTGTATTTCAGCCACCAACGACTCAACATGACGGGTTCGAGCAAATAGGCGTTGGGCCATGTTGGACACGGAACTCGCACACTGCACGCTAAGAGCCAGAGACTCCTTAACCGCCAATTCATCAGACCGCCTAGCGAGCAGTCTGTTATCTCTAGGGGTGACAAGGTTCCGGGCCACCACCGCAGCAGTCATGTCATTTTTCATCACCGAATCCCCCACGGTAAGAGGACCGGTAGGGGATATGAAAGAAGGGCGCCATATGTTGTCTGGTGAAGGCGGAGCTGCCTCTTCACGAATGTTCAAGTCAAAACGTCGATCAGAAGGGCCTGCCATTTTCTGAAGGTGTTGAGAAAGAAGAGTCGGACTGATCAAGATTAAACAAGTGCAAGAAGGGAGTGTTTACAGGAGGGTGATCAAGTGTGTTGTGGAACAAGATTAACGCCTCTATAAAAAGAAGAAATCGGAGAGGCGCTCCTCAGAGAAGCGTCCTCTCGCAAATCGAAGAGTCGGGGCTCCTTTCTCAAAAGCCGGATTCTTTTCTCAAAAGAGGCGTTTCATTTCTTAAAGGCTAGGCTTGCTCAGAAACCACGAGCCGAACCCCGGATTTCAAAAGATCAATTTGTCCAGACGTGTCGTCACTTGTCACACGTAAATTGCTTTGCGAAATTCTCGGGCAGTTTGTCGAAGCACCAATTCAGAAATCGAAGAGGGAAATTCAACAGTCAAAGACACGCTAGCTTTCTCAAAAGCTGGGCTTCAACCCACGGGCAAATCTTCTTTTCCAGATTTATCCGCACGTGTCACGTGCTACCTCTACAATCGACGTTGCTCAGAGCTCGAAGCGCCGATTCCAGATATCAATGAGGAATCTGCTTTGCGGAAATTACGGGCAGCTTTGTCAGAAAGCGCGTAATTTGTACTATTCATCCATCCACCGGCTGCCGACACTAAGTGAGATAACAGTTCCGGTTGTGAAGACAAGTCCTATAAGTTTCTACCTTCGCCTTCCACAGCAAAAGCACACTCTCTCAGCACACCCTCTCAACACTTCTTCATCTCCGAAAATGCATTCCCAAAGAATCCTCCTAAGTTACTCTGTGTTCCTCATTCCTTGGGATACTCTTGCGAACAACCCATTCAAAGCAAAAGTATTTCATATCATGAAGGTTGAAAGCAAGAGTATCTCATATCATGCTTTCTCCCTGTCCTTTCTCCAGCAGCACCTGCTCTCGAGTACTCATCATCTTATGTTTCCGCTTCGTCTCTCACGTATAAGGGAAGTGAAGATGATACCTCGAAGCATGTGGAGACAACGTGCTGATTCATCCTCAACTAAGGACAAGGAGAAAGAGAGCAAGAGGTGGGCACTTGGAAAGATTGAAGAAAGAAACAGACCAACACCTCTCCCTCGTGCCTGCCCGCCATGCAGAGGAAACAAGCAGAGAAGAATGCAGCTTGCACAATCATCCCAGCAGAAGGAGTCTGAGATGAAGAACTAGAGAAGCTGCCACATCTGCTTGGAGAACAAATAAGGAACTGCAACATCACCAAAGAGCAAAGCTCCGCCGTACAATATCATCAAATAGTAAAAAGCTAAGTGTCACCCCGTTCAAGAGGAAAGCTGTGGAAAGTCAACAAGCACGACCAATGATTACTTATTAGTTTTATTCATTATCTTTTATCTTAATTTTCAATTTTTCGTTTGCAATTTTTTTTTAATTAATTTTCTTGCGTACTTAATTGAATTTTTCCTTTTCTTTGCAGGAACTTTTGGTTATTTCCACCCTTGAAGTTGATTGCAGAATTTTAGCTTGGGGGTCATCGCTTGATTTTACTGCAAATTAGGGAAGTTTTCAGTCCAATTGCGTTATTTTGTTTCTTATTTATTTATTTATTTTATTTTATTTTTATTTGCATTATAGTGTTTTCTGACATTGGGGACAATGTCAAGTTTAAGTGTGGGGGTAGAAATCTCCAGAATTTCATTTGTTTCTGTGTTGTGTTTCTGTGTTGTTGCTTTTTGTTTTCTTTAAAAAAAAAAAAAAAAAAAAAAAAATTCGGAAAATTTAAAAATCCAAAAATATTGTCTTGTTTCCCTTATTGTTTTGAATTAGATTTTTGTTAGTTTCCCGACCCAATGATATAATTAGATCAAATTTGAATCATGATTATCAAGAACTTAGTTAACATGTGTTTTGTGAAATTCCTAATTCTCTTGTTAGTTTTGTACATGTTTGATCATCTTTGAAAAACCAAATGCACATAGCCTTGTTAATGTGAAACTAAAGTATGACTTAAAGCTTCATATGTGAATTTAGTGACCATATACATCCGATGTGAGTTCTTTGAGCCTATTGAAAGTGTGTGCATTTTTCATACACTCCTATTCTTTCATGTGTGATGAACTTATGTGAGATACATCTCTAGAACTTGCGTAACGATCTTTCGAAATGTTTGTCATTGATTGCATGAACTTGGAAATGATAGAGGCATTAGGTTTATCACTATGGCCCAAATAACCATGTTTCCCAAATAAAAATGATATCATTAGATTGCCAATTTGAGCCGTGTATGTTGAGCCTTTTATTTCTTATCACCAGATATGTCTACCCTTATACCTGAAACATTTTTCCTTACCCTTTTCCAAGCGAGCAATGCGAGATTGTCTTATGAGAAACGTTTGTGAAATACTGTGAAGATGTTTGGCAAAAGAATAAGTGTGGGGGTATTTCATGTTTGTATTTAAAAAAATAAAAAATTAAAAAATTAAAAAAAAAAAAAGAAAAAAAGAAAAAAAAGAAAAAGAGAGATTGTATACAAAAAAAAATAAAAAGTTTTTAAAGTTTCAGTTTAAGGGGGGTGGTTGGAGGTGCGAGAAGAATCGCGGGAAAACTTGAGTTCTTATAAATCTAAACAAAAGAATTGCTTGCAATGTAGCTTGGAACTTGTGTTTTCCTATTCTTTCGTTTCAATAACCCTATCCCTAAGCCTCATTACATCCAATAAAAGTCCTCTTGATTTAAGTTTTGCAATTATGACTGTGGAGAAGTGATCTTTATGCAAGCTTATGGTAGAACTTTCACATTTGATTCTTTGAGCGAAACACATTTAAACTAAACACATATGTGATTGAGTGTATATCCCGTGAGAAGGTCGCTAGTTTGCATATGATGATTTTAAAAATAAGAACTTGAAATTACATTAGCATGGCTATCTCACACACTACACTTCAAGGATGATTCAAAGATTACTGCTAATATTTGAATAAGGAAGATGAACTTAGATTAGTTCCTTGATGCTAGCTATGGTTCTTGATGATTTGTTTTCTTGAATGAAATTCTATGAGGGTCACATAGAGGGAAGCTAATGTTTTTCTTGTTACTTCTTGTTCTAGTTTTCTTTGTTTTGCTCGAGGACTAGCAAAAGTTAAGTGTGGGGGTATTTGATCGGATCATATTTATATATATTTTTACTTCGAATTCACTCGTCTTTTCTTAGTTAGTTCCTTATATTTTTGAGCTATTTACGTTATTTTTATGTTTATAGGATTTGTTATGCAAAGAAAATAAAAATAAGCACAAATGAGTTTTAAATAATAAACAGAAAGAATATTGGTTTTATTTTTGGATTAGGTTTTATTTTGGTTTATTTTGGTTTATTTTATATGCATTGAATTGATTGTTTCATAGAATATTGGTTTTGGATTTGTTACTTGAATTTGTTCTTAATTCCCAACTGCTACTAATTTAGAGTTTATGATACAAATTAGTTTTGTATTATTTTGTCAAGGAAGAATCCAAGGACAGCAAGCTGCCTTTGCAGCTGGAGGAAAGCAAGTCAGCGACAAAGGGATCCAAGGAAATCAGAAGAATTAGGGGACAGCAACTGGCAAAGCAGAGGAAATGGAGGAGTCCACACTGGGGACGGAAAAAGAATCCAAAGAAGGGGAGAGAGACTGGCAGATCAGAAAAGAAGGCGCGGGGAATAAAGAAAAAAAAAGATAGCTGCCTTTGGCAGCTGGAGGGACGGAAAGGCAGCGTCATTTGAAAAGCTAAAAAGGAGTCTGCCAGAGAGAAAAATAAATAAAATAGAGGAAGGAGGTACGGGACAGAAGGGGGGGTCTTGGAGCGGGGTGGACAGAGGGGCTGCCCTTTGGGCAGCTCGTAGACACGGCAGGAGCGAGAAAGGCAGAGGCTGCCCTTTGGCAGCAGAAGAAACTTGAGAGACAGGAGAGTCCACAGAGACGGAAGAGGTGCTGCCATTTGGCAGCTTGAGGAAGAGAAATAGAGAAACCGAGGGGGAGAGAGGCGCATGTCAGAAGGCAGAAGACCAGCAGGCACGGGTGTGAGACGCGGGAGAAAGGCTGCGTTGGCAGCTATGTAGAGAGAGACAGCGTGAGCTGGAAGAAAAAAAGGGAAGAATAAAATAGCAGCAGGAAGGAGAGATCAGGGGCAGCAGAAGTGAGGACGGTCAGAAGGTGAGAACGTGCAGAAAAGAAAGGAAATGTGAGGACTGACAGGGCGAAGCTCCAGTGCCTGGCAGCTAGTGACAGAACGCAGCAGATCCTTTCTTTCGGTTTAATCTTTCCAAACTTCTATTTTATTTTTGTTTTAATAATGTGTAATTAAATTTATGTTGGTTAGAGGTTAATTCGAAACCATGAATATATTTGTAATATGAATTGATTACCTTCAGTTGTGATTTATAAGTTGTGAATTCAATTTACTTATCCGTTCGTATAAAAACTGATTTGTGTATGTTGGTTGAGAGTGCACGCTTAATTTACATGCATGAATTTGTTGCTAGAATATAAGTGAATTTCACCTAATCGTTATGAACTTATTTTCACAAGTAGTAAAGGTTGCTAGTCACAATCACGTTAAGTAAATTCTTGGCAAGAGTATCATGCTTTTCATAGTTACGAATGCCTCGTCAATGCTTATAGTTTTCACAAAGTTTAATGATCTTTGATTGTATCTCTATTGTGCTTTTCACGTAGGGGACTTTTGAAGAATGTTTTGAATTGTTGTATGCGTTTTCCCGTCCAATTCAATAACTTAAGCAAAACTTGAAGATTAAAAAAAGTGCTGTTCACGGTTAATCTGGAGTATTGAAATTCACAATTTATTAAAAGAACAACTGGAAATCATTTTGTATGCAAGTATAACATGTGTGGAGAAGAACCCTCTAGCTAGTCCGTCATTTATCATTTTACCTTAATTTTATGTTTTTGTCAATTCTGTAATTTATTTAAGTTTAATTTACTTCTAGTCAAAACCAAACACCCATCCATTATTAAATTATATTATTTAGTTAGTTTTCTTTATTGTTAGTCTTTTAATTTAATTTCCGTCCATTTCAGTTCCTAGTGTTTAAATTGAGTGTTTCCATTATTTTGAGTCATTTTAAGAGTGTTTCGAGTTATTAGAATTTTTAGCCTAGTTTTGTGTCCTTGAGTCTTGTTTAATATTTTTAAATTAATTTGGAATAGATTAGCAATCCCTCCTAATCCCCGGCCTAGAACGATACCCTACTTACATCTATACTACAATTGTCAAAAAGAGGGTTTAATTTGTGTGTCAAGAAATTTTCACATCAGGTCATAAGATTGATTTTATGAGAATTCCGAATTTTAGTTCAAATAGGAAACCTTTAATTTTCTGTTTTATTATTTTATTATGTTTCGTAGTTTTATTCTAAGACCTTTTAGGGTTTTATTTTGTATTAGTATAAATAAGATATTTAGCTATTAGGGTTAAGGGGGGAGAACGCACACATTTTGGCTTTAGAGAGCTTTTGACGATTCAAGTTTACTTTCAAGGAGTTTTCTATCGTTGTTTTTAATAATATTTTATTTTATGATTATTCGTAACTAGTTTTGTTTGCTAGGGCGAGGCCACGAATCTTAACAAGAATACGTAGTTTCTTTTCAATTTGCTTATGATATTATGCATGCAAGTTTTGAGTTATTAATCAGTGTGTTTTAAACTATCTAATTGTCTTAATGATTGGCTACCATTAGGATATTTAGAAAAGTAATTTGATGCAATTTTGGCGGAGGGTTGTCCTTGAAATTGGCGCTGGCTTCTTGTGGTTAATATGTATAACTTCTTAGGATGGACGACACGTCTTAAGGGTTATATGGTTTTTTAGAAGGTTTTCACAAAACTTAATGAGTTTGGCATGTTCATATTCGATCTGGACGCCACGGATGGGTTGCATGTTATATATACGTTTTATGTTGGAGGTTCCAAGTAGGGCATACTTTAGGAAAACTAACCTTCAAATATGCATGTGTAATTCATAAGTAATTGGAAGAACTACATAGGATTGTTAAGGTGACGGCGGAACCCTAGTGCTCAAATTTATTTTCAAAACTATTTTCTTTTGTTTTCTTTACTTTCCCAATTTATTTATTTGTTTTTAATTAAATTCATTTTTAATATTTTAGGTCATAAAATCAACATCTTCCAAAATTTGTTTTCAAATAATTAATTAAGATTTGGTTTGGAGGGCGATCTTGCTTGAGCCGTTTATACTACAACTACCTTGTTTTCTTGCAAGTATTTTTAAGTGTTATTTATCCCTACTTTCGCAAGTGGTAAAAATACCTATCAACGGGCCTTGTGTTTTATGATTGAAATCACTGAGCTTATGTATCTTTTGTGTTTCATTTCTTTGTGTATGCATCTCGTTTGTTCTTCATTCTTTTTTTTCCCTTTAGCTTGTTGCGCGACGTATAATTTTTCTCCTTAATTTGGGAATGTTCCTAGTCCTATTGAAGCGAAGACCCCTATTGTATTATTAAACATGTGCCTTTCTTTTTTCAGCCTTAATATGAACATTACTTCCTTGCAAAAGAAATTTGTCAATTTTGTGATCGTTGAACGATTCTCCAAGTACGCACATTTTACGACCATATCCCATCTATATTATGCAACAACTGAAGGGTTTATGCTTTATAAGGCTCACAGTTGTCCTTGAGTTTCAATTACCATCCCCAAACAGACAGACAAACAGAAGTGCTTGTAGATGTTTAGAAATTTATCTTGGATGTTTTTTGCAGTTTAGAACTAAAGCAATGGCTTCACTTGCTTTCTCGGTATGCATTGAGTTGCGACATGCAGGGCCGTCTCTGAGATTTTGGGGGCCCTGTTCGAAATTTATAAAAGGGCCCCTCCTTAAGATAGTTTTTTTTTTTTTTTTTTTTTTTTTTTTTTAAAAAAAAGAGGTAGGACAATGTATTGACACTATAAAACAATCACTTAAATCAAAACAAAGTTTAGCGCTTACTGATTGCAAGTTTAAAAATATCATTAATAATACGTAAAAAGAACTACAAACATAATGTTCACTAAATAATCAAAAGCAGTTCAACCTTAAACAACCAAACATAAAATTAAAAAAAAAACTTCAATAACTCTAACTTTAAAATTTCACTTGAATATATAACATTATTATATAATAAAATTAAAAAAATACCGTATTTAAGTTGATATTATTGGCACTCAAAATATCTCATTGTACTTCAAATTTTTATATTTAGAAAGAAAAAAAAGTTATGTTATAAGGAGTGCAAGATGAGATTTTTTTTTGTTGTTATTTTTTGTTAAACGATAGATTTTGTTAGATTAGATGTTAATATAGTTATCGACGAAGTTTGAACCCACGTTGTTATGCAAGGGCTGAACATCTTTCTACCATTGTGGTAAAGGACCACTTGCAATGCACAATGAGACTTTAAAGTGCTAACAAAAACAATTTTTAAATATAGAACATTATTACATAAAAAAGCTATTTTTAAATATAAAACATTATTACATATAAATATTAGATGACAAATATTTTGAAAGCCCTTTCAAATTTGAAGTCCTGTACAACTGCACATTTTGCTTCCCCTCAACGCCCCCTCTAGCGACATGTCTCGCCATTCTGCTACTAATATGACTTTATATGAGGTGGTGTATGGCCGTGAATCACACCTGCTACTTCCAACATATGAAACTGGTACAACAACAACAACAATTCTTTTGGAGCAGGCTCTGGATTTATTGACTATGGAGTTGGGAGTTAAATTGGTGGGCAAGGTTTTGACAAACAAACTTTTGAACAGGTGGGGAGTCAGGAACATTCTCAAATCGGCTTGGAAAAAGTTTGGAGAGGTTGAAATTAAATGGGTAGGAGATAATACTTTTATTATTTCGGTTTAAGATGAAAGTATGGCTATAAAAATCCTGGAGCACGTTCCTTGGGCAGTGATGAAGAAGATTTTCTCTGTGAAGAAGTGGCCCTTGGAGCTTGCTTTGGAGGAAATTGTGATGGAGACAGTTCCTTTTTGGGTTCAGATTCGAGAAGTTCCATTGTGTTTGGCTTTTTATGATAATATTAAACGGCTAACAAAAAAGGCTGGGGAGTTCTTAGAATTGGAAGACCCAGGTAAAGCTCATGGTTTTTTGCTGGTTAGGTTGCTAATTGATATGGCTAGGCCATTACTTAATGGGTGTTGGCTACGGAAGGATCAGACTCATGACACTTGGGTGGATTTTCGCTATGAGAGGCTCCAAGACTTCTGTTATCGCTGTGGACGTATTGGGCATGTCAATAATGAATGCACTTTCGAGGAATCTCGAGGAAGGGCGGCTGGGTATGGTGACTGGACAAAGGCGCATCCAGTCAATGATGTTGTGGAGGCAGCGAGACCCTTGAGTTTGGGGATGGGTAATCGAAGACAGGCGGGTACGGTGCTCGTTTGTGCCCTTCCTTTGGCTCCAAACCAAGGTGAAGGAACATGTCTGGTACAGCAGTGGGAGGCTACAACCATGTATCAGGAACCTAAGGTGGTATTTACATCTCAAGGGTATGGAAAAAAGAAGTGGCGTCGCATGTCAAGACCCATGATGCCAACTGAACAAATCCAGTGGATTGTTCCATATAGGTGTAATCAGTCGATGGGGGAGCATGGGAAGGAGCCTCTTCTCATAGGTCTTCCATAAATGCACATCAGCCTGAGGAAGGTAGGCAGTCGGGGTACATTTGTGAACTTGCTGATGATATGTTTTCGCAATTGGAGGTCATGGATTGGGGCTTGAAAAGGGGTGTAGAACAGTAGGGTATGGAGTTGTCTCAATCTCCGCAAAAAAAGGTTAGGGGTATTGTAAGTGGGGAGGATAGTGCTAAAAGGTTGGATGACCATTAAAGGGGGATGAGCATTAAAAAAAGTTGTGTGATAGTGGAGCGATATATATATGTTGGAAGGGGGTTCCAGGCTGAACCAAGTGATTGTCGTGAGATGTGGGAGTTTTTGGATGAGGTCTCGGAAGTGAAGAAGGCTATGATGTTGGAAAAAAAGGCAAGTAAGATGGCTCGGGCCAGTGGTGGCTGGCTCTCAACAGCCGCAAGCCCACCATGAGTTATTTATTCTGGAACTGTCGTGGTCTCGAGTTGGACACGACAGTTCGAGCTCTTCATGGGCTCATCAGAAACAAGAGACCTTCTATGAATTTTTTTTTTCTAAAACCAAGATAAAAGCTCATAGAATAGATGGGGTAAGGAGACGTATGTGTGTGGTGCACGGGTTCAATGTTTCACCTATAGGTAGGGTTGGTGGTCTGAGTTTGTCGTGGGATGACACAGTGGAGGTACAAATTGTCTTTTCGTCACAGAATATTATTAATGCCATTATGAGATATAAGGTGGATCAGCAGTGGGTGCGCGTTACTGGTGTGTACAGAACTCCGTACGAAGTTGAAAAAGATGCTTTTTGGGGATGGATGGTGAATCACTTCACCCCGTCGGATATTCCTTGGCTTTGTGGTTGGGATTTCAATGAATTCATTTGGGATCATGAGAAGTCTGGTGGGGCGGAGGTGTTCTATAATCGAACCAAGTATTTGGAGGCACTTATGAATTCTTCTAATTTATTTGATTTATGCTTTAATGGCCCGGCCTTCACGTGGAGAGGTATGCGTAATAGGGAGTGGGTGGAAGAACATTTAGACAGGGCCCTAATTAATGGGATGTGGCAAGATCTTTGGCCTAACTCTTCTGTTACGTATGGAACGGTTTTGGTGTCTGACAATTGTCTGCTCATTGTTAAATCTGTTTTGGATGGTCCGAAGGGTAGGAAGATTTTTAAGTTTGAGGCTTTTTGGGCCAAGGACGCGGAGTGTAGGGAGCTGGTGCGTATTTGTTGGGCTTGCCATGAGGAAGAAGATGTTTTGAGGCAGTGGGTGAGGAAGATTAAGGAATGCTATTCCAATTTACTTCATTGGAGCAGTCAGAAGTTTAAAAGGCGAGTGTAGCAAATTAAGGAACTTCTCAATCAATTAGATGAACTCCAAAAGAATTGGGGTCGGAACATAGCAGAAATACAGGAGAAATCTCAGTTGATTGATGACTTAAAAGCTAAGGAGGAAAGTTTCTGGCATCAGAGGTCTAGAGTTAGATAGTTATAAGAAGGATATGCCAATACTAAGTTTTTTCACCAGTCAACCTTGCAGTGGCGACGAAGGAACAAGGTTCTAAAACTTAAAGATGAGAATGGGCATTAGGTGGGTCGGATTCGTGAAATGGTGGTGAATCATTTTGTTAATACATTCAAGTTGGAAAGGTCTCGAAATTGGGGGTCGCTACTGGATTGTATATACCCAACTGTTACTTCGGAGATGAATATAACACTGGTAGAGTCTGTTTCGGATGATGAGATTAAGGAAACATTGATGAATATGGGGGGTCTTAAAGCTTCGGGACTGGATAGCTTCCAAGGGATTTTCTATCAGGCATTTTGGAATACTGTTAAGGACGATGTCAACAATCTGGTTAGAATTTTGCTTCAGGGTTCGCATAGCCCAAGTACTCTAAACGATACAAATATAGTTCTAATCCCTAAGGTTCCCAATCCAGAGTCGGTTTCATGGTTCAGCCCTATTAGCCTCTGTAATTATTCCTACAAGATTTTGTCTAAAGTCCTTGCCAATAGACTCAAGATTTTAATGCCGCAATTGATCTCTCATTCTCAAAACGCTTTTGTGGCGGGTAGACAAATATAAGATAGTAATGGCATTGCCCATGAACTGTTTCATTTTCTCAAAGGTAGGAAAGCAAAAAATAAGTATGAGATGGGTATCAAGCTTGATATGCAGAAGGCTTATGATAGGGTAGAGTGAGATTTTCTTCATGCAGTCATGAAAAGAATGGGTTTCTGTCGTACATGGAGACAACTAATTTTGGGTTGTATGTCTTCAGTTAAGTTTGATATCATTATTAATGGGAAAACTGGAAATAAGTTTGTTCCTTCTAGGGGTCTCCGACAAGGGGATCCTCTCTCTCCTTATTTATTTATTTTGGTTGGAGAGGTTCTTTCATGCATGATTCAAGGAGCAGTTAATCAATGTCTCCTGGACGGAGTGAGGATTGGAGCCTCGGGACCAGATATTTCACACATGTTCTTTGCTGATGATACCTTGCTTTTTCTGAGAGCTGATGTGAAGAATTGTAGAAATCTGGGCAATCTTCTTCACTTGTATTGTGAAGCTTCGGGGCAGTAAGTGAATCTTCAAAAGTCGAGTGTTTTCTTCAGGGTAAATGTTCCAACAGGGGTTTATGTCCAGTCGGGTACCTATTTAGGTGTTCCTGCTATGTGGGGACGTTTGAAAAAGTGTGGCCTAGCCTATGTGAAGGGGCGCGTCATGGAGAAGTTGCAAGGGTGGAAGTAGCATACTTTATCTCAAGCGGGGAGAGAAGTTTTAATTAAGGCAGGCTATTCTTGCCTACCCTATGAGTATTTTTAAATTCCCTGCTAGTTTGTCAAGAGCTTGATGCTTTGGTGGCGGGCTTTTGGTGGGGGAGTAAGGCTGGAGGTTGGAAGATTCATTGGGTATTAAAGGAAGTTCTCAGTCTTCCTAAGGATATGGGAGGATTGGGCTTCAAGAACTTTCAAGAATTTAATGATGCTTGACTTGCCAAACAGTGTTGGCGTTTGGTTTCTGAGCCAAATTCGCTTTGGGCTCAAGTGATCAAGGCTCGATCTTTCCCTTATGTCTTTTTTTAGGAGGCAACAAAAGGGGGCTATGCGTCCTGGGCTTGGGCAAGTCCTCTCATGAGGTGGGAGCTGTGCAATGGGATATCAATTTTTTGCAGCCTTTTTTTATCTCTGAAGGATCAACAAGCTATTAAGGCAACACTTATTGGCAACTTGAGTCGTTAGGATTGGCTTGTTTGGGCTTCTAATAAGACTGGCAATTACTCGGTCAGGTCGGGGTACCATTTGATTCAAAGAAGGACGTTAGGTATGCAGGACCATCGCCATTCTGTCACTCGCCAGGTCCCACCCGAATTATGGAAAGCTATATGGAAGCTTGAGGTGCCTCCCAAGCTGCGGCATTTTCTGTGGCTTTAGATGCACAATGGTTTTCCAACACGTGCTGCGCTTTTTAGGAGGCGATCTTCCTCTTCCCCATTGTGTCCTATTTGTTTTTGCCAGGATGAATCTCTTGAGCATCTTTTTCTTCTCTATCCTTGGGTTCAACCTCTTTGGTTTAGAGGTGTTTTGAACTATAAAGTTGATAGTGTTGGTATCCAATCTTGGGTGCTTTGGTTACAGGCAGGTTTGTCTTTAAATTTTAGGTCCTCTATTGACCGGAAATGGATGCAGTCTTATGTAGCTTTCACCTGTTGGTTAATTTGGAAGGCTTGCTGTGACTTTGTGTTTAATCAGGTGCCTCATAATCCTGCTAAGGTGCTTTTCACTTTGTGTTTTGCGTTAGGGTCTTTTCTGGATGCTCGAAATGCTGAGGGGTCTCGTCGAACTGTAGGGACTGGTCGGGATCAACAGGTATCATGGTGGTGTTCTCATCCTTCTCCTTATTCTAAGATTAATGTGGATGCCAGTTGGTCTAAGGTCTCTAAGATGGGTTTTGCAAAGGTAACTACAAGAGCTGAAGAGGGTAGGTTTTTTGCTGTTGTGCGCTACCCTCTCTGGGCTCCTTCTGCTACAACGATCGAAGCAATTACTCTGCTTCGTGGCTGTGAGTTAGTCGCTGTTTTAGCTCTTATTTCTGTCATTATAGAATTAGACTCTCAGGATGTTGTTTCCTGTCTTTCTCACTTTTTTGAAAATGGCAGTTGGGAGGCTTACTCTACCTTGGTTCAGATCAAGAAGCTAGGGGGCTTTCCAGAACTGTCACTAGTCTTGGGTGCCGAGATCAGCGAATAAGGCGGCACATGTGCTTAAGTCGGTTGGTTTTACAGAGATGTGTGAATCTGTTTGGGTCGAGCGGCCCCCATCTTCGTTGGTTTTTGTTTTGAACAAGGATAGTCTTCCGTGTTCGCATTAAGTTAGCTCTGGCGGTGTTTGGGGTGACGCTTTCACTTGGTGGAAGTCTCTTTAGGTTGTATCCCATTCACTGTTGTCGTTATGGTCTGTTTGTTTTGGTGTTAGCCTCCCTGTAGGCTTTCATGTTTTCTGTTTTGGCTTTTGCCTGGGTTTGTATCTTGTTTTTCCAAAAACAAGTTTGGTGGATAGAAGCCTGCTTGTCTTTGAAACGAAACACACCGTTTTATTTTAAATTTTTGTTCTTTTCTTGGGTCTAAAATGACGTAGTTTGGCCTGGGTGTTCAAAAAAAGAGGGAAACCAGTTGCAGAGCACCTAAATGCATAACGGCCACAGTAGAGTAGCAGCCACCTAGTTGACGGGCGGAAATCTGTGTCTTAGGGATGAATTTCAGCGACCGGAGGTATGGCCACACCTCCTTGCACTTCTGTGGTTCGCCACACCACTGCTTGACAATAACTCGCTAACCGGTCCTGTTCTCGGTCAATGTATCCAGTTGCTTAAACTTCATTGATCTCAATGTTGATTACAACAGGTTACAACAACCTGGTGGGTAAAATTCCACCAGAAATTTCCACCTTGTCTCAGTTTCAATTACCTGTTTTGCAAGTGTTGATTCATTTTAATATTAAATAAATTAAATTAAGGATAAATTACATTTTACCACCTCAGGTTTAAGGTCTATTACAACCTCATACAACATCTTTTAAAAAGTTCACTTTCATACCTCAATTACTATTTTATTTCAATATAATACATCCGTTACATTTTCCATTTATTGATCTGTTAAAATCTGACATGACAGTAGTAAACCACATTACACGTCAGCCCACGCCCTCTAAATCTTGGACACGTAAATATTCATCGACCCACTTCCACTGCATCTCACCCGTGGCGGCAGGCTCTACAGGCCCAAGCAAATCGTCTTCCTGCAACGCACCTCCCATTTCGTCCCTTCCGTTGGGTAGATTTGGGATTTCAAAATTTTGAATTTCTGGGTTGGAATTAAAATACCAGATGGGTGTGAAAGAGTTTCTACACCGGAGTAAAAGTGAAGGGCGGAGCAGCAACCGCAGAGTCCTACCTTCCTAGACTTCGTTGGAATCACAGAAACGGCCGCAACTGGTCCCCCTTTGAATCGGCAATCATTCTCCGCTTCGAGGTGTTCCACTGCATTCATCCCCCACACCACTACATTCATCTCCCACAACTCCCCGAAAAGAAAAAAAAAAAAAAAAAAGCCCAAACCACGTTTCAAAGTCTCAAGCTTTTCACTTCAATGGGGGTGTCACCTGCTTGTTTCTCCAATCCAGTTCTTCCATGGCAGCAACTTCAAATCCCTTTTAGGTCCAAACCCACAATCCCTTTAGCACCATGAAATTTCCATTTATCAACCAAATCCCAAACACCCAATTTCTCACTCTCACTCCTATTGAAACACTTGTCAGCGAAATCCCAGATGAAAATCTCATCTGCTTCCCAAATCCCACTTCCCTAATGCCAAAATCTGTAGAAAATCAGGATGAACCCAACATGCAGAGCATCAATCAAGATCTGCACTCCAATTTATTTCTGGCCGCATTTAGCAGCCTCCATCAACCCACTTCCGATCTCTTCATTCTTTCCATGAACTACTGGGTCTGCGCACTATTCAGCATTCTCCTTGTCATTGTGTTCGCCGCCATGCTGAGCTGCCGGAATGAGTGAGATTTGCAGGGAGGAAGAAGAGGTTGAAGTTCTATAGAGTGGCAGAAGAAGCATGGGTACCAAGTTTGAAGGGGTGGTTTATAATGGAACTGGATCCCCTGAGCATAGGGTGGGGATCCTCTGATCGGATCATCTGGACCATTGAAATTTGATTCAATGGCTATAATAATTATAACTTTTAGAGCATTCCCTATTTGTATCCGTTTGATCAAATTTTAATGGTCCAAATGACCTGGTCAGGAGGACCTCCATCCTATGCTCAAGAGGGAATCCGGTTCTGTTTATAATTTATATTTTAGTCCATGTGGATAGATTTGACTGCCACATCAGCAAAAATGTGAGACCCACAGTTGCCACATCATCATTTTAATGGTCAAACTAACATATTGACTAACGGATATATAAAATTGAAATGAAATAATAGTAATTGTATGAAATTGAAATGAAATAATAGTAATTGTATGGAATTGAAATGTTTTAAAGATGTTGTATTAAGTTGCAATTGATCTCAAACCTAAGGGGGTAAAATGTAATTTACTATTAAATTAATTATAATCGTCATTATTTGGTTGTTAGTGGGAAAGTAAGTTTATTTGTCATTATTTGTGGTTAGTGGGAAATTAAGATGAAGTCTTTATCTTTTCATTTTTTTTAACTCTCGTAATCTTTTTTCTTTGTTAATTTGTGTTTATTATCCTATTCACTAAGGGTGATAATAAACATATAATTATTAGCATTTTTCCATTCTTTTTATTTATGATCCCACTACCAATTTTCTAATAACTACAGTCTTTATTCCCCCATACTTTGTATCTTTTACTTATATTGACCAAAGAAAGGTGTTTCTTTTGGTGGAGCTTTGGACTCTTCTTTTTGTGCAAAAAGGTTTGAATCAAACACAATTTGGTTGGGTTGTTGTATCCTGAGGAGGACAAGTCGAGATATACTGTTGCACCGGTTTGTGAACTTTTGTAAAACTGCAGTGGGCTTGAATCTCCTTAAAGAGAGTGAGATATCTGTGTCTCAGTCTAATTGTCTACGTGCTTCTTAGAAGAATATTACAATTTTCTTGTAATTTTTCCAACAGCAAGTTAACAATTTCAACGGTGAAATCCCTCCTTCCTTTAGTAACCTTTCATCTTTGAGGATACTTCGTTTAAATGATAATAACTTGAAAGGAAGCATCCCTAACTCTCTAGGCCAATTGAGAAATTTAACTAATATCTCATTGGGTTCAAATGCATTATCTGGTGTTGTTCTTTCCTCCATTTCTTAACTCTCTGCTCTCGTGGAGTTTGACTTATCACGAAACTGACTCCAAGGGAGTATTGCCTAATACTTGGGCAACACTCTTCCTAATCTCTGATACTTTCACAAAAATGGGAACCAATTTACTGGCTCAATTCCTCTCTCAATATCCGATGTCACAAATCTAGTGGAATTCAATGTTTCGGAGAACGAACTCACTGCACAAGTGCCAAATTTTCAGAACTTGGTAACTTTGAGTCATTGAGTCTGGGGAACAATCACTTCACAGGTAACATCCCAACTGACATTGGATACTCTCAAAGCTTAGGTGATCTGGTCTTCAAAACAACGAATAATCAGGGAGCATCTCGTCCTTTCTAGGAAATTTGAGATTGTTTACCATACTGTTATATTTGTAGGAAATAATCTTGAGGGCAGCATCCTTTCAAGTTTAGGAGAATGTCACGGGCTCCTGCTTTTGAATCTTTCTCAAAATAACCTCGGCGGCGCAATGCCTCAACAATTTATTAGCCTCACCTCCTTATCAATAGAGGTCGCACTTGGTGCGATGGCAAGTGCCTTCGCCCATGAGCGGTAGGTCTCGGGTTCGAGACTTGGGAGCAGCCTCTCCATAAATGGGGGTAAGGCTAGCCGACATTCACCTCTCCTAGACCCTGCGTAAAGCGGGAGCCTTGTGCACTAGGTACGACGACGACGACGACGACCTCCTTATCAATTCTTTGGACTTGTCAAGAAACCAATTTGTTGGTACCTTTCCACTGGAGGTTGGAAACTTGAAGAATCTAATAGTGTGTTTGTTTGTCATCATTAGATTTCATTAAATTGGAGTGGACTACTTACTGTAGTCCCGTGTTTGTTACGCGCATGGACTAGCTTTAGTGAATTGAATGGGACTGTGTGGACTAAATGCTTCACTAGATGGTCTTAGCAAGAAACCCTCAAAAAGTAAAGGACTGCTGAGATCTGTTCAAGCGAAGATTTCTCTGGAGAGGGCTCCTCGGCTCTCAGCACAGCTAGGGATGGCAACGGGGCGGATCAGGTTTAGATGTGCCATCCCCATACCCGAACCCGTTTATTTTCCCCAAACCCGAAACCGTAGAATCCCCGAACGGGTTTTTCCACAACCAAATCAATTGGATAACGGATTTTCTATCGGGCAACGGTTTTTCCAGTTATAATATTTTTATATTATTAATTAAATAGTAAATTTTAAATAAAAAATTAAATAGATTATTGATACAATGCATATACAGCATATCTTAAATAAGATTAAATATTAAATATTAAATAGTGTTATTAATACAATTGATACAAACAATGCGTGTGATAAATATGGGAACTTTAACGAAAAGCTCCTAGTATTGTTCACTTTAACGAAAAACCACGTTTTTACACTAAAAAGTCAATCATGGTACTGTTCACTTTACCTTTTATTTTGTCTTTATCGTTAAAACTCAAAGTTTTCAAGCCCTTTTCATTAGTTTTTTTTTTTATAACTATTGTTAAAAACGAGATTAATACTATTAATAATTGACAAGAATATCATTTATATTACTAATGATTATTGATAACTCTCTTCTCTATATAATAAATATTGATATTTTTTTTATTAATTCAAAACAGTTCGGTTTCGGGTATGGGTTCGGGGCAGATATCCCAATAAATATTGATATTACTTCATTTTGTTCTTTTTCCAAGCTCTCTCTTTTTTGCTTTCTCTCTGTTCCATACACCAACAATCTTTTGATTAAGGGCTTGACTGCAATTACCGGGTCATTTATTCTTTGTTCTCACATTACTGGTGTTGGGGAGTTGGGACAATATGGGGTCTATCCCATTCTTCCCTGGTGAGGAACAATCCTTGCTCCAAAAACTTTTGGGCTGTCACCTTAGTCAGGCGGCCGTTCTCATCAGCTTCTAAGCACTGGAGAATCTTAATACTAGGATTATAAAAGTTGCTTCTGCCACATTAGCAGTGGGGGAGGAATGGCCGTGACTCGACCTCCACTATCTCCCAAAATCCAAGTCTCATAGCTTCTTCCTCGTGTTAAACTGCCACTTGTTGATGCAGTGTGGAAGATACCGAGAGACTCTGATGAATCCAATCTCGGCCCAATAAAGCTCCATATGTGGAAGTACTATCCTTAATGAAGAAAGCTAACATGATCTGCTAAGTCAACCTCTAAGGGCAATATCCCATGAGTTCTTGTGATGGCTCCATAAAAACTGGACACTGTTAAGTCTGTGGGGATTAGATCATCCTTACTTCTACATACCCTCTTCATCTGGTTGAAAGGCAACACATTGATCATGGCTCCTTCATCAATAAAAAACCTTTTGAAGGGCACTCCCTCCAGATGAGCAGTTACGTAAATGGGTTTGAGATGGTTTGCTAGGGTCAAACTCGAGCGACTGAAGACCATTTTGTCGGTGTACATTCTCTCGGGCTCTCTCTTTATAGGCTCTGGCAAATCTACTTTGCCTGACTCCTCTTTTCCCACCTCTTCAACACTAACATGTGTCATCATAGGTTTTATTGCTAAGTAGTGACCCTCCATTGTGGCAGGTTGATCATGCTCGGCACAAAACATGGCAGATAAAACACATGTCATATTTACGTGGAAGTTGTTGGGTCCAGGTAAGTCTTCCTTCTTGCTTCCAATGTGGCCCATGAATTTATCCAACCAAGTCTATGCTTCCACAGGCAGCATTAGTTCGGGCAGCGCTTCCTCTTGGGTTATGCCAAAGTTTGACACTTGTCGTGGAACTTCACAAAGAGTATCAACTAACAATGGTGCGGGTAACCCTATCTCTGGTGAAATGGTTCTAGAGCATATTGGTTTTGGGCTTCATCTTGGGGTTGGCATCATTACCATGTCCTCTTGAGCTCTCATCAAGATTCTGTATTTCCCAGGATGAGGGTTCTACGACACATGGTCTCATTCCCCTTCGGTTTTGCTGTTAACCTTTTCAACCTTCTTCTTGGTTCTCCAATGGAGTTGATTTCTTCCCCCATCAAGTACTTTATCAAACTTTACATTCTCAGAGGTTTCTGAGGCAGTGGGCACTTTCAATGAGCTCATGTGGGCTTTGTGCTGCCTCTAGACTCTCTTGATCATTGAGGCTCCCATTTCTTTGACGAGTCTCCCATCATTTCCAACCACATACCATTTCCACCCGAGTCAAACAGGATTCTTCTTTGTGACTGGATTTACTGTCCATTCCTTTACTCTGACATCTCCACTGGCATAGCTTGGTTAGGGTGGCCTCACATCCACCTTTCTTGGCACCTTGGCTTCTCTATCCTCTACCTCTTCAGAAGCTTCATAATTCCTGAACACTTCTTACTAGCCCTTTGGTTGAGAGTCTCATCCCAACCTTTGGAAAACATTCCTATAAGTCTTTTTTTCAGCTGCCCGCATGACATTTATGCGAGCTTCTTGCTATTATCTCTCTCTCTTCTTCTGATCAGCTCCTGATCAATAATGGCTCATGTCGCTGGGACTTCCAACTCACACTCACATTAGCACTTGCTACACAACACCACTCATTTGATTATGGTTGCTTTGGGTTTCTCAAGCAACTTAATAGCTCATTCACTCGGCCTATCAACTTGCCTCATTTCTGCTTTTACCTCTCAGGTAGCTTTTCATTTCCCCTTCTCGGCCCATGTTAAGTTGATCATGTTTATTGGGGCTTCTGGAAAGAGGTCAGTGTCAATCATCATATTGGCCTGCGGTTTCTCCAACAATAATTTTCCTTATACTATAAGGTATTGTATCCAATCCCTGAATTGGACACAGTTGGTTATTAAGTGATTGAAAGTGTAGTGCAACTTGCAATACTTCTTCCATCTCAGTTCTTCGGGCTTGGGCAGCTTTTTGGTGCTGTCGGGCACAATCACTCTCTCCCGAACCAACTTCTTATAGATCTCTGCAACCTTGGTTAAGTTAAAGGAATAACTCTGGTACTTAGGGGGCTTCATATGGATAAAAGCACTATCATTTATGACCACTTTTTGGTCTTTAACTGCTTGGACTAACCCTTTTACTATTAAAGGTTTGAAGGGGGTAGTCATTTCCGCTACACACATGTCTATCACTTCTCTCCTATGGCCATCATTTTGTTCTAGCTCTACCTCTTTGAACTTCATTTTGTGAATCGCAGCTTTGCTTTTGTAGAAATGAGGCACCTTAGATGAGTGATTTACTTGTTGTTCCTCCAGTAATAGCTTCCCATACTTTGTGACAGCAATCACCAACTCTTGCAACTTATTGAATTGCACGTCATAAAACTTCTTCCTCAAAGGCAATCTCAATGTCTTCTAAGCGATGGATATGCGATGTGCATGATTTATAGGGAATTAGCACCTCATCCTTGTCCTCTTAAACCTTGTCATGAAGTTTTTAGTGAATTCATGCTCATACTGTTTGACCTCAACCAGATCGTTAATAGTCATCTTAGGCTCGACCCTGTAAAACTACTCATGGAATTTGCCCCAAGTCGGCAATAGAATTAGGGGGCAACAAAGAGTACCACTGAGATGCTAATCCTACCAAGGAGTTCCCAAACAATCTCAACTTGTTGTTGGGATTCTCTTCAAATGCCACACAGTGATTAGAGAACTTGAAAATATGATCTCTGGAAACCACATTTTCATTTTCTCCGCTGAATGTTGGGAATGCGTGCATCTTGAAGTTTACTGGAAAAATGTTCTACTCGTCAAGGTGCTAAAGGTAAGGCTTCTGATAGGTAATCCTAAACAGCGGGCGAGCTTGTACCTGAGCATTCCTAGCCATCATCCTCCTCAACTAGTCTAATTCATCCTTGAGTTGTTGGCGAGCTGAATTATCAGGCAAAGTATGAGGAGGTTCCCATTTCGGGCTACGATCATTGCCCGAGAAAGTTTCTTTTCTTGGTTCAGGCTTCCTCTACTTGGCATCTCCTCTCTTCCTGGTCAATGGTGGGGGCTATAAGGAGGAGGTTTATCTGCCTTGGTAGGCCAGCATTTTCCACTGGATTCCCCGATCAATTGGGGCATCCCATACTCCATTCTTTCTTGCTCGCTCTGCCCCCTACTATTAAGTGGAAATAGTGAGGGATCAAGCAATTATACTTCTAGGATTTCCATCAACACTGGCTAACTAGCTTCAGATTCCTCCTTGTTTTTATCTATACCATTCTTTTCCTCTAGCAAAGGAAATAACGAAATAACTGGTTCTTTCTTAGGGTTTGCTCCCTTAAGATAACCATTCTTTGGAGTAGAATACTCCAGATTTAGTCTTCTTTACAAACTCCATGTTCAAGAACAAAGTCTGCTTTCTTCTCCCCTGGTTTCCAGGGAAATCTTCTTCATACTTCTTAACACTTGCACCATGGTGGCTTGCAAGTCTTCATTGGTTACCATTCCTCTCGACTTCTCAGATGAGGTCGGGCTTTTCATGATAGCTGGTCCTTGTAAGGAGGAAACATTCTATGGGTGATTGGTCATGTTTGATCTTGGTAGACACTGGGGTAGCCTGTACTCTGTGTTCCACCTGAAGGTTTTCTCTTTCCTTCTTCTTCTTGGCATACAAGACTAATGTGGTCCCATTGAGCATGCCAAAACTATGTTCGGGCGAAGATTTCTTCGGAGATGGCTCTTCGGCTCTCAGCATAGCTCCCCAAGGGGTTGGCACTTTGGATGTGTAGTCAGGCTCTTGCTTGCTAATGTGCTGCAAGAAGAGAACACAGTTAGCTTTGAAAGGTGCCTTTGTGGGGCCTTAGGTGTAGGCCTTAAGGCTTGCAATCAAAATTAACCAAGTGATAGGCGTGCCACTACTATGTCAGTATAGTAGATGTAGAACAAGATTGTTTTTAGTCGATTACTTGTTCCCTAAGTTACTTGGACTTTTTGTTATCAAATGATTGTCGTGGATGGGCTAAGTCCACATTAAGTTTTTTTTCTTGCCCTACGAACAAGGACTTTCAGTTCATAGTCTTATATGTTCGAATGGAGGGAGTCTAGATCCATTTATGTCATTTACTTGGTTCTTGATTGATGATAATGATAGCATGTCCATTAAACTAACCAAATCCGGATGCAAATGGAACTCTTATAATGGGAAAACTAATGAAAATGACTTGAATACATGTTGGAGAAGACATTAAGTAGTACATCTATTAACTTATAAAACAAACAAAGAGCTTGGAGGGTAGTGAGTCATCATCTTTTTACTTGTGTTGCCACTAAAAAGTGTTTTTTGGCTGATTGGGAGTTAGTCCCCATTACTTGACATTTTAAATCATAGGCACATGGCCTATACATTAATAAGAAGGTGCCAACTTGTCTCTAGGCTTGATGCTGGGCTTCGGGCAAGTCTTTTTTTAATCGGCATATTTGGGTTTCCACATACTTGCAACCCAAGGTTCAAATATTAACCCAAACATGGTCGTCGTCCTCCCGAAAGACCTTGCCAGATGGAAAGCTAGCCCAGTGACGGTGCGTTTGTCGTTGTAACCCAAGTAAAGAATGACCTATGTGTAAGATTCAACGCCATTAGAAGCATGTTAGGATTGACCATGTCGGTGATTTCTTCCTAGGTTTTCGCCAAAATGATATTCTATTTGGTGGAGATTGTCTGTTTCTAGATAGGATTCGGAGTTAGGTTTGGATTTGAGTTCTAAGACGTGGTACGCTACAGGTTCTCCTTCTAGGCCGTCTCTGATGTGAACTATGAGCATCATCATTGCGATTCTGCGACGCAGTGGTGGTGGGGTTTTGGGGTTTTTGAAGTCAGTTAGAGGGCAATGGTAGGTGGAGGGTGGGTATTGGAATAGGCATTGGATTCCAGGAGAGCGTGGGACTCGGGTTAAAGGGAGGAAAGGTGGGAAAGTGACAAAAACTTGGGGAAAGTGAAGAGTTGTGGAAGTGGGAGACAGGGAGAAGCAGAAGGGGAAAAGGAAAGGGAAGAGTTGTAAGTGATCACATCTGAAGATATCCCAGCATCCCTTGTTTTTTAAAAATCTTCGAAAACATCTGCCCCCAACCGTATACTGATAGCATCGCATTCAAGGTATTTATGTCAGGTGAAAACCTTTTTCTTCTCAGTTCCAAGAAGGCATGTTCTGTTTCCATCAAAAGGTCACTCTTACTAAAAATGAGAATAAATGTCTTAAAGAGAACGTGGGGTTTGATTACACCATAGTATATTTCTTCAACAAGAATATGCATGTGCTCAATTTCCTTGCCACTAGCATACGTGTGGAGCAAAGAACTGTATGTAAGCTCCTTGGGTTTCTAGTGAATGGACCATTCTTACAAAGTGATTAAATAGATAGGCCATGGACAGTAAATTTGGGCTTGAACTTTGAGTTTGGACTTTGGGTGTGATAATTAATTATTTTATTAATTATTTTTTAAATCAACAAGGATGAGTCTAAGATGACGAAAGAATACCAAAACAACACACCCTTTCTGAGCAAATGCCTCCCAGAAGACACATCCAAAGTTCATACTTGTTACGAACAGTATATGTACATTATATATACATGTTTCTACATTGCATTTAGAACACAGAAAATCATTCATCCTATGTTCTTACCAATATCGAGTATACAGAGATAACCACAAAGAAATTCACCAGAAACTAACACTATGTTTGAATGAGGGAAATAAACTTGGAATTTTGACAAGAGTCAGAATTTATAAATTGAGATGCATCAATTTTCTTGTTTGGATTCATAAAGATGGAAATTTAGAATTTTCGCGTATAAAAAAAACTTGGAATTTAGCACCTCCAATTCCCAAGTTTAAATTCCATGTAAATAGGTGTCACTTCCAAATTTCTATAGGGTGAGAGTTTAAAAATAACAAATTTCGTATTCAAATTCATTGTCCTTTTAGGTTAACCAAATAATAAAATTCACAAATTCTAGAAAATAAAATTATGTGATTTCTATCTATCATTTTAAAATTCCTTAGTAATTTTAAATTTTCTGATCCAAACAGAGTGTAAGTTTTCCTGTGCTGGAATCCTTAGTTTAGATTATTGAATTATGGTGAAGCAGACTCCTACAGAACTACAAGCACAGGGTAGGGGCGAATTGCTTTTTCAAGGAAATTGTGACTTGCAAGCCCCAATCTAATCTTCATTTTGTTTGTTTAAATATTAGTCATGTTTTTTCTTCTTCTTTTTTTTTTTAGGGAAACATCGACGGTATGAGAGAAAATTTATTGATAACGAAAAAAGAAGTTACACCTAGTCAGGGAGGAAATAAACACTACCCCTCATAAAACAAAGATAAAAAAAAATACATGAAAAAGAAGGGGGAACATAAACCTCATTCTTCCTAAAACGAAAACAAGAAAAATACAAAGAAAAGAGGGGGGACGTGGAAACCTAACCCCACTAAAACCAAACCTAAAGGTCTCCTGCAAAACAAGTTGAGCAACCCCACAAAGTTCGGAAAAAAAAAACAAGAAAGTGAGACAAACCTGGATACCCAAATGCACATTCATTGGAGAAGTGGTAACCAGGCAAGCCAACATAGTCAGAAAATAATAAGGCACGAGCTACCGGGGGAGGAGAATCATGCCAAGTTAAAGTTGGAGAAGACAAACCCATGTTAGCAAAATTGTCTACAACAAAATTTCCTTCTCGGTATATGTGAGATGAGTAGAAAGTCATTTTCTAAATGTGGCCAAACAAATAGACCATTGCGTACGAAGAGGCCAAGGAGGATCAAAATCAAACCATTGAAGAGCAGAAATAACACTAAAGTTATCACTTTCCACCAATGACAATGTCAACCCAACTGATATGCAAATTGTATACCTATAATAATTGCATATATTTATGCAAAAAAAAAAAAAAAAAGTAGCAATAACCAATCCATTGGCAGAAACCACCAAGAAAATGACCATGGCAATTCCTGAAAATTCCTCCACAAGTAACAGGACTAGGGATGGGCAATGGTTATGCGGGCGGGTAACCGCGGTTATTTTACCCATAACCGTTTATGTTCATACCCACATAACCATTTACCCGTTGGGTAATTACATAAATGGTTATACCCAAAACCATAACCGTTTATAAACGGTTATCCATACCCATAACCGTGTACCCATTTACCCATTTAACCATAATCATAACCATTTACCCGTTTACCCATTTTTTCGCCCGTTTATCCTTTTTTTACCCATTTACCCGTTTTTTTCTCCCGTGTACATTATTTTTTTAACGATAGTTAATCAAAAAATGAAAAGCACTTCCAACTGCTTTTCCAAGAAGCATTTTCAATAAAAATTTCGACTTTTGTTCTTTATTTTTTGAGTTTCTGATCAATCGACTTTTGTTCTTTAATAAAAGCACTTCTCTGTAATTGACCCAAAAAAAAGTGGTGACTAGCAGCGCGAGAGTTAATAAAAGCACTTCTATGTTGCAGCTCATTCACTTGCTCCAGCAGCGCGAGTGATGTTGCAGCTCATTCACTTGGTCTTTATTTATACGGAATACTTGACGGCGAGGCTGGCGACGGTGTCCCCGCGGACAATCCGGTGCGAGATGGCGAATTTTCCGATCGAATTGTCCCTCCAGAAGCTTGAAGACGCCGGCTTTCCGATCACCTCCTTCAGATTCCAAGGAACTTTGAAAGCTTTGGCGACGATCTCCTGATCGGAGGCGACGGAGCTCCAGACTACTATTTCGCGCTAAATTTCACTCAACGAGACTACTATTTCCTAATTTTTCATCAATTATTCTCCATTCTAATCAACAAAACATACCTATCAAAACAAACAGATAGTCACATAAATTTCAAATTTTGGTCTACAGTTAAGATTTTGTACTTCATTGCATCCTAAGCTCAAATTTTTCTATAATTTCACTTCATTAATTAAAAAAAACCTTAAAACCCCCAAAAAAATTCGCAGATACAAAATGGAACCCTAGAAGCTGAATCCACGAAACATGTTAAGCGGTACACGAAATTTTAAGAAGAAACATGTTAAGCGGTACACGAAATTGAATTAAGTCGAATCAACCATCACCTCAAACCCTAAATTAATTTCAAATTTACCTGATGTGTGGTCGAGTCGAAGTCGAGAGGTGCAGAGAGAGAGCGAGAGAGCGACAGAGAGAGAGAGTGACGGAGAGAGAGAGCGACGACGGAGAGAGAGAGCGACGGAGAGAGAGAGCGAGAGAGAGAGTGACGGAGAGAGAGAGTGACGAAGTAGAGAGGCAGAGAGAGAGAGGGACGGAGAAAGAGAGTAACTTATTCTTTGAGGGTTTTTAATTTTTTTTTTAATTTTACATATATTAAATTAAATGGGTAAATGGATACCCATTATAACCGTGAATATTACCCATAACCGATGGATATCCGTTATAACCGCGGATAATACCCATAACCGTCCATTTAAATTTCATGGATAAATAGTTATACCCATAACCATTTATTTGTCTAAATGGTTATCCATAACCATAACCGTCAACTTTAAATGGGCAGGTAACCGCGGTTACCCATACCCATGGGTATTTTGCCCATCCCTAAACAGGACTAAGATTTCCTTTAAATAAACCATCTATATTAAGTTTAATCCAAGGAAACAAGGGAGGATACCAAAGGGCAAGAAGAATAGTTGGCGCCTTGCGAGAGATAGTTCGAATCCCCAACAAAGAGATGATTCGAGTGTCAAAACCCTGAGAGTAACCAAAAATAAACTGTCCACCATGAACAATCATAGAATTGATAGACATGCAGAGACGATGAAAATAGATTGGTTAGTCCTAAAAAATAAACTTATTTCAAGCCTTCCAAATAGCCACAATAGTAGAAAGACCCACAAAAACCCAGAGATTGTGCAACTATTAGAATAGGGCATGCACACATAGATTGACACCCCCCAACCCAGGTATCCAAATGACACTTGGATAGCACATACTGGCCGACACTCGAAAGTTAAGAAAGCCATGTTTATGTGAATATATGCATGAATATAATGAAACGTATAGTCGAAAAGTCATGTGAGAAACGACAATCATAAAGATCATACAAATGCTAAAGAAGTAACAATAGTAGAAAGTTAGTCATTAAATAAGAAGGATGTCCAACAGTCAACAATCCGAAGAAATGACGTACAAATATGTCAAGAGCATACCACTAAACGAGAGTGCTAGTGAAATGAAAGGCATTAAGTTACAATTATACATAAGAAGACATATGCAGGCAGGGGAACACAATATCACTAGTAGGGAAATGCCTCGAAGCTCGGATCGTATTCCTCGTCACTAGGTCCTGAAGTGGACCATAGTTTATAATAATAATAATAATAATAATAATAAACCATTTTCTTTCTGAACATACTAACCCTTCCCCCTCCCCCCATTTTAAAAACAATATAATACTACATAATAGGTTTTTCCAAAAACTCTACATGCTATAAAAACGTTCGTATGATAAAATCATAACTCGAAGTGATATCAAAATCACCTAAAGGTAAAATCCGTAAAAGTTCATAAATCAAAAGACCGATGTGCTCAATAGGGGTATCATATTTGCCTGAAGCATATCCATCACCCGAGGTGAAGCTGTACGACACTGGGTTACGCCAGTGAAGAATCATGGTAGGCCCCATCACCCAAAGGTGAAGTTGTATCACTTTGGGTTACGCCAGAGAAGAAAAGGTACATAACACATCGACACTAGCCTTGGCTATTGAAGCTGTCCGACATTGGTTTCTCCAGTGAAGCTGGGAGTATGTTATAAATAATCTCACTGCTCCTCAACTATGTCATATGGCCATAAACGTATACATACTCATGTTGTGTGTATGTGTCATATGAATACCCACTAATTAAACACATAATACATAATTCAAAATCTCATACCAAGCTTAGATTCAAAACCTTATCATCTAAAATCATAAGCAATTCCTTAAACATGATTTCCATAAATATAAATTTTCATAAACTTTAAACTAGGAAATCGTAAAGATTTCATAAGAACCAATTAGATAAATCGTGAATTCTCCAAAAATCATAAAAACATGCAATTTGAAAAGGGGCCACTCACAAGTATTCCGCTATCAAAGAGTCATTCGAACTAGGGAGGACAAAGTCACTTCCAACCAAAGCACCTAAACACAATTAGGGACCATTAGTTAAAACTTTACTAAAACGATATAATTTGAGAAAACGGATGGCATATTTGGATTTGGCAGGTTGAAAAACTTAAGAATGGACCTCGGGTTACCCCATGCGCAACCACGGGACGGCGGCCTAAGTCACCACGTGCCACTCCATTCGCCGAGATAGGTCGTCGAAAAGTTGGACGAAATTTGGCTGCCACCACCGTGGTCGTTGATAGTGCCTCTAGCGGAGGCGCATGCACTCCACGCACTGGCTATGATAGCCCCCATGCACCGTGAGTAAACTGTACTAGCCACCCCTACAATTTCTAGAATTTTTCCAGATTTTTCTTCCAACTTCCAGAGCTCATTCCAAGCTCGATACTAGTCCAAAACGAGTGATTCAAAAGGCAAAATGAAGCTAGGAGTGTGGAAAAGAGATCTATACCCTTTCAAGACTCAATAGAGATAGGAGGTGGCTAGAAAAATGGTTGGAAGGTGGCCAAACGACCACGATTTTGAATCTCCAAAAATGAACAGTGATTTCCCTAAGGGTTTTCTGTGTGCCTAAATCACCAAAACCATTAAAAAAAAACCTTCCAATCATGATCCTAGACATGATCTACGATGTTTTGGACCAAGTTCGAGACTTACCTTCACCAAAAACGGTGAGAATTCATCGAAGAAAGAGTTGCACAGTGAAGGTGCTACTATGTAGAGGGAAGGTGAAAACGTGAAGGGATCTCGTTTGGCTTGGGAGTTCTAGACGTAGGTGCTCAAAATATATGTGTGTGTGTGTGTGGGCGCGGCCAAGAGAGAGGGTGCAGAGAGCACGAGAGAGGTAAGAGATGAGAAGAAATGAGAGTGATGAAGAGAAGAGAAAAAAAAAATGAAGATAAAAGAATGAGAGAGAGGACTCTCAGGAAAGAGAAGGAACTCCCATGAAAAATGGGTGGGAGGTTGAAAATGGGAAAATATCTCCAAGTGTGAAATTAATTAAATACCCTTGACATTCAAAAATTCGTAGAAATTTTGTTCTAACTCCAAATTCAATTTCCGCTCGTGCTTACGTGTTCGTATCGACGAGTGCAACGTGAATAAATTAAAAGAAAATTTCCTACATGTCATTACATGAGAGTCAACGAAAGTCAACGTTTCTGTTAGGGGTATTTTCATAATTTTGTACAATGAAAGTGTAAAATTTGAGACAGGTTGTTACATAGATATCCAAAATACATACAAAAGAATCTGAAAGGGGTAAAGATGTACCAAATTGGCATGCTAACCACCTCTAAAGCTGCCTAGATATCTGATAGCCGAAAAAAAAATGAGCAGTAGATTCTTCAGAATTACAGCATAAATAACAAATTGATGCCAAAGAAATACCACGTCGTTGAAGCGCACCCTCAGTATGAAGTTTATCATGAAAAAGCAACCAAGCCAAAATAGATAGTCATGACGGAACAAAATGTCGCCAAATAACCTTAGCCCAAGCATAATCACTATGTTTCATTCAAATAAGCTGATAACCAAACGAAATGGAAAACTTCCCAATAGGTGAGGCTCCTAAATCAATTTGTCATCCTCAATATTTAAGGGCAAAGGTAGTTTGCACCACAGAAGGGAATGAACTTATAAAATAATCTAGGAATGAACAACTTTGTGCTTCAATAACATCTAAAACCCAAGGAAGAACCTTAGGTGAAATGACCAAAGATAAATAAGGGCTAATAATAAGTTCATCCAACCATTTTCCAAACCAAAAGGAAACTGACCTTCCATCATCGATAATCCAATGACTATTATTATTTAGGATAGGCAAAGCACACTTCAGACCATGCCACACAAAAGACCGTAAATAGATATTTTGGTTTTTGTAAGGCGAAAGAGGAAAATGCTGACGAGCGAAAGAACCCCATAAAGAAGAAGATTGCAACATATCCCATCCAAAACTAAGCATAGCCGTCAAGTTCAAAGAAGCTAAATCACGAAGACCAATCACACCTTCATGTTTAGGTCCACATACCATACTCTAATCAACAGTTACCAACTTCCAGGAAGCTAAATCCTCTGACCAAATAAAATCCCTTAAGCAAGTAGAAAGATGTTTTAAATAGCAAGATGGCAATTGATAAACTGAGAAACTATAGAGGAACAAGCTTTGTTAAACAGACTGCATTAATTGAAATCATCCAACCATTGAGAGAAGTTTACCTTTCCAACTTGAGAGGTGGGCTTTAGCCTTACCTACCAAAGCTTGAAAGTGAATTCTCCTTGGCTTACCACGAAAAATGGGTACTCCAAGATAAGTGAAAGGAACAATACCCAAATGAAATCTAAGGTGTCTCAAGACATGCACTCTACGATGTAGAGAGGAGGAGCACTCTACGAAATCCAAGGTTTCTCGAGACATGCACTCTACGATGTATGAGTTAGTATACTTAGACTAAGTCATAAATCTAATAACTCCAATTTCGCCTGTATTAATAAACGCAAATGAAGTCAAGATGATTCCATACAAGTACACATGTCATTGGATAGAGAACCAAATTTCTTTTCATCTGTTAGCACACAACTAGTGTTTGAAATTTCTTCGACGCGATCGATATTTTTGTGCAAAAATTGAAAAAATCAGAGAAAAATATGGAAAGGGAAGGGGTGAAGTCTAAATTTCACTCCACATTTGAGAAATTCTTAAATTTCATCTTTAATCGATGGATTTCGTCAATATTTCCGACAGATCGGCTAATTATCAGAGAAATTCTTATATTTCGTCTAAACCAGTGTTTGACATTCCCCAAAGTTTCATTTTAAATTTCCATTTTCATCGAAAGTAACCGCTTTGATCCAATATCGTTCCATTAGATAGGAAAAACTTAGGGAAATATTGATAACTCTCGAGTGGAGTATTAGAACGAAAGAAATCTATTAACTAACGAACTATTCGTTCTAAGCCATCTTTGGAGATGAATTAACAATTTGAAATATCTTTCTAGCGTATTCTTGATAAACCAGCATTTATATAAAGATGTAGGAAGATCCGATTGGGAAGTATCAATATCAATAACAATATTTTCACAAATTTTTATATAGATATTTTCACAAATATTGATATTTTAAACACTAAGAATAATTAAACCCGTTTGAAACTACTCCCCATATTCAAATTCTTCTTGTCGGCAAATAGACCAATAAAATGTATTGTTACCGATTGGAATTTGATATCAAAAGTAGAGAATGAATCGATGTGTGTGGAGCAAAGAGTAATTCAAAAAAATTTGGAGTTGACATGTAGACTTTTACCAAAGATTGACACTAACCAAGTGGTAAATGTTTAAGTAAATATGGGTGGCCTCTTTACCACAGATGCAATGATGTCAAAGAACACCATGTCTTGGTGGATGATTTACCTACAACAATCACTAGCAAAAAGGAGGATGTTTCATATACAACAATCATTAATAGAAGTCATTTTATTTGTACTTCACACCATTTGTTATAAATGGGTGTGGAGAGCTCATTTGTAAACGCACAACCAAAGCACACACAAAAACCTTGGAGTTTGTCAATTCTACTCCTTTCTTATCCTCAATTCTCTCTTCAATTCCCATCATCTATTTGAGAGATCGAGCTAGCAACTATATCAAAGCTAGAAAGAAGAGATAACGATAGTTAGAGTTATATTTGTACTCATGTTATTTCAGATAATAAAAGAAGTTATTAATACTGCTTTGAGGACGTAGGTACACTTGCCGAACCTCGTAAATATTGTGTCTTATTTACTTTATATGTCATTGGAAACCTCAAACAATGAATCAGATATTCATATGCTTTGGAATAACATGAGTACCTATAAAGTAAATAAGACACAATATTTACATTGAATCAGATATTCATATGCTTTGGAATATGATTCTATTGAATATGAGATGAGTACAATGAATCAGATGCATAACTTTCCTCAAACAATGAGATTTCAAATCAAATTCGATAGAATCATATTCCTCAAACAATGAATCAGATGCATAACTTTCCACAAAGGTGTTGTAAGTGATCACATTTGGAGAAATCCCAACATTCCTCATATATGAGAATATCTGTGAAGCCTCTCTCATACAACCTTTTCTACAATAGGCAAAAAATGACAGTGTTGTACGAAATTATATCAAGCTTTGTCCCTTCTCCATTATCTCACTTAGAAACTGTTCTGATTTCTCAAAATCTTCTGAGCGACTGTATATATACATCAAACTATTGTAAGTTGTCAAGCTAGGAGTATACCCCATCTCGTTCATAAATTTCAAAATCTCACTTGTCTTCGAAAACATCTGCCCCTGACCATATACTAATAGCATCGCATTCAAGGTAGTTATGTCAGGTGAAAACCCTTTTCTTCTCAGCTCCAAAAGACATGTTCTGTTTCCATCAAGAGGTCACTCTTACTAAAAAAAAACGAGAACAAGTATCTTCAAGAGAACAATGTGGGGCTGAGTTATACCAAAGTATATTTCTTCACCAAGAATATGCATGCGCTCAATTTCCTTGCCATTATATGTAAGCTCATTGGATTTGCAGTGAATGGGCCATTTTGCATTTCGGCAAGTATTTTCTGAGACTGTTGCCAAAGCCAATCTCGAGCCAGTGCTATCAAAACAACATTATTAAAAAAGAGGTCTGGAGTAACACCAACTTCTAACATTCTCTGATACACACCCATAGCTTGGTCAAAGAACCACACTGATTGTATGCACTGATTAGAGTGTTGAAAGTATCCCTCCCGTGTATAAACCCTACTCTCTTCATCACCCAGAATACTCCTGAAACTTCCGAGTTCATCCTGTTTTAGCCAAACACAGCCAAAAGTGTGTTACAAGTAATTATGTCGGGGGTGCACTTACATATCTTAATCTCTTAAAAAACTTTCATCATTTCAGTAAAATTTTCTCCTGTTACCATGCATCTTAATAAGGGTGTTGCAACCAAAAATTGTCATCTCCTCAAAAACCCTCATTGCCGGCTCATCTTTCCCAGCCTACTCATATCCTAACAAAGCAGTGGGTAAGAGAATAAGTGTTCGATAATTGTGTTACCAAAGATAAACTCTAGGAGAGTATATTTATACCAATCGAGGATATAAGACCCTTAGAATAGTAGAAACCTTATTAAACTAGCAGAATCCCAGAAGATATCTAGGGACGGATATTGCATCCTCTTAGGAGTGTGATTACTTGTGGTGCACGTCAATCCTTAAATTGTACGAACTCCAAAATTATTGGAAACCTGTTGATTCCTTGCTGAAGTAGGTTTTCTCATTTTGCAGAACAAGCATGGTCAATGTTAGCAAAGTTGTCAAACTTCGCCCACTAATTCCGAAACAGGATTATGGTGGCATCATTGATCTGTTTATTTATCTCTGAATTAGAGGCTATTGAGTATATGACTGGACTTTTGAGGTATAAGTATTCTAATCCGCCTTACTCCAACCCTGGAAAATCATTGTCTCACAACGAGGTTTTAACGAGGCACCCATTCTGGAATGGTCATACCCTTATGTGTGTTTTACTTGCGTCTTGAAGGCGTTTAGTTTTGAATTAATACAAGTTCTCATTTTTCTCCTTAGACTATGGGTTTTTATCCTGCACATGGTTGTACTATAGCGAAGTTTTGTGAGTTCTACTACTTATGCATTCTTCCATTTGTTTTGAGACTCTCACTCCCTCATTGTGCTGACGACTTCATCAACTATTTTTACTTTATAGCTGAAGACCTAATGCGACATTTTGTTTGAGTATTTACACACTAAGAGAAAATGTTTGCAATCCTAATCTAGTTAGGAATTTGATTGTCTAATCCTTATGGGATTATATACTATCTTTTAGGTAGTGTCCTAATTAAGATGTATTACTTGAAAGACAAAGATTCTTCATTTCTTACTACTACAAATAAAGCCACAATAAATTGGGATAATACACACCTCAAAATTCACTAATTCTCTCTTTTTTCTCTTTTGCCGCCACACGAACCTTCTTGTTACATCCCACATCGCCCAGAGGTGAGGATCCTATAAGCCTTATATGTATATTCCCATCTCTACCTAGCTCGAGGCCTTTTGGGAACTCATTGGCTTCGGGTTCCATCGGAACTCCAAAGTTAAGCAAGTTCACGCGAGAGCAATCCCATGTTGGGTGACCCACTGGGAAGTTCTACTCGCGTGAGTTCCCATAAACAAAACCATGAGGGCGTGGTCAGGGCCCAAAGCGGCCAATATCGTGCTACGGTTGAGTCGAGCCTGGGATGTGGTGGGGGCCCGGGCCGAGATGTGATAATTTGGTATCAGAGCCAATCCCTAGCCGGAAGGGTGCCAACAAGGACGTCGGGCCCCTAAGGAAGATGGATTGTTACATCCCACATTGCCCATGGGTGAGGATCCTATAACCCTTATATGTATATTCCCATCTCTACCTAACTCGAGGCCTTTTGGGAACTCATTGGCTTTAGGTTCCATCAGAACTCCGAAGTTAAGCGAGTTCAAGCGAGAGCAATCCCATGATGGGTGACCCAGTAGGAAGTTTTGCTCGCGTGAGTTCCCAGAAACAAAATCGTGAGGCCGTGCTCGGGGCCCAAAGCGGATAATATTATACTATGGTGGAGTCGAGCCCAGGATGTGGTGGGGGCCCGGGCCAGGATGTGACATTCTTCCTCTATAATTATTCAGTTAAGTTTTTTTATGCAAGCATCACTTGAACTTGTATGCATGTGCGATAATACCACCTAAACTTTCAATTTTCATTTTTTACCATATGGACTCTCTTAACTGTTGGAATCAACCATTTACGTTACTTTCCATCCAATTTGCCGTTAAAACATGTCACCTGTAGTGGTATTTTCATCAATTAATTTCGTGGGGTTGACTAGAATCAAATTGACTCCAAAATAATACTTCCTAAGTCAATATGGCGCCAAATTGGTGGTTTGTACAATCTCAGTTCGACAATTCCCTCCATAAGAGTTTGAAAAATTAATATTTGAATAAATTAAGGTGAACTACATACCACTTCCTAACCTACATAAGAAAATCACAAAAACTCACTATAAATGAAAGACTATATTTTTGCATAATTTTCACCTCAATTCTTCAACAACTCTTGCCAAAATCGAACCGGAAATCAACTTCTCCCTTTTCTTCAAGACCACTCCAACGCTGCTACAAAAAACTACATTTTGCCTTCGTAAAAAGTGATTTTAGCGATCCCTAGAAAGTAATTGACAAAGATATCCCTCCACGTGAGGGGTGCCTGACATGCTTTAACAACAACGGAGATAGTAGATTCCAACCTTTAAGAGAGTTTAGTGGTAAAAATTAAAAAATTATAAGTGCAAGTAGTATTGACGCACATGTTTGATAGTTCATGTGATGCTTGTGTAAAATTCCATATTCGGTTAAATAAGCCAACATCATTCGGAAAATTATAGGGGAAATTTGTCATTCTAAAAAATAGTTGAAAAGTTCGTGTGAAAAAAGATGCTTAATCTCCGCAGAATGCCAATAGCCATTGTCAAACATTTGCTAGGGAACGAGTCAGATTTAGGTACTACAAACCCTATTTCCTGAGCTTCCTCAAGCAGCTCTACCGTCAGACCCATTTTTTGTAGAGAGTGAAAGGGTGAGAAAATGAGCAATGCAGGTAGCTTGGTTGCAGAGGCAGTGTGGAAGGCGATTGAGTCAACTCGTTAAGTCACCGACGATCAGCTCTCCGTGTTAGACTGTACTCATCCCATTTCAAATTCCCGTTTAATTTCGTTTGAATTAATTGTTCCAATTTGTGTTATTGAGAGTTTGGTTACTGGGAAAATTTCAGCCTGCATTTCTTGTTTGGTAAAACTTGGAGAGAGCAACGAGGATAGTGGATCAGAGTGGTGTCAAGAGGGTTTTGGGTGAGCCCAGTGGACGTTCCATCTTTCAGGTTTAATTTTTGCAAATCAAATTCTGGGTTTGTTTTGTATACTTGTTTTGTTTTCCACTAGACTTAGTAGCTTGGATGAACATTACTTGAAATTTGGATGAAACTACTTGAATTTGAGCACAAATTTGTTTGTTTTATGTTCTTGTTTAGCCAAAAAGATAAGAAACTTGGGCACTCGTGCAAATCAAATCTGGAAATAAATCACGTTCGTTTGGGCTAAATAATCGTAAATTTATTTGATGTAAAGTGAAAAATGAAATCCCAATTCTCATTTTCTGTTGTCTGGTTAGGTCGTCGGAGAATCGCGGAGGAAGGAGGAGTACTTCTGCTTTGCCGAGCAGTATTGTGCTTGTTATTCATTCTTCTATGTCACCAAAAACAAGGGAGAGCAGCTTTGTGTGAGGGAGCTTCCTCTCTTGCTCATCCAATTTTTCTACTGATTCGAGCGTTATTCTAATCAATCTAATCTAAACTACGTGGAGGGTTATTCGAACTTCCTCATCCATTTTTAAGTTCCTTGAAATCAAAAACGAAAAAAGTAGGGAAGTGTTGTAATTTTTGCCATGTTTCTTGTTGTCCAGTGTACGCATCAGTTAGCTGCAAGACTTGCTGCATCATTGGGAGCATGCATTGAAGTTAAGGTCTCTGATGAGCAGCTGGCTCTACTTCTTTCCAAAACTCCGAAATGTTTGTACATGTTTTACATGGCTACTTGTTTAACACCGCAAGCATGTATATCTTCCGGTTTCATTTTTTATTAAAACAAGTAGAACCGGAACACGCTTCGAGTTTAATAAAGAGGCACTAAACTATATTTACATCCGGCTTATTGTCGGTATAGTATCCTCCGGTTTTCTTTTTTATTAAACATTTATTACAACAATGATTTTGTAACAAGAGCATCAAGGAACAAGTCTGTAAGATTTCATCCTGTCAATCCAAGTTAAAAACGATGTCTTCGAATTCCTGAACCCCACAAAACCATGTTCTTTGCTCTTGTTCATGCTGTCCAGACTTGTCTCAACTCCAAACATAAGATCCACAAACCACCAGTTACCAACTTCTTCCAGCTTGGTAAGAACCAGACCCTTCTCTTTCACAATCTCATCCCACACCGGCCCCTTATCTTTCATCATCTCCTCCAAGCTCGCCTCCCATCCGCCCTCCTCGCCAACGTCCTCAATATCAAGCTCGAACTGCTCTGCCAAAACCCTGAACAAATGCTTCCACTTAACCACATCCCCATTGCTGCAATTGAAAGCCTCATTCTTGGCATATGGATCAACTGCTGCCCAAATCTGGTGCTCGGCTATCAAGTCGGCGTCCGAGACATCCCAGTACCCGTTCCACGCCCCTCTGCTCCCCGTAAACCTCAGTTTCTTCCCCTCGTGCTTACATATTGCGGCATAAATGCAGAGGCTCCCCACAATGTTCATCAAGCTATAGGGCGAAAACCCGAATATCACGCTAGGCCTGTGCACTGACCATGTCAAACCCTCCTTTTTCTTCACCTCCTCAAACAAAATGTCCTCCAATGTGTAGTAAAAATTGGGCACGTCGAGCCTCGGGAGGTCTTCGTGAAATGGTGGCTCATGAGGCTCGACCTTGCCCAACATCTCAAACGGACCGATATAATGCTTCCGGCCCGTTTGCAAGCATATGTGCTGCAGATTTGGTGCATTTGGGATCACAGCATCCAGCAAGTTCCGAAACATGTTGCCGTTGACCTCACAGTTCTCAGCTTCCGTGGGCTTACTTGCCCACGTCACATAAAATACATGAGTGACATCGGTCAGCTGGGACAGCTGAGAATGTGTTTGATGAGGGTCTGAGAGATCACACTGAATGTATTCAACAGGATGATCAGCGTTCCACGCCGGACGAGGCCGGCGGGCTACACCATATACCTTCCACGGCCCGCCGGGTGTGTCGGCCAGGGGGAGAATCTCGGCAAGGCTATTGCCGACTATCCCAGTGACGCCGAGAACCAGAGCCACGCTCTGGTATTTGGGCGGCACATCATTGGGATCAAAAGTTTTCTGTTGGTGACGGTGAGGCTTGTTAGAAAATGATCATGGAAACTAATTTGGAAGAATTGAAGGAAGAAAAAACGGATGGGTTTGTGGAGAAAGTGCTTACCTTTGCAGCTCCAATGGCTCCTGCCCACCACCAGCTCATTTTTGTGTAGTTTCTGGGAGATGAGAATCTTATCTTCCTCCTGCCCACCACCTCTGCTACTTTCTGAGTATAATGATCATCTGTTATATTTGGGAGATGGGAATCTTATCTTTAAACTTTTGGGCGGTGATTATCCTTTTTTCGGTTGCGATTTATGTCTGGTTTTGCTGTCGTGTCAGTTTGGGACTGGTTTTGCTGTCATGACGCGCACCTTTGTCGGTGAGTCTACTCACTAAGAGATTATAAAGCGAGCGATTTTCACACGTTACATTTAAAACTGGTTCGTTAGTGAGGTGTTATTATAAAAAATTGAGAATAAAAAAAAATTGAGCTTAAAAAGGTATTTGATAAACATTTAAAAATAGTTTGTGTTTACAGTTTTGGAAGAAAAAAAACTGAAAACATGAAACAGCAAAAATAAGTTTATTCTCACAGCACAGCAAAAATAGTTTTTTTTTAAAGCACAACAATACCAAATATTAATCACCATCGAATTAAATAAATGAACCAAAAATAACGGATATAATTAAACATTAGTGTGTGAGATTAAAATAGTTTGTATTTATCATTTCTCATTATAAACTCGTTCAAAAATTAAAATTTTGTGTCAAGTGGAATATCCTACAACTAAAGATGCTAACTACGCAGCAGACTAATCAAATGAGCTAGTCAGCTAGTTATAAGTTTGTCAGTGACACAAAGCACAACCGCAAGAAATAAACTTAGGGTGTGTTTGTTTGCTTTCACGAACTTTAAACTAGATTGGACTAGACTATACTACTTATTACAGCAATCTCATGTTTGTTTCGTGCTTGACTAAGTTTAATGAGATTATAGAGGACTCAGCTCAACTAAAACCTTCGCTAGAAGGTCTTAACGAGAACCTCGAAAAGAACGAGATTGGCTAAGATCGTGCATCGCTTCAACCTCGAACTTGTCTCCTTCACATGATTGACAATACACTTGCATCGCCACCAATGGTTTTCGTGGAAACCCAACTTCCCAAAACACGAGATCTTTGTGAAGCCAGTGGCTCGTAAGGAACACGATGAGGAGCAACGTGAGGAGGCTCATGAGCCACCCAATGCACTTGAAAGAATTTGGAAGGCCAAAGACGCCAACACCCACAATAGCAATGAAGACGTTGGCGAAGGTCTTGGATTGGGACGACAGTGGCTTGGGTCATTCATCTTTGTTTTTTATTTCATTTGGGTTTTGATTTTGCATTGAATTTTGATTTTGAGATGGATTTTGATTTAATCGAGAATTGGCTTTTGATTTAAGGAAAACTAATGAAAAGAACTTGAAAACTTTGAGTTTTAATAATAAGGACAAAATAAAGAGTAAAGTGAATAGTAAAGGAAATATTTGTGAAAACAAGTTCATTTGAGCAACATCTACAACATGCAATTAACAATTAAAGGCGGAATCATGCTTGGATGCACTCAAAAACAAAACTTTACCCATGAAATTCAAGGCCTATTGTGTGTGGTGAACAAAGACTCAACTCAAGAACAAAGTGAGTTGAGAAATATTATACCTTTGTTGATTCTTCTTTGCATAAGCAAAGGCTAATCACCCAAGAGATAGGGCCTTCATTCCTTACTTCTTAGCTCCATGGATTTCTTGGATGAGGATGGTAGAATGGATTCTCCAAGTTCCCAAAATAAAGAACCTCTAAGTCTCCACACCAAGGAGAGCATTGATGAGGAGGTGAGTGACCTAGGAAGATTTAGATGCTAGTAAAACCTTCCTAGGGTGGCCAACCTCTTAGAGAGAAAAATGAGAGCATTGTGTTCTCATTTTTTCTCCAAAAGAAACCCTTCATGAATTTTGGCTATAAAGTTCTTTATATAGTCCCTTCAATTAAGTGACCTAAAGAACCAAAACCCATACACTCTCTATATGGCCGGCCTTCTATGGTCATTGGGCTATTTGGGCCCTCTTGAATCTTTATTCATTAAGTTGTCATACAACTTTAAGTCAATGGGTTTGACATTCGAAGCCCATTGGACCTTGAGGCCCAAAACTAACCCAAGGTGTAAAACAAACTTATTCGTTTGATTAATTAACATATTAATTAATCCTAGCCATAAACAATTAAACCATTCAATTGTTTTTACTCAACTCCATTGTTTCTTCAATCTCTACCTTACACAGTTTACAATCCATTAGGTTCTTTTTAGCGAGGCAATGGGCGATTGTTACTCTTAACGGTCGATTGTGAATTGAAACATACTTTCAATTCTCCATTTAGTGATTACTCACCTTTAGGGCTTCCACAAACCATAAGTGACAGCTAGCAATATGTCATGGCTACCTAAACTAATCAAAAGAGGTGGAGAACCTATTTAGTTTAGGATTACAATGCAATATGGTCTTTCTCTAATACAATACTCTTGACCACATTGTTTGGTTTGATAGTTTATTCATGTTTACTATCCAATGTGATTCTCTTACTTATATGATTACCTTGAATGTGATTTGGAACAACTTCCTAAATCTCATTCTTACTCTGGCCAGAGATTCTTAATCATATCATAAAGTATTCTCCCTCAAACGGTTTGAAGGTTAAAGATCCTTTGTTGCGCATTCACTTGCCTCTATGGCTAAGTGGCTTAACCCCAACTATGTCGTGGACACCCTCTGATTGAGTGACTTTGACATAGTCAAAGATCAAGGACCTAACCACAAGACAACTATGATGCCTTAGGTCAAATGACTACTTTGCATTATCCCAACTATGAGTTCTCATGTGACATGAGTATGAGAACTCCATTTGATTGTCTTCAGTGGTCTCATTCTGTATTAAGCACCTACATGCTTGTCTTGGTGTTAGTCACACCAATGACTTGAGACCAGTCACTCTCCCTAAGAGAAGACATAACACGTACTGATCTTAACGGACTGTCAATGCCCAATTGGCAATCCTATGATCAAGAACGTTTAGGATATGTATACGAAAGACAATGGTCTCATGAATCTAACTTCTTTAGAACACATTCCCCCAATTACATATTCCTTAGACTTATCGTTTAAGCATATAACATTTATACATGACGGCTTCAAACAATAATCTTTATATTAAACTAGATTAGTTTAACATGTGAAATGTCCATAAAGTATCATCATATGATTGGTTTTAGGGCACATTTCCAACAATCTCCCACTTGCACTAGAGCCAATCAACTTGATCATCAGTGATGATACCTCTTCAAAATTCATTTCATAAATGGCTAAGTAATAGACCTAGACAATGAATATCTATATGTTATCCATAGAAGCAACCTTGAGAGTAACGACGTCATCATTATACATGATTCTCAATCATGTGGTTCAGTCTCTCATTTGAGTACGAATATTGATGAGACCTTGATTCCCTGGCTTGAGCTATCGCCCCATTAGTATCGTAGTGTGGGTACACTAGAGACATTTTCTGGTTGGAACCAAATGGAGAGTTCATAAATTAACTTTCCCATCCAAACAACATTGTTGTAAGCTTTTATATGGTGATATATTTTGCATGATGGAACACACTAAAGTCTTTACTTTTAACGTTTCCACCCAAATATCTCTTTAGTCATAATATTAAAGAGATATCCAATTATCTCTTCTTTCATAATGAAGAGACATCCAATGATGGATACGATATTAGATTCATAATCTAATACATTTACGCTTCCATTGCGTTACTCTAATTCTTCCTCATTCTTGAGGAATCTATCCTTTAATATTTCTTAAATACTTAAGGACTCGCTTGACAGTTGCCATGGCTCTGATCCTGGGCTTGCACTAATATCGTCTTATACCAATATTGGCACAACTCATATCAATGTTTTTTCATACAATATGAAATACGTAAATCACCTTTCTGCGTATGCATAAAGGATTCTATTTACGCTTTATGCTTCTTTGGGAGTCCAAAGGGTACATTCCCTTTTAGAAGAGCAACTTCCTAGTCTCACTAGAGTTGTCCTTCTTATTGAAGTTTATGATCATATGAGAAACTTCCTAGCATCTTTTATCTATCATTAGGGCTTGATATAATCCAATTATATCCTGAAATCTATCATTATAGATTTCCATCCCATGTATATAGACTATGTCTCCCATATTCATTTTATTGTTATAGAATGTTTAAAGTCATAACTTTAACGAAGAAGAATTCCTAAAATTAATATATCATATATATGTTCAAATTTAGGAATATGATTAACTCCCACTAATCTTTTGTAAACCTAGTAAACAAAAGATTCATTTACATCTTTATGAGAAATCAAACGATTTGATCTTTCTCTCATAAGACTTTTATAGCTCTCACTAGCTTTCTAAGATTCATGATGGATGGATCTCTACGACTTACACGTCTTGTGATTCCTAGTTTTAGACATATATTATCAAGTCTATCTTGATAATGGTTTCGGAAACCCATATTATGTCCTAACATTGAATCACCATTTAGTTGTAACTAGCAATCTTTGAATTAATAGAAACCAAGACAACATCAAAGATGGTTTCTTCCAAGTCAACCAATCTCGTTGATTGTAGTCACCTTAAGCTACCATTTAGCTATGTAGGTTTCATTATTTCGGGCCAAATGGTACTGTACCATTTCCTTGAGTATATGTTATATATACACTCAATGTAGTCATAAGGATTTTCATTCTTATTTCTTTCGAATTAAGAGGTGTAACTCTATGACATAGTCATAAAGTTCAAACCATTCAATTGAAACGGTTAATAAATCCTTCTTGACTACCTTGGAGCTTATGGTGTAGGAACTAGGTTGTTATATTTGTTGATTATTATCTTGTCTCTCAAAGAACCCATTCTTTGTGTTCTATCTCTCATTCATTTGCTCTCTCTTAGGCAAATCCTAGTGTAGGATTACAATGAACTACCCAACAAACAACATTTGTTAGTTGGTTTGTAGAAGTGATATCCAAAGGTTAATATAAGGATATCACACAAGATTGTTCTCAAACAAATATTTCTTATTAGCGCACAACCTCAAATCTTAACACGGTTAAGACTTGTCTTTCTTTCCAACTACATCCTATGGAGTCATGAAAATTTTGGAAGATTTTCTAATTGACTTTAGAAGTATATATCCTATATATGGGTAATTGATACCATCCAACGAACTAAATCTTATTCGAGTTCGTTCTTCTCCCAATGGAGAAATCCATTATCTTATGATGCTACTTTCCTTCATATCTTTCAAGGAAACTCTTCTAAAATGTTATTTTTCCTTGGATCAAATCTAAAGAGATAAATACTTTAGACATCTTACTCATCAACTTACATTCTTAAATTCTTTGAAACCTTTTGCAAAGTATTCGGACTTGTGTTTATTCAAAATAAACAATAGTCCAACCAAGAGCGATCTTCGGTGAATGTAATACAACATGAGTAGTATTATGTTGTGGACAAGTGCCACTAACATCTCAGTGAATTAACCTCAACAATTTTATGATTCTTTATTCTTTCCAAAAGAATAAAGATCTGAACATTTTGCCTCTTTACAGTTTTATCAAGAAGGCATTGGATCTAGATCTAATTATCCAAAGCATCCATTTATGACCAACTTGTAATTTATGTTTTAGAGGTGTCACAACTCAGTGGGATTAGTCACTATCTTGCAACCTTTTGGGTTTTAAGCATCATTATATTCTAAACAGTTAACACTACCACATCATCTCTGCTATAGAGACAATCAATTAGATTACAATAATCTAATCATTCATTAATAAAGAATAATGTTTTTGTTTGTACCATACTTGACCAATCCCGAAACTACTGAGCACCGGTCAACGTTATACCGTCAAGGACCCAGAAGAGTTTCCCTCCAACCAAGAGGCCAATAACAGTGCGACACGTGTCGACATCAGAAGCCAATCATAGCGCGACACGTGTCAACATCAGAAGCCAATCACAACAGACACGTGTCAATGTCAGAATGAAACTAGAAACTCTCTTCTATAAATAGAGATCATTCTCTCACAATATTTCCGAATGTCATTTGTACTAAATCATTCACTAGTACTCACTAAAGGAGAGCTTGAACTTATGTACTTGTGTAAACCCTTCACAATTAATGAGAACTCCTCTACTCTGTGGACGTAGCCAATTTGGGTGAACCATGTACATCTTGTGCTTCCCTGTCTCTATCCAATTACATACTTATCCACACTTGTAACCGGAGCAATCTAGTGAAGGTCACAAACTTAACATTTTCTGTTGTACCAAATTCCTCACTGATTTTGTGCATCAACATTTGGCACCGTCTATGGGACCGACACTTATTCCCACTATCTTCAGCTTTGTCAAGGTGGTTTCCACCATTCGCACACTCTCTTTTGACCAGGCATCCCTCTCCAACATGGGGAGCGAAGGAAGCCACAACACGCAGAATGACACCCCTCTTGCACCTGTTGTGAGGCAACGAAAGAAGGAATGAAAGAGGGTTGCTCTTCAAGCTAAAGTCGATGAGCTAGAAGCTCAGAACAACAAGATAGCAATGAAGAATGAGGTCTTCTAGAAGCAGTATGAGAAGTTCTTTGAGACGCTCCACGAAATTAGGTGTACTTAAACACGCAAGATCGTTGCCCCTGTAGACATCAACTATCATCTGGGTGCCCCCCAACTCGAAGGGTCACCTCCCTTCAACATGGGTATCTCTGATGAGGAGCGAGCTAATCATCAAAACATTGATCAACATGAGACTTCTCTCAACCCAGATGCTTTGACCTGAAGCAAAAGAACTGGAGGAAGACACCTCCTTGCAGAAGGGTTGGAAAGATCGAAAGTCGTTTATCGTGACAGCCAAGACTTCCTAAAGCAACGTCGAGAGAATCCCCTCCACATATGCTCGAAGATCAATAACCCAATGGTTTCTGAAAGACTCAGTCCCCTCCCACGACCCAGGCCAACTGCCAATCTAGGAAAGGGACGACAGGTCCTAGAGGAACATGAAGGTACATGCGACTCTGAGGTATTCCGACAGACTAGCCTTAAAAGTCAGTACGGCGAGTCCAAGAAAAAACCACACGCCCTTGCTCAAACTTTCCTACTTCCAAGAGGCGATGGAGACTTACGAAAGAAAATTACAGTGGTACATGACTCCACTCAGGATCCTCATGTCCTACAGCTCCTTGAGGAAGGAAACAAGTTGATGGCCGAACGTTAGGCCGAGATACCTGACTGGAACCAACCCAGGCCTGGCCCTTTCACAAGAAGGATCCTCGACACCCCCTTCAAGCGAAGACAAAACAAAAGCTTGGTTTACAACTCTATACTGGAAGGGATGACCCAATTGAACACCTTAACCTCTTTGAGTCCATCATGGCATATCGTATGCACACCAATGAAGAGCGATGTCTTCTCTTCCCCTCCACCCTCTCTGACGAAGCTCTAAACTGGTATTGTCGTCTTCCACCTGAGACAGTAGACTCATTTGAAGAACTGAGGAAACTGTTTGTCTCTCAACACATCTTCCAGACCGATCACTTGCATTCTGCAGATGACTTGTACACTATTCGCCAGAAGCCGGACGAGTCACTACGAGAGTATGTCAATCGCTTCAGCCATGAGTATTCTCGCTGCACTGAAGCAAATGACAAGACCGCCCTCAAGGCCTTCATGGTAGGCCTACATGATTATTTCTTCAAGTACATGATCAATGCCAACACTTGGAAGACTTACTCTGAGGTGATGGCACAAGCTTACAACCACACCTCCGTCGAAGCAAGGACATACCAAGGGAACCCCCATATGGTTAACCCTTATCAACAAGTGGGAAGTCGAAGTCAAGTTCTACCAAGTGAATAAATATTGACCATTCAGACACCCATTGTATCATCTTCTGCCTCATTTAGCTACTCGCTAAGCCACCAAACGTATCTGTCTCTTGGTAAAAGGAAGGATTTTTACTCTCAGCAAACCCATTACAACAAGAGAGATAAAAGTTTGTATCAAGACAACCAGGAGTGAATGTATCGTCGACTATTATGACTATAGGGCCAAGCCTCACTTTTTCAAAGTGGGGGACTAGGTACTGAAGAATGCTATTATAAGAAGGCATACACATTACAAATGTTTTGACTCTCAACCGCTTGAGATCTTTTGTCACACAAGCCATTTGGCAAAATATTTAAAGAAGATGGAATTCAGACAACTTCTTCTGAGTCTTTTACGTTCCTAGCATTGGAACACTTGGTCTACGCTGACCTACCCTTATACTCCAACTCAGAGTTTCAACATGTGTACTTTGACACAAAGTATGTGATACAAAGTGTTACAACCAACATGGTTCACATATCAAAAGCATGGATCCCTTCATGCATAACAAAACATTCATAAGCATCACTCATATCAATCAACATAAACATCATACATTCCAACACATTCATACATAAACATCATACATTCCAACACATCCATACATAAGCCAACTGTGCTTCGAAAGGGTTCAACATACTTTGTGTCTTCGACACTTGCTACAATGTGCCTCGACACCTTGCACTTATTCTCACCAACCAGGTGATGAAAGGTGAAGAAGGAACTCATCTTCGTGCCACCAAACAGGTGATAAAATGTACAACCCATACTCTCCTTCATGCCACCAACCAGGTGATGAAATGTACAACCCGTACTCTAATATCATTTGGCAACTTACCACTCATGCCACCAACCAGGTGAAGAAGGAACTAATCTTCACCAACCAGGTGATGAAATGTACAACCCATACTCTCCTTCATGCCATCAACCAGGTGATGAAATGTACAACTCGTACTCTAATATCATTTGGCAATTTGCCACTCATGCCACCAACCAGGTGAAGAAAGAACTCATCTTCATGCCACCAACCAGGTGATGAAATGTACAACTCGTACTCTCCTTCATGCCACCAACCAGGTGATGAAATGTACAACCCGTTGCTAATATCATTTGGCAACTTGTCACTCATGCCACCAACCAGCTGAAGAAGGAACTCATCTTCGTGCCACCAACCAGTTGATGAAATTTACAACCCGTACTCTCCTTCATGCCACAAACCAGGTGATGAAATGTACAACCCGTACTCTAATATCATTTGGCAACTTGCCACTCATGCCACCAACCAGGTGAAAAATGAATTCATCTTCATGCCACCAACCAAGTGATAAAATGTACAACCCGTAATCTCCTTCATGCCACCAACCAGGTGATGAAATGTACAACCCGTACTCTAATACCATTTGGCAACTTGCCATTCATGCCACCAACCAAGTGAAGAAGGAACTCATCCTCGTGCCACCAACCAGGTGATGAAATGTGATGAAAGGTGATGAAGGAACTCACCTTCGTACCACCAACCAAGTGATGAAAGCAACTCACCATTCATTCCACCTACCAGAAGATGAGTGGTACAACTTGTACATGTGAACTCTTAGCATTCACAAATAATAAAAAACCCTCAAGCTTGACAACTCAACTAGGGGAGCACTTATGCCCAACAAGAGTTATAGTCCCCACCAAGGTCTTATTGCAAGCCAACAACAACTTCAATGCATGGCATACGAATATCAAGCTATTCATCCCTCTTGCATCTGCTTTAGACATTTCTCCTTTGTAACAATGCAAATACTACAACTAATAAAAAGCTTCACACACTCTTGATCAAGACAATGTGAAGCAAAACCAATTTATGGTGCCAACAAGAGCTTCATCAATAGAGGGCAACCACAATTCTCAAAAGCTTCACACACTCTTGATCAAGACAGTGTGAAGCAAAACCAATTTATGGTTCTAACAAGTGCTTCATCAATGGAGGGCAACCACAATTCTCAAAAGCTTCACACACTCTTGATCAAGACAGTGTGAAGCAAAACCAATTTATAGTGCCAACAAGAGCTTCATCAATGGAGGGCAACCACAATTCTCAAAAGCTTCACACACTCTTAATCAAGATAGTGTGAAGCAAAACCAATTTATGGTGCCAACAAGAGCTTCATCAATGGAGGGCAACCATAATTCTCAAAAGCTTCACACACTCTTGATCAAGACAGTGTGAAGCAAAACCAATTTATGGTGCCAACAAAAGCTTCATCAAAGGAGTTCAACCACAATTCTCAAAAGCTTCATGATAGGAGCATATTTATGCGACTTAGGTAGCTTGTTTCTTGGCATTTATGTTGTTAGTTCGTAGTTATTGTAGTATTTTAAGCTATTTTCGTATGTTTGTAGGTCCAAAGGGTTAATGTGGCAAACAAATGCATTTTGGGAGCATCTTTGGGCATGGAATGGATGGCATATGCTTGGAGCAAAAGGAATAGACGAAATTTGAAGTTTGTGCATCATCCTCTCCTTATAAATAACCATTTTAGCACACTCATTTCACCCAACACATCCGTTCACCTACCACTACATCCACTCATTTCACCCAACACATTCACTTACCACTACATCCACTCATTTCACCCAACACATCCATTCTCCAAACATCCACCCACTACACCCATTACATCCATTCATTACCACAACCCACTACACCCATTACATCCACTCATTACCAAACATTCATCCACTACACCCATTACATCCACTCATTACTAAACATCCACCCACTACACCCATTACATCCACTCATTACCAAACACTCACCCACTACACGCATTACATCCACTCATTACCAAACATCCACCCACTATACCAATTACATCCACTCATTACCACAACACTCACCCACTACATCCATTACATCCACTCATTACAACTCCATACACTCCTCTCCCTAGCCTATAAATACATCCACCATTCACCATAATTTGGGGGGCCATCATCCAAAGACACTACATTTCACATCTCACAACTTCATTCACAAACACAATTTCCTTGCCGTGACCTCCATCCATGCATCTTGCCATACTACATCTCACCAATCCATACACTTTCATCTCTTAGCCGTGCAAATCCATTCCATCCATATATCCATACACATCCTAGACACTTGTGCTACAACAAGGTGGTGAAAACAAAGGTCCTTGGCGTTTCAAGCTTGGAACTTTGGAGCGTTTTAGGTGTACTCTGTTCTTACTTTCAATGTCTACTTTGTTATTTTCTAATTTTGTTGCAATTATGAGTGGCTAAACCCCTATTTAGTTAGGGGGAAGTTTGAAGCCATGAACATGCTTGAGATTTGAATTGATTTCTTCCAATTATGATTTGATAAGTTGTGATTGCAATTCAATTATCTATTTTATTCATAACTGATTCTTGTATGTTTATTAAGGATGCATACTTAGTTTTCATGCATGAATTAGATGCTAGAATATAAATGAGTTTCACCTAATCGTTACAAGTTTATATTTATAAGTAGTGAAGGTTGTCTATCACAATCGCGTTAATTGAATTCTTGGCAATTGTATCATGCATTCATAGTTATAATTGCCTCGTCAACACTTATGATTTTCATTGAACGTAATGATCTCTGATTGTATCTCTATTATGCATTCATATAGGGGACTTTTAGAGAATGATTTGGGTTGTCGCATGCATTCATCTAATTCAATGAGTAAAGGAAAATCTAAGGGTTAATTTGTGCATCACGGTTAATCTTGGGTGTTGAGTATCATAGTTTATTGAAAAGCAATTGGAAATCGATTCATGTACAAGTGTGTCAAATGAAGAACAGACCTCTAACTAATCCATCCATCATTTTATTTCTCAAATTCATTTTATAATCTTCCTAGTTTTATAACTTGCTTGTTTATTTCAAATTCATCCAAATCAAAACTCCCATTTTACTTTCTTGTTCCAAAGTGTTTAAAATCTGTTTTGTTTGTGTTTTAGAGTGTTTTGATTTAAGTCAAAACACTAAATTCGTCCAAAGTTGTGTTAGAGTCAAATCTGCCCAGTTTGTGTTTTGAGTGTTTTTAAGTTGTTTTGAGTCTTTAGAATCTGTTTTGAGTCCCTTGAGTCTATTCAAACGTTTTTAACTTTGTTTTTATGTTTTTGAGTAAGTTTAGAGGTTTTAGCAAGCCCTCCTAATCCCCGGTTTAAGAACGATCCCTACTTGCATTTATACTACAATTTGACAACAAGAGGGTTTAATTTGAGTGCTTAACTTTCATCGCATCACTTCACACACTCTTGATCAAAACAATGTGAAGCAAAACCAATTTATGGTGCCAACAAAAGCTTCATCAATGAAGGGCACCTACAACTCGTAGAAAGCTTCACACACTCTTGATCAAGACTGTTCGAAGCAAATTCAATCTATATGGTTCATCCAAACCTTCGACTACTACAAGGTGTAGCTCGCATCACAATCTCTTGCTCAACAGTGTGGAAGAAAAATTTGTATATGTTGTCTCTCCCACATTTTCAAATTTCTAGTTTCCCAGAAGAAAAAAAAACAAAAGGAAATTCAACAAAGCTTCATCAATGGAGGATAACTACAAATTCTCAAAAGCTTCACACTATCTTGATCAAGATAGTGTGAAGCAAAATCAATTCGCGGTACCCAACAAAGCTTCACCAACAAAAGCTTCAACAATGGAGGACAACTACAAATTCTCAAAAGCTTCACACTATCTTGATCAAGATAGTGTGAAGCAAAATCAATTCATGGTACCCAACAAAAGCTTCAACTCCAAAGCTTCACCTACAAAGCTTCAACTCCAAAGTTTCACCCACCACAAATTTTTCATCCACAAAAGCTTCACCCACCACAAAATCTTCACCCACAAAAGCTTCACCTACAAAAGCTTCACCCACAATAGCTTCACCCACAAAAACTTCACCCACAAAAGCTTCACTTACCACAAAAGCTTCACCCACAAAAGCTTCACTTACCACAAAAGCTTCACCTACAAAAGCTTCACCCATAAAAGCTTCACCAACAAAAGCTTCACCAACAAAAGCTTCACCCACAAATGCTTCCCCCACCACAAAAGCTTCACCAACAAAAGCTTCACCCACAAAAGCTTCCCCCACCACAAAAGCTTCACCCACAAAAGCTTCCCCCACCATAAAAGCTTCACCAACAAACGCTTCACCCACAAAAGCTTCCCCCACCACAAAAGCTTCACCCACAAAAGCTTCACCCATAAAAGCTTCACCAACAAAAGCTTCACCCACCACAAAAGTCACCCACAAAAGCTTCACCTACAAAGCTTCAACACAAAAGTTTCACCTACAAAAGCTTCACACTATCTTGATCAAGATAGTGTGAAGCAAAATCAATTCATGGTACTCAACAAAGCTTCAACCTCAAAGCTTCACCTACAAAGCTTCAACTACAAAGCTTTAAAAAAAAATTATATATATATATATTGGGAAATTCAAAAATTCAAAAATTCGAAAAATAAAATTGCCTAGGCCTCCTCTTCTTTGGGCCTAACAACTTTCATAACAAATGTATATGAAGAAGAAGTTTTGGGCTACCACTTCGAAAGGAAATGCCTCATTCGTCAACTCCCTTGACCGGAGACTTGGGGGACTCCTACCATATGCTATTGCACCTTGATACTCGGAAGTCTCACGACCACTCAGTGACTTGGATTTTTCAAGTCTCCAAACGAGAAGTTTTCCTCACTCGGGAAATTACAGGAGCACTACCTCAACCTACATGCTTCACTCACAAAGCTTCAACATACAAGCTTCAACAAAAGGAAAAATTCAAAAAACTTAGTGAAGAAGGCCTTGGTGTATTTAACACAATACGTTGAAATGAAGCAAAGCTTGTTTATTGATATCTCCGATAAGTTACAAATATGTACATATACATGAATCAAAATAAACAAACAAGAGGGAGCCTTCACAAAGGTTGCTCAGGAGAAGTCTCAGCAGTCGGCAGCGCTCCAGAAAGAGGAGACACCAGATGGTGATCATTCGGAGCCTCAGTACTAGGTAGAACCCCAGAATGAAGAGGCACCAAAGATTGATCATTTGGAGCTTCATTACACGGTACAGCCCCAGAAAACGAAGGCAATAAATGCCTTTGGAACAAACCCATAAACCTCTGATGATCAAGTAAAATCTGACCATCAGATTTCTACAGCTGGTCGAACTTCCTCTTCATGTTTGTAGCATAATCATGTGCGAGCCTGTGCAACTGTTTATTCCATGCTTGAGCCCTCTGATCTCCTGTTTGAGACTTATCACTTCAGCCACCAATGATTCAACTTGGCGGGTTCGAGCAAATAGGCGTTAGGCCATATTAGACACAGAACCTGCACACTGAACACTGAAAGCCAAATAATCCTTAACTGCCAACTCATCAGACCGTTTGGAAAGTAGTTTGTTATCTTTGGGAGTGAGAAGGTTCCTGGCCACCACCGCAGCGGTCATATCATTCTTCGTCACAGAGTCCCCAACGGTAAGAGGACTAGTAGGGGATAAGAAGAATGGGCGCCATATGTTGTCTTGAGAAGGCATGGCTGCCTCTTCACCAAAGTTCAAGTCAAAACGACGGTCGGATGGGCCAAACATTCTCAGAAATGATGAAGGAGAAATAAGGTGCAATAAATCTCTAAAATAAGGGGAAAATTCTTACAAGCAATAACTCCCTGAATGTACTTCTTGCACACAATTGGTGCCCTTATAAAAGAAAGGGCAACAGGGCCATTGGTTCAAAAATCGAAGAGGCACCATTTTCCACACGCAACATCAGCTCCTCAGGTACCACAGATAACTTTGCCAAAGATCTCGGACAAAGTTTAGACACATAAATTTTGAAGGTCCAACTACCCTACTATTACCCATAAGGGTAAAGGAACAGCACCACTGCTTGATAACTAAAAAGTCCCAATGTGTGTCAACCTCCGTGCTCCGTGGCAAGGCAGACTGGAAAAAATGCCCAACCTTTACTCACATTCGAGAAAACACTCCCAACAAGATTGCTCGCTCAAAAATCGAAGAGGCACCGTTCTCCGAATCTCAAGAGCTAGACTCCCAACAAGATTACGTGCTCAAAAATCAAAGAGGCATTGCCTCCGAATCTCGAGAGCCAGACTCCCAACATGATTACTTTCTCAAAAATCGAAGAAACACTGTTCTCCGAATCTCAAGAGTCAAACTCCCAACAGGATTGCTTTCTCAAAAATCAAAGATGCATCGCTCTTCGAATCTCGAGAGCCAGACTTCCAATAGGATTACATGCTAAAAAATCGAAGAGGCACCGCCCTTCGAATCTCGAGTGCCAGACTCCCAATAGGATTACTTTCTCAAAAATCGAAGAAACACTGCTCTCCGAATCTCAAGAGTCAGACTCCCAACAAGATTGCTTTCTCAAAAATCGAAGAGGCACCGTTCTCTGAATCTCGAGAGCCAGATCCCCGATAAGATTGCTTGTTCGAAAATCGAAGAAGCACCGCTCTCCAAACTTCGAGAGCCAGATTTCCTTGGATAAAGCTTGTCTGCAATCTTCACACGCAACATCAGTTTTCCAGATACCACAGACCACTTTTTCAAAGTGCTCTGACAAAGTTAAAACACGTGAAGCTTGCAGCTCCCACTACATTGCTATGACCAAGAAAGGTAAAGGAATAGCACTACTACTTGTTGTTGGGGAGACTCCTATATGTCGACCTTCATCCTCAACAGCCAGGCAAACCTGCAAATAAAAAAAAATGCTCAACTTTTCTTCACATCCGAGAGGGCACTCTCAGCAGAGTCTCTCGAAATACTCAGCTTCTTCCCCCCCCCCCCCCCGATAATACCTCTGCAAACAAGCCACACCATAGCAAGAGTATCTCATATCATCAGGGTTAAAAACAAGAGTATCCCATATCATGCTTTTTCCCTGTCTTTTCCTTTGGCCTTGTTCTTACCTGCAAGACAAGGAGAAATAGAGCAATCAGTTAGCACTTGGAATCAAGCTTCCAGTCAGGAACTAACTGCCTGGAACCCCTTACTTGATTACTTACCTGGCATTGCTCTCGAGTACTCATCTTCAACATCTTATGCTTCCAGAGAAGATACCACATCTGCCTTAGGAACAGATAGGGCAAGTGAAAATGATACAAGGAAGCATATGGAGACAAGCGTAACAGAATACGTGCCGATACATCCACTACTTTGTCAACAGCAAAAGTATCCCATATCATCAGGGTCGAATGTACTCTAGATTTGATGAACTTGTTTTGACCCTCAAATTCTTGAGTCGGCCTTATACTCTGGAAGAAACCAGAAAACCCTCCAGCCCAGTTCAAGAATAAGCCTGTGGAAGGTTACTTCTTCAAAAGCAAAAGTATCTCATATCATCTCTTCTCCATTTGCTTCTCCTTATCCTTGTTGCTGTTTACGACATAAAGAGAAGGAGAACAATCAACCGGAAGCCGAAGTCGAACCTCCGATCCAGGTTGCTTGCTTGGAAGTCTGATTGCTTACCTTGTTTGTTACCTCCTTCGGCAAATCTCCTAGCTCGGCGACTTAGGGGACTCCTACTATAGGGTTTGTACCGCACTTGACCAAGCCCGAAACTACAAGTAAGCTTCAAGTGAAATTGATACATTACCTTGTGTATCTTCATCGGTTAAAGATACCACCCCTGGATAGAGGCAAAGTACTTCCAGAGAAGATGCCACATCTACATATGAGACAGATAAGGCAAGTGAAAATGATACCTGATACCACACTTCGGTACTTAGAAGTTTCATGATTACTCAATGGCTTGGATTTTGCAAGTCCCCAACCAAGGAGCTTCCCTCACTCAGGAACTTAGAGGAGCACTGTTTGTACCATACTTGACCAATCCCGAAACTACTGAGCACCGGTCAACGTTATACCGTCAAGGACCCAGAAGAGTTTCCCTCCAACTAGGAGACTAATAACAATGTGACACGTGTCGACATCAGAAGCCAATCATAGCGCGACACGTGTCAACATCAGAAGCCAATCACAACACGACACGTGTTAACATCAGAAGCCAATGTCAGAATGAAACTAGAAACTCTCTTCTATAAATAGAGATCATTCTCTCACAATATTTCCGAATGTCATTTGTACTAAACTATTCACTAGTACTCACTAAAGGAGAGCTTGAACCTATGTACTTGTGTAAACACTTCACAATTAATGAGAACTCTTCTACTCCGTGGACGTAGCCAATTTGGGTGAACCACGTACATCTTGTGCTTCCCTGTCTCTATCCATTTACATACTTATCCACACTAGTGACCGGAGCAATCTAGCGAAGGTCACAAACTTAACATTTTCTGTTGTACCAAAATCCTCACTGATTTTGTGCATCAACAATTTTGTCAAACAAAACATTCATCCATCTATTATAGTGAGGGAATTAAGTTCCTTATTCAAATTGGAATGTAAAGACAATCTTTGGTTTTCTAATTTCTTTGGTAATTCATACGAGGAAGTAAGTATTATCTGCTTTCGCAAAGATCTATATTTTATTCACATTCCAAATGTGAAGTATTTCCTCTTCTCTCATTAATCTTTTACTTCTTATTAGCCACATTTTTACAACTATTGTAAAACATAGTTACTAATACGGAATCAAGCATTCAAGTAGAAGAACCAATTGTTTTGAACTTATTCAAGAACAATTTACAACACCTTCGAAATGTGTGTTCTTGACACTTGCAAGACATTTCTTGCAAATACCCCTTCCAATGTCCATCCTTTCATAAAGAAAGTTTGTTTCCCTGGAGTTATTTCACCTTTTTCATTTGACTTCTCCTTTGACTACAATAGTCATGGTCCCTAAACTCCCACTATCTCTCTTGAAACTTATTTCAATTGTGTTTATACACATTAAACGATTTGGAGAGTGTGCAGTTAATGTTTACTATATAGTTTACAATAAACTTAGTGAACCATTTGGATAGGGACACAAAGGTGAAGTCCTTACCTAGTTTTCGTCCCTTGAAGTGGTTTAACACTTCAACACTCAATGATTCAAAATCATCATAAGTCCATGTTGATGGACTATTTTTGTCAATCAACCATTATGTTCTAAACATAATTACAAACTTTCAAGAATTGTTCAAGGCAACTTTCATTTCTTCATACAACAATTTGTAAGTGGAGAATCATGGCACATAAAGTGCTCATGCCTTTGTGCCTACTTCTCAAGTTCCTTGTTCATTTAACAAAAAAAACAAGCACTAGTGTTTGCGTTAACTAAGGGTTGTTCAAAGCAACTCTTATTTCTTCATACAACGATTTGTAAGTGAAGAATTATGACACTAAAAGTGTTGTCCTCTTTATGATAGACTTATCTAACATGTTCTTCCATTGATACATTATGAATAGGAAGATTGTGAGGATGAGACTACTTAGGTACATATACAATTCATTCAAGACAGTCTATGGGATTGTGGTACCAAGTCTGAAAACTAAAGCCTTCGGCTTTTCTTTGTCAAGTTTTGAATAGCGTTTGCAATTATATCGGTAAATAAATACATAAAGAATATAAATTGATTGATTTTAAGCCATTTGATCCGGGTCTTTAAATCAAATAGCACCACCCATCATTTTTGGCAAATTCCATATCCCTCATCGGAATTTGAGAGTTTTGGAGGAAACTCTTAGTAGGGTATGGGAGGCTCACTATTATCAAACCCACCTCAGAATTATATCATGTTGGCTAGTGTTAATAATAATGATAGAGTACACATATTCATTTACATCTCATGTAAGTACCCATCTAGTTTGGCCTCTAGAGAATGATGTCTCAGAATTATATCATGTTGGCATCATTGCACTTAGTTAAGTCATTCCCACCGCGCTAGTTCGTGTAGGGGTTCAAGCGTAGCCTCATAATTATATCATGTTGGCTAAGCTCGTTGCCTACCTCACTTCATCATGTATGTATATATAACTCCTCCTGAGTGTAAGCACATACTTTGTACTTCCTCATTATAGGGTGAAGTCGGTGTATGAGTCACAAACGATTAGAGCCTGCCACGGTGGAAGGCCACAAAAGAGTGTTCAAAGCACTTTCACGCTTGTCAACTTAATAATGGTTTGGTTAAGGGTTTTAGGTCTCATCACATATAAGCATACATTTTAATCTTATTAAAACAATTTGGTCCTATTACAACTATTGGTCCATGTGATTGATTTAGTGGTATATGATACTCCCACTATGCTTGTAAAACGGTTTTTAAAGCAAGAGTATATGGTACTACTAACATAAGCTTTGCATTCATTGATGGACTATATAGTTGCCTTAAGGCCTTAGGATGACCATGAACCTTTGATTCGATCCAACACGAGCCTAGTGTTGGATCTCGGTCTAGGGAAGGTGATTTATTTTAGTTATGTGTTTAATCACATTAAGGCATGTTTTCTTATTGGGCGTTTGACCCTATTACTCCAATTTCATTCATATCAAATAAAACAAGAAAATGAGTACTTCAAATTAAAGAAGAGCTTATGCTCTTTTACAACATTTGATCAAAGAAAATTACTTTAAAGTAAAGAAGAGCTTATGCTCTTTTACAACATTTGATCATATCAAATTACAACCCAAAATCTAATATACACATTCCCATGGTTCAAACAATTTGAGAGACGGCCTTTCACATAACTCAATTATCGTAGGCTTAGGTTCACAATCACCCTTTAATTAATTAACATTTTAACTAATTAAACTTGAGTGCAACATTGTCATTTGGTTTTTGTATCCATATAATTGATTTAGATGGAGTTAAATGAAATGAAAATCCAATTCTCATTTAAAGATACAAAACTATTTTGTTCTCAACTAATTTGGGCCAAAATTGCAATAACCTCAACTTTTGGGCTAAATAGCAAAACACAAACTTTTAAGGTCACTTTGTAAAAACACAAAAGTCCACTACTTCATGTAATTACAACTAGAACCCAAAAATTTCAACAAATGCAAAAACTTCATTAAAGGAGCAAAACAATTTGTCATTTAGTGATTTTGGGCCTTTACGTAAAAAAGTAAACTTTTGGGTCAAAATGCAAATACACAAAAGTATCAAAACTTTATGTAATTGCATAAAAGCCCCAAAAGTACCCCCATTATAGGGGTGGCCGGTTATGGTAGTGATAATGAGTGATGGGTTGGTTTTTGTTGAAAATTCAAAGTCAAGTATGTTGAAAAAGATAGGTATGGTGTTGAAATAAAATAGATATGGGTGTGAAAGCAAAGTATCAATCATGTACACCAACCATGACTAAATAATTTCAAATACACTTTTTCAAAAGTGACTTGTTGATGGAAAAGTAACACCAACCATCATAAATCAAGACTTTATGTAAACAACCAAAAATTTTGAATCAAAACACCAAACTTTTTGTTCTTGGCAAGAACATTGAAGAACATCCATGAAAACCCATAAGAGCTCTATGAATGTTCCCTCAATAAAACTCAAATTTTCACTACTCAAAAGGGGGTTAACATCCTAGGGTACTTAGGGGTTCCAAAAGTCACTTTAAAACACTATTAACAAGACAAACATGAACCAAAAATCCACCTTTGGATTTGGCCGAATTTCCCCAAAAACATGGCACCAAATTTTAGCTCCAAAATTCATGCTCATATGAACTACATCTACAACATTTGAGATGACAAAATTTCTAGCAAAATTTACATTCAAAGAAGCAAGAATAAAGCTTGTAACAATTACAACATTCAAAGACTATGAACTACAAAACCCAAAAGAATTCACCAACTACTAGACCTAGGCTCTAATAGCACTTGAAGGAAATATTTGTGAAAACAAGTTCATTTGAGCAACATCTACAACATGCAATTAACAATTAAAGGCGGAATCATGTTTGCGTGCACTCAAAAACAAAAATTTACCCATGAAATTCAAGGCCTAGTAAGTGTGGTGAACCAAAACTCAACTCAAGAACAAAGTGAGTTGAGAAATATTATACCTTTGTTGATTCCTCTTTGCATAAGTAAAGGCTAATCACCCAAGAGATACGGCCTTCATTCCTTACTTCTTAGCTCCATGGATTTCTTAGATGAGGATGATAGAATGGATTCTCCAAGTTCCCAAAATAGAGAACCTCTAAGTCTCCACACCAAGGAGAGCATTCATGAGGATATGAGTGACCTAGGAAGATTTAGATGCTCGTAAAACCTTCCTAGGGTGGCCGGCCTCTTAGAGAGAAAAATGAGAGCATTGTGTTCTCATCTTTTATCCAAAAAAAACCCTGAATGAATTTTGGCTATAAAGTTCTTTATATAGTTCCTTCAATTAAGTGACCTAAATAACCAAAACCCATACACTCTCTATATGGCCGGCCTTCTATGGTCATTGGGCTGTTTGGGCGCTCTTGAATCTTTATTCATTAAGTTGTCATACAACTTTTAGTCAATGGGCTTGACATTCGAAGCTCATTAGGCCTTGAGGCCCAAAACTAACCCGAGGTGTAAAATGAATTTATTTGTTTGATTAATTAACATATTAACTAATCCTAGCCATAAACAATTAAACCATTTAATTGATCTTACTCAACTCCATTGTTTCTTCAATCTCTACCTTACACAGTGTATGATCCATTAGGTTCTTTTTAGCGAGGCAGTGGGCGATTGTTACTCTTAACGATCGATTGTGAATTGAAACATACTTTCAATTCTCCTTTTAGTGATTACTCACCTTTAGGGCTTCCAAAAACCATGAGTATCACCTAGCAGTATGTCATGGCTACCCAAGGTAATAAGAAGAGGTGGAGAACCTATTCAATTTAGGATTACAATGCAATACGGTCTTTCTCTAATACAATACTCTTGACCACATTGTTTGGTTTGATAGTTAATTCATGTCTACTATCTAATGTGATTCTCTTACTTATATGATTACCTTGAATGTGATTTGGAACAACTTCATAAATCTCATTCATACTCTGGCTAGAGATTCTTAATCATATCATAGAGTATTCTCCCTCAAACGGTTTGAAGATTAGAGATCCCTTGTTACGCATTCACTTGCCTCCATGACTAAGTGGCTTAACTCCAACTATGTCATGGACACCCTCTGATTGAGTGACTTTGACATAGTCAAAGATCAAGGACCTAACCACAAAACAACTATGATGCCTCAGGTCAAATGACTACTTTGTATTATCCCAACCATGAGTTGTCATGTAACATGAGTATGAGAACTCCTCGTTGATCACGTTCAGTGGTCTCATTCTCTATTGATCACCTACATGCTTGTCTTGGTGTCAGTCACACCAATGACTCAAGACCAGTCACTCTCTCTAAGAGAAGACATAACACGTACTGATCTTAACAAACTGTCAATACCCAATTGGCAATCCTATGATCAGGAACGTTTAGGATATATATACGAAAGACAATGGTCTCATGAATCTAACTTCTTTAGATCACATTCTCTCAATTACATATTCCTTAGACTTATCATTTAAGTATATAACATTTACATATGACGACTTCGAACAATAATCTTTACCCTTTATATTAAACTAGATTAGTTTAACATGTGAAATGTCCGTAAAGTATCATCATGTGATTGGTTTTAGGGCACATTTCCAACAAATGGTACCATGATTGACTTTGTAGTGTAAAAATGTTATTTTTAGTTAAAATGAACAGTACCAGAAGCTTTTCGTTAAAGTTTCCTTTGATTTAATCTAGAATTGGCTTTTGATTTGATTTGCAACTATGGACTAAGGGTCGGCTTTCAAGAGAGGATGAGATTTTTAAGAAAAAAAGAATTAATAATAAAATATTAATTGGTATGATTAAATAATATAATATTAGAATTTGTTAATTCTCTTACTTCTTAGTCTGACAATACATCAAACGCTTCATCATCAAGCCAGTGCAGCATAATCAATTCTAAGCCAGTCCATTTGAATCATGAAGCTAGTCTAGTCCGAAAAAAGTCCGGTCACAATATAATTCACAAAGTTGAACATATTCACATATCAATTTATTAAGGGGGTGTGATATCCACACACCCCATTTTACTTCTCACACACCTTTTTAATTTTCGACCGTCGGATCGGATGAATTGAAGAAGATCAACGGACAGAAATTATCAAAGGGTGTGTAAGAAGTAAAATGAGGTGTGTGGATAGCACACCCGATTATTAAGCAAGCACTATGACAGAAAGTAGCATTAACAGCTATATATGCAAGCAAGTCTAAGTACACACGTCAGGTTTGTGCCCAAAAAACCAACAGAATCCTCTCTGAATCCTTTTGATGAAGATTCTAGGGATCCGTGAATCGTATTCGTTAATCGTACATCATGCGGTCAATTTTTGTCAAGTATTGTTTGTGTTTAATTTTAAATAAAAATATTAAAATAATTTCTGACTGCATAATATACGATGAACATACAGGATTGACAGATCCCCAGGATCCTCACAAAGAGGATCCGGCAAGGACCCGGATTCCTCGAAAAAAAACCCTAACTCTGTTAAAAAATTGGGGGACTCCATGGAGTCCGGTCCACTAGTGTAAAATAAAGATTCATACAAAGTATACCACATAAGCTCAATTCCTATACCTATTTTATGGAGCAACTTGTACCTTTATGCAACATTCACCTAGCAGCATTACATTCAGTATTCACAAAGATGGCATATCCATCTTCTGAACTCATCATTTTATGGCACCGAGAACCGAATCAAAACTAGGCAAATGATAGAAATGTGAGATGCAACTTTGGATTCTAAAAATACAGAGTCAGTTTCTTCAAATAAACATATGATAAAAGCAACTGAAAATCCTTCACTAAGATCTATATGAAGATTTGAAAATATACTTGAGATCAAGACACTATGCAAACATTCCCATGAAACATATGTCGGTGAGTTAGCACCAAGTTTTTGAACAAGAAAAATGATTTGCAGGTCTGAGATTTCAGTGACAAACACAGAAAGGAGGTCTTGAACCCGTAAAACACTCTCTTGGTTATGATAATGTTTCAACCCTAAAACAAATGAGTTTGGAATTAAAGAATTAAGCAAGCAATTTCATAGATATTTTTAGATATTTTCAACCAAGAACTTTATCCATGAAAATGCTTGTAGCTTCTGGGGTTACTAAGCTGGAGAGGAAAGAAAAAACACTCTCTTGAAGATCGTATCCGAAACCCCAAAATCCAATGACCACCACCCAAAGCTTTTTATCAAGAAAATGTTTTCTTTGGAGTAGCTGTGATTAATCGAAACAAAGTACTAAGTTTAGATTTAACAAACACGTTTCAGATGCATTTTATCTACGAATTGTGATTAATCGAAACAAAGTGCGTACACTAGAATAATCCAAACAAATTGATGATTCTATTATCATTGAGCAACAAACAATTGCATGTAGCTAGTCTCGTATTTTTCATACAAGCGACATTAGAGAAAAGGCCAACCGAACGCAGAGCCTCGAATGCAGGTATGTGCTGTTCGTTTCATGGTATAATATTCTTGAATAAAAATCCTACTCCTATCAGAAAATGTGTGTATTTTTCTTCTTGCTCATTTTCTCACCAATAGCAATGGGCCAAATTGCAGGCAATTAATGCGAATGATGAAGTCATATGCATGATTATCTGTAACTCCAAGGGCAACCATATAATATATTTACTTAAGGAAACCATGAATGTGATCAATAAACGTGGTACGAATAGGATCACGCAAAACTTTAATTATCAGCTCATAGACAGATAAACAAGCAAAGGATAAGGTAGATACCTAATTAGATTTGCAATTGATGGTATAAGATTCGTTTATAACGTTCAATTATAAGGTCGTATCCAGTGCACAAGGCTCCCGCTTTACGCAGGGTCAGGGAGAGGTGAATGTCGGCTAGCCTTTCCCCCATTTATGGAGAGGCTGCTCCCAAGTCTCGAACCCGAGACCTACCGCTCATGGGCGAAGGCACTTGCCATCGCACCAAATAGAAACTTTAAAATCCCAAATAGAAAAGTTTAACCTTTGATCATACAAAAGATTGTTGCAACCCTAAAATTTTCACAATTTAACTATCAAAATAAACAAAGCTTCCGCAGTTACAGGCAAGTTTGGTTAATGACGAAGAGTTAATTGTACATACCTCGAAAGTTACTCAGCACCCACTGCTTCATCTCAGCTTTATCTATACAAATACGCTTCAGGCCAGGCCATTTAAATTGAAACCGAACAAACATGTAGCTTAATTTGTTCACTTACAAAATATTCACGATATCCTGCAGCTAGCCTTTCCGAGAAACAACAAAATCATGTACAACAAGACAATTACATCCTCCTCGTCTCCATGCCCGAACAAAATATATATAACATGAGCATAACAAGAGGTAATGAACGACTTGATGTACAAAAGCGTTCAAGGCTAAAACTAAGCCAATCAAGCAGCAACCCCATTCATACAGGATAAACTAATTATGACCACTTATTTTTAATACGGTCTAGTAATCTGGACTCCTCCCCCTCGGAAATATGCGGATTAAGATTGCAAAGGTTATTGACAAACTTAACTCCATCATCCCGTCGGTTGTGCTTACAGTACCAATCCACGATGGAGTTGTATGTGTTCTGATTTGGTTTGCAGCCATTCTTAATCATGTAGCGGACCACATCAATAGCTTCCTCAAACAATGAATCAGCTGCATAACTTGCCACAAAGGTGTTGTAAGTGATCACATCTGGAGAAATCCCAGCGTCCCTCATTTCTGAGAATATCCGCGAAGCCTCTCTCATACGACCGTTTCTACAATAGGCAAAAATGACAGTGTTGTACGAAATTATATCAGGCTTTATTCCCTTCTCCATTATCTCCCTTAGAAACTGTTCTGATTTCTCGAAATCTTCTGAACGACTGTACATATACATCAAACTATTGTAAGTTGTCAAGCTAGGAGTATATCCCATCTCATTCATAAATTTCAAAATCTCACTTGTCTTCGAAAACATCTGCCTCCGACCATATATTGATAGCATCGCATTCAAGGTAGTTATGTCAGGTGAAAACCCTTTTCTTCTCAGTTCCAAGAAGGCATGTTCTGTTTCCATCAAGAGGTCACTCTTACTAAAAACGAGAACAAGTGTCTTCAAGAGAACAACGTGGGGTTCAATTACACCAGAGTATATTTCTTCAGCAAGAATATGCATGCGCTCATTTTCCTTGCCATTGGCATAAGCATGGAGCAG